>NW_025999960.1:6458841-6613573 GCF_001458135.2 Marmota marmota marmota
AAAAAAAAAAAAAAAAAAAAAAAGGTAGGGGAATCCACCTCAACTGATGCACAAGTTCAAAACCTCTGAAAACATGAGAAAACAGGCAAACAAATCTCCCCCCAAAATAAAAAATCTCCAACAAAGAATCCCACTGATAGCAAGATGGACAAAACCCCAGAGAAAGATTATTAAATATTGATTATTAAAATGTTCAGTGAACCAAAAGAAGATCTAAGGAGGGAATTAAGAGAGCAATTGCAGGAGATGAAAGACCACTTTAATAAAGAAATAGAAATGGTGAAAAGAAACCAAGCAGAACTCCTAGAAATGAAAGAAACAATCAATAAAATTAAAAACTCATTTGAAGGCATAGCAAACAGACTGAATAGAATCTCATCCCTTGAACACAGAACTTTAGGTCTTGAAGACAGGCTATCTGACCTTTACTTCACAGAAGGAAATAAAGGAAAAAAAAATGTATAGAACATGACCAGAATATATAAGAACTCTGAGACAACTTTGAAAAACCAAATCTGAGAATCATTGGGATAAAAGAGAACATCAAAATGCAAACTAAGGGCCTAACGAACATTATTAATGAGATAGTTACAAAAAACTTTTCTACATCAGAAATGATTTAAAAATGATAAATCTATATTTAGGAGACTTACAAGACCCCAAATATACCTACTCAAATATAAAGTTCACCAGGACATATCATAAACAAAATTCTTAACATAGAAAATAAGAAAAGAATATTAAAAGCCACAAGAAACAAACATCGGATCACATTTAAAAGGAAATCAATAAGGCTTATTTCTAATTTATCAGCTCAGACCCTAACATCAAGGAGGCCTTGGAATGAGACATTCCAAGCCTTAAAAGAAAACAACTGTTAGCCAAGGTTACTATAACCATCAAAACTCGATTTCAAATTCAAGGTGGAAATAAAAAATAAAATAATAAAAATAAAGAATCCATGAGCACTAAATCAGCACTAAAAGACTACTCAATGATAAACGGCACACCAAGGAAATAAAAAACAATGCCCAAAGGTCCCAAACAGAAGTTCAATAGAAGAATAATCCACTAAATGAGAATCAAGATAGGATAAAATATAGCAAAAAAAATCAAAATGGCAGAAAACCACAAATACATATTCATACTAATGCTGAATGTTAATGGTCCCAACTCCTCAAATTAAAGACACAGATTAGCAGAATGAATTAAAAAACAAAATCCAATAACATGCTGTTTATAAGACTCATCTTATAGGGAAAGACATCCACCGGCTGAGGTAAAAGGATGGAAAATAATATTCCATGCATATGGTCCAAGAAAACAAAAAGGAGTAGCTATTCTCATATCTGACAAAGTAGATTTCAAGCAAAAAAATAATCAGAAAAGTAAAAGAAGGTCATTACATCCTAGATAAGGGAACAATTCAATAATAAGATATAAAAACATTTATGCCCCAAATGTCAATTCACCCAATTGCGTGGGAAAATACTCCATGAGATTAAATCCCACACAGACATCCAACACAATAATACTGGGTGATTTCAATACACCATTATTACAAATAGAAAAGTCATCAAAACATAAAATTAACAATGATATCTCCATCCTAAACAGTGCAATAAACCAAATGAACCTCAGAAATATCCAGAGACTATTCCATCCCAAAATATTGAATTTAATTTCTTCTTAGCTGCACATTGAACTTTTCTCAAAATAGATCATATTTTAGGCCACAAAGTAAATCTTAGCAAATACAAAAAAAAATACATGTAATACCATGTATCCTATCAGATCATAATGAAATGAAGCTAGAAATCAATATCAAGAAAAATAATAGAAACCACATAAACACATGGAAATTATAATACTCTATTAAATGAAGAATGGATCAAAAAAGAAATGAGAATAGCAAACAAGAAATTCTTAGAAACAAATGAGAGGAGAGATAAAAACATATCAAAATCTTTGGGACAGCATGAAAGCAGTTCTAAGAGGAAAATTTATAGCATGAATGAATATTTCACAAAATTAGAGAGATCCCAAATAAATAAGCATATGCTTCACCTCAATGCCTTAGAAAAAGAAGAACAAACTAATCTCCAAGACCATAGAAGGCAGGAAATCATTAAGATCAGAGCCAAAATCAATGAAATTGAGATGAAAAAACAATACACAGCATCAATGCAAAGGAGAGTTGGTTCTTTGAAAAGATAAATGAAAGAAAAAGTGAGAAGAAACAAATCTCTACAGATCCTTCTAAAATTCAGAGGATTAACAGAACCTATTTTGAAAATTTATACTCCAATGAGATGAAAAATCTGGAATACACTGACAAATTTCTACACATATAGGTTCTGGTCAAATTGAACCAGGAAGATATTATAAAACCTAAGCATACCAATAGTAATTAATAAAATTAGAACAGTAATTAAAAGTCTTCCAGAGTCATAAAGGCCATTTATAACAAACCCAAAGCCAATATCATACTAACTGGAGAAAAAGTAAAAGCATTTCCTCTAAAATCAGGAACAAGATAAGGCATCCATTCTTGCCACTCCTATTCAATATAGTCCTCAAATCATTAGCCATAGAGATCAGGCAAAAAAAAAATTATAGGAATACAAATAGGAAAAAAAGAAGTCAAACTCTATTTGCCAACAATGTGATCCTTTATCTAAAAGACCAAAAAAACTCCATCAGAAGACTTATAAATGAGTTTAGCAGAATAGCAGGATACAAGATCAGCACCCATTAAATCAATAATTTTCCTACACTCCTACATTATTCAGCCAAGGAAGAAATCAGGAAAACTATCCCATTTACAATAACCTCAAAAAAATTAAATACTTTGGAATTAATCTACCCAAAGAGGTAGAAAGGCTATACAATGAAAATTATAGAACACTGAAGAGGGGACCTTAGGAAATAGAAAGATATCCCATGTTCTTGGATAGGCAGACTTAACATTGTCAAAATGGCCATATTATCAAAAGCAATATATATATTCAATGCAATCCGCATCCAACTACCAGTAACAATCTTTACAGAATCAGAAAAAAAATTCTTAAATTTATTTTGAAGAAAAAGAGACCCAGAATAGCCAGAGTATTACTAAAAAAAGAAAAACAGGAGGCAATCAAAATACCTGATCTGAAATTATGCTACAGAGCTGCAGTAACAAAACAGCATGGTATGTCCATCAAAAGAGACACAAAGACCAAAGGAACAGAATAGAAGACATAGAGACAAATCCACATACCTATAACCATCCAATATTTGACAAAGTTGCCAAAAATATATCTTCAAGAAAATACAGGCTTTTTAACAAATGATGCTGGGAAAACTATTTAGCCATATGTAGAAAAATGAAATGAGACAACTCTCTCTCACCTTGCACAAAACTCAAATTGAAATGAATCAAAAACTTAGGAATGAGACCTGAAACTGTATAAGTGCTGAAGAAAACATAGGTCAACACTTGATTATAGGTACTGGCACCAACTTATTTAACAAGACCCAAAAAGCACAAGAAATAAAATCAAGTGATTTTATTTTATTAAGTTTATTTGGCATCTCAATAAGTGAGATGCCATCAAACTAAAAACCTTCTCCATAGCAAAGGAAATAATTAAAGTGTGAAGAGAGAGCCTACAGAATGGGAGAACATATAGGGCAGATATTCCTCTGAAAGGGGATTGATATTCAGAATACACAAAGAACTCAAAAAACTTAACTCAAAAAATCTAATCAATGAATGAGAAAAAAACTAAACAGAAACTTCTCAAAAAAAGAAGCACAAATGTCCAACAAATATATGAAAAAAAATGTTCAAAAATCTCTAGCAATCAGGAAAATGTAAATCAAAACTGCCATCTGAGTTTCTCTCACTCCAATCAAAATGTCAATGATCAAGAATACAACAAAAATAAATGCTGGAGAGGTTGTTGGGGAAAAGATACACTTGCAAATTGTTGGTGAAATTACAGACTAGTACAATCACTCTGGAAACCAGTATGGAGATTCCTCAAAAAACTAGGGATGGAACCATCATATGACCCAGTTGTCCCAGTCCTTGGTATTTTCCCAAAACATCTAACACGGCATACTACAGAGATACGGCCACATCAATGTTTACAGCAATGCAATTCATAATAGCTAAATTATGAAATCAACCTAGATGCCTATCAACAGATGAATGGATTGATAATTGTAGTATATGTGTGTGCATATATATATGTGTGTATATATATTACATATATGTATACATGCACACACACACATACAATGTAGTTCTACTCAGCCATAAAAAAAAAAGAATGAAATTACGGCATTTGCAAGTAAGTGGATGGAAATGGAAAACCTCATACTCAACAGATTTTTTTTCCTCATATGTGGAAGCTAGAATAAAATAAAGGTGGAGGGAAGGATAAGATAATATAAAAAACCAATCAAATATAAATTAGTAGAAAAACAAAAGGAAGTCTAATAGAGTAGAGGAAGGAGAATGGGATAGGGGAGGGAGGATGGGAAGAAAAGTGGAGGAGGGTTCATTAACTGAAATCCATTTCCATGCATGTGTGAGTTTGTCAAAATGAATCCAATTACTATGTATAACTATAAGCTCTAATGAAAAGTAAAAATAAAATAAAACAAGCCTTTTGTGCTGGAGATGCAGCTCAGTGGTAGAGCACTTGACTAACATGCCTGAGGTCCTGGGTTCAACCCCCAAACACCACCACCAAAAAAAAATGTGCTGGAGATGCAGCTCAGTGGTAGAGCACTTGACTAACATGCCTGAGGTCCTGGGTTTAACCCCCAAACACCACCACCAAAAAAAAAAGTGGGGGACTTTTGATTTTATTGGCTATATTCTTGATTTTGAAAACTTATATATATATATATATAGAAAACATATATATATATATATATATATATATATATATATATAAAATTGCATCTGATATGTCTTGCTTAAACTGAAAAAAAAAAAGTTTAGCTCTTGAAAAAGAGATCATATCATGAAAGAGAGGTAGGTATACTTATATCATACATCAGCCCCCAGGACTCAGTGATAACACAATGCTTAGTCTTGTATTGAGTATCCCACAACTTGGAGTATATCATTTTCAGTAAATTACCAAGGACATAAGTTTCCAAGGAAATAGCAAAAGTAGACACTCTTAAGAACATAGCATATTTTACAAACATTATGAAGCATCAAAGGTCATCACCTTAGCAAAACAAAATAAATTGGCTTCGATGTTCCTTAAATATGAAAATAAATAGATCCAAATGAAAAGAAAGATTCAATAGAAACAGCCTAACTAATAAGAAATGGCACAGAAATAAAGTAGAGGTTTCAAAATTAAAATGCATTTGGGATAGACTGAATCAAGGTGATGTTCAAATTAAATTAACATAGCCATGCACAAATGAGATAGGGAGATTTTCTAAGATAGATATTCATGAAAAAATACATTATATTTGAACGAGACCAATATCTCACATTATAATACATGCTTTCCTTTCCAAAGACTCATATACTGAGTATGTCATTTTTAGGGTCATAACATCTTTTCTCTATCTCATTCAAACATCTTCTTATATGTCACTTTCACTGACCACTCTATTTTGTAACCTTCCCCTGCCTTAGTTTTCACCATTGCACTTCTTACCATCTAACATATTTTGACTTGTTTAATTTTTGTTTTTTATCATTAGGATGCAAACTAGAGTTTGTATGTATTTTGTTCACTGATGTATTCCCAAGAGTCTAGAACAGTGCTGGGCACATAGGAGATTCACTGTGAACAAATGAACAAACAAATGAACCCATCAATCCAGTCATCCATACAGGGAGGGAGCAGATTGTATTACTATGTTTTTTTACTTTAAAGAGAAGAAGAATCACAGAGAAATTTTTGAAAAATAATTTGTTCTAAATATGAAGGATGGCAAAATTGTTGCCTCTCTGAAAATGAAAATCTTTAAAATCACTTGTCTATAAACTCATTTTTAGAAATTAAAATCACTAATAAAATATCTTGCAGCAGACCTGCTATCATAAACAGAGTGTTAGTACAGGACTGACATTACTGTTTTATAACTTAGGAGCCTCAATTCATTGCTCTCAGTGTACATCAAAAAATATAAAATAGGCATCTTAAAACAGACATTAGTATGGCTGTAATAAAAGACGGTTCTCATGTTAGATATTCATAACTTTTAATATTTATTAAATCTGAACACAAGCAACCAATGAAGAGCAAAAGCACATGGGAAAAACTTACTCAGCTGCAGTAAAAATGTGGGTAGAATTAACACATATGGCATTGATGGGACTATCATGACCCTTCATCTCTCCAACTGGCACAAAAGTATCCATGTTCCAGAGCTTCAAAATGCCCCCTCTGCAGCCACTGAGCAAAAGTGGGTGGCCTGGCACCACTCCCAGGGCACAGACCCAATCTTTATGAGCATTAGGAACTTGCTGAAAGGAAAAAGACAAATAAGGAGCTTAAGGGGCCCCTTCCAAACTGACATTTTCATACCAAAATAAGTTATACTTTTATTAATAAAACTCAATATTTACAATGCTAAGTGGTGTGAAAATTATAAAAGTCCATTTTCTAGGTAGTCACTGAGTGATGTAAAGAAATGAATTTGTAATTTGCTCCCAAATTTGCTCACTAATCTCCATAATTATTATCAGTATTGAAGACTTATAATGTTAATAATCTGTTGATTCTAAAAAAAAAAAAAACTCAGAATGCTTACAGGATTTTTCAAACATCACATCCTTCTCATGAGCAGTAAGTATCTCTTCTTTCTCCAAATTTATTATGTATCTAATAAAATGAGCTTGAAAACTACAATGTCCTATGTAGATTACAAGACCTACTTCATAAAAACATTGGTTCAAACCTTGGGTGGAGAATGTAGAGGCCTCAAGTTTTTTGCTGAAGATCATATGCAATCTACATATTTCATAATGAATAAATAACACTTACAAAAACAAGACTATATAGCCACAGTCTATGCATAAATATATTTATATGCACAATATGAAAATCAGAACCATGAATGTATATCTATAAAAGAAAAGCTTCTAATGCAGTATGTGCATCTGTTGTCAAGTTTTTCTATTAATATTCATGCTACTTGTTCTTTTTGTCTTCATCTGCTGGTTGCAAGCAAGAAAGTGCTAGCAACTGTAATGCATACATGTGTGTGTGTGCGTGAGCATATATATGGCATAAATATGTAAGGAAAAGCCTGAAATTGTAAACAACTTCATCTAATTTCTTCCTCTGTTAGAAAGATGCATAAATATTTGAATTTAACTGACAACAAACTATCCATTCTGTGGGAAATGAGAGCACCACTACTCCTGGATGCATGAGAATACTCCTATAGTTGAGAAATCATGGGTATTACTCTTAACCTTAACTAAACATGCTACTGTGGAATATATGTAGAAAAAGCAAAACAAAATGAGAAACTGCAACTGCTCTACTCCAGGGATTATTATATTTAACATATATGATGTATGTAGGGCAATTCCAGATCTTTCAACTCTTACCAGTATCTGATCTCTTATTTAGCAGGTATTAAGTGTTGAGTGATGCCCTTCTACCAATTAGTAACTGTGGTACTTGACAATAAACCATTTTTTAAGAGGGAGTCCTGATTAATGTTATTGTTAAACAATAAAAATCTATATAGAAGCTCTTTGAATTCTTATAATAGAGTACTGGGGGGTTTTGAAATGCTTACTTCACACCGTGAAAAAGTTCAGCATTACCTGAAGAAGGTCTTTTTGAGCTAAGTCCCATTTCTTGATTCCATTATCTCTGGACCCACTAAATAGATTATCCCCTTGAATGGTTAGCGCTTCTATGCCATCATAATGAGGGGGTTCAAAATTGTGTGTGGGACTCACAGTTCCAAGAGCCCCCTCAGTTACATCAAACATCTATTTTTAAAAGAAAGGCAGATAGAAAGCAGTTATTCCATTTAAGTTTTAAATAAGTATACGTGCACATTTATAGAAACACATATACATACACAAATCATACATAGTTTGTTGTAATATTTTACTAAGTTAAATGAATTAATCTGATATGAATGACTGAGGGTGAACTCAGCCTTATTCACACCAGTTTGGCCTGTATGTCACATGCTTTCAAAAAAAGCCAACCAGATTTTTTCACGTATAAGTAAACCACTTGAATCAAATGTATGAAATATGATGTCAAGAGCTATGTAATGTTTTGAACAACTAATAATAATAAAATAAATAAATAAATAAATAAATATTAAAATTCAAAAAAATAAAAATAAATGTATAAGTAAATAAATGACAAGTTCAGTAATTTAAAATACTACATTCAATCCAGTTGAAATTCAAAAAGCCATATGGCTGTTATTTAACCAATATTAGGTGATCTGCAGTCCTGGGGGCCATCTCTAGTTCCCCAAAGCTGCTGTTCAAAACCTCTGTGCTTTTCTGAGTTGCCTTTATCTCTTCTAGCAATGGCAGAGGCCTTCCTAAGAAGACTTGCATGATCCAAAACACTCTGGATTCTTCCCTCCGTGCTGTTTCTCTTCATCTTCACACATGCTCCTGCCCTTCCTTCTCCATCAGAGGCTGGCATGTGCTTACTGCTTTCCAAGGCTCACTTCTAGGCTCTGACTGGAACTCCTACCACTGTATCAATGGCCTCTCCTTCATCACTCTTTCCCTCTCAGCCCATTTCCTATGCACAGAGCTTTGAGCTACTCTCTCCCTTGGCTGTGTCATCAATGAGAATTCTTGGAATATCTGCTTCTACTTGAATGGCTCCCAAAACTACATCTTAGTCATTGCTTATCTGGAACTATGACTCGCTTTCTAATGGCCCCTTGGCTGCATATGGATGTCCTCTGTTGGGATCTCAAACCCAACACTTCTAGATAGAAACTATTTATCTATTAACATCTTATCTGTTAATTACATAAAATTCTAAAGGCTATAAATGTTCTACATAAAAGATGTTAATAATGAATTTAATTATTCATTGGAAGACTAAGCTAAAAGATCTTTGAAATCTCTCCCAATCTATATCCTATGAAAAATGAAGATATATGATTAAATAATAGTGAAATCAGTGACTGTGAATGAGGAAAAAATAGGAAGAAAAAAGCAAAGCCTAGAAAAAGGAAACAAGAAAATTTGTCAAGAGAAGGGAAGGGGGTCCTATAGGGCTGGGGATATAGCTCAGTTAGTAGAGTGCTTGCCTCACATGCACAAGGCTCTGGGTTTAATCCCCACCACCACAAAACAAACAAACAAACAAAGAGAGAAGGGGTTTCTACGTGAATTGGAGTACTTCAAACCTATCATTTAACTGGCAAATAAAGGGGTTGGGAATTTAGCTCAGTGGCAGAGCATACACCTGGCATGTGCAAGCCCTGAGTTTAGTCCTCGGCCCTGAAAAAAAGAGAAAAAAAATAGGAAAATATACTTCAGCAACACTCTAATACATACTTTGATGTAATGATCCTTAGAGCCAGTGATGATTAGATCTTGTCCACTGGAAATCTGTTCTACAGTAAGGCACATAACAGGGCCTAGGTGTCCTGTTAACTTTCCTGTAGACTGAAACCTTTAAAAAGAAAGAAAAATGATTTTATTTGAAAATATTTCTTAGCATGATGAGGCTAAGCCTCAACATAAATAACCTACATTTTCTCATAAAATTGTTCACTAATTTCCTTCCTTTCCTTCTTTTCTTCAATATGGGGAACTGAACCCAGGGCTTCTCACAAGTACTTTTCCACTAAGCTGCAACCCCAGCCCTTTTTATTTTTTTTTACTTTGAGACAGGATCTCACTACATTGCCTAGCCCACCTCAAATTTTTTGATCCTTTTGCCTCAGCCTGCCAAGTAACTGGGATTCCAAGTAAGTACCACCACACCTGGCCAAATAAATTTTCTTCTTGGTTTTAGTTCCATCTAAATGAAACTCTGTTCAAATCAGAAAAAAAAAAAAAAAAGCCAAACTAGAATATTCTATGATAGAAGTGGGAGAGTCCTATGCTAGCTATTTGAGAGTTGATTAATGTCATTTAGATAGTAAATAAAAAAGCAGAAAAATTTTGAAAGTTTGCTTAAGGTTGATTTGAACTCCCTCTAGGTAAATTTTAATCTGTTAAAAATCTGAACAGGTTATAGACATATAATTAATATTTTTAGGTACAATTTATATTTGAATAAAATAATACCAGCAATATAATCATGAAACCAGAAAGAATTAGGAGAAATTGAAATATTTTATTACATATATATACACATTTTCACATATACACATATATGCATACATATTATATATACATACATATATGTACATACATACAGACATATATACCAATGGACACACATATATGTATGTATGTGTATGTCAGAAAATAGATGGTCCACTTCAATTATTATAAAAATATGAAAATCACCAGGACAGATATCTGGCTAGTAGAAAAATATGTGATATAAACTGTCAGAGGGTGATAATGACCCTGTTTCACAGTCCTATCTCAAGTCAACCTTCTGGAACACAGGGACGTCTTTCTGTAGGAAGAGAAGCACTCTGTATTTCTGAATTGTGAGCCTCACTCTAGTATCCTGTCACAGTCTGTAAATAGCTTTATCCTTCATCACAACACAAACTCCAAGACAGTAGAACCCACAGTTGTCTTGCTCAGTATTTACTCCAAGGACCTACCATACTGTTGGTGCAATGCCTGCCATAATTAGTGTTGAATAAATATTTGTAAAGTAATAAATAAATGCACCCAGGTTGGGGATGTAGCTCAGCAGTAAAGCATCTGCCTAGCATACACAAGGCCCTGTGTTTATCCCCAGCACCACCAGAAAGAAAGGAAGAAAGAAATGAATGAAGGAAGGAAGGGAAGAGGGAAGGAGGGAGAGATGGAGCGGCGGAAGGAGGGAGGAGGAAGCAGAGCACCCCTCACAGATTTGGCATAAATAAATTAATGTTTGGTGGATAAGTGAATGAATAAAACAGGAGGACATGGTTTACAAGAAAGGAAGGATGAAAGGAATGAAGGAAGGAGGGGAGGAAGGGGTGGAGGGAGGGAAGGAGGAAGGAAGGAAGGGAGGGAGGAAGAGAAGAAGAAATAGGTTCCTTTCCTGCCAAAATTTCAAAAACTAGAAAAGAAGCTAAAACAAGCCCACAACTAATGGATAAAAGCTCACACATCATGGCAAATAAAAATTAAGTGGAAGACAAATGCCTTACATTTCAATTTATCATTTGTTTTCTTTTAAATCACTTTGTCTTCTTAACATTTTATCTTTCTATAATTTATTATTTTATATTCACAAAACCCATGAGAATTTATGATCCAAGTTATTAAATTGTATAAAATAAAAAAGTTGATATAAAGAATGTTTAATTCATGTTGCAAAAATAATTATTTCAAAGGTTCTGGTGGAACTTGGATGAGAATCCTCTCCTCAATTTAAACAGCTCAATTTAAAGACAAGTATCAAAAGACTGTAAAATAATTCTATCTTCCTCTCTAACATTTTTCCCAGTATGGAGACTTAAAAAAAAAAAAAGAAAGAAAGAAAGAAAGAAAACTGAGTTTGTAAATGAGGACAGAAGAGATATCTAAGACTGCTGTGCTGAATAAAAAAAAAAATGTATTATTTTACATTGTCTTAGGATATAAAATTAGATTTCACAAGTATAGTATTATTAATGTGTGAGGTTGCATGTGCCATATGCAAGAAGTGTGGTTTTGTTCGTTTGTTCATTTATTTGTTTTTTAATTCTACCTTTTAAGATCCCACATTCTGACAGCATTTCCAGAAGCTGCATAGAGGAATGTGCCAGATGGATTTAGTGCAATTTGATTGATCTGGTTCTCCCCAGAAGGAATAGCCACTGTCCGGCTGGTACTTGCAGAACAAGCATCTCCAAGGGTAACTTGACCTGACGACCTTAACACACACAAAAAAAACCAAAGATAGTCATGTTTCCAGACATGAGTTTGGCTTACAATTTCTTGAATTCCTAAGGAAATGGCTGTGGGCAAAGAGAACAAGGTGCTTTTCTCACTGTATGCATGATGCCTAACACAGCACCCCTCACAGTTTTGGTACAAATAAATTAATGTTTAGTGAGTAGTGAGTAAATGAACGAATGAAACAGGAGGACATGGTTTACAACTTTCACTTTAATGCCCATTATAACACTAGACAGTCTAAGTCCTGAGATAGGGATGACTATAAAATCATTCAGAAAAGACAAATGACATAATGCATAAAAATAATTCATTTGTCTGCAGGTTCCAGAAGTTGTCTGTGAACTAGTCTTACCAAATTTCTTTTGTGTGTAAAAGTTGCCATTTTGGATTAAAGGCACTGGGATCTTTTTAATTATTTGAGTTTTGCTTACTTTAATTCAATCATATATAGAGTATATGTGCTAAAAAATCAAAATTTGTTTCTATCTCTCCAGATAATTTCTAGATATTAATTTTTTTTTAAATTTTGAAACATTTTCTCAGCTAAATGCTAAATTAAGTTATAAACAATCTTTTCAAATATGAGTTTAGTGATTCAACTGTATTGGTAAGTTTTTAGCTTAAGAAATAGTGTTATTTTTCTATAAAACTTTCCTCAAGAGACTTGTATTCAGCACATAAAATAATTAGTAGTTCTCAAATTATAAATTAGCACCTAAAAGTTAATAAAATCTACTTACAAACTAGTAAAAATTAACCTTTCCAATGCTCCCTTCTCCTTTAAGCAATTGCAGAGGTAGCCTTAGTTTTAATTATGTAAAATAGTTCAATCTTAGGGCAAAATATCATTATCCAACACAAACTGCAGTTATAAAATTTGTACTAATACCAAAGTATGGGTGAGCTCATTTTCCAAGGATTAATATTTATTTGAAGTGAGTAATATAAATTATTCAATTTCATCAAGTAGTAAATAGTATGAAATGTAATTTCTTACTATTTGGAAGGGAAAAAACATGAAATATGTATTTGGTTATAAATAAATATTTTATCCTTTCCTGTTTAAAACCAGGATCTTATATTTTGTCAATCTATTTTCCCCTTATTTATATGTACTTTAATTATGAAAACTTTAACTTTCTCTGAGGAGTTGATAGATACATACAATTAAAATGCATTCATAGCCTTAAATTTTCTTGTCTTTTGTAAAAAAGAAAATAACTACTGCCCCTTAAGCTATTTTTAAGTTACTTACGTCAGTGTTCGGATGCACTTTGCTGAATCTCTGATATCCCACACCTTAATATAAGATGTTGACACAGTGAAGACCAAACTGGTATAATTACAGTATTTTACAGATACAACATTGTTGGGATGACCCCCAAGTGACATTATCTCTTGCCCAGTGACCAGATTCCATACTTTACAAGTACGATCTAAAACAAATAAAAAGAGGAAATACTGTTAATATGAACTACTTTAGGTTCTCTTAACAATAAAAATTATTTAAACAATTTCTCTTCTACAAGAAGAAGATGGGAAAGGAAATCTAATTATTCAATTAAACTGCAACAGGCATCCTAACTTCAATGTTAACCTTCTGTAGCAGTTTTATAGCAAGGTAGGTACAATAGATCAGATCAGAGTTTGGAACGTCCTGTTGTATGCATTACATGGTATTAAAAATATTTATGTAAAAATTTTAAATACCCATATTTAAATATTTTTAAATAGTCATAAGCACAATCTGAGTTGAGCTTCAGATTGCCCCTGAATTTAAAATTGCCATCTCCAACCAATATCTTCAAATCATACTGCTTTCTTTACTCTTACTGATCTTTCATATGCACATACCTTTCTTTTCCAGGCACTAGTGGATTTTATTTTTATTTTGACCCCAAAACATAATCCCAGAACTATTCCCCCTTGTTTTGCTGACATATTGAATATATAATTATCCTGGAGAGTTAAATTTAAGTCATCAGAAAAGTGTGATACTTTCAAATAACAGATTTTTTAACTGTAAAATTTCTTGCCATTATTTTCAATTCCTAAGTTCTAGCTAGATCCATATGCTTCCCTTATAGACAATGAACAATAATGTCTGCATGTTAAACTGAATCATGGAATGTCTCTAAATGCTAAGGAACTCTTACTGGCCCACCACACTCCTTGCACATGCTTCCTTTTTATCTCCCCTTTCTCACTGTCCACCACTTTTCTTATTTATATTCTACTTTCAACACTAAATTGGGACTAGGTTGCCAAACACAGCCCACTTCAACTGCTATGTCTGTGCTAATGTTGCCTTGTAATCTTAATTATCCTTCCTTCTATGCCAATATCCAAAGCATCCTATACATTTCATCCTAAATGCTTCTGGTCAAAGCCTTCCTTGGTTCTCATACCTAGGCATAATCTCCCCTTTCCTGAAACCCCAAAACATGGTCTGTAAGAGCATTTATAGCTAATGTCTAGTTGCTTGGAATTATACCAAATGGGTCAAAAGTGCAGAATGAGAGAGGAGTAGACCAGGTTTCTAATCCTGTTTTTTTTTTCCACTTTCTAGCTATATTTACACAGGAAAATAATTTAATCTCTTGAATCCTGAATTTCTTCATCTATAACATGAAGATATAATATGTATCCATTCAGGTGGCGAGAAATAAATGAGATATATTTATATAGTGGCTCACAGCCTCTGATAATATAGCTAGTATTCAAGAAATGATAGTTGCTATTGTCTTATTTCTTTTACCCCACTAGATATTTTAATGGCCTTTTATAAATGTGTATATTAACCTGCATTACAAAACCCAGAACCACCCAAACAATGAAGGGAGATGCATTCTCTCACCACCGGATTCCCAAACATCAACAGAGGTGTTATTCCTTCCCAATTATGCAATGGTTTTATATTTTATGTATTTGATGGTTGAACAGGATTGTCAGATCTTACTAGTCTGAAACATTTCGATATTTTTAGAGCCTGTTAAAAACTAAACCATTAAAAAAAACTATTAAATATCCACACTAAATAACTACTAGCACCTTTTGATCCAGTGAAGAGGAGATCATCAGTAGAATCCACACAGAGCACAGCTTTTGTATGCCCTTCAGCTATGTGAATACACTGAAGTGGAGATGCTCTGATTCCTTTCGAAGCAGGAAATGGGTTGATTATGCCCCTGAGTTTGGGGAAAAAACATACAAAGATTCACTTCAAGAGCTCTATCTCATGAGACTAAGTTATTTTTCCTTATTTTAAGAAGCCTTTATAAGGAATTAGTAATAAAATCTAGACTGCTTCCTTGCTTGTTTATAAGCAAAAAAATGAGGTGGAGAGGGGGGATAATACTAGTACTAATAGCAACTAATCAGGCTTCTGCTAGCAGCTGTGTTCTGCAAACAGCAAAGCCCATGATATATCTGGATTTTCTCATTAACAATTTCATCTCTGCAAAGTTTAAGGAAGCAATACTGGGAGCTGTTTGAGTGTATTTAGTTGTGACAAATAAGGAAGACTTAGAAATGAAGAATAACTCAAAGACGTGACTCAAGGTCATGTGGGAGAGTAATTCTAGGTCAAAAGGAGCATGCTGAAGAAAGAATAATACACAGTATGTCACCTTACATTAAGAAAGAAGTTTTCAAACAAAAACTGAGGGAAAAAGAGGAATGTCTGCATGAACAGAAATTGAAGGGAGGAGAATTCAAAAGATCAGAAAATTATGTAAGAAAATAATTCTAATAAGCTCAACACTTTTAAAATGAGAATTGTAAATAACAGTGAAGCTTTTTAGGGAGTTTCTCATAAGTTTAATATTTCTGGAGTTTCTCCTTTATGCCACTGGCTAAGCACTATGGAAATAAAAAGATTTATCAAAACACTTTTCCTATCTTAAAGAAGTTAAGCTAATCTGAGAATAAATTAAGATGTGATAAATCTATCAAATACTTAGCTCAGAGCAAGAAGAAAAATTGATAAAATATGTTCATTTAAAGCAGATGGTATAATATTAGGACAAATACAGATATAAAGAAAAACTTTAATTTCCATGTTCCTGAAAGAGAAAAATCTTCCAAGAGGTATAGAACAAAAGTGATTAAAAAGCAATGTAAGCCGAATACAAGAGAAAAACTGACAATGCAGATGTACTCAAAGAGTTCAGATATTTATGTTTTTAAATTACTATGTCATAAGGTTTTGAAATTATATGCCTTTGTGGAGGGAAAATCATTGTCAGTGTGCTTAGAAATCCCAAAGATTGATAAAGAAAACAAAACATATACACTTGATTATCCAAAAGAAGGTGGGAAAACAGGTTTCAGATACTATACATGGGTGAAATTTCTTGAAGAGTCTCACAAATGAAAATAGAAAATGAACCATTATATAAACACTTAAAAATAAATGTTCATCAATAAAAGAGAACATGAGCTCACAAATCTCCTGGGGGGAAATTCTTTGTAGGGTTAATAGGTGGCACACCAAGTCAGTGTCATATTTATTATGTATGTGGACTCCAAATAAAGCCATTTATCCAGGCTTTTAAGCAGTATCCCTGGTGACAAGGTAATCATGGAACTGAACTACTAAGGTAGTTCCAAGGACTGAAGAGTCACACTAAAGAGTCAATCTCAGAGATCTTTGGTACCTCATCAATCTTTCCCTAGCCATAAAGACAGAAATGGCTTATTAAATTGATGTATTAAAAAGCTGGGAGCTGCGGTTGGGCTCAGTGGTAGAGTGCTTGCCTCACACACATGTGAGGTACTGGGTTCAGTCCTCAGCACCACATAAAAACAAATAAAGATATATAAAAAGAAACAGAGCAACAATGCATTGCTATGCCTAATTGTGTTAATAATGCCTGAGCCAAAATAAAACTCATTTTTTAAAAAGGCTATTAGTATATTGTATTGCTTGGAAAAAAATCACTGAAAGAATTCATTTTTTTATGAACCTCCTTAGCAATAAAATAATCACTATATAAAATGTAAGCATAAAATTTAAGTCAAAGATAGAATAGAATGATATAAGTAGGAAAGACAATCATAGTAACTTAGGTTTAAACACCTAAATGGTTATATTTGTTGAATAAAAGATCAAAGAATTAACAATATGTGGTTCCCCTACCAACACTATCAATGATTCATTCAACAGAAGTAACTATTTCAGAAGAATGTAAGAGACCTAAGGTATTTCACCTAGGCCACATTTAGAATGAGGTTTAGTCTTAGATGCCACATTTTAAGAAGAACAAGAAAAAAAATGGGACTTTTCCAAAACAATAGAAGTACAAGAAAGACTTTATTACTTACAGAACGGGTGACGAAACTAGAACTATTAAACTAATAAAGAACATTTACTGAAGAGAGGATACAGTGGCACTGCAGAAAGACTAAACAGCAGCCACATACATATAAAAGTATTAAATTTGGTATAACTTAAGAGAGCTGATGAAAGACTAATGAGTAGAGATGTAAAGGAGATGAATTTGAGATCAGCTAAAAAAATACCTTATTTTTTAAGGACTAGCTATAATGATTTCAAAAGTGAAAGGACTGTCTTATCACTGGAAATACTACCAAGAAATGTCATCTCTGGGCATGTATTTTATGAAATCCAATGCAATTACTTGAATACATATGTCAGTTTCAGATTCTTGAAATTAATGCTCAGTAAATGTTTGTAATCTGACAATTTAAAGAGATTAAACCTGAAATGGCAGTGAAGTTTCCTCAAGAGTCTAAATCTGCTATTATGAAATCTTGCTGATGTCAAGTTCATAGCTACAAGCTGAAGCCATCAAACTTCAAATACTGAGAAGGTATAATTATAATGAAGAGTAGGCTACTATTGTTACTTCTCAAACAGCAAAGACTCATGTATATAAATCAAAAGATGATTATAAAGAAAAATTTATAGCATATTACCAACTTTATCCCCTAATGATATAACATCCAATAGAAATCTGTCACATCAAAGATCATACTGGGAAAGTACTCTAAATATTTGCCTCCTGGAAAGAAGGATGTCTCTTTTTCATTCTTAAGTATTTTAATATCATTGACTATTTAGTCTTCTAAAGAAAATTAATCCTGATATTAATAATTAATAACAGCACTTTATTAATTAGAAACTTTAATATTCTCAAATATTCAGAATATTAGGGTTAATAACATATATATATATATATATATATATATATATATATCCCTAAAACAAATACAATAGAAAAGCTCTGTGCAGTGGCTCATGCCTGTAATCTCAGCTAATCAGGAGGATGAGGCAGGAGGATCACAAGTTCAAGGTGAAACTCGGCAACTTAGTGAGACCCTGTCTCAAGATAAAACTAAAAAGGACTGGAGATGTGGCTCAGTGGTAAAGTGCCCCTAAATTCAATCCTCAGTAACACAAAGAAACAAACAAAAAGATAATAGAAAACAATACAGGCACTGGAAGAATATATCCACAGTATTTCTATTAGAATTAATCCATTCAAATTCTTAATATGAAAAATAAACATTAAAGTAATTCATTAAGTTAAGGTTAAATATTGCAAGTTTGTTCACGACACCTGATCTGAAGGGGAAAGGAAGCATTTATTTTTGTTCTATTCAAATCTGTAAAGTCTTATAATACTGTGGAATATTGATTTCCTCTCCCTTCCCCTGCCTACCTTTTGGAGGATCTGTTGATGATCAGCAAAATGGCAATAAAACAAGGGATACAAGTGGAACAAGGGAAGAGACAAAAGGACAAGTGGGGAGAGGAAATGAGAGAAAGAGAGAAAGAATTAAGACCTCCCAAAATCCATAACATGAAAAAATTCAAGTTATTTTAGAAACTACATCTATCAGTAAGGAAAAAAAAAAATTTTTTCAATAAAACCTCCTTTAGTTTCAAGTTTTTGTTCTTAATTTTTGGCACAATAGTATGTTTTTTCCACCTAGTATTCCTTTATCCTGTGACCTTTTTGTTTAAATTTGCTAAACCAATAAGAAAAAATATTTGATCCATACCACACACTGGGAAGCATTAGAACTAATCACTGAGGAGCAAACCTTCTTGACAATAATAACCATAAAGCTTTATTTCTTTTAAAAAACATTTCTACTACAGACATAAAACACACAAAAAAATACCACAACTTTTTAAGCTATCATATAAAAAGAGCTGGCCACTACTTTAAGGTATCATTGCAAAAAAAATACATTAAAAGTAATACATCTAAAAATATTAGTGCATTTACATGGTTTACAACAAGTCATGCATGCAACAAAAATGAGACTTGCTTAGGATTTCTAGGAAGGCATTTTAGAACATCAGTGAAATGCCAGAATGTAGGAAAGACAGAAAGAAAGTACCTGTGTACCTCCGACAGAGAGGAGTCACTTTCATCAGACCTATAGTGAAAGAGTTAGAATTATGAGCAGAAAGAATACGGATGTCAACAGTTAAAGACATTGACACTGGACTGAAAATCAACAGCACAAATAACAGACACAGCAAATGCTTCCTTTGGTGGCCTGCTCTTCTATTTGTCTGGATATCAGCAAGTTTAAAATATAGATAAGTCAGGCAAGAAACCTGACTCATGTTTTCTACCAACACTTAGGCAGGGAAGAAACTTTCTATTAATGATCCACAGAATCTATCCTCACTTCTAAAATTTAGGCCCAAGACAGGAATAATAACAAGTACGTGAATTAGGTTACTTCCAGGTTTATTCCATTTAACATGATTAGTACTTACAAAAAATTTTTCCATTTCAGTAGATTTAGACTCTTATGTGGAAGTTTCACAAATGCACTGTATGTTTCCATAAAAATTAAGTCAAAATTCTAATAATCCTTGGTTTTAACTCACCTCAAAAACACTGAGTTCCTTTGAGCAAGGAGACTCTCTAATAATTAGGGGACTTTAGTGGAATTTTAGAATTAGGCAAGCCACTACTGAAGGTCCTATCCAGAAGCCTTCAAGACTAGAGGTGAGTTCAGTCTTTATGAAAATCTAATATATTGTATAAGAGACTTTGGGACAACAAAGACAGGGGAGTGCTGGTGTGGAATGTGGTCAGATACAGCCTGTGGGATGCACATCTCACCGGGGAAGTGAAATGCTCTCAAAAAGAGCCCTGGGGAGAATGAGATGAAAGGTAGGAGTTTCTGAAATGCAAAAAGGATCAGTTATCCTAAGTTTTAGCTAATGGAATTATTTATAGTTCATACAATATTTAGTAAAAAATATAAAACTATGATTAGATTATCAAGGTCATCAAGACTGACAGAAAAATTTGTAACTCCTGTGAATGCATGGCAGATAAAACTTAGCAACTTCACCTAACTAGTGAAAACTGACTTCCCAAAGATTCCCAATGTTCTGTTTTCCTCAATAACTGAGAGAAATGATTTAACAATATTTTTTAAGTGTTGCTTAATAACACATAACATATTTACCTCTCTAGACTCTTTCTCATTTAAAGGACATGTCATTTACTGGTTTAACTATATAAAATATAATAATGAATACATAAAATTAAATGTATCCATAAATTAAGCAGATTAAAATTTTACTCAAAATGATGGATTGTTTAAGTATATAGAGCCATTTTAGCATAATCTAAACATGCCATAAAGATCTTAAATGACATCCTATATCTTTCAGAGACCTGTGATATGCAGAGGGATAATAGCATAGAAGGATAAATGTCAAGCACATACAGTCACGATGCTGTTATTCAAAATCCAAGCCGACAAGTCAGAGTTAATAAATGCCTCACAGCAATATTGTTAGTACTGAATTCTTGCAAGAGATTATGGTTCAGTGTAGGGAGACTTTCTCTTATCTAATTTAATGAAAGTAACATTTTCCACATCCTCTCCTTCCCCACAACCTCCTTCCAGTCCTCCTCCCCTACCTCCTCCAAGGTTCTCTTTTATCCAAGAAAACAAGTACTGAAGTTTTGTGGTGAATTTGTCTAGAATCACCAAATGATAGTAACAGGTTACACATATAAGAATGGTTTTTCAAGTTGTTGTATCTACCAAAGGTAAAAATCATGCCTATTTTCCATTCAGGAGACCAGGATTGGAAGCTTTTGTGGGCACAAAGAAGCTGAAGAATCCCAAGAAATTTAAACTTCAAATAGTCTCAGAGGTTTTTCATTTCTAATTTACTTGCAAAAGAAAAGGCAAGATAGTGTCAAAGTATAGCAATGCAAATCTACAACAGGGAATAATGTTCAGCAGGAAAATAATTTTCGCTCATTTAGATTATATGGTTCTTTCCCATTGGAAAAAATACATGTAATATGGCAAGAGTTCACAAGTCAGACACCATCTCCCACACAGAGATGTTTTTGCAGACTGTACTGAAAGATTCAAAAACTTGTATAAATAGTTGGGGCTCTTTTCCATAATGACTTACTTATCCTGCTGAACTGAGGTGTTTCCCTGAGAAACAGTAAGACGATTAAAGACATTCAGTTCATTACGGGGCCGGCTTGGTGGGGAAGAAGGAGGTGAGAGACTAGCTTCTGAAGTTCCAGAATCTGAGCTACAAGAAAAAAGAACATTAAACAGATGGCTTTAATTGGTTATGATTTGTTAGGAAAGTTATAGGAAACATGCGGGGTTTTTTTTAAAGCTTTTCATTAGAAAATTCCTTCTTTTCTTCCTCTCATTCACTTTTTTTTTTTTTGTAAAATAAAATGCATACTGAACAATTTAATTAAAATTTTTTAAAAAATTGTTACATTGGTTTTGTTACATGGACCACAAGGTGGCACTAATGAAAAGTTCTGCCTGCTGAAATCTGAAGTCCATAGCCATAAAGCAAGCCAAATTTAAAATCATCTGATTTTAGAGTTGAGACAAATTGCTCACTTTTTAGATAAGAAAACAGAGAGCTAGGGAACAATTTGCCTAGTTAGATGTTTCATTTGTTTATTTCAAAATTGTTTATTAACTCCAATTACCCATTTTCCAAATATTCTTGAGACATTTGATTCAATAGAATCAGGCAAATTGCAACTTTAAAAATATAGGAAGTTAGGACGATAAGAAGGAGAATTTCTATGACATTCAAGTCAGCTATATCAGTGTCAAAATAGAGAGTGTTTCTTAGCGCAAGGGAGAGGGGGTACTATAAGATTGTCCACTTAGATATAGAAAATGCATGAACACTTCTTTTCACATTTATTTTTATGATAAAGAAATTCAGAAAATGTATTTTATTAATATTTTAGTGTAGACTGGCATTGAGGCTCTCCCTCAACAACATGTCTGAGAGCTATCTGTCACACACAGAAAGTTAGATCATTTGAGGAAGGTGTGGCAAGGTAACCCTGGCTCTAATCCACTCAATTAATGCATGATATGGTGTTGCAATTTATAAATGCCCAGTTAAGTGCGTCATCAGATTGTATCATATAGTACTAAGTAAACTAAGCCTTCAAAAAACAAACTAACTAAACAAATGAGGATAATTCAATTTAAACATGAGAAAACAGCAAGATAATGGCACAAATAACACACCCTGTGATTAATACTAGTTTTTTACCAGCCACTCTAAAGAGGTAGTCAAGGTCTGTTTTATCAAATGATAGTCAAAATAATTTTAAATTTTTCTAGAACACTATTTGAAATATACATTTAATATGCCTCAGCCCACATGCATAAGAACTCTTTCAATGATAATACAAAAGTAACTGAAAAATCAGTTAGTGGACATGAAAGGGAATAAGTGCTAAGTATATGAACAGTTAAGTGGGCCAAAAAGTCACACAAGCTGACTTGATTGTCTTGATTGGTCAAATCGATCATAACCACAGAGCCAACCTAAATCTAGAAAATAAACACAGTACTGTCCTTCAGAATCTGGTTCAGCAGATGTATTGTACAGTCTTCTACATAAAATGCATTAATCACTTACTGTTTTTGTTCCTTGGACTTTGATTTTTCTGCTTTTTCATATGCCTTTCTCCGTGTTACAGGGGAAGGCTCTGGTAATTTCTTTTCTGACAGAGATGACTGTCTAGAACTAAAATAGGAAAAGATTCTTTAACTATCTTCTGTTATTTTAAATATATATATATAATAATAATTTTAAATATATAATAATTATTTATTATATATAATAATAATATATAATATATAATAATAATTTATTATATATAATAATTATTTTAAATATATATAAATATATAATAATAATTTTAGATTGATTGGTAGACAATCTAAAATTTTTAATAGATTATTACTTGAACACGAAAAACTAAACTAGAATAGGAAAATATTACATGAGTTATTTTTGATTGATGGAAGTTTCACAACTAGAAATTTTGAATTGGTAATCTTATTAAATATGTTCAAACCTATTATCATTACATGTCAACATCAACACTATACTGCTAAATAACTATAATAAACATTTTAAGTGTAAATGCCAAAGTTTTATTGTCAATTGCTTCAGCTGAAGGAAAATTATGTTTATAAAAGTTTTGTAAGAACAAGAATAATAGACTATCAGAATATGAGAAACAATGAGATTTAATAAATTAATATTTAGTCACAAAACAGTAATTCAGATAGACACAAAAATAATGACAATGATTTTACCAAACTAGTAATTAGGTATTAATTAGTAGTTATGTATATTTTAGTAATAAAATATCCTTCTCATAAGTTTTAAATGTTGAATGATTGCCATGTAATTAAATATTCAGGATTATGACTTTTATGTATGGTAGTAATGATTTTTATGTATGGTGACAAAAATTTATTCTTGGCTAGTTATATTAATAAGAAAAAATAAATAAACTAAGAATTTTCAGACCCCCAGAATGGGCTTACATGATTCTTATTTAAAAGTGATAAGTAAATATATTAAACTTTATATGTCTTGACTTTTCAAATCATTTTAGAAATTCTGTGTCATGTAAATCAAAAGGATTATAAAATAATTATTTTACTTCATGAAAGAATGTCATGCAGGAATGGCTTACAAGAGTTACTACACCAAGTAACTGGCAATTCTAAAATTTGTAAAGAATTTCAGATTTACACATATAAATTTCTGAATTTATGAAAACTTAAATCATATGAAGATAGAGTTCAAAATATATTTTCTACTATCTGTCTTAAAGGGTACATTTTTAAAATGAAAAACAAAAAAAAGTCAAAAGAAGGTATTACCTGAATCTGGATTCCAGGCCACAGATTTAATCTTGATGTTCCAAAACTCTCTACTCAACTGACAGACTAAATGATGAACACACGCAAGCCCTAAAACTTGTGCTTAGTTCTATATCACTATCTTCGCCAAAAACATTTCTTCTATTCTCTTCTTACCACAAATGCATTGAAGCCATAGCTATACTGGTTAGCACTATTCAACAGTTAATTACATTAGCCACCTCAAGCACATGCAAGAAAGTTCTGTCATCACTAAAATTAATTTTGGAACTAAAAGCACATGGGATTACTAAGTGGATGATAATGGAAATATCTTCATCAAATGAAGAATCTTATCGGAAACATATATTCAATTGTGGAAAGTTTGTGATTTTGTTTTATTTGCAGTCATACAGTATGTACCATTTTTGTGAGGGCAATATTCCTCAGTGCAGAGGTGGGTATTCCATAAACTGCTTTCTAGATTGTATGTGAGGATTATTTTGAAAATATTATTTAAAATCTTTACAAGTGAATGATCTAATTTTAATATAACTACCATAACATATACACAAGGTACATCCACATACTAACCTGTGTAGGGAAATATTTCTTTGTTCTCAAACTATTAATGAAAATATTCTGAGCAAAAAGACTTGTTTTGAGTAGAAAACTTTATTCCTAATATCATAGACAAGAGAGAGAATATTTTTCTTCAAATGTTTAATAACTCCAATAAAAATAACTTGTGCATACACTCATCCAAGAAATGAAATGTGCTTCAAGGTAAAGAATTAGAAAAGCTAAAAATGTAGTAAGTTTGCAATTCATATTTCTTTTTTTTTTTCTTTAAAATGGTCAGCAAAGATTTACCACCCTGACCAGGCTTGAAGAACTAGGAGATAGGTAATTCAGAGAAAATGTGGGTCTTTAAGTTTTTGTTTATATATGTTGGGTTCAAAGGTATAACTTTATCCCACTTTAGGTGTTTATATGTGAACTTTGTCTATAATTCATGACTTGACCTTTGTTAAAACTGTAACCCCTAAAATGACCCTACAGCTTAGTGATAAGGCAAAGCAATTCCACAAAGAACATCTCATCTTAAATTATTTGACCATAAAAAGATCAGGGGAAACAATACCTAACAGAAATGACTTTGAAGATCAAAGATCTTGTTTATACAAGATTTTTAAAAATAGAAATAGAAATAAGAAATTAGCAACATGCATATTAAAAAAAATAAATAAATAAAAGCTAGAAGAAAAGAAGTTAGTGTAGCTGGGCCAAACTTACATGCTGCCTATCTTAGAAGGTAAGCCAGATGGGGGAAGAAGCTCTTTATCCCTAGCAGAAGTACCACTGGTCTCTGTATTCATTCCAATCTCTTGCCCTTCTGCAACAGGTGTAAGAGGGCCAGGCAAGGAGGCATCTCCTGCACTAGTGTCTGAAGCTAGTTCACTGCTATCTGCATACAGCAATTCCATCTGAGTGGTGGTTCTCCTTCGGGCCTAGTTAGAGAATGGAAGGAAAAGCAATCAGGAGCAAACTTCTGCACAGAACTTGATTAGAGAACAGAGATTTATATTAGTTTGAAATAGGCAAAAACATTTAGCCTGTATTTCCCTGACAAGGGTGTCAAACAAAGCAAGTGAAATAAGTGACAAGCAGAGCTCTAGCCAGATAAGCTCTATGGAAGCCACAATAATTGCCTACATGTGCATTGTGCTTATGTGCAAGGCATAATTCTAAGTATATTGTCAAATTAACACATAGATGATAGGTCATGTCATCATCCCTATTCACAAATGAAGAAACTAAGATACAAAGAGACTAAATAATTTTCCCAGGGCCATGCAGATAGTAAGTGGCAAAGGCCAGACAATCTGCCTCCATTTATCACAAGTGGCCAGCTTCCTCAATATAAATTGGAAAGAGAAAGGAAGGAAGGAAATGGTGGGGAAGAAAGGAAGGAATAAATTAAGACAGAAGATAATTAATTTTAGGGATGCTCAACTAAATTCTCATTTTTCTCATACTTAAAAGATTTCTTAAATATACATTTTTAATATTTGTTTTCAATTTTTCTGACCCTTCTCTTCTTTCTAATGCCATAAATCTATGTTTCATATGTCTACTGGCTAATTCAATACCAGTCAGCACTAGCTTTAAGCAGCTTGGTGAAGTAGGTAAGTCATTTTCCTAGAATTCAGACTCGCTATAAGCATTCCTTTCCTTACTTTTTTTTTTTTTTTGGTGGGGGAGTACCAGGGATTGAACTCAGGGGCACTCAACCACTGGACAGCCCTATTTTACATTTTATTTAGAGACAGTCTCACTGAGTCGCTTAGCGCCTCAATATTGCTGAGGCTGGTTTTGAACTTACAATCCTCCTGTCTCAGCTATTGGGATTACAGGCATGAGCTACCAAGCCCAGGCCTTTCCTTACTTTTAAAAACCAAATAAACAGGGTTACCACTCAGAGTTGGTTTTGATATCCCTGAGATATTAACAGATAAACAAAAGGTCTACCAGATTTTATAACTCCAGAGGATAGGTACTTGTACCCCTGCACTTAGCACAGTGGTATAGACTTACATGATCGACTTTATTTTTTCAATGAGTGAAAAAAAATTATAGGATACCATTTTAGTATTTTGCAATTCAAAAGAAGTAGCAGGGAGCACTTGAGAAATGTTTAGAAAAGAGAAAGCCCTGCAGCCCTGATTTACACTCAATTCTCTCCACAACCAGGGACCCAGGGAAGATAGGAATCTTTGGGGGGTAATTTCCAACCACAGTGGTTCTTTCTGGAGAGAACCTTTAGGCTATCACTTCACATCTCTCTCTGACAACTCACAAGGACATAAGGAATGAGGCTTCCCCAGGACCTAAAAGTTACTTTATGAGATTCTCTTTCCTACTTAGAAATGGATCCAAGTCATATTGAGAATGTTTGCTTTGAGTTTTGGTAACCTGGTTGGTCAGTTTAATAAAACACAAACCATATGTCATCAAGTCAGTAGCTCAAGAAGCTACAGGAGTTTGGAGACATATTTTCATTAGTTTTTCTCAGTATTTTAAAAATAAGGAAATTCTCCATGAAAATCCATATTTAGGATTTCTTTTGAGAAAATAGGATCTGGTAAAATTAGTTCCATATTCCCAGATGGCAAAAATAAGCAAGATTTTATGGTGACTATCTTCTTTATGTAGGCAATTACAATGAACCCCTGGAACACACTATTTTACAACCTACCAATTATTCATTTACACTACCTGATTAACAATAGTTGGCCTTAAATCTATGCATTTGCATAGTATTATTCTTCCAGGTTGTGATTCTATGCATTTGTTCAACAAATACTTAAACACTATAAGAATTTTTTGTTTTCAAATGCCTTGAGATCATTAGTTAATTTATTTAGTATCAAATACAACCATTCACAATCTGAAATGTATCATGGTTTCTTACATATTTAACAGTATGTATGATTTATATTTTTTTAAAACACAATAAATACGCATTATAGATGCATAAGTTTTAAAACACTATAATTAAGGGTCAACATTATATAAGCTACCTCAAGACACCAATTAAATAAAATAAATAACACTTAAGAATATATGAAAATGCTGAAATTTCAAAATTCATCAATGATAATGATTTTAAACCTCCAATCTAAATGATTTACCTTGAAAGCCCCTACCTTGTATGTTGGTTTACATTTAGTTAACCAGTGGCTTAAGAATCGGTCTCCATAACCCATATCCAGTGGAAAATGTGCAAGAATAAAATAAAGCTCAAATTTTTTTTTTAAGATTGATGTGATTTTTTTAATACCTTACCTTTATTTTATTTATTTTTATGTGGTACTGAGGATCGAACCCAGAACCTTGCACATGCTAGGTAAGCACTCTACTGCTGAGCCACAGCCACAGCCCCTAAAGCTCAAATTTCAACAAACAAAACTGTTTCAAAATAATTATTTTTCAATTATCACTTACAGATATTATCACTTACAGATAAGTGATAATTTAAAAAAAAAACTAAACTAAATTCCTTACAAATGAGAGCGTGTTGGTAAAAGTATGCCTACTGGCTACTCTATGAAGAGCAAAATCTATAGCCTAAGATAACAATACCTGGTATTTTCAATTCTCCTTACCTTGTTCTTAGGTTTCACTTCACCACAAAGCTTCATAAGGTCTGAAGAGAGTGTGCTGTATGCAAATAAGGAATTAGCCACAGGATTAAGTGAGAACATAGTATAGAAAACTACATGTCTTTTATGATTATGAAAAATATATATCTATAGAAAACAGAAAACATTTAAAGTAAAAATGAATTTATTTTAAAAAGTCATTTTTCTTCCTTAAATATCCCACTACTTTTATTTTAAAATTTGTGAGGGTTAAGGATGACTTAGTTTGGTTTCTATATCATTGTTGGTGGTGGTTGTTTATTTTCCGGTTGGGGGGGTTGTTTTGTTTTTTAGTACTAGAAATTAAACACAGAGCCTCATGCATGCTTAGCAAGAGCTCCACCACTGAGTTATACGTCTATAGCCCCCATAATTACTGTTTCTAGTGCTATTCATCATAAAATTCAAAAAGTTTTATGTTTTATGATAATTGTTTAACACAAGATAAAAAATACTAAAAATATAGAAACAAGTCAAATCTATTCAGTCTCCTTAGGCTCTCTTACCTTCCTTCTGATCCTGGGCTGTTTAAAGGTGCATCCTCATCAGTACTATCCTCTACATTTTCTAAAAAAAAAAAAGAAAAAAGAAAAGTCCCCAAATGAAATGTTATCTAGATTAATTGATGTCCACAGTCCCTATTCTATATAAATATAAGCTCAATGTCTCAAGATGGGCACTTTGGTTTTAGTAGCTGAATCAAAATAGATAGAATTATGGACATATTCCTAAGAAACTCCTTATGTATGCCCTATAATGAGGAAAAACATGTTCAAAGTAAGAAAACCATACATTTGAATAATGAAACGTGGAAAAATATTGGACGGGAATTAGACCATATATTTATCTGAGGATATATAATTATATATATTTCTTTCAGAGTCATCTATTCTGCGTCAACCAAACACAAAAATCCACTGATTAATAATACAAGGTTAAGGTAGGCATGGTGGCACATACCTGTAATACCAGCAACTCAGGAGACTAATACAGGAGGATTACAAGGTAAAGCCAGCCTCACAAACTTAGTAAGGCCCTAGGCAAATTAGTGAGACCCTTCCCAAAATAAAAAATTAAAAACCAAAAAAGACCTAGGGATGTAGCTCAGTGGTAAAGCACACCCAGGTTCAATCCCCAGTATGAAAAAAAAATTTAAAAACAGAAGTTAAATAAATGCTATATGAGTTAGCTTTAATGAACTGAGTCCATTATTAACACTACATAAATGTAAATATACTTCTTATATTTTATCAGTTATGCCATCCTGTTTTTTAGTTTCTAGGTATTGAACCCAGGAATGCCCTACCTCTGAGGTATATTCCCAGCCCATTTAAAATTTTATTTTTGAAACAGGGCCTCTCTAAATTGTAGAGGCTGGCTTCAAACTTATAGTCCTTATAGACTCAGCCTCCCAAGTCATTGAGATTTCAGGTGTGCACTGCCACACCCTGAAGTTATGGGACCTTACTTAAATATTTTTCATTTAAAATTGTGTTTAATTTTTGCCTTCATGTAGAATAGAGTGTATGAAGATATTCAGAAGTCACAAACCAGCATGCAGTTCATTCACATGTACACAGAAGACAAAAAAAATAGCTGTGCATGCAACGGTTCTATAAACTAATACAAATAAACCACTGCTATTTCAGAACAACTGCAGCAGACTAGACAAAAAAAGGGAAAATCAAATATTTAAAACTAGTAGGAAACCAGTAAATAAAACAGCCACAGAAAGTAAACTAGCTAAAATATCAAAAAGCCCCTAATGTAAGTGCAGGTTTTAAAAACACATATATTATAAAATTATTCCATAAACTAAAGACAGTATTGTAAGCAACATATATTTTAATTAAAAATACATAGGAGTCACTTTCTTTTAATTTCTAATTATGTATCACACAGGTGGACTGTGACACCTGAGTCAACTATTTTCTGTCTCTCCACTGATACTCTCTTCCTTCCTGGTTTAGCAGACACCTTTGGAGAAGTTCAGTAATAATTGATAGCGGTATCTAAAATGAAACCACATAAAGGGCCCACACAAAGAGAGTTTACTTTCTGAAGTAAGAAAAGAGTGGTCTTGCAGGCAATGTGTATTTCAAAACCTGTCACTCAATGAAGGCTCAAGGACTTCTTTCAAAGACAGGATAATTGAGTGTTAAGGTGATTGAATGAGTAGATAATATAGAAAAAGAGGTCCCAAAGAAATGAGAAGCCTAGCCTCTGTTTTCCCGGGTATAATAGCAAGCTACAATTTGCTTGCCTTTTTCTTTCAGAGAGTGATGGAACCAAACAGAATGCAAACATCATGGGAGTGTTTGGTGAAAACCACTTCACCCCTGATTGTGCATGTACACCCTAGAGACAATTATGTCTTGACATAAACAACCTGGACAAAGAGATCCCCACCCATAGTCACAAAGAGAGGAGTCATCAGGACTAAAAATGGTCTGAAGCACTGAGTTATCTGAGCAGCAGGACACACCATCGCCTTTCTACTGCACTTCCAACTCTGAACTTAACCCTAACCCATAGCCAGCAGCTTTGCTCATCATCATAAACCTAAAGTCAGACAAAACTCCCACCTGTCCTAAGATTTATCAGTATCAGGGTAAAATTTCACAAACATCACTGGAAATAACCAAGCAGGATTTTTTTTTTTATTTCATTCTTTTTTTTTAAAGTTTTTTTTTTTAAATAAAAGATCTATATTTATAGTAAAACGTAGTTATGGAAAAAAGTCTATACAGCAACCCTGAGACTGCTACCTTTAGAAACACCTGTTTACAAGACTGCACTTGGGGTGACATTTGAAAACAGTTCTCAGAAAATCCCCAACAATGCTAAATAAACAAAGGCTGTTCACTATGCCTGAACTGTGCAAACAGCATGGCTGATGCTGAACACCTGCTTTCCTTCTGGAGGTTTGAATTCTAGGATGTGTTAGATAATACCAGAGATTAGAGGGTACTTTTAGATTAGATTAGAGGGTACATTACTAACAGCACTCTGGTGCTGAATGTCTAATGGACTTCCCTGGCATGACACACAGCTGCATTTTTGTTCCTTGGGGCTGGAGTCTGAGTGATGTCTCATGGGAGAGAGCATAAGGCAGCCTGCACATGGATCCCTATAGACCCATCTGTGTCTTTTCCCTTTTCCAGCTGTGCATCCTTACCACAATTGCTCTCCCAAATTTTAGTCACAAATACAACTACATGCTGAGTCTCATGAATCTTCTAACAAATCTCCAGAGACAGAAGTGACCTGTGGACCCTTATACAGGTTGGGTGGTAGTGGGTGGGAAATAAATGTTCTTCAAAGGCCCCTAAAATATTAGCCTAATAGTGTGGGGTGTTGGCTATGGTTCAGCCTAAAGTTGCATCATTACATGCCACATACTTGTTGCTCAAAAGCAACAATCTGTTTGTAGGCCTCATCTACATAATATCATGGCTATCTCTTCATGCTTGTGCTACCCCTCTTCCTGGAGTGACACTTCAATATTGTCTTTTGCCTGGATAACTTATTTTCTTCCTTTATGTTTCATCTGAAATGTCACCTCCTCCAGAAAGTCTTCATCAACACTGTCATTCTTTATGGATGGTCCCACTCTGTGCTCCCATAATTCCTCATATGTATCTCAACCACTGTCCTCACTGCAATGTGTCATAATTTGCTGATGGTCTGTCACTCTTAGCAGGGCATCAGGTCCATCAGATCAAGGTTAGTGTTTCACTCAGATCTCTGAGTCTAGCATCCAGTCCAAGGCTTGAGGTACAATTGGAGAGCTAAGTAAAGGCTAAGTAAGAGCTAAGTAAAGAGCTAAATAAAGTGTTGTTTTTTTTAAAAGCAAAGTATCAATGACTGTGACAACTTTCTTTTCTCTTTCTTCGCTTTTCCTTCAGATCCCCTAATCTAGATTATATCCTCAATCTCTTGACTCTGCCATGAGTCACAGGTTATATCAGCTGAATGGGTTTGCACTTGGTGCTTCTGACCCCTCTTCCAAGTATAATTAAAAGTGAGTCAAAGAAAAGCATTAGAAACAGAACAAGAAGAAAAGAGAAAGAAGAGCAAGAAATGAGAGAAGGAGGAAGAAGAGGAGAAAGGAAGGACAGGAGAGGAGAAGAAAGAGGGGATGAAATCACCTTTATTAACATATAGAATGGCAAGAATGCTGGATTTAATGCCAGGAACCTGAGTGGCCCAATATGGTTCTTTTAATCACTCCTAATTGGACCTTGTTGGTCTTGTCCCAATCCTTGTCATAGCTTGAGTAGCTTAAAATAATAGCTTTCCATACATATTATATTATGCAGTTGATCTTACTGATCTCAAGGAATATTATTTATATATTAACATGCTGTATATAAATCAAATATATATTTGTGACTTCATTTAAAATAAATACAGATTCATAGACTATGTTTATTCTAACAACATAGGGATGTAATGACATTTAATATTTCAGTTACTTTCTTCTCCTTTAAGTATCAACATTTAGAAAACATATAACAGTTATGTAATTAGGAAAAGATTATGATCAGATTTTTAAATAATTTTAAGCAAATAAAAACTACCCCAAATAATCATTCAGACACATCACCAGTAATAAAATTTCCCCAATATTCCTGGTCCTACATATATGTCATTAAAAGGAGGCACAGATGTTACCATCAGGTGGGCACAACTGTTGTGGATGTTAGAGAGGAAGGAGAAAAGGTTAAAAACCTCTGTACTCAATGATCTCTATTGCACATTCTAACTTGAAAATGTCCTTATGATTATAAATATGGCATCACCTTGCTGAAATAAAGTCTTTGATAGCTTTATTCACTTTTTAATATTAAAAATATGTGACTAATTGTACAAAAATAAAGAATAGATAAGAACATAGCAAATATATACCAAAGATTTATGCAAAACAAAGTTATTTGTGATGTTAAAACAATAGATGCATGTTAACAGGTACACTTAAAATTTTAAAAGAAACATATATGTCATGTTTTCCTACAAGAAAGAGAAAGCACTCAGAGGGTTTCTGAAACTGGAGCTATAAATGGAGCTCAAATAATAAAAGAGACAATTAACTAAAGCATACTTCTTTGAACATTTAAGAGTTTTAAAATCAGGAATGTTTAATAAAGACAAAAGACTTAGTATGTTTGTGGTCAAGGAAACATTTCAAAAATGATCATGCAACAACAACTTGACTGCCAATAAAAACTTCAAGATGTACCACAATTAGTGTACATGAACAATTAGTAATTCATGCAGCTGTAGGGTACATAGAAAGCTAAACATACTTACCTAATGGTACGCTATCTAGATCTGTGCAAATAACAGCAAAAAGGAAACAAAAAGCAATACTCCAATCAAAACAGATCCAGTGTTAAGAACGCTCACATAAAACAAGATTATGTACCATTTATAAGATATATAGAATAGATGCCATAGCAAACACTTACGAATTTATTTTTAGGGCAGTTAGATGCAGAATAAAGTAATGAAACTTAGTTAATCTTTTAAGTAATTTAAATAACCAATTCCAAAAGTTGGTTGGTGTTTTTATCCATAAAAACTAATTACATAATAAAGTTAGATAAGTCTTTTTAAGTTGACAATCACTTCTTCGAACAACAATAATTACTTCCCCCCAAATTTATACACACATGCAAATTAAAGACAGAATAGTTATTCAGAGCATAAGTATAGCATCTATTCAGTCAAGCCATAGAGGAAAGAGATAGAGTAGAGCATGTTCAAAGAGCAAAGCTACCATGCAACCATTCAATTAAAATGTAGTCCAAATTACCTTGTAAAGCATGGCCTAGTAAAGCATCTAGCTCAGGATTTAATTCTGCTTTCTCTTTCAACATATGAAATAAGAGCTGGTTTTGTGTAGCACTGGTTATTTCAGTTTGTTTGAGTTGACCTTCAAGAACTTTAATTTGAGCCTCTTTCTGGGCAGCCTGAAGACCCTGCAACAACAACAAATGATCTTGACTCACACAAAACAGAATCTACCAGTAAGGATCAGCAAATGCTTACGATACATAGACTTTGACATCAGACAGATTTGGGCAAGTTTACCTGTCCAGGAGACTGATTCTCAGTCTCCTCATGCATAAAATTATGTGAATAATACCTACTTCCTGGCACATTTTCAAGAGTAAGTGAGAGAACATAACATAAAGGGTCTAAAACAGTCCCAGTCAAAAACAAGCAAGTCAGAAGTCATAATCATCTTTACTGGTAACAAATTAGACAAGCTCTATATGACTGTTTCTTCTGTCTGAGTTTTGTTCTAGCTATAAAGAATCAATACTAAGCCAGTTATGATACCAAATTTGTTCACTCTGAGAACTTTTTTCTTGTGATAAAGTAAAATCGGAGTTATATCTTCTCTAATTTGTTTATCTGTTCTAAAAGACAAATATAATAGACAACAAGCTAATAAAATCGATCTAAGTATTCCTTACTTTTCTTAACTCTAAAAAAAGATTTACAAAATGCTTCCTATGCAACAACATGTAACAACATATCCCAATATTATGCATAATTATAAGTCACCAATACTTTTCTTTAAAAACAATGTTCTTTATTACAAAGAGAAGAGTTACTGGAGAGATAAACAACACTACAATGAATGGGTCAAAACTTACGTTTCAGTAATAGGGTAGCTAAATCTTACCTTATTGATGCCCATTGACAGGAAGTGATCTAGCAGGTATCGGGCTTCTGTAAGTGTGCAAGCATTAATGACTGCAGTGACATCCAAAGTCTCACCTTCTTCCTACATCAAACCAGCATATTCTGATTATGATTTTGACCTGAATCTTGTATATAAACATAAGGCAAAACCCTACTGTATTAGTTTGATAGTATTAGATTAGCCAGTGAGACTCCTCAGAAAAATATAACATTTGATCCCTTCACCAAGAAATATATTATCTATCTGAAAAAAGACACATGTGAGTGGTTAAGAATTCAAGGCAGGATATTATAAAAGATATATGCATTGCACAAACAAGAAACCATATCACAAAATCAGCAGAGAAATTGGGAGAGCAAGCAAGGAGTTGTTTACATGTAAAATCTGAAAATTAGATTAAACCAATAAATAGGAAATTCCTTCCTTTAAAAATTCAAAGTGCTTTTAAAGATAAATATAGTTCATCAAGCCATCTGACATCTTTTAAATTACCTTTGCTTCTTCCATCTGCATGATGTTGGCTTGACAATCAGAAATACTGTCATTGATATAATCTATGTTAGCAGTCAGTGATTCCATCTCTTCATTGATGTTAACCACATTTTTATCACCCTCTCCATTCTCCTTGACTATCTTTTCTCTTCTTTTTGAAAGTTTCTCTCGTCTTTTTGTGAGTTCTTCCCGTTGCTATTGAAAAAACAGGTTGGATTTTAAGAAATAACATTTATTTACTCATACACAGGACAATCAAAACAAAAACAAAAACTTAAATATACCCAAGGGAACAAATCTGGAAGAGTAAAATTAACAGTTGGCTAAGGGGAGCATGTCTAGTTTCTACTTTCTGTACCTTGAGGAGTCTGTCCATGTCGGCCTCCATGTTGGAAATAGTCATTTTCTGCATGATGATGTCAGTGACCCTGCGCTCTAAGAGCTGCCACTTCATGCGAGCTGTCTTAGAAGTAAACACTCGGCCAGTCAGTCCTTTCCTCAGATATTTTTTTCTATAATCATATAAAAACAGACAAATATAATTACTATGCATTTACATGACTGTGCATCTGCCAATAATAAGACTTGTTTAATTTATGCACAGTATTCAGTATTAACGCCCAAAAAGTTTATATAAGGAGCAAAAGAAGAATCATTTGGACCTGGTTCCATTTGTTGTGGGTGCTGGTAAGGCCTGGACTCTTGCCACAGGAATTCTCATTTTCTGCTGGGTGCCTGCCCTTGATGGATCTGCTTCCACAGCAGCTGCACTGGAACCTGCATCCTGAACAGGGGCATCAGATGAGCTAAGCTTCCGAGTGACTTTCCCAGCCACTTTATCTGACATGGGCCTCACTTGCCGACGAAGAGCTGTAACCTGAAATGGCAGAAGAGTTGTCTCAGTCTCTCAGTCTATAGAAAAACATCATTTATCTCAAGGTCAAAATGTTTCCTCCAAATGGTCAATTTGCTTACTGTACCTCTTCAGTTTTGCGGCGAAGAACCACCTCCTGGTTTCTTTTTTGGGCTTCCAGAAGTCTAAGTTGGTGCTATAAAATAATATTGAATGAACTGAAATATTAAACCAAAATATATGATACTTCCTATTCCCATACTGACATATTTCTCATGTCTCTGGAAACCTCCAGAGTTATTAGCACAATCTAAGTTAATAACCTTGTATCCATTACTACAGATATGGCTTTTTTATTTCAACAAACATAAACACATAGTGATATAGCCATCGCTGCCTAAAAACTGAAGTTATCTCTGTACCACTCACTTCTGTTTAACAAACACTATAGTGTTTGCAATATGCATGTACTTTTCTAAATGCTTTATTTACACCTCACCATTTTTGTAAGACATTTTGTTTGAATTGCTGGCTGAGGCATGAGCAGGAAGAAACAACTTATAATATTTGTAAAAGAGTCATCTTACTATACATATAATGATTATAAATTTTTAAATATAGTGAGACATTAATCATATTGGCATTTTATAGTAATTTTGCAATTTTATTATTATGAGTAAAATAAGTGAACAATAAACATGTTTTAAGTACTTTAGGTAATAAAGATAATTAGCAATGTGTTTCTAGGTACTTTAGACAATAAAGGTAACTAATTATAGATTAAGCTATTCTATATATAATTTAGGAAAGAATTCTGGCCCTAAAAAAGAACATAGATACCAGTTCTGGTTCTATCATTTATTCAACTCTGTGATCACTGGCAAAGCTTAGGAATTGGACTTGATTAAATGCATCCCTTCTAACACTTATAATCTCTTCTATAACAAACCCCCTCATGTTTATATCTCAATTCCAAACAGATCATTCACTTCATGTTTATGTATATGTTTTTCTCCTCAGAGGAGAATTCTTTGAGAAAAAGGATTCTATCTCATCACTACGACATTCACCTTGCCTACCATAATAACTGACATAGAAGCAAAGTTTTTAAATATTTTTAGAGCTGGGGATGTGGCTCAGTGGTAGATCGCTTGCCTAGCATGTGCAAGCTCTGGTTTCAATCAGTATTACAGAAAAAATTTTTTAAATGTATAAACTATCAAAAGCTAAAATTAACATATAGTTTGGAACTTATTTCTACATTAAATTTTTCCCTATTAAAAACCAAATCTCAAGACTATTCATATTTTTGCATTTTTACATAGACTATAACACTTGGATCTTTCTAAATGATGAAAGATGAAGATGATAAGGCATAATTTAGAAAGTGGTTCAACATGCACACAAAGCAACAAATAAGTAGGAGAGGAAGTCTATGTGATTAGCCAGCCTCATTTCTTTATAACAGAATACAGACATCATATTGTAATGGTTACTTCAAATTTTCCATCCCAGGAGATAACTGTTTGATATTTATACTTCATCTCAAATGAATTGATAATATATTGATAATTCATCTCAAATGAATTAGTAATAAAGAGATAGATGGCATATCTTGTAAGAAAATTATTATTGTCATCTGGAAGTTTTCAATAAAACCAAAATAAATAGCTAAAAAGTTGGAAACAACTCAAATGTCCAACAACTGGTGAATGGATGGAAAAAAAATGTACTATATCCGTATAGCCATGAAAAGGAATTTGAAGTATAGCTACATGCTACAACACGATGAACCTTGAAAATATCATGCTAAGTGAAATAAACCAGACACAAAAGACCACGTATGGAGCTGGAGAGGTAGCTCTACAGTAGAGCACCTGCCTAACATGGGTGAGGCCCAGGATTCAATCCTCACTTCCGGAAGAAAGGGGGAGGGTTACATATGGTAGGATTCCATTTATATGAAATATGCAGAATAGGCAAATTCATAAAGATAAAAAGTAAATTAGTGGTTGTCAGGGCCTAAGGGCAATGAGGAGTGACTGCTAATGGATATGGGATTTCTTTCTGAAGTAACAAAATGTCCTGGAATTAGTGGTAATTACTGTACAATTTTGTGAATATACTAAAAACTTGAATTGTACACTTTCAAATGATTTTTATGATATGTGAATTATATCTCTAAGTAAATTGTAGAAAAAAATAGACAATATGTTAGAATATACTTTTACTTGATTTCAGTAGGAACAAATTCTATTAACAAAATCTAAAGTGCCCAGGAATTGAGTCTGACAAATACAATGATTATTAAAATGTTGCTATACTGGGGAAAAAAGGAAATAAATATAGCCATAAATATGAGTCGTCTGACTAAAATATCAACTTTTCTATGTCATAACTCTTTCCACTCTATCTTCTTAAGTTTTCTCTTTCAATACTAAAATAGGTTTCCATTTTCTAAATATGCTGTATAACCTTATTTGTTTCCCAGGGAGGATTCAAATAAAAGCAAGAATAAAGGAGCAATGGGAAGGGGCTCTTCTTGTAAGAAAAAAAAATCATAAATATAATTTTTTATTCTAAAGAAATAATGATATTACCAAAGGTTTGAAAAGAAGAAGAAAGAATCAACCATGATCTATAAACGTAACACAACTACAGTTAGAATGTTGATATGTATCCTACAAATTTTTTCCCTCATTGCAATCAAGCATATATATGTATATATTAAATACTGTATTACACTTAATATTAAATTATAATCTTCTTTCCTATAACTATATTGTTTCCAAATCCTGATTTTTAATGGATGAATAATAATCCGTTAAACATCTATTAATCATTCCCTCCATTGCGAAGCAAACATTGCTGTTTTAACTTTTTTCACAATTGCAAATAATTCTAAAGTGAAGGCTTTAACAAATGTTTATTTTTCTGACTTTAGATATCTTTTTGTAATCTGAATTCATGAGAGTAGAATTCTTGAGTCAAAGTTTATGAAAATTTTTACAGTTCACAGGAGAGCCTGTTTTGGTGAGAAATGGTTATTATTCCAGAAACACATGCAGAATCACTGGTGACCAGACTGTCCTTAGAACATCCTGAAATTGCTAACCTATGTAATATTGAAACCAGCTCTTTGATCTTTTCCTGGAGATAACCTGTCATTCTTTGCCATTTACTTTTCTTTTTTAAATATTTTTTAGATGTTGATGAACCTTTATTTTATTCATTTATTCATATGCAGCACTGAGAATCAAACCCAGTGCCTCATACATGCTAAGCAAGTGCTCTAACAGTGAGCCACAACCCCAGCCCTGCCATTTACTTCTATCTCAACATTATCTCATTCTATAAGAAATAATCCTCAAATAAAACTTATAATATTTTTCATAAGTTTTTGTATTGAATTATTATAATACACATATGATAATAAATGTAATTTTACAAAGTGAATGTTTAGTGTTTTTAATCTACACTTACTAAAGTTAGAAATATTTCTTCTATTAAACAATCTTGTTCAACACAGAATATTCTTATATATTAACAGTTAAAGTTGACTCACATCTCTTTTACGTTGATCCTTTTTCAATTGAGCAATCTCTCTGTTTCTTCTAGATTCTGTCAGCCTGGCTTTCTCTTGTTCTTCTTTCATTTGTTTCATTAGGCGAACCTAAAATTAGGGATATACATCTCTTGGAATTATTCTCTCACGACATTCACTAAATCAATACATGTATGGAAATAAGTTCCCAAAATTCTGAATACACAACATGGAAACACATGGGTTTATGCTTCACACTTAAGAAAGTCAGTTCTTATTTTTGTAGGATAAATACATTTCTAAACATTCCTGCCAAGTTGCTTAGTGCTCTATGCTTTCCATATTCAATGTTCAGTTGTTCTGTAACCTAACTGAGATGTTGATACTTATTCTCAGTAGACAAGTAACCGTGAACAAGTTACTTTAATTTTCTCATCTATGAAGTGGAAATACTACTTCATAAGAACTGGACTAATGTGAGAATTCAATGAGTTAATAGTTGGTGATGTTCATAAGAGGGTCTAGTGAATAAGTAACACCTAAAATTTTTCAGCTATTGTTGTTGGTATTACCAACTGTACAACATTATGATCTAACTACTTCCTAAATAATTTTAATGTGAACTATTTTAAGGAAACTACACTGATTTTCAGACCAGACTTTATGAATAATCAATCCTATAAACCAAACAGATGAAAGATCAGGATTCACAGTCCCTTTGGTCAGGTGAAGAAAATGTGTACTTTTCCATATATGAGACTCATGAACATCAAATTCAAGACAGTTGTTTTCTCTTGGGCAATGGGGAACATGATTAGGAAGGGATGAACAAGAGGCATGTTGTCTATCTGTTCAAATATTTTGAACTAGATTATAGATATCATGTTTAATATTTTGAACTAGATAGTGGATATCATGTTTATTATGGTATTAAGTTTTCTGCATGTCTGAAATATTTTGCTTTTTGTTTACCTCGTACAAGAGGTTTATGAGAAATATGCAAAGTCTGCAAAGCTATGTTGACCCACATGATTTTCAGTTACTCTGGAGAAGGCTTTGATGAGGTACAACTATTGAAAACAAATTCTAATTGCTAAAGGAAAGTGCAACATTTGTAAGATTGGTTTACTTTTTATTGAATATGAAAAGAACCACAACAATTTCTTTGTCCCAAGTGACATAAGCATCCTTAAGATCAAACTTTAATGGAAAACATAATCAATACCTTTGTTTTTTTCATTTCCATCACATCCTGTTGCAATTTCTTCAACTGCTTTTCATACTGAGACTGATTTTTAAGCAACCTTGCATGTTCTTTTTGAGCTGTCTGAAGTCTCTGCAGTTCTTTATTCATAGCTTGTAGTTTCTTTTCATATTCAGACTTAACTTTTTTTGCCTTTTCTTCTGAGTAAGATTCCACTGAGCCTAAATCACCAAAGGATATTTGTATTTGTTTTTGTGAGTCATGCTTTATTTCAGACTTACAACTTATAACCCTAGGGAAGAGTTACCTCCCAAACACCCACATCTCAAGAAAACAGGGCATTTTCTATCGTCTACTTTTTTTTTAATCTACTCAATCTGTTTAACAATTATTGAAATAATATTTTTAAATTTCTCAATATTGAATCAAGATATTAAAATAATTTACCACACTTTGAATAAAATAATTAAACACCCTATGCAGATATCATCATGAAAAATAAAAATAAATAACAGTTTTTAACATAATGAGAAACATAACAAAGAAATGGTTGTAGGTAAAATACAATTTTTAAGTTAAAAAAATACAAATTTGACTTGCAAAAAATACAACAAACTTTGACTTGCACAAACTTTGACTTGTGAATTATAATTTTTTCTTCTAAAGTATAAGACTATAAATAACCATTCTGATGATTTTCTTTTTTCATCTGCATCAAATATACTTCTTACCTAAGTTTTGAAGTACTTGGTCTCTTTCAAGCTGAGTATCCCGGATTTTATGTTGTAGCATCATTAGCTTCTCTTCATACTGCCTTTTTAGCGTCTGCAGTCTTTTCTGGCTATTTTCTAGCTCATCAATCAGTTTTTGCTTAATTGCAATTTCACATGTAATGTTTGCTAAGTCTGCTTGATAATTGGCTATTTAAAAAAAGAAGAAAATAAAAATACTGGGAATAGGAAAAAATATAATTCTACCTATCAAACAAGAATGTAAAAACCATCATCTACTTGTAGGAATTCATTTGGCAGCTATAAGGAAATTTCTTAAATTAACCAAAATCTAAAAATGCGGAAGAAAGGGCTGAGGTTGTGGCTCAGAGGTACAGCGCTTGCCTAGCATGTGTGAGGCACTGGGTTCAATCCTCAGCACCACATAAAATAAAAAATAAAAATATGTGTCCACCTGTAACTAACAAATAAATATTAAAAAAATAAAAAGGCGAACAAGATAGTGTATTCATATTGGTCAGGACAATAGATACTATCTATACTAAAGAATAGAAGACACAATGACCAAATCCAATCAGGAAAGGAACTCATTTGCTCAGCCTTGGAGTGTGTATGTAGGTCAGCAGTCATAAAAGCCGCTTTCATCTAGGATGAAATAGAGACTGGGAAGAGTTTTCTATCCTAATTTAAATAACTACCCAAACAGAATTGCTGCCCTCGTACTAAAGGGCAAGTACCTTTTTCATCTGATTCAGAATCTGATTCATCAGAGCTTTCACCCCCTTCAATGTCATCTTCCTCCTCTTCCTCCTCCTCTTCCTCATCCTCATGATCACTCACTTCTTGACTCTCTTCCTGAAATGTGATTTGTGACCATTAAAAGTACAACACTGGCATAGCAAACTGATTGCCTCATTAATAGAAACGGCTTGAATACAATGTACAGAAGCACAAAAAAAAAAAAAGTCACTTTCATCAGCTCAAAAACCATCCCAAGATTTAAAAGTTATTATATAATAATTTTGTCTTTAATCAAGAAGTACTTTATCTCTCATAGTTTTCTATCTCCACACACATAGAATACTTTCACAACAGGCCAGGTTGAGAGTTGTCAATGACTTAGAACTCACACTTCTAAAGAAAAAAAGTCCTCAACACATGACAACCACTTCCTTTTCTACACACAAATAAGTATCAGCAACAAGAACAACCTCATCTGGGTATTACAATTTACAAGTTAATTCTTCCAAACTTACTACTTCTAAATCATTGCTTTCTCTTTCTGAAACACCCTTCTCTTCTTTCTTCTCCTGATCAGTGTCTGTGTTATCTTCTTTACCAGCCACACTAAAAAAAGGAACATTAGGGTGTAGTGTTAAAGTTCAAAACAAAATTGTTCACTTTTTCTCTCAATTTTTTTAATTATCATTTGTGAAAATGCACTAAAAAAGTTGGTCATTTGACTTAGCAAAGCTATCCTGTCTAATGCTTCAGAGAAAACTAGAAATCACTATTCACATCATTACAGGAGAGCTCATTTTCTAGAAACATTGATAAACAGATTATATCCTAAAGTATAAGATCTTATGAGATACTAAAATCTAGTCATAATAACTACCTATTAACTATAATGAACAAGGCAATTTAAATTCACAAGAAAGCAAAACACACATTTTGTTTTCTGGTCTGAATATATAAAACTTTTTCCCCCAAAATACAAAGCTATGAAAACTACACTTTTGTCAATGTCCTAATAAATTTGAGAATAAATTTAAAGACTTAAAATAAGTTTGTTGACAGTGTGTTAGTCTATGCTAGCTATATCCATCAGAGTATTCAGGTCTTTTAGGTCATTTCCACAGGACAGGGCTGTTATCACAGAATGGTTCTTTGCATATCAAAACTAGTTCGGGTTTCCGCAACAAGATTCCACATACAATAGGAAGCCCTCATTTTTCAGTGATCTAGTACCTACAGCCATTACTACACAATAGTGTCACATAATGTTTATAGCTGAACTAATTCAGTGGTCCTAGGAGAAGATATAAGACTGTGTTGAGCAAAGTTTTGCACATCCAAACTACTCTGATACTTTTTAGGGTTAGCAACCATGATCAAGTATGGATAGAAGTTATACTTCAGTTCACTAGACTTATACATTTAATCAAGTTAAATAATATTAAGAAAATGAACAGTAAATGAATTTATATGGTTGCTTCTACAGTAACAGTTTTAAATCATTAAGAATAAAGAGAATACTTGCATAAGCCAGTGTTCTCCAAATAATATTCCTCTAAAAAGAGCTTTTAAATTTTATCAGAATAGCTTCATAACAGCTTAATTTTTTTCAGATATTGTGCTAGATTGAATAATTTCCCTGCTACATGTACTGATTTTTGGACTATAGGCAAAACAAAAACAGTTTCATTTAGACCCTGTTATTATTTATTTAATTCAAAAGCTTAACCCTAGGTTCTTATCCCACAGATATTTCTGTACTCAGAACCATAGAAATATAAATATTTTCACCTTATAAATACTTTTCTGAGTTCATCATATATGTTCACTTGTGTGAGTTTTTTATTTGATGTCTTTCTTTCCCAATAGAATGACAGTCTCATGAAGGCAAAGAGGATGTGTGGCTCAGCTCTATATTCCCAGTACCCAGAAAGAGCACACAATAAATGTACTGAAGTATTGCTAAATAAGTCAATCCCTATGACTTTTCATGAGCACCTCTGTTTTAATAAGCCTATGTGTCTCACACTCTAGTTAAGTTGGAATAGAATGGTAAGGTTTGAAAACTGCACTTAGATGCATGGAAGACAGCACATCTCTGGAGTAAGAAAAAAAGTGCCAGTAAGAATAGCAGAAAAGGAATCTTAACTAGAGTCAAGTAAGTTGTTCACGGGTTTTGCTGAGTGTTATTAGAGAAAAATGAATTTGAAGAAACTTAGAAATCACCCAGAAAGAACCTTTCTGTCAAACAAGAAACAATTTTATGTGATATATTGAATACCTCTTTAGGTTGCTTATAATATACTAGGACTGCTGGTTACCACCATCATGCAGTTCAAGCTAAAAATCTAAAAGGAAATCACCCACCCCTCCATCCAACCATATTAAAAAGTCAGCAAAGTGGACTCAAATACTGTCATACTTGAAGTTTGTGACCAAGGCTTAGAGCTAGCAAAGGAGAACATGTTAGTAAGACATATGCCTCAGGTCTCCCTACCCCACCCCATGCAATATCACTATATCACCCACAACAATTGCAGCTTACAATTTTTCTTATTGTTGGTTCCTTCATTAGTTCAAGATCCATCCCAAAACCCTGTTTGCTCAGTTTGTAACCATAGGACCATTTTATTCCAAATATTTGATTGAATACACACTCCTGCTCTCCCCAAGTCACCAATATCCTGCTTAATAACTGTTATCTTTCACATATATATTAAATAATGAATTATAAGTTGTTTATGCCATTCTGATGCAGAAAAAAGAGCTGTCCTGATTTTACATGATTAATTCACCATTACAAATCACTTTGAAGAATTCAGGTTTTAAAATATAAGTTTTTCCTCATTTCCGTTTCAGAAGTTTTGTCGCTGATATACAGAAATGCCTTTGATTTATGTGTGTTGATTTTATATCCTGCCACTTTGCTGAATTCATTTATTAGTTCTAGTAGTTTTTTTGTAGACCCTTTTGGGTCTTCTAGGTATAGAATCATGTCATCTGCAAATAGTGATAATTTAAGTTCTTCCTTTCCTATTTTGATGCCTTTAATTTCTTTCGTCTGTCTAATTGCTCTGGCCAGTGTTTCGAGAACTATATTGAATAGAAGTGGTGATAGAGGGCATCCCTGTCTTGTTCCAGATTTTAGGGGGAATGCCTTCAATTTTTCTCCATTCAGAATGATGCTAGCCTGAGGCTTAGCATAGATAGCTTTTACAATGTCGAGGTAAGTTCCTGTTATCCCTAGTTTTTCTAATGTTTTGAACATAAAGGGATGCTGTACTTTGTCGAATGCTTTTTCTGCATCTATTGAGATGATCATATGGTTCGTATTTTTAAGTCTATTGATGTGGTGAATAACATTTATTGATTTCCGTATATTGAACCAGCCTTGCATCCCAGGGATGAATCCTACTTGATCATGGTGCACAATTTTTTTGATGTGCCTTTGTATCCGATTCGCCAGAATTTTATTGAGGATTTTTGCATCTAGGTTCATCAGAGATATTGGTCTGTAGTTTTCTTTCTTTGAGGTGTCTTTGTCTGGTTTCGGAATTTCGGTTTGGGAGTTCATAACCAACTTGAATCTAATGTATGAAATATGATATGTCAAGAGCTTTATAATGTTTTGAACAACCAATAAAAAAATAAAAAAAATAAAAGAAAAAAAAAGAAAAAAAATAAAATCATTCTGCTGGAATAAAATAAAATAAAATATAAGTTGATACTTAAAATTATTATACTCAAATATTCAAGTTTTTCTCAACAAATTTGCACTTCACATAGAATCAGAATCTTGGGAGCTAGAAGTAAAATTAGTAATGAACCCATTCATTTGGTAAATAAAAAAGAAACTGTGGCCTGGGGAGGTTAATGCCCTACAGGAAACTAAAACCAAGTGTTCTGACTCCCAGGCCAGTATTCTAGAAGCTTTCACTCAAAGCTCAGCTCACAGACCTGAAGCACGTGCATCACTAAGACCTTTTTAATATGCTGAATACAAGGCTCCACCTCAATCTTACTGAGTCAGAATCTTTATTTTTTTATCAAAATCCCCAGAGATATGTATTTATGGTTGAGAAATACTGTCTACCAAACTGCATAGCTTTTGATATCCTTCAAGGATCACATTAAAGTTGCAAGTAAACTATTTGCTAAGTACGTTTAAAGGATATTTTCAAGGTGGTAAAATGCTTCCACACATAACTTTAATGTTGCATCTTATTTCACCTTTTAAAAATAAAAGAAATTTCACAATTTTAATACTTTTATTTAATTCTAATGATAAATGTTATCCTAAATATATAATAATTCAGTGAGTTCTAGTGTGATCTACAGTCAATTAGAATTACATTCTAATTGTAGAAAACTTAAAGAAATTATAGACTAATGAAATATAAATTTAGAAATTTTAGAATACTTATAATGTATAGAATATAATTATGGAATATATATTATAAAATAATTTCAAGAAAATAAAGTTTTTAAGATAGGGATAGTTAGGGTGAAATATTCATTTAGTTGCACAGTAAAAATTCTCAAGTTCTTATCTTAAATAAGAAATAAATTTCTAAAGTGGTGTTTCTAAAATAATTAAATATTATTTTGAAAGTAGTTTATTTTCTTAATCAATTTGGATATATAACCTGGAGATCTGTTTAGAAAATCTACGAAGATAAGTACTAATAAGAAGTAAAATACTACTTGATCCTTATTTAAGTAATCATAATTCAAATTTTCATAATCCAACTTCAAGTAATCATAATCATAATGCAAATTTTCATTAAAGTTCAGCAATAAGCTTCTCCCTTTCTCAGATTCCGAACAGAAATAAGGAATCTATCCTGATTTTGATACTCACTTCCTAATACATTTTAAAAGCAAATTTTTGTTTTCTAGTTCAACCTTAAGAAAACCTCACAAATCTTATCTATAGTAAGGCCACAGTTTCCTTTTGCTTTTGTTGTCATGTTTTCTAACAGATTACACCAAATAAGGAAGAAAAGAGAAAGAGGACCACCCATGTGCATCGAAGTGCTACACCAAAAATTCCTGCCCAATCAATAATTACCACTCTGCTCACACGTTTCTGAAAGATACAAAATTACTGGCTTTTTTAAAAAAATAAATCCAGTGGTAGGGTATTGCTCATTTTTGTACTATAAAAGTTAAGTCATCATCATAATTATGACAGTTTATTCTAAAAATCCATAAAATTACCTGGATTTTAATTTAAGTAACTAGTGAAGTTTTTATTCTTAAAAATGTACCTTAAAAATGTTTTGGGTACCTTTGTTGTTTCTGTAAAAATCATCAATATTTTTAGGAGTATACAATTAATCTAGTCTGAAGCAATCTACAAATCTATAACACATTTCCTTGTTAATGGCAACTAAGTATTTAAACAACATTTTAATAAAAAACCTGGGAAATATTCCAACCTTCTTTCTTCTCGATTGCTTTCCTCAAGTTTCTGTAGCCTTCAAAATCACGAGGCACAGTATTGGAAGGCCAAGCCAATGAAGGACAAACCAGACAGTAAAAAGCGAAAGTGATAAGAAGGTAAAAATGATACATGAGCTTGAAGACTTTAAAATAAATTTTAAAAGATATCATCAAAGGACAATACACAGTAAAAAGGCAATACATTTTGTATGAATAAAAAATAAGCAGAAAATCAAGTAGCATTTTATCTAGGAAGAATAAACAGAGACTATCAGTTGAAATTATTCAGTAGTAAAATGTACAGTCTCAATTTATCTAAATTGATAAGTAGTATGAGTATGTAGATGCCGTTGCTTTTAAATTTTGAAATGGATCAATTTTCTCAATTTCCCCCCACAAAAAAAGCCCACTTTCAATGAGATAGTCTCTTTCTTTTAAATCTTTACAAAAGACCATTTAATGGCATCATTAAAAATCTTCACAAAGTAATGCCTTTATACCAGAATATGAAAATACTAATACTACATACTAGAATGCTACTTTTAAAAACTTGTTTTTTGTTTTAATATACTACATGTGAACATCACTAAATCTAAATTTTAAAATTCTCTATCAAAATTATACATGAAATGGTATACAGGCAAATGAATATGGTTGTTATGATATCAGTGAAAAACTATAATTTTATTAATTGAAAATAAAGTCTCATAACATTGGGATTAAGGATTTTACTGTACTATCATAAACTACCTACCAAAAGGGCATACCTAAGGCAAAGTGGAAATAAAATGGAAACTATAGTGCTTTCCATTAGTAAGTTTTTTAAGCAAAATGTATAAGAAAAAACATAAATTTGTAGATATAGACTTTGAAATATAACTCAAGGAATATTTCATACACAATCTTGCAGGGAAGGCACTATACTCAATGGAATATACTATATTTCATTATTTGTCATGTAGACAAAAAGTAGGTGCTAGGCTCTATTTAAGAATATAGCAATCTGAATGTAGTGCATTTCTGCCCAGAATTCCAAAATGATTCTTTGTTATCATCAATATTTAAAAATGAAGAGATTGAGCTTGGGGTAGGTATGATTTATTTCATTAAGCCAGTTCTTCTCATTTAAATTTTATCCTGTGTATGCTTGCATTTAATTTTTAATTTTTTGGTCTGTGATTTTTTTTTAACAATCAACATATACTGCTACTACAAGATAAGACTAGCAATCTTTCTAAAAGGAAAAGAAAAAAGTCTAGAATGATATTAACCAGGGATCAAATGGTTGAGTAGAACAGTTAGAAAAAGGAAAGTAAGCCATCATATAAGAAATCTGTGTGCTTTTAGAGTTTCAACCCAACACCACTAAATATGAATATAGTGCAGTCTGAAGGATGAGAGAAGTTTTCATTTTATTGCAAGTCATTTAAAGCTAGATATCCAAAAACATGGAACTAAATGTGTGAATGGTAATTTTTTATATACACAAAATTTTAAGTCTAAACTAGGCTTATACTGATGATAATGAGCTACAATGGCTAAAAAGATATGGTTCTCTAATTATAAGCCCAAATTTCCTACTCCAATATAAAGAATTTTTGTTTACCTTACAAAAGAGAACTATATTAAAATGTATAGACTGCATGAACCAAAAAGCAGATCAATTTTAAATGTCTCTCCAATTTGGCCTTTAAAAAACATTGCAATCAATATTTCAAAAAGACAGTGAAGAGGCAGAGATAAACTGATAATCCAACACCTTCTCCATATCTTAGAGGAGTTCAGTTTCTATTTTATTTGGTGCAAATACAATGCTGAAAGAGAAATTTTGCCAACAATTCTAACATTTACACAAGTGAAAAATGGGTAACATTGTCTATGCAATCATTCAGAGGCAAATAACCTAGTTAACAGCGCATCTATGAGCCTTGTTAGTCCCCTGTTTTTTTCTACATAAACCCCTGGTTTCTTTTTAGGTCCACAAAAACAAGGCCAAAGAATTAGAAGTGCACTTAAAACCCCACATATTAACTATCAGTTTCAGCTCTGGTAAGAATGATAACAGAAGAGGATATCTGCCTTTGTGTAGATCAATTAATTTTTGGCATCCTCCTTGAATACAAATTCAGCTTCTCACATAAAAATGCCACTCTTCCTACTAACTTTTACATTGTCAGAGAACTCGCAGCTACTAAAACCAAACCAGCAACACAAAACAGTAAATTCAAAGACAAGAACTTCTAAACAACATGCAGATCCAATGGTAAGCAGCTGTGACAGCCATGACAGCTCAGAACTGTCTATGCCAAAGCTCAAGCCCCAGACAGGTTTAGGAATTCTCAGCTGAAGGAGGATTAAAACATCCTCCCTACTTTGCTTGGTTTTCTTCTTCACTAGGCTCCACTGTCTGAAATTTCACTGGATTAATGTGTCCTCTCTTATCAACCATTTTCCCAGTATGAATTCTTTTAGTCAGCTTTGCTCCTGGGTTTGAATTCAAGGAGATGAGAAGAGAAAACCAGATGATTTTGAAATGTGGAGCACTTCTGGATAGGGCAGAATGATGTGAGAACTAGTGTGCACAAGAGAATGGACTGAGGCAGCAAGGGTACATAGGGAATCAGGAAAAATGAACAAGTAAAGCAGAAATTCACATTTTTCCCCCAAAGGCTGGCCTATACCCAAGACAGGGAAAGATTTTTTTTCTATTTTTGCTTTTTCCTGCTCCCATCTGAATTGCTCTTACCACACTACAAATTGGTCAAAAATTATTTCATACGAATATACCGAATACCATGCATTTATAAAAATTAGTCCCAACTTCTGAACAATTAATTTATCATTAAACTATCTGTGCAAATTGAAGCAGAGCCCAAATTTTGCAGTGTACTCTTTTGTAGACAAAATGGATGAACATGAGGTCTACAATGCAAATGATCCCAAATCAATAAATCCATGCAGGATCTATGGCCTCCAAGAAGCTCCAGAGGAAGACTAAACACTAGCTTTAGCACAGCTGCAATTATTCTGAACACTCTGGGGCTCTTGGCTCATTGTGTGTTTGTTTTGTTTCAATCCTTTGGCTAAAATGAGAGCTGATCAATGTTTTAAAATAGGAATTTATGTTACATACATCTAAAAGTTACTGAGATCTAAGAGTGATGAATGAAATGCTTTATCAACCTGAGTAAAATAATTGGTTTTCATTTTCAATCCATAACATTTGTCTACAGTGTAGTAAGACAACTTTCATTAAATTCTATAAATTTGTATATGTAATAATATGAATTCATAAAATTTATCTCCAGATAAATCTTCTATTTTCACAAATTATAAGAGTGTCACACTTATGTAAACATGGTCTATAAAGCACTCGGTAAGATAATAAATTTTAGGAAATATTAATTTGCTTTTCTCATTTTAAGTTTTCTTATCTGGCTTATTCTTTTGACTCACAAACATTTTATCTCCAATTATACCCCTATTTGTTAGGAAATAACTTATTTTCCTCATTTAGGTTTTATATTTAAATCCAGTCCTTCAGTGAGTTTATAATTATCAACACCTACTGTTTTCTTTATCATAAGAATTATTTTTACAAACTAACATACTTACTGAATTGTAATTGTTCAGCTTGAAGTAACTGCTATTTAATTTAAATTTTGCTTACCTTACAATGGATAGGAGTTCCAAAATAAAGAAACAAGGACATATCTTATTACTAAAGTATTTTCCCATTAGTAAAGTTTATCAGTCAAAAGTGCTTATTCCCATGCTTTATCACAAAACAACCTTAACCAGAGATATTGATTTTGAGTACATATCACCCACTATAAAAATATAAAAACCAGCATTTTTATTGGGATTCCTGTTTTTCACTATTCATAGTCACAAGCTATTAAAGCAATATCTCTTAACTTCAAAGGAAAAGGCTCATGACCTTGAAAAGTACACACTTGTTCAAACTTACTTACTTATTATTCATAAATACAAACTACCTTGGGTTTAAAAACAAGTCAAACCTTTTGACATTTTGACCACCTACAGATTGGATTTTACAAGTAAATGAAAAGTCATATGCCTAAGTCTCATGTTCATTCAAGTAGAATATTGAGTAACACTAGTTTCAATAATCCTATGATCATTATTACAGTTTTAATTGCCTTCCACAAGGGGAGAAGTAATCATTATATATTTCTTAATTCTGCCATAATCAGTCATCCATGAAAAGCACCTATTAAGCCATTAGTATCTTAAGATTCAATGCCTCCTAACCATAAAAGTGCAACTCCTTGCATTAATTATTTTAATCATTCTTTTTTAATACAAAAACAAAGCAGACTTAATCTGAAGAGTTTAAACTTCCTATAACTTTGTTCAAAGAAGAAATGCCTGGGTGCCTAAATAAAATTTCTAAATAAACTGAGCAAAGCAACAAATAGAATTGTATCAATGATAATTCTATAAAGCTCTCCCCCGTAAAAAAACATGTGGCAAATGAAATGGTCTTCGCCTGCTTTTGAATATCTAGCCCAAAATGATTAAATGTGACTGGCATGTTCAAAATATATTCACATTATTATCCATATTGACTGCACTATAGAATCAATGTGTGAACATATAAAAGAATTTGTGAGTACTATGAGAATTTAACCATTCACACACTATGAGTAGTCAAATTTTTATTTTATTCCTCTTCTTTACATGCAGTTGATTTCAGAGAGAAATGTCATGATGCAAAGAAGAAAAGGCCTAGAACAGTGGTGAAAAGCTGAGTAACTCCTTGTTGGAAGATTCAGACAGCCTGATATAGCATGGATAATGTTCACATGATCAAATTAGAAGCCCTGCAGAAAATACTTAAAAGACCAAATGACATTAAATGACATTTTGATGGATTAGTTTAGCCTTTAGTTAAACTAATCTAGACAGATATTAGAATATCCATGAGACTACTTAATTGTATTAGGAAACGGGGAAAAAAATGAAACACTGAATTGTAATGGTACAGTGAGCTTTGCAGAAAAGCAAAATGAATGGAATGCAAAAGCAGCTATTTGAAAATAAAAAAATTCTAATAGTAACATTATCTTGTCACAGTCTAAATAAAAATTCATTAACATACTGTTAAAATTAAATTTATTTTCCTTACATATAAGTAGAGATAATCCATTAATAAGTGTATAATTATCATTGTCAGCTAATTTAAATTGTTTCTTTAATATGGGAAAATACTTACTGTGTATACTCATTGCAATCACAAATTAAAATATCCTGAAAAGAAAAACAGGTATTCACATAACAGTGATTTTATAATACTACCTTTTTTTCTTCCTCTTTTCTTTCCTTTTCAGCTTCTCCAAATCTTTCTTAGCTAGATCTATAATTTCAATAGTTTCTTTGTCTGAAGATAATATAGTGGGAGAGAAAGCTGATGATCCACTGAAATATGGAGATCTTGATGTGGCTCTTGTCAAGTTTTTTCGAAGGTTCTCATTCACTGCTTCACTTTCTAATAATTTTGCCCTAACAAAAATATACTTAAATAAGGAACATGTTTTATTATAGTAAAACATATATAACATAAAATGTACCACCCCAACCATTTCTAAGTGTGCAGTTCTGCAACACCAAGCACATCCCTACCGTATGCAACTGTGGCCACCAACCAGCTCCAGAACTTTTTCATCCTCTCATACCAAAACTCTGTACCCATCAAACATTAACTCTCTCTTTCCCACCTTCTCTAGCCCCTGGCAACCAACCATTTACTTTTTTTCTATAAATTTGACTGCTTTAGAAATAAATAGGGAAAATTTTAAATAAGTTGTTTTGCATGCTAAAAATAATTCTGAAATTAATTTCAACATTGCTATAAGGTTGTTGAAGGTTTAGTTTTACAAAATAATTGTGCTTACAAATATTAATACTTAAGACATTTTAAAATTCCAACTGAATAAGTATAAATATCAATCTCAAATCACACTCTTCAGTGCTCAAAATAACTCTATACTTTCAGAAGCCAGTGGTAATTACTTGAATTCTGGCTTTACAAACTCATTATTTAAATTTAAAATATAGAAGCAGCATGGACCCCACAGTCTCAGTTGCTCATTCATCATATAATAATAGCACTTCCAAAACCTTACAAAGAATATTCAGTCAAATTTGCCCCTAACTGGTAGACTGACATCTGGTTCTGAATGTGGCGTGGGAAAAATGGTATCTCCAAGGAAACCCGAGTTTGATAATTGAAAACATGCTTTTGTCTGCTCAGGCATCCTAGTAACAACGGGAGTAATATACATACTGGCAGCAGTAAGTGAAAACACAGAATAATAAGATCCTAAAAGATCCTGAACTCTTAAAAAAAAGGATTCAGAGAGAACTCTAAGCCAATACCTTTACATGTATTGATTTAAACCATCAAGAACACAATTGTCTACTTCAATACAATAGAATTTCAAGGTTAATTTGGCACAATAGTGAGAAGAACATACTGCCTACCCCTGCCTTAACGCTATATTATTAAGCACATTTGCTTTACTCATATTTTTTTCAGAAGAAAATGCAAGATTATTTGCAATCTTTAAGCTCTGAAAGGAACAGTCAGCTCAGTGTTCTTTCACTACTAAAATTATTTATGATATTCTTGAAACCAGCTAGAAACAGAGTATACATATATCAGTGAACATATGTTTCACATCATTGTCCCACACATTTTTTAAGAACATTTTTTTGTTGTTTAATATATCTGGTGTCATGTAGGAGTAGAACAACAATTTTAGCATATTTAAGTGGTTAAATAGTGGTAGGGGTATAACCCAGTGGTACAGTGTGTGCTTAGCATGCATAAGGCCCTGGTTTCTATCCAGGACCAAAAAAAAAAAAAAAAGTTTTTAATTAAATTTTAAAATAAATGGTTAAATATCTATATATAAAGATTTCAAAGTTATTTTGAAGAAAATTCTGAATATAATACTGTTAATATTTTTTAATCAAGAAAGCAAGTACAAAAAATGTGCTGTGAATGGATAATTATGATTGTAATGCATTCCACTATTGTCTTGTATGTAATAAAAAAAAAAGACTCAGGTTAACTTTGGAAAAGCAAAATCAAGATTTATGATTATCAAACAACAGAAAACTACAAGCAATATTTTATGCTTTCCTAGATTTTCAATGTAGCACAAGGCCTGGATCCATATTAATGAATGCTAAGAATGAAAAACAATAAATCAGCAAAAAAATAATGACTTGTATATGAATTGTTTTGATTATTATGTGATGAAAGATGACTTGTGTTTTGTTGGGTTTTGCCTGATTTTAAAAGCTTGCATTGGTAGGGGCATATTCAATGCTTCTTTGGTTCTGGTGCTGCTGATAAACACTGAAAATGTTAGGGCTCACTTCCATAAACCCCAGACTACATTAACAGAAGCCACTTTTTGTACAGGCTATAGAGGGAACATATCTCTCTCTTTCCCCCTCCTTTTTCTTTCTCTCTCTTCCCACTCAGCTACCCTCACACTTGTTGCTTCCCACATTTCCTTTAATAGGAGATTAGACAATGATTCATGAGAGGAAGTAGACAGACATCCTTGAAAAGGGGCAGACAGGGTTTGCATCTCAGCTGCACTCCCTGGATCTTGGGCCATCAGTCTCTAAAAGCCCCTCTCTCCCCTTGATAAAATGGAGATAAAGGTAGATACTTTTCCTAGGATTGTTATGAGAATCTATGACATAATGAATCTAAAACTAGCCTTACTAATACTCTATTTAACAAATAATAAGAATTTATCAAAACTTTGGAAACAGTAATGATTTAGTAATAGGGGACTTAAAAACTCAATCACTATCACATGATAGTACTATATGGAGCCACATAAAAACAATTTCAGGAAAATAATTAATAACATTTGCTCATAATATCGTATCACATTTAAAAAAACAGAATAACACAGAGTAGCATATAAATTCTGACATTAATTTTATTAAAATATTGAAAAACTACTGAAGATATATACCAAAATATTAACATTAGTTCTTGGAATGGTGAGAATATGAGTAATTTTATCTTTTTATATTTTCCTACAGGTTCAAAAATCTCTACAAAAAATTTAATAACTCAAAAATACAAGGATTTAAAAAATAACATGATAGGCTGGGGCTGGGGCTCAGTAGTATAGTGCTCACCTAGCACACGCAAGGCCCTGGGTTTGATCTTCAGTGCCACATAAAAAATAAATAAATAAAATCAAGGTATTGTGTCCAACTATGACAAATAAATAAATAAATAACATGACATGACATGACATGGAAACTTATTTATAGATAACTACTATTATTTTATGATACAATGATAAGACTTAAAATAGAAATATTCCCAAGGGGCAATAGATCAATATAAATTTTCATGAAGTTTAAGCAGCTGTGAATAAAAGTCTTCATGAGACCAAGTTTTTGACAGAAATACGGATTGAAGTAGAATTTAGAAGGCAAAAACAGAATGTGAGAACTTGGACCTGAACAATAATAAAATTAGACCTTTACAATACCTTTCAATTTAAAAACCTTTAGATGTTTTTCTTTGATTTGAGCCCATAATAATTCTGTGAGGATAGCAGGTATTATGTCATTATTACAGATGAACAAAGTAAAGTGCAGAGATGTTAGGTAACTTGGCCAAGGTCATACACCTTATTAATAAATAAAATCTTAAATTTTAATCCAGGTAATCCAATTTGAATTCAAGTTTAACTTAAGCTTATCCCATATGTAAATTATTTTACATAGTAAATTATAATGCTGGGATTCTAGAAGATTACTCTCCAGGGTTGGGACACATCTAATTAAAGAGCCATCAAAGTTGGAAACCTGAAACAAGGTATTAACCTATACCAGGAAAGATCTGATCAACCCTTGAACTCAGGGCTCATGAGTCACATCTGTTCTCAAAATGGATTAAGAACTGGATTTAAAATCTTGAAGAAGGAAGAGGCTATATGCTGCTTTCAGCCACTAAAAGGAGTAGAAATGACTCAGGCAGTTTTCGAGGAAATAGAGATACTAGTCATGTCATTTGTTCAATAATGAGATCAAGCCTAGTACAACCTTAGAATAACAGGGTGGAGAAGAAGAAATAGACTACAAGAAGCAGAACATGCAATCAGCCCTAACAACTGTCCAGCACCAAGGAAACAAAGAGCTAAGGAGAAGCACTGATGGAAGAGGATCTTCAGAAATTTACAAAGATACCAGTTGTGTTTCAAGGAATGGTAAAGATAGGGTCTTCAAAATGAAAAAATGTTGGTCAAAGAATGAATTTTGAGCAGTAGCTATGGAAAAGCACAGTCAATGAAAGGTAGAAAATGCCAAGTCCAGTTTAACTTCTGAGCAGGACACAAGGCCCCAAAGTCCTCTGCCAAACAGAAAGTAAAAATTATATATATACACTCACACACATAAAATAAAAGTTATATTTATTTGAATAACTATCTATTGCCACATTAGGATATCTTCTCGTTTGGTTTTGATTTTTAAAACATTTAGGGGATCTGTCGTGCCCTATGGAGCCAGAAACAGAGGAGGCAATATTTATCACAATACCTCTAGAATAGCAAGAAGAAGAGAGGGGAAAGAGAAGACAAATGCAAGATGGGGACAAGTTAGGGCAGCTGCAAAAGATGATCTCCTCCTACCTGGTTACTTGATATGTAACCAAGGGAGATTTGAACTTAGATGCTTCCACATGGAGCTGACTAGAGTTTTACTTCAAGGGAAAATAGTTCAGTCATCAGGGCAAACCATGGAACCTAAAATCTTATGGAAAAATAATTAATTAATGTCCCTGACCTCCTTTTCCACCCTTATTTCCCCAATCTGGGTTTCTGGTCTTCTCAACATTCCCACACCATGCTTGGGTATCTTTTTTCTAAATTCTGTCATTCTATTTACTATGTGTTACTATTAGTATATGATGCCCTACCTAAACTGTTTATGTCATGGCATGGCATTGGTATATATATGTGAGCATGTACTCTACAACGCATGACATGTGAATGAATGTACCAAAGAGAAGCAGGCATAATTGATAGACAGGTAATGATTCACTCATATAAGAATGGCTAAAGAAGAGGGAACAAGACTAATAGAAAATTCAAAAATCTGGAGGTGACTTTGTAGACACTGATATTATGGAGAAAGAAGCATAGTCAGGAAAGACACCAAAGACAGCTTTATCAACATCTTTTATGCCTGTACTATATATCAGGTTAGGTAAGCAACCAGTGAAGGGAATAACAATAAGAATAGGAGGATAATATGGGAAGAGAGATGAGGACAGTAGCTTGAAATATGACATTGTGGGAAAGGCAAGTACCTAGTCCTCTAAGGTTAATATGTCCAAAGGGCTGAAATTTACCATGAACAGCTGCTGTACAATAAGCCAACAAATAGATATACCATAATATTGTAAAATCCAGTACCAACATGTGCATTATGCTTAGAAAAACTATACCTGAGATCTTCAATTTCTTTGATATAGCTATGAATCATATTACTGATCTCTTCATTTCCTTCACCTGCAAAATAAAATATGAAATTAAAATTTTATTTTAAATAAAGTTGTTTTTTTTTTTTCTGGTCAACAAAACAGGAGGGAAAAAAAGTTTGACGATAAAGCAACAGTAATGTAAAGCACAATTCTAAAGCAAATTTTCTATCCTAATTTAGATGAGCAGACCATAAGATAACATGATGCAAAGGACATATTTTGTTTGTAGAAGAATTTATTATTTTTTAAAATGAGGTATTTAACTTAAAATCACAGATTAGATACACACCATTTGGTATTTCTACTTCAACTACTCTAGGTAATTAACACAATGTTCCCTGCCATCCAGAAGTTAATCCCTCATTCATCCCTCTACACGCAAAGGCATACCTGCTCTGGCAAGAACTTGGTTGGCCTGATCACTAACAAGCTGTGTGATTCTTGACCTTAATGCATCAACCGTCTCTTGCATGGCTTTTATTCTTACACGCAGGTTGTTATTTTCAGTCTGTAGCATAGCATTCTCATGAAACATGTCATTGATGCTTTCCACACCCTCCTCGTCAATTATCCTTTTACCCTGGGAAAAAATATACATTTTCTTGTTTGTTGAGGAGCCTTAAATACACAAGAGTTTTGTTTAACTCCAGAACTGTACAATTCTATAACCAAGAGCTCTTTATCTTAGCAGCCCCAAGGCAAAAGATCCTTTCCCCTCTGCTACAACCCTTCATGGTGCATTAGTCACACACACACACACAAAAAAAAAAAAAAAAAACTGATTGGATAAGAAGTATTTTGAACAAATGGTTGGTTAGATTAGACCGAACATCATTAATACCAACCACAAGGAAAAGTAGCGAGTCCTACTTCTAGATACCTCCACTGTGAATCCAGAGTCATATCACAAAAAGCAAACCATCACAAAATGGCGTCCCTGTATACACACAAGCCAGCCCCAGATGTATCACAAAATGGAAGAACCCCATTTGCTTACCGTCTTATATTCCATGAGCTCCATCTGAAGTCGTGTGATCTCACTACGGAGAGCATTGATTTGCTGACTAGCTCTGTCCTGATTAACCATCACCTTGTTCTTGATATTTCTAGCCCGATTGGCATATTTCAGAGTGTTTAAGGTTTCCATAAAATCTCTGTCTGAAGGGCTGACACATGCTATCATGATTGTTTGACTGAAAGTTACAAATAGTAATTAGGTTTACATATAAAAGCAAATAAAATGCTGATATATTTATTTTTAAATAGTTTCTTTTCTTTGAAATACTAAAGGATTGATGCTACTAACTTAAAAATAAAATCAAGTTTAAAAGCCCCCATGCTTTAAAGCCATATTTAATCTTTAAAGGAAAAGATTTTGGTTTTTAGGTAATACTGGGGAAAATTAATTTGTATTATTCTTCTTTGACCCACATGCTTTGAGAAAGTACAAACACATGCATTTGTTTCTCACTTCTGTACAGAAACTTTCAGAAGCAATACGGGCAATAAGCTAACATTAATCTATCTACAAATATTAATAAGTTGAATATCAAAATAATTTTATTAATATGTCAATATTTTTGAAATTTCTTCCTTTTATTTGATCACTGATATCTTGACTTTTGAGTCAGCAAATAATTTTACACAACATTTAATCACACAAAAAGATAATATTATATCCTTATGTTTCACAGTATAATATATCTTTTGTGATTGAATGATCAAAGTTCCATAGTTTCCAACCAGATTATATTAGGGGAAAAAATGGAAAATATTACACTAGAAACATTAGTTTATGGTCATGATAAATTGCTTAGCTAACCAAAACATGGTCTAGTGAAATGCTTAGCCTGCCACAGCTATTTTTTCTGTCAATGAAACAAAAGGAGGTTCTGTTAGGCACTTGTATTTTCTAACTAAACAATGGATAGGAACTGTAGTTAAAGATCTAATTCACCTGTCCTGGTAGAAATCAGTGCCTTTCAATTCTAATCTGTAGCCTCCTAATATACAACACAATATTTGTACCATATTAGGTCATTAATAATTGTGGTGTGCATGTCTACCTAATATTTATTGCAGATAAGTTAGATGAAATAACTCCTGCCTCTCTCTCTTCTGATGAAGATAAAGTAATCAAATAAAAGGGAGGTTTTATGGATGTTAATTAGAACTCAAAGTATGGTTCCTAGTCCAGTGCCATTCTGCTATTTATTATTTTTCCACAATAAATACAGAAATTAAGAATAAGCATTTTAGAAACTTAACACTTGAACTTTCTGTAATCAATCCTGTAATCAATGAACTCATCTCACTGAATAGAGTGCAAACCAGTTTAAGTGTTTTCAAACTCACATGGTGAGTCATAAATGGGGTAAACAGTGCAGTCATGCACAATATTTATTAATCCACCACTAAATGGGGAGGGGTGAGGGACTTGCCCTTCACAAATATTTTGAGAAGCACTAAGATCTTGAAAAGTTTGATAAGAATGACAAAAATCAGGAATGTGAGGAACTGGCTAAAATCAATTGTATAGGGAAAAGTTGATATATTAAGCAAAACCAAAAGACACAAATTTCAAAACTGATTTTATTTAGGAAAAACTCAAAGAAAACTTTAAAGCTATTTATTTCTAAAGTTCAAACAATAATTTCAATTTTGTTTTAAAGGAAATGATATCATTTAAACATGCTATATTATATATGTCATATATTAATTTATAGTACACATCTGGAAGAAAATATATCACAATGTTAGCAGTGGTTACTTCTAGGCAACAGAAATATAGCTGATTTTTATCCATAATTTATATTTTTCTGTATATTCTAGAATCTTTGGTATAAACTTGTAATGCTAAACATTATAAATATGTAAAAGTCACTGGTGTTTAAAAAAATTGTAAGACACATAATTATTAACATAAATATATGAAGCTTATTTCCAATAAAAACACCTTGATTAAAATTTTCTTTTATTTGTATAAGCTTTAAAAAATGAAGATATTTTGCTTTCTGAAATTTAAATTAAGCACAATGCTTTTCAACTAGAAATTCAATCCTACCATTTTAAAGCAGAAATTGAGGCACACTAAAAGTAAAATTAGAAGGGTTCATCTCCCCAGACACATTACCATTCATTAAGGAAACAGGTGACGTCTGAGACTATTTGGCTATAGCCTGTCTAAAACTCAACAGGAATTCAAGATCTGCAGTAAAAAAATTTTAGAGTGCTTAAAGAGCAAGCAACCTTTCAAAGGAAGCAAAGTACTCAAAAGTATATATACTTGGAAAGTCATTTAACATCTCTGCTTTTTTTTTAAGTTAAGAAATAAATACAACAAATTACCACAATTTTTAAAAACTAGAAAAATGTGCATTTGGTTTAAAACAAAAATTTCTGTATAGTTATAATAAAAAATTTTGATCAGATTAATACTGAAATTCGGACTGAAAATGTACAACACTAAAAAGAAATATGCAACATGGATGCAAAACTGTGTCCACACATAGGATATACTATAAAAGAAATGACTTAAGACAATGCCAATATTACATAAAAGGAAAAAAATATAAAAATGCTGTTTATTTCTATAAAAACCTTTTTTCTAAAACAAACTGATCTCAAATCAAATACATTTAACATTATCCAAAATTCTTTGAATAATCGTTGTTCATAAAGAAAGTTTGAAGTTTAATTACCAGATTATTGTAGAGTATCTAATGATTTTTTTTCAGTAACTGAATCATTAGACCATCAAAACCACTGTAAAGGGCTGGGGATGTGGCTCAAGTGGTAGAGTGCTCGCCTGGCATGCGGGGCGCTGGGTTCAATCCTCAGCACCACATAAAAATAAAATAAAGATGTTGTGTCCACCAAAAAGTAAAAAATTAATATTTAAAAAAAATTCTCTCTCTCTCTCTCTCTCTCTCTCTCTCTTAAAAAAAAAAAAAACACTGTAAAATAGATTTGCTGTGCTTGTTTATCATTGCCTGAATTATACTATGATTGCCTTAAATGCAAAAATATTTCCAGTTGGGAAGTCAAAGTGTTGACATTTACAAGTGGAATGCTTTACCAAAAGGATGTGCTTAGTTAATGAACCATGTCAGAATGCAAAGGATTGGAAAGTTGAGAACCAGTAAACAATTCTATATTTCCTACAGTGGACATTTAAAAATTTTTTTCTGTATATAAAAAAAGTTTGAGTTTTGAGGAGATTCTTCAATAATATGTTCAACAAAAATACTCAAGAGTATTTAAAGATAACACTTAATTTTTAAACAAAATTTTATTTATTTTATTTACCATCTACTGTGTGCTAGGTACTTAAAACAGAAACAATGGTATAGTAGAAACAGCTCATATTGTAAACTTTGCTTACAAATTAAATGACTGATAAATTACTCAACCTCTCTGGATTTTAATTTCCTTATCTATAAATAGGAATAATAATCCCTTAAGGAATGTTATAAGGCTTATATGAAATAATAACATAATGACTCTCGCTTGTTACTTAACTACTAGTTTATTGTCCTGTTAATTTGCTTTATAATAAAAGAAGTTATTATAAATCACATTATAGATTTACTAAAAAATAACAAATAATTAAAATTTAGTAATATAGAAGATAGTCATTTATGCATACCTATTACCCCCAAGAGAATCCTGCAATAATCTTGTCAGCTTAGAATCTCTATAAGGGACATGGGTGGCCCTCTTGCTCTTGTCTCCCAATGCACTTATTACATTGCCAAGTGCCAACTAAAAGAGAAAGGAGAAAATCACATATGTTTACTAATTATAACACTTTTAAATAAAGAATGACTATAGAAAATAAAATGGAGACATGACAAATATGAGAACATCTGTTTTACATTTGTATTTTCAAGTACATATAAAGTAAACTTCAAAGTTTTCTATATTAAGTACTAATCACTGATAATATTCAAAATATATAAGTATTACTTTTCATATACATATAAATATTACCATAAAATATTAATTCATGTTGTAAATTCTTCTCAACTCAATTAAGAAACAAAATGTTTAGTTAGTAAACAGTCCTGTGAAACTTTCTTGTTGCAATATAGACTCCTTATGTGGCTAAAATATACTTTAACTACAATAAAAGTATCAGTATGATTTTTCTGAATTAGAAATTCATGTAAAAGTAAAACTACCCTTAGAAATAACAATGAAACTATATGCTATGCATTCATTTTTTAAAAAATAATATGAATAATGAGTCAAATTGCTGAAGTCTACAGTTACTCCTGCCACCCATACTGTTTTTCCTACTGTCTATGAGCTAGCATTTACAGGATAAGCATTATCTAAACCTGGCCACACTAGCCTTCAGTAATACAAATATCTATAACTATGTCGTTGCTATGACCAAAACATACAGTGAGGGGCATCAGGATTGTACTGTGTCTTGATCCTCCTTTTCTAGACAGGCTAGTTATAGTCTTAAGCACTGGTCACAATGAAACTATCAGATATGTCTCAACATGCCTCAACAGCCTAAACAGGAAAGCAGAGCAATGACTTTATCTTTCCCTGACAACCCACATGTAAATACCAACATAATTTTATCTCCTAAGAAATTTAAAACAATACACAAAGTCCAGGATCCAGGTCATGCCCTTTTACACAACATGCAAATATATGGTGGAGTATCATGGTATTGGGAGGGCTGCAGTGCCCCAACACCAGGGTCACATTGATATATGAGCAAAATGTTGAGCAAAGATTAAAAAAGGATGGGGGACATATTTTTGGAGACCCCACATCCAGGGTAGAAGAGAAGCAAAGCAGAAAGCACACAACCTGATGTTGTCAGCACCACAGAAATTTAGTGATGCTATTAGTTTTATGCAGGAACAAATGTCCAATTTTATAATGAAGACAATAAAGAAAAAATTTAGTAAGCAAAATTTGCTCTAAAATATTTTCTTCCACATAATGGAAGTCTTAAACCAACTCAAGCACAAGTGTTTTCCAATCAACATACCACTAGGTGGCATGGCATTAAAGTTAATTTCTAATATAATTATAAAAATTTCATTTTGAAAAAAAAAATCATTACTAAAATCATTTGACTCTAATTCTCAAAACCAATAAAATAACTGTCATTAAATGTTAGCAAAAAGCTTCTTTGAGTTTCATAAAATATCTAACATTTTTACTTTAAACATAGAAAAAAATTTAAATTATATGTGTGTGTGTATATATATATATGTTATATATATATATATATATATATATATATATATATATATATATATGTAAACACACCTTCTTCACATATTGTAAAATTTAACAACTAAATTTACACACATAAAGAAAACCTGCAATGTGAGGGGAAAAGGGGAAAAGTCTACATGTGATGTCAAAGATTCACTGAATCACTAATAAATTACTGCAACTTTTATTTCTCAGTTGTGTGCATGAAAAGATCTCCATAAGAGGGTATTATATATTGTAAAAAAAGGAAAGGACAAGAGTAAAGCCCTGATATATTCCAGGCACACAGCTTTATTCTTACAAGTCCACAGTTGATAGAAATGCCTTCTTTTGCCCTCTCGCCTGTAGCTCCAGTTCGCTTCAGTCTTTCTGATCCTGCCAGATCAACAAAATGGAATTTTGCAGTCAAAGTTTCAAATTCATTCATCTGTGATGATTCAGAAATCATCTTATTATCAGTTGCATTTTCCTGCAAGTAAGGTAAACAGTGAAAGTATTTTTATTAACATGACTATCCTCTAATTTCTCCTTGTCCTTATCCCATATACCTATATAAGCACAACCGAAAAAGAAGGCATGAAGCCAAATGAAAATAAATGCAAATGTGTCTGCTGGAAATTTGAAACCTAATATTGGAAAGAACTTACTTTCCAAATAGGTAAAACTCCAATATCAACATCTAAGGCTTTGCTTATGTTGAAGAAAGGAAACCTACAGCACATGGTTCTCAAAGCCAAAGTGTCTTGGGTAACTGCACTCATTACTCCATGCCCACATACTCTACTGAGATTCATGCAATGTTTAAATTATCAGAAAATAATTTTGAAAGTTTAAGAAATGAAAACTATCAAAACTCACAGCATCTAATTGAGGACACATTCTGGTTTGACACACATGAATGGTAAAAATGGCATGTGAACGAGAACTCTGAACATTCATCTGGGTGCTGGCTGTAGTGCGGGATAAAGCACCCAACTTCAGACACTGCATCATCTGGAAAAGAAAAGAAAGCTTCACCTGAGCTATATTTAAACACAATGCAGAGCAATTTTACATCTGAGCTAAAGGTTAAACCCCATTAACATTAAGGAATGTAAAAGATGCAGTTTTTCATATTTTCATTTTAGTTTCAGGCACTTTTTGAGCTGAACTTCTCAGAATAATGGTGTATTATTTTTTAAACAGAAGAAAACACTGAGATTCCATTGTTTGTCATTTGCTGACTTTTGCAGCTTCCATTCCAAAATGGTTACAGAAGAATACTTTGGCACAAAGTGAGCAATAACTTGAATTTACTCAATCTCTTCTTGTCTTCTGTTGAAATTTTTTTATGGATTTTGTAATTTTTCTTAAGTTTTCCTTTAGGAGTCAAGTCGCACTCTTATCTATATATGTTACACCAAAAGGTACAAATGGATTGTGGTCTCATCCTTCATCATCAATTGTTTAACCCTATCTGTGAAAGAAAACTATACATACAGTGCCTTGATGCTTTTGAAGTCATAAAGTCACTGCCTATATTATAACATTGACATTTTTATAGTATGTCCTGCTTTAAAAATATAAGGAAAAAAGATAAGATTTTAACTCCATACATATAAGGACACAAGTTTCAAATCTTTATCTTATGCAGGCTAAATAAAACAAACCAAAAGGGCTATATTTCAGCTACAACATAAACGTCACCTCTGATTCTGTATTCACAGTACGTGTTGTGACTCCCACAGTATAAATTCCTCCAGTCGAATCTTCATGAATTCTTATATTTGATTTTTTATTTTTTGCATCAATGTCACGAGTGGTATCAAACAAGTCAAGGACCTCTTCATTATAGAGCTATCATGAAGAAATATTAGAAGTTTGATTTTGGTAGAAATTGTTCCATGAGTGTCATAACATACACTCCATAATGTATGAACATAAGGAAGAACACTTTTTCTTTTTTCACTATTACCTACCTTTCTTTTGGTAGAAACACATACATGTATTCTCTATGGTTTTTAATTAAATTGGGGTGTCCATTAAAACTAGCAGTAAGATAAATGATATTAACTTGAATTAAGTTTTCTACTTTGTACTTAATACAGCTGAACAACATGTTCCACTGAGCAAAATGATTAGCTTATGGATCAGGTGATTTAGACCAAAACACACTCGACCAAGGACTCAGAATTATAATGCCAGGTTCAGTTCACTACACTGTTGCTCAAATCCTACATATTCTTCTGTCAAGCCCCTCACTGTCTTAAATTAATCAAAACTTGCCCCAACCTTAGGACTGAATTGACGCATCTGTCTTTGCAGAGACCAGCCTCTGCAGCCAGATTAGTGCTACTGCTGTAATCCTATTATTTTTCACATGCTCCCCCTCCCTTTTGGTCTTAGTTACTGAGTTTCCAACACTTTGTGATCCTTTCTAAATTATCACAGTAATTTTCATTTATATTTATCCTTGATAAAGAAAGATTCTGAAATAAACAATATTAATTGTACTCTTACGCTATGTGCATTGTTAAAGTGTTCATTATCTTAAATGCTAATATCATTGCCTATAAGTAAGGTGTACTTATTGCCAACTATCTAATATTAACTTACTTGAACAACATTTACTGGTACTATCTACAAAGCACTGTACTAGAAGCCAACAATATAAAGTCATACGGCTATGGCCTTAAGAATAAAATTTAAAGGAAATCAGTGACACAATTAGATTATTACCTCTAAGAATTGGGCATTCACTTTGAAGTCTGGAGGCGGAAGCCCATTTTTAATTGCTGTATGTTTTTTTTCTTCAATACTCTTGAAAAGATGTTTCACAGCACGAGAAATAATACCCTGTTCTCCTTCAGTGATGTTAACATCAAATCCTGTTCCCATTGTGTATGTTTTGCCAGCTCCAGTCTGAACAAAAGAAAAGAGAAAAATGTTCAACCTCAACATAACCTCAAGAAACAAAAATGAAAGTACAATTTAATTGACATTTCTGAAAAGGTACAACTCCTATGAAATTAACATGGAACTTACTTGTCCATAAGCAAAAACTGTAGCATTGTATCCTTCAAAACAACCTTCAATTAGTTTTTCAATACATTGAATGTAGATCTGCTCTTGCTGAGAGTCAATGTCAAACACATAGTCAAAAGTAAAAGCCTTATCCTTCCCTAGGAAGACCTGAGGTTCTCCTGGTGTGACAGATGTACAAATATGGCATCCTTCAATCTTTTCTTTGGCAAGCTGTGGTCTTATTCTGTGAAAAGCAATGAGTAAAAATAAAATTTAAAAAAGAAATCTTCAAATAATATGACTTAAAAACTCTTGGCCAAATCTTTTTTTAAAAAACTAATGTAATTATCCTCTGCTCGTTTAAGTGAAAAGTTTAAGTAAATTTTGAATTACTCTGAATAAATTTTAGTATATGAGATTACTTATTTAACAATTCCAATGAATTGCTTAACAATCACCAAAAGTCATGAAGAGTATAAAATTCATCTTAAATACTTATTCAGGTAAATAATTTTCCTTGATTTCTGTAAGCAATAGACAACTTGGTCAAATAAAATCTGCTACCAAAATGTTATTTTTGTAATTTTTTTTAATATATTTATTTTTAGTTGTGGATGAACCTTTATTTATTTACTTTTATGTGGTGCTGAGAATCGAACCCAGTGCCTCACATATGCTAGGCAAGTATTTACCAATGAGCCACAGCCCCAACCCCTGTTTTTGTTATTTTTATTTTAGGCTTCCTCTCTTTATTTCCAGTGATCATCATAAGCAAAAATGAAATTATTAAGAACATATTTATCTTGATACTCTGATGACCTTGACTCAGCTTTTTGCAAACTCTTTATCAGTGATTTCCAAGCTTATTTGACCATTATCTACCCTCAGCTTAACATGTTTAAGTACATGCTCATAATTTAAATATGCATATCCATTCATATACATATGTATGTACATCTGTATTTATTAGTTTTATATATATATATCTCCAGAATTTTATTAAAAAATAAATTAAAAATAAATACAAATAGAAGTTCTATTATTTTCTCTACAAAACCCAGTAATTTATCATGAGTTCTCCTCCCTTTACTTGGAAGACCATAGTACCACAGTCACCCCATATCCAAGGTACTGCTCCAAACTCCAGTACCTTTCTGTTCTGTCTTCTCTTTCTAACTTCAGGCCTATTTACAAAGGAAAGTAAATACAGTGATATGTTCGTAACAGCACAGACCAAAATCTGTCCCTATTCTATTCACTCTATAAACAGGACTATACTGGGCATGGATCATACTGGACATGCACACCAACAACTTACTAGACTTTTTAAAGAGATTCCTATTCGTTGTGGAGAAAAAGAGGCAGTTTAAAAATGGTAAATACAGAAAACCAAAGATGGAAAATATAAAATAATAAAGACAGTGTAAGGAATGGACTTTAAAGAAATCTATTCCCACATACTTGGGTTTTTTGTCTTTCATTTTATGGGCTTTTTTTTTTTTTTAATAAAACTCATGTCTATAGGGGAAGAATGAGTTCATCCACTTCGTAAAGATAAAGTCAAGCCTAAATCCAGATCTTTTGACTTTAAACTCTTTCCAGTTTATTGAAATGAAAGCCCAATAAACAGACAGGAAATAATTCTGAAAAATAAGTGAACTTCTGCAACCCTAGTAATCCATACTCCTAGAATTCCATACTCCCAAAAAATGTAAATAAAATAATGTTTTTATTTCAGCAAGGATTCCCTTTCTTCTGTGACATTGGTGTTTTTCTTTGACAAAGTCTTCAGCTGTGTTTGCTTTAATGTAGCATAATAATCAACATGGAGTGAGCCAGGTACTGTGGAAAGAGCAATGGAGTAGCCATCAGAAGGCTTGAAATGTATTACTTAATGTCACTCACAGACATCATGTGATCCTCTCTTAGAGCAACAATTTCTTCACTTCTGGGGGGAAACTATAATTTCTTCCAAGATTCCTGCTAGATCTAACACTAAGTGTAGGATACTGCATATAAAAAAGAAAAAGAAGGAAACAATATTTTTGTACTGTTGTAAAATGATAGTATAAAAAAATGAAACAATTCCTCATAATAAACTATGTTCTTACACTATATAAACAGCCCACAGCAGTAATGGCTTTAGCTTTTTGGCATCACATATTCTGGATAAGTGGTGTTTTTAAAAATTAATATTCTCTTCTTTCTAACTTTATTTTATCCAGTTATGCAGAACAAACGATATCAAAACCTTAATTCTTGCCAGACACAGTGGCATAAGCCATAATCCCAGCAGCTCAGAAAGCTGAGACAGGAGGATTATGAGTTCAAAGCCAGCCTCAGCAAAAGCAAGGGGCTAAACAACTCAGTGAGACCCTATCTCTAAATAAAATACTAAGTAGGGCTGGGGATGTGGCTAAGTGGGCAAATGTCCCTGAGTTCAATCCCTGGTACCACCCTCCCTCCCTTCCCCCCCAAAAAAGAAAAACAATTCTCTTTGGGAGAATGACCATCTTTATTGTTGCCAATCCCAAAATAACACAACCAATAACAATCTCAGCTAAATGATAACTTCTCCCTCTGTCCTATTCCACCTATCTGATCCATCTCCAAGAGCTATCAATTATCTCTGTAATAGCTCTCCAGTCCACCAAGTTCTCTTTCCTCATCTACATCATCCTAATTAAAGCCATCATTTTCTCTTACTTAGAATATTACAAAAGTCTCCTCATATATGCCTGTCAAATCTTGCCTCCAGCAATCTGTTCCATTCACTGTACAATCAGTGATATTTGTAAAATACAAAGTTGATCAGGTTCCTAAAACCCTTTGATGCAACACTGTGCTTTTGCAATGCTCCGTTTTTGCATTAAAGTATTTCCAATAATGGTTGTGGTGAGGTTTATTTTAACCAGGTTCACTAACCAGGTATGCATTGTGCTCTCTTGCTTCTATCCCTTCTATAAGACACTGCTTCCTTCTCAAAACTCTTCTCCAATCTCTCAATTTGCAACTCTTTTACAAGCCTAAATACCTTATGTTTTCAATCTCTATTCAGATATTAATTCATTTGGAAATTCCCATTACCCCTTTTCATTCCAATATAACATCAGTACATGAGCTCAGTGTTTTTCTCTGCTGAAAGCCACCTAATTAACCCCAGGCTGCTGCTCTCCTCTAGCTTTATAGCTGCTATACTATGAGAAGGTTAACAAACCCCGTGTAATAAGACAAATCAAAATAAACACAGTGGTCTAAATGAACATATGCACTAGACTACTCTTTGAAATATGTGCCTTAACAGTTTCAAATAAATTATTATAATCATCAGGTAACTTAGTTGACCATTAAAATACTTTTAATTTCAGACAAAGAAAACCTAGGTGCCATTTGAATTGCAGATCTCACAGCCAATTTTAGAATGCCAATATCTCTCTGCATGTCTTTAACCTTCACTTCCCAACCTATACTCATCTGGTTATTATACTTGCTAATGGCACGGAGGATCTGTTTGAAACATAGATGATGCCCAGTTCCACTTGTTTGCATGGGTGGAGGAAGTGGTTTTACTGTCATCAAGACATACTGAACTCTTTGCACTAGATGAAGGCGATGGCAATTTTCTAGCACAGGTCTGAGAAATTCCCACATGAGAGGGGATGGTCTTCCACACATGCATGCAACTGGACTAACTACACTTTTAAAGTTAGGGATGCATTTTGCTTTTCAATTCTTCTTCAAAAATTTAGGATTTTAAATTCTCCAAATCTCTAAATTTATACTTGTCAAAAATTTTCACATGAAGTACCAACCCAAGCCAATTCATTTGCTTAAAATGAAAAAGAGCTCAAATTTATCTAACTACAAGTCTCAATTTTGAAACTGTTATTCATTATTGGGATTACATAGAAATAAAATATAACAGTCCTTCTGAGAAATAGCAAATCAAAAAAAAAAAAAGAATCTGATGTTTACAACTCTGAATATTTCAAATATCTTCTTTTTTTAGTATTTTTATGTAGAAAATATGACTATTAAACATATTCATCTAGCCCCAACACTAAGAAATTATCAAGGTAAACAATTTGATTAATATTAATATAAATAAATCACAAAGCCTTGTAGAATTTTAATATTCCACAACTAGATATATTTGAAACTGCTTCTTTAAAAAATTCCATAAAATTTATGCCATAAATGTTTAGGACAGAGCATTCTAATATTACACAGAAATATTATATTTTAAAAAGATATTATTTATATATTTATGTAGATAACAACATATATCTATATATAACAGATAATTATAAATTATCTACCTGTAATTATTATATCTATATATCTAAGAATTATGGATAATTACAAATAAATATAGTGTGTAGATAATTACAAAGTTATAAAAAATGTAATTTGATGTACCTAGTTTGTGAAGATTGAAGGTTTGAAACAGAGTATGTTATAAACTGTTAATTAATTTTAAGATGAAGAAACAAATGCTGTCCTCATTTTCTCATATCTGAATCTTTCCCTCAGCACTTAGCAGCCATTTAGCTTCTCTACTCTCACGCTATTAAAACTACTCCCACAAATGGCACCAACAACTTACTTATTTCCAGTTACAGTGGACCATTCAGTCTTCAGAATTTGATCCTATATTTGATCCTAACCTCTTTTCAGAATTTTATCCTACATTCAATCCCATATTTCTTAAATCTCTACTGCAGTTGGCTCTTGTGATTTCCAACTTTTTTAGTGATTCTGATTTCTGAACAAATATTATACTTAATACCACAAGTAACTACCTACCTTAAAATGTCAGTCTTTCCCCAGGAAAAAAAAAATTCCACATTCTTAGCTTGTCATCTAAGAATTTCCCCAATCTGGATTCTTCCTGTCTTTCCATCCTCAAATCAAGTCACCTCCAGCTACATCTAACACTCCATCATTTCTTAGTCAACTTTTATACCTTAATTCATCATACATTGTACATAAATTCCCCCATATAGAATGGTGGTCCTCCATTTCTCTATCTAGAAACCTATTTGTAATTCTTTAAGACCCACCTCACACACGGGCACCTTTATAATTCTTTTCCTTTTCCCCAAGCTAACTTAATTACTTATTCTTCCGAGGACTTTGTTCATGATTTTATAATAGTAGATATCAAATTGAATTATTATTTCTCCACTAGCAAATAAGTCTTTGGAGACACAGTATATTATAAATTCATGAAATAAAGTAAATCAGAAAATGTACACTGATCCCCCTACATTATTACACTATGAGAAGAATGATTATAATAATCTCATACCACTTTATTCTTGTCACAAGAAAACTTGTTCTTGAACAAGCATTTACTCATTCTACCTCTCAATTTTCTAATCTATAAAATAAGGAAGCTAGATTCAATATTTCTAAAGTTCTCTACAAGTTAAAATTCTTTTTAATTAACCTTTCAATAAAAACAAAACAAAAGTTTCCTGTGCTGGCTTTTAAAAAGTGGCAACAAACTACTTATTTTCTTTCCTGCCATACACTATTCTCACCATTAGTTATACCATTTGTGCCTTATTTCTTCATAGTTCCTATTGTATACTTCACACTTTCTTATCATTACTGGGACAAGAAGTTTCATTTGTGAAAACATTATCAGGGCTCCTTGCAGTGGCATTAGCCAGTGAATATAGCAGGAGATTCTGAGGCTGAATCTACTAAGTTTCCCAAAATTGCGCCCTGCTTTCTGTTCTTTGAATTCATAATAACCAAACTACTTTTAATTAACTGAATATATCGAGTAAACCAAGAGGACTAGTTTCAACATAAACTAGAAGACAAAGATAAACATAATTTGGGGAAAGGCTTATACTTGCTAATTTTCAGCTAGAGTTTTAGTAATGAAACTCAGCAGAACTGAGCATACACTTAATTCTGCCACATACTGTTGTTAAACTGGAAATGCACCACGGGACTTCAGCAACCCTGGACATTCTTGCTGGCATGCCAAGAATGTAAGACCCTGACTGCTCTTTCATGGATTATTTCTCAAGGTTGTTTGCAACAAGTAACCTTTCAGGATAAGTAATGTCTTCTACCTGACAGAGCTGGCTTGCTTCTGCTTACTATAAAATCAGTGAATCCCCCCTCTTGATGAATCTTGATGCTCCACTGCTTGCACAGCATCCACGTAACAGATGTCCTGATGTTAGGAGGGAATGAGGAATCAGTTTAAATCAACGTGAAACTTATGGTGCTTACTATACTGTGAATAATATAAATCCTTAGTCCAGTCACTTTCCATAGCCTTCTTATGGTTTGATATGATTTGAAAACTGTCTTTTGAACTTTTCTGTGTAATAAAATCTACCAGGGTAGTTTAAAAAGTCTTTAGCCTCCAACTTAGGAGTCTTGTGTCTTCTGCCACTATCCTTGGGATAGCAAGCATGAAAAGGTGTGCTGCCTATAAGTAGAGTAAAAATCTCAGACTCTTCACAGGTCTTAACACATACTAGCTGTGACCTTTGACAAGTCACTCTCTCAGCTTCAATTACCTTATCCATAAAACATCTATAAAATATTATGTCACATCCTGATTGTAGCATCTTGAACAATGAGATAATATGTGTCGATGAAAGCCCATCAAGTATTGTTATACCATTTTAAAATTCTTTAAGTCAGTTCCCCCATAAAGCACCATAACACCTTACATCAATTTAGGCCTTCTAACATATAAAAGAATACTCTTTGGGTCCCCAAACTATTGTTATATATAAAAAAAAAAACCTCTGAGCCAGGCACAGTGGTGTACCCTTGTAATCCCAGCTATTTGGGAAGCTGAGGCAAGAGGATCATAAGCTCATGGCCAGCATCAGAAACTTAGTAAGACCCTGTCTCAAAAAAAAAAAAAAAAAACTGAAGATATGGTTCAATAGTAAAGTGCCCCTGGGTTCAAATCACCTATACTACAAAACAATAATATAAAATAAAAGGGCAGGGGATATAACTCAGCAGTAGAGCACCCCCAGGTTCAAATCCCAGAACCAAAAAATAAGCTATAATTTGGATTTTAGGAAAATTCGGTATGAAACTACTCTGGAAAGAATAGAAGTATAATAGAACACTGAACATTACTTGCATGTGTATGTACATATACATACAAATCTATACATACATACATTGCTAAACAAAGATAATCAAGCTAAATATTTCTATACCTCCATTTAAAAAAAAACATAATCCCAAATTAGTCTTCTCATAATACTAATTAATCAAGCTTTAGTCATCCCACTATTCATACCAATATAGGGTACAATAGGTGTCAATAGGAGTCAAAATGAGAATTCTTTTTTGTGTGTGTGGTGTTAGGCATTAAACCCAGAGACTCATGTATGTGAGGCAAGCAAGCACTCTACAACTGAGGAACACACCCAGCTCCCAAAAATGGGTATTTTCATTCTTTCGACATTATTATCATTTTTTTCCTATCTCCATATAGCTGGTAATAGAATTGCATTCAGAAATAAACAGAACTAAGTTTCTAAATAACAGGTTTACTTAAAAGGGGGGATTAAATTATTATGGTACAATTTTTCCCTATAGCTAATTAAGTTGAATTAAATGCTAGAGACTAGAATGTTGACACATAACTAAGCAATAATTTGTAGTTACTGAAAAAATTCTGACTTGAGGAAAACAAATAAACCCATGCCATCATAATTTATAACTTCCCACTATGTGTGCAAACAATTTTTTTTTCAAAATTAAAAGAGTAGCATTAATATCAATAATGTAAGCCCATGGATGTAGACAACAAACCTGCATTTTTAGATGTGATTTTTGAAGTACTTTCAGACTTACACCTCCACCTCCACCTCTCCTATCCCTCTGTCCCCCATTTTATTAAAAACATCTCAAGGGATAAATACACCTTTCTTTTGTGAAAATGTGGGTTGTTATTTTTCCCCACAAGTAGAAATAGAACAGCACATAAAATTGTCCCCCTTTTTGCCATTGGCCATTGCTGGCTTCTTGTCCTGTTGGAAAGTAACATTGTCCTTCCTCCATGGTTTCACAGATGGGGCGAACTTTTCCATCACCTACACGTCTTTGTAAACTGCCTCTTCTTTTTTTGCTTGAGTTATTCTGATCTCATCCCCACACGACTGTGGCTGTTCTCCAGTTTACACAATAATCTGACCTCATTCCCACTTTGTGCAGCTCTTTTACTCACACCTGTCTGTGACTAGCCTGCTTGGCACACTGTTAACGCCTTTGTTCTCGCTACATAACAATAAATCTATCCCTTGTACAGATCTATTGCCTTTATCTCATTTGTTAGTGTCTTGGGTGATCATCATTATTGGCTGCTACTTACTAGTGCTCCATTTAATTTCTTAATGTTAATTATATCCTACTAGTGTCCTCCCTTCTGTTTCCAAAAATTTAGTGCAATTATCATTTTGTCACATCCGAGCCAACAGAGTTTCTTTTTTAACATTCCTATAGATCATTCCTGTAAGTAGACACTACCTCAAAGAAGCATCTGCTGTTGTTTAAGCCTCCACCTTCTGTTCTAGAAAAGTTTCTAGCACACCAGAAGAACTTGTTAGGCCAACGGTGGCCTTGCTGAATTGTCTCCCAAGAGACTAGGCCACACAAAAGGAAGTCCTCTCCCCCAGATGGATCTTTAATTACAATGATGGCTGACTGAAAGAAAGGTATGTCTTTTAAGACATTCAAGAAAGAAACATCCCTCAATAATTTCATTTTTTAAAAATCATCTGCTCAGTAAAAGTCCAAAAATAATAAAATACCACCACATGCTCCACGGACCAGGAAGCATACACTTCTAAAAATGACAGAAAGGTGAACCTCACTTTCTAATCCACTAATGATAAGCCAGTGTGAAAAACTATACACCAGTCTTGTCCTAATCTAAGTAATGAGTTATGTATCCTTCCGCCTCATCTCCATGTGATGGAGCTGATCAAGTTTATTTTTACCCAATAACATGAAAAGATCTCCATCAACATATTGCTGTTCAATTGAAATGATTAATACAGTGTAGAGTTAACATTTGAAGCTTCAATCCTCAGCTGTTACTTGGTCTCTGGTTTGCAACACCATTTGGAAAAACAAAGATTTATTTCCCCCAAGTGCAGTAGCTAACTGCACTTCCATGTAGCTAACTCGGGAAAGGAGGCAGGGGAAATAGATGATGGAATATTGTACCAACTTCTTCTGACTTTTACTCAAATGTCTCCTACCTTTTTATCCTCCCAGTTTATCTAAGGACATGGCACATTGAGAAAAGCTCTCTTAAGTAAGGAAACTAGTTCCTTTCATAGGGAGTGGCACTGTGCAACTTCCTCTGTTAAACACCAGATACTCAAAGAAATACATTGAAATACTGCACATAGTCTGACAAAATAAAGAATAAATTAACCAAATTCCGGATTTAGAGAAAAGCCCAATCCTCTTTCATCATTATAATTAATTCTTTTGGAAAATGAGTCTGTCTTCTTTAGTCTTCCTTGAAGAAACAGAAAACCTTCTACTTAAAATAACAACAACATACGGAGAGAAGAAAGTACTTTAAGAGACAGAGTGACCCACCTACCTGTTTTCCAAAGTGCTCATAAGATTCCTGCCTTGGCTGGCCCTTCATGTGATGGCATATCTATAACCAAAGTCCTTCAGAAAACCAATTTAGTCAACCAAATCCCATGGAGCACCTACTACACACAGACTTGACAGTCAAAGATTTAAAAAACAAAATATATGAGGGATGTAGCCATGTGGGTGAGGGCTACAAGAAAAGTAAACATATGTTCAATGGAATATTATAGGAGAAATACTTGGCCAGAAGTGAATAAGCAAGAAACAGGAAAAACTACACACAAGAAATTATATTTGACCTGGGTTCGGAGGGTGGTTAGAATTCTTTAGACTAAGAAGAGAGAAAAGTCAGTTCAGGCATTTAAAAAAAGGCATAAAAGCAAAGATGCATAAAGTATGTTTCTTTGCTGGTTATGACATAGTCCTCTTCAGCAGAAGCAATAACATTAAAGTTGGTAAAATTTAGAGAAGATTTATAAATATCAGGACACCACCTAATTAGATATCCCAGCTAGGACACTGTCTTCTAAAATGATCATCCTGGTTTCTACAAGATGAAAGATGGCACCAAAACACATATTTGAGTCCTCTGCCAAATAGTTTCCCCCTCCAGATTGATTCTTGACCATCTTCAAATTGCTTTATGCCCTGGGAGACTGACTTTCATGGGCTGCAACAAGGGGACCCTTGAGTACCCATGAGGATCACAGTGAGGAGAGTAGGCACCAATAGGACATTGCAGGGTAGGAGAAGAATGAGGTCAGGTTACTTATTTTACTGGTTCCTTCCCCACCAGGTACGGGTGATAGACTATGGCCCTTTTTCAAATGCCATAGGAAGCTCCTATTAGGCAGTCATTTCCTATACCCATAGCTAGAAGCATGATGTGGCAGTACTATTTTTATCGCTTATCTCTCTAATGTTGCCTGTCTTATACCACACTCTCCCCAGTTATCTTGTTTGAATGGGTCACACCTGATCCCTACCAACTAACTGATTCAGGGTTAACCTCAGGAAATGGCAAAAAAAAACAAAAACTTTTTCAGCATTACATTGTTACCATCCATTTTACTCCCATTTCTGAAATCAGCATTGACCTACAATACAAAGCCACCAAATTCCCTGAAATTCTCCAGCTCTTCACAAGCAAATAATTGACCTTTCTTTTTCCTGGGCAAAGCTGGAGCTTAAAATATATGTAACAAGCTTTATTATATAATATGCTACAAGTGATAATGCAAAACTTAAAAAAAATCATTGTTTTTGTCAATAGAATGATTTTATATATTCTTATAATGAGAAGAATTAATTAGGAGCCAGGGCTATGGCTCAGTGGTAGAGCGCTTGCCTAGCATGCGTGAGGAACTGAGTTCAATCCCGGGCACCACATAAAAATAAACAAATAAAATAAAGGTATTGTGTCCATCTACAACTAAAAAAAAGGGTTTTTTAAAAATAATTAATTTTAAACACGTTTTTAAAACGTGTTTCAAAAACTTGAATGAAAGATGGGAACAGGTTCCTGAGGAGAGGAGGATCATAACAACAGGATGAAAATCAAGTCTCAAGTACCATCAATAAGTTTCTAATACTTTCTACTTTTTTTTCTTATTACATTCCTATCCCAATTTTATACAGATTTTTCAAAAGTTCTTTCTAAATGAAACCTTTGGGGAGAGGCAACTATTTTATGCTACTGCCTAATAATACTATATGTTTTTTAAACTATATAATTATGAGAAAAACTAATTACATCCTAAAATGATAGTAATATGTCCTTGATCCCATATGTATATTATCCGTTCTTATAGTCACTTCATCTCTGCTTCCTAGAAATACAAACAACCTTTTAAAAGCATGGACAATACAGTACAGGTTAGGATTCTGGTTCTGAAGTAATTAATATAAGTCATTGATACCAATTTTTACCATCAAGGAAAAATAACTCCTACCACAAACATCAAAATAAATTGTAATTCTGTCATCTCATAATATCATGCATGTGACAGGCCAAAGCCAAAGCTTGAAACTACAAGAAACACTTTTTGCAAATGTATGAGATTCAGCATTTTAATAAGATCCTCAATGGCCAATGATACACACCCACATGTATTTCCTGCTCCTTGAGTGTGAATGGAACTTATAAATATGACAAGATGCCACTTCCAAATCAGTTACTAACCAATGAATGTGGAGTTAATCAAAGAGAGACTATCCTGGATGAGCCTGATCTAATTAGGCAGGTGTGCCACTGCTCTGCTGGGCTGCAGGAAGAAAGCAAGCATCCTATGGTAAAGTGCCTAAAGAGAGACACCTTTAGGCACTGACAGCAATCCCCTGACACCAGCTAGTAAGAAAACAGGACCGTAGGCACACAACCACAAGGAAAGGATCTGCCAACAGCCTGTGTAAAGTTTATAAGACAACAGCAAGCCCAGATGAGAACTGCAACCCTAAGTGACACATTGACTTCAGCCTCCGGAGGCCTGAACAGAAGATCCAGTGGAAGGTTCTTGGACTCTTGATGTATGGAAACTAAGACATAGCAAACATGTTGTTATAGTTTGGAATGAGGTGTGCCCCAAAAGCTCCTATGTCAATACAAGAGTGACCTGATGACACTATGAGAGCTAAAACCTAATCAGTCCATCCTATTTTGAATGGAATAACTGGATGGTAAATGTAGGCAGATGGAAATGGGTCACTGCGGGTGTGCCCTAGAAGGGTTCATCTTCCCTGTGGCCCCTTGCTCTCTCTGCTTCCAGGTCTCCATGAATGCTCCATGAATGCTCCATGAATGGAGCAGCACTTCTCCATCACACTCTTCCACCATGTTGTTCTGCCTTATCTTGGGCCAGAACAATGGAGCCAGCCCACCATGGACTGAACCTCTAAAAGCATGAGCCAAAATAAACTTTTCATCCTCTAAGTTGTTCTTGTCTGGTATTTTGGTCACAGCAAAGTAAAGTTCATCAACTATACATGTGTTATTTGTTTTAAGTTGCTGAATATGTGACAGTTTGTTACATGGCAATAGATAACTAATACAGAAAGATACCTTACGAACTTTATAACATTAGACCTTATTGTTTCAAGACCATAATCTTCAAAAGGACTGTGTATAAAATTTTGAACTTGGTCTAGTGACGAGTCACATTTGGCATATTTTGATGACAAGACTAAATAGATCAAAGGAGTTTCATTCACAACACCATTAATCTATTTGTCTTTTGCAGAAAAAAATGAATTCATTTTCCTTCTAAGTTATTAATCTTTACATACCTGCCTGTAAACTTATTTTCTTGATTTCAGAATCCCTGAATCAAATGTTTGAGAATAGTTACATTTCCTGTGTCCTCAAAAATTAAAAAAAAAAAAATGCTGATAAAAAAAATTAACTCAATAAGAAACATGGTTTCCTTTCAAACATAGTACTTTTTGATCCTTTAATTCAGAAGACATTACATAATAAGACAGTAATTGTAATAAGTACTTTTATATTTTCTAAGCTTCCTCAGCAATCAGCCTGGGGTCCCATTTTTTTGTTGTTGTTGTTTTTTTTTTTACTAGGAATCTGTGATATTTTTCTTCTGGTAGCAGTTCCTGCTATGTACAAGTACAAAGTATAAAAAGAGAATGGAATATATTGCGTCCTTTGGCTAGCTAAATAATAGTCCCAAATCCCTGAAACCATGAAGGTATTACCATACTTGGTAAAGGGGATTCTACAGAGGTGATTAAGAATCTTGATATTATTCAGGTAGCCTGATGTAATTACAAGTGTCCTTATAAGAGAAAGTAAGATATACTTCAGCAGAGGCATATCAAAGTGCTGCAGTGTGAGAAAGACTTGACTAGCCTTTGCTGGCTTTGAAGATGGAAGAGGGAGCCAAAGGTCAAAGAACACAAGTGGCTTCTATAAGCAAGAAAAGGCAAGAAAAAAGGTTCTTATTATGGAGTGAGCCTCCAGAAGGAATACACTCTTCCCAGATCATTTTAGGATTTTTGACCTCCAGAATTATAAAAGGGGAAGTTCCTGTGTTTTTTTTTTTAAAACCACCAAATTTGTAATAATTTGTTATAGCAACAATGGGAAATTAATATTTGCTCTTCAGCTTCATATAAATGGTTTGGTTCTAAAAATATTAGTCATAGTCAGAATGATCATATAATCTACTGATCAATCTAGGATAACTCCAAAAGCAAAAGGAATACTATTAATAATTGTTCCAAAATAACTGTTATAAGTTAAAAAGTCACAGTAAATTGAGATGTATGCTCAGTCTACTCATAGTACACTCATAGCAGAGAATTCAAATAAAGTTACAGAGATGAATATTTCAGCCAAAATGAGGAAATAAATTTTTAACAATTAATACATCAAAATTAGGTTGATTGTCTTAGGAGATAGGAGGGTCCCCACACTGGCTACTGATAACAATAGAGTAGTAATAAGTAGTAATAAGAGTAGTATCAGTTCTCAAACCTGGCTACATGGGAGAATCACCTGGTAAGTTCAATGTGTTTATTTATTTTGTTTAGTTATATTTTAATTTATATTCTCAGGCCCCACCCCAGACCTATTGAGTCAGAATTTCCATAGGTGGGGCACAGAATCCGTATTTTAAATTAGCTCTCACTTGGATTCTAACGCAGTGCTAGCCCAACACCAGACTATGGAAGCAGTGGTGGGCAGTACCATTTATGCTTCATTTTAGAAGTGGACCTTAACACTGTAGGATAAGGTTCCCTGCCACACAACACAAATAACAACGTCACTATTTCCACCATTTTTTTCCTCCCAAACAAAATCTTAGTCCTGAGGCCTAATATGTTTAAAAAAAAAAAAAAAAAACACACACACACACACATAAAAAATGAGTAACTCTACTGGCGCTGCCCAGGGATTCCTCACTACTAGGTTCCCCACCCCCAGTAGCTTTTAATACACTCCATGAAATACCAAAAGCTCCTGTGAAAACCAAGGCCTCGCAACATCAGAAGTAAGGAGGTTCATCATGTCCATAGTTTGTTGTGACTTTCAAGAGCAGTGTTTCAGAATTTGGATTATTGCAGATTTTGGAATATTTGTATTTACATAATAAGCTATCTTAGGAATGGGACCCATGTCCAAACATGAAATTCATTTATGTCTCACATGCACCTTATACACAGAAGTAATTTTACATAATATTTTTAATAATTGTTGTGCATTTTGATTGCTATCTATCTATCACAGGAGGTCAGGTATGGAATTTTCTACTTGTGCATCATGTCAGCTTTCAGAAAGTTTCACATTTCAGATTTCAAAATTCTGGATAAGGAATGTTCAACCTATATTTTAAAATTGTTTTAATTAATGTAAATCTTGATTTGTCATCCAATTTATTTTATGAAAATTACTTTTCCTTGATTTTCCAGCTCTTCTGCCTGAAGGTACCTCAAGTTAAAGGGCTGGAAGTAGGAAGTAGAGGTAGAGAACTTATCTGTCTTTTATCACTCTCTTAATGCATAGCAGATTCAGCTTCTTATTTATTTATATGATTTTATATTAAGAAAGAATGATTTGCAGTTCAAAAAAGAAGTCTGAGAATCTTGTCATAGAATATAATATTTTAAAATATAAATTAAAAAATAATTTATACTTATATAGTTTATAAATTAAAATATAACTAAACAACCCCTGTGTCTGGTAAGAAGTCACATAAATAATATTAGATTTCCTGAGGTGTTACCTCTAAAATTTTAGAAACTTCATATGCTGATGAATAATTACAATCTAGTTATCAAAAAACTAAAAACATGAATTATGTTTGAGAGGGTAAGGTTGCCTACAAATTTTAATTTCCCACATCACCATTTATTTAATTTGGTGGGAAAAAAAGAAAGATTATACTATGGGGTATTTTTAACAGGTAAGTAGACAGTTTTTTTAATTATTGTTCATACTGTATTGGCTTCACTATATAAAATAATATGATAGTATAATATTTCATACTATCCTACTTGCTAAGTGCAGTGGGGCAGAGCTGAACATGAAAGAGCATCAACGGGGCTCAGCATACTAGTAGAATTGTTGTTATTGTTGTTGTTGTTTTGTTTTTGTGGTGCTAGGGATAGAACCCAGGGCCTTGTGCATGAGAGTCAAGCACTCTACCAATGGAGCTATATCACCAGCCCCTAGATTTTTTTTTTTTTTAGGTTTTTAAAAATTATTATTTATTTATTTTTATGTGGTGCTGAAGCAAGTATTCTATCACTGAGCCAGAACCCCAGTCTCACTAGTAAATTTTTAAATAATAATTGCAGAAGGTCCCTCACATACAAAATACTCCATATTTTTCTAAACACACAAAAACATACATGGATCATACAAGAGCATGTAAAATGAAATTACCTGTCAATGAAACTGGCTCTCTAATGGCTAAACTTTCATAAACTTTCTCTTTTTTTTTTTCTTTTTTTAACTGACTGTCCTTTGTGCTGAATATCATTCATGGGGCTTTATATTACTTCATGAAACATCAGAAAGGGAGAATGTGAATAGCAGTTCCCATACAATTCTCACCAGTTTAACTTGGCCTATTACCTTAACCTGAGATCAGAGTTCGGAAGTGAAAAGATCCCTGGCAAATGTGCAAGCTGGCTTTCACTCTTAGACTTTTTAGCTCATGAATGTACTAGAGAAACACTAGAGAACAAAGTATCTTTGATAAATGCACAGAATGCACTTAATCCTTTTTCTTGGAATTGAAGGTCAGAGGAAATAGATAAATGTCATTCATTAGCATGGATACTAAAAGAGTTAGGAGTTACATTGTACATTCTGAGAAAACAATCTGAGTCTCCGGAATTGAATAAAAATGCCATTAACAATTTTTGAACCACAAAGATCTGTCTAAGCCATTAGCTTTCCCTTTCAGGACAAGGTTTAATGTCTACAAATAGATTATGGAGGTTTCTGCTTTATCAAAATAGTGTTGACTACACTACAGACATTTGAGGTTAATTACAAGAACTAAAGGTTTCCAGAAAATAGGAAGAAGTCTTCCTAGATTTGATTCGATTTAACAAATAACTTATTGTGCCTCTATTTGTAAGACGCTATGGTAGTCATTGCAAGAAAAATGAAGAACAAACTATAAGTTTCTGACACCTGGGAATTTATCATCTAGTATAGAAATGAGGCAAATACAAAAATAACTGTAACTCAACATGATATACTATTACACACAAAAGAATCTTAAAGCGGCACTTCCAAGCTTCAGTGTATACATGAATAACAGGGGGAGCTGATAAAAATACACATTCTGATGTGGATATTCAGGTGGGATAAAAATCTGCATTTCCAACAAACTACAGGTAATGCTAATGCTCTTTTGGGGGTTTGAAAGTCAAAGGAAGAATAGGTGGAAGACATCAGGCCAGGTCAGAAGAGGGGAGAATAGTATCATTATGTCAGAAAAAAAAAAGATGATATTTCAGAAGGATTTTAGGTAGATAGGATCTGGAAGAAAAAGAAATGAAGTGGAAAAGAAATAAACCAAAGAAACATGTGCTTTGTTCCTTACACTGTGTTTTTCACCTATGAAAAATCCTAATAATGACTGTTAGAGCTATTGTTTTAAAATAGCTATCTCATATCTCATTATTATATATACAGAATTTTATTAAAGTGCCAAATCCTAGTAACATTGTTTCTAGGCATTGCAAAGTCAAACCAACTACAGTATTTAAATCAGTGATTCAAAGATGAGCTCAGACAAGAAAGCTCAACAGAACATGAAACTTGTAGGCAAGATTCTGGGTTTTATCCTCACTCCACCACCCTTGGGCAAGATTGCCCCAAATATTTGCAGTCACATCCAAGAAGAAGGAAAGTAAGATAAGGAATATGGGCTATTTTGTTTTGTGTTCCTCAAGCAGCACAGGACTCTTGAAACCTGCATTTGTTTTCTATTGCACTGTACCAAATTACTATAAACTTGGGACCTATGACAACATATTTTCTACAAAACAGAAGTCCAGGCATGGCATAGCTAGGGCCTCTGCTCAAAGTCCTAGGAGGATGAAATCAGGGCAAGAGCTGGGAGTTGTTCCCAGTGGGAGTTCAGGGTCTTCTAAGCACATTTAAGTTGTTGGCAGAATTCAGGTGTTAACAGTTCTGAAGTAAGGTCCTTGTTTTCTTGCTGGCAGATGGCCTCTTTCAGCTCTTAGATACTGCCATGTGGCCCTCTCACAATATGGCAGCTTATTACTTCAAAACCATCAGGATAATCTCACTCCTATCTCCTAAAACCTAGTCCATATAAAGCAATTATGGGAGTAGTATCCCATCACTTTTTCCATATTCTGCTGATTAGAAACAAGTCACAAGTATTATCCAACTCAAGCCAAGAAAACTACACGAAGTAAGGAACGATAGGACCCAGGGGTCATTGGGTCTTTAAGGTCCATGTGTCACAAAGTTCTTCCTCAGAAAATGTGACATTTTATTAGAGACTTGAAGAATGAGGAGTCAATTATATTAGAGCAGTGGACTGAGAAGGCAACCACTGAGGAAACAGGGAAGGAAAGAAAGCACCCTTTAAAATGCATGCCACCTATGGCCACATTGAATATCTTTTAGTTTCATAACTGGATGGAAGTGAATATGAATAAAACATATTGTGTGAGTTTTATATACCCAAATACCCAATCTTCTCAATTATTTTAATCATACTCAGAGTTATGATTCAACGTGGAACAAAGAAAAAATATTGCATATCTTCCTGGAATATTAACTTTACATTTGATAAAATTAATTAGTACTTAATACATTTTTAATAATGAGAAAATATTTCTAGAATGCATATACAAAATGTAGTACAATATAAAATTTAAATCAATTTTTTTAGATAATACTTGAGAATTTGAAGAAATTTCTAATTGAATAGTACATTACACATTTTTCTCTCACTGTGGTGAGGGGAATTTTGAGCGAAAAGCTTGAGACCCAATGCTATTTTGGGTATACACAGTACTTTATACCTCATTAAGTATTAATGAGGAGAAAAGCCTCACAGGTGAAGAAATAAATTTTTAAACACACAGTTTCAAATGTAATGCAAATAAGCATATTCACTATAGTCTCTGAAAGGCAAATTGCAGATTAAATTGTTCCAAAGGCAATTAAATTTATAAGTCATGCAGTCAGGTGTTGATGCGTAGGTTACTATACTTTAAAATCATCCTTCCCAAACATTAATTTCAGTGTGGTGATAAAAGCTTTGTGTTTGACTTGGGTTTTGTTTTTGCTTGTGTTCTTTAAAATCCAAATGTGTATTTGCATTTTGTGGCATAATACTAATGGTACTCCAAAACCCATCCTTTTTTCCTTATTAATAAAAATGTTCACTATTAGTAACATGTTTGCCTGAATACTCTGCACATTTTAGCCTCCTTGTGGCTATATGTAGTCACATGGCCAGGTTCTAGTCAATGCCAACACTAGAGTCTTTAAATTGTAAAGATGGGTCTTGGCCTTTTTTCTTGCCTTCAAGCTCACTAGAATACAATGGTGGTCGTGCCATGCTGACCTGTGTGAACAGAGGTAACACTAAGAGTCATATAGAAGAATCCTGGGCCCCCAACACAGTGTATCTTATCAGTCCTGGACCGTTTATATACCACCTATAATGTGGAAGAGATGTAAACTTCTTTTTGTAATTTGGGGTCTTTGTTCAAACAGCTCAACCCATACCCTAACTGAATAGCTGTAAGAAGATACCACCCTAACAGAACTTGTGATATGTGGCACTGACAAAGAATGAACAGCAGGTGAGCACACAGTCCGAAGAAAAGTCGCTGGCTCTTATTATGTCATGCCAAAATGTTCAGTTAAATGTCATCTTGAAAGTTAAGTACCTTGAAGGGATAAAGCCTCTAACTTGAAGGAAAGTTACTTGAAAAATCAAGAATGTTAGTAGGTATTGACTTCTTGCTGCTTTCAACAAAGTGCTTCCAAGATATATAAACTCAGCCTAAATCAAACAGTCTCAAGTAGATGTGGAAGGAAATTTGGCTCTACTGAGGAAAATTCACACCATACACAGCCTGAAATCTAAGTTGGCTGAATGTCTCATAAAGTGGGCTTCACTGGGTTGAAAAGTTGTTCCTCTACACCCCATACCAACACAATGAAAACAGAATGTTCAGAAGTCACTCCTTAGGTCAGTAGAATCCTGGGCCCCAACAGCTCCCAATCAGACAGTGGGAGCTAGCCAGCAATTAAGAAGATATGGAAGCTATAACGTATTCACCCAAGCCTCAAGAAATAGGGGTTTGCAGAGTACAATAGTCAGCGATTAAAATCCAGATTTTTCCCCCTATGCTGGGGCTTGGACCCGGGGGTGCTTTACAATTGAGCTGCATCTCTGGTCCTTTTTATTTTTTTATTTTGAAGCAAGATCTTGCTAAGTTCCTGGGGCCAGTCTAGAACTTGCAATCCTCCTCCTTCAGCCTCCCAAGTTGCTGAGAATTCAGGTGTGCACCACCATGCACAGATAAAATTTAACATTTAGCTGGGGGAAATAACTAATTATGTTAACTTTGACTTGTAGCCAATCAGCTCAAATAGGTTTAAAGTTCAGTGAGTTTTAAGAGGATGTAGTACTTAAACATACAGAGATACACAAGCCTGGACTGCTCAACACAAAGCCCCTTAGACTCCCTTACCTGCACCATCAGGAAGTGAGTTTGAAAGCTATCTATCCCCAGAATAACAATATACTTTCCAATATCCACTTTATATCTGGCCATGGAGAATAATAAAGTATCTCCCAAAGGACAAAGTCAGGAACCAGGGAGAACAAGTGATTTCCTCCCTGAGAACAATGGGGCCAGCTTGTCAGCAGGGCTAACAAAGACCTTTTTCAACTGCCAACATAAAAGTCTTCATGATTTCTATGCACAGAATTTAACAGGTGCTAAGTAAGGATCAGTGACTTTTGGGTTTCCATTATTCCCCTTTTCCAAATGGAGTGTCTCACCCAGCTTTTCCTCTATCACTGTCTATTGGATGTGTTATACTACCCCTACTTTTATTGTACATTGGACATGTTATTTCATACAACAGACAAGTTGGCTTTCCAAGTAAATGGGCCAATCACAAGAAGCTATAATAGAACGTAAGAACAGACTTCCCATTATCCAGGTATAATATACTATAAGATGGGTGAGATTTGGTGAAAGAATAAATATGTTTCATGGATAAGAAATAAAGTGCACATGCAGAAACTGTTAGATGTCTCCCCAAATCCAAGTTCTCCTTCCAGAAGAACAGGAATTCTGGGTAGGTATTTGGAACTCTACATTTCCTGCTCTGCTACTGCATGTGGTGATATGACTGAGTTCTGACTAAAAGATTGCAAGATGACTGATGTGTGCTACTTCCTGGTTAATTCCTTTAAAAAAAAAAAAAAAAGGACCATGTCCTCCCTGTTCCTCTTCCTGCTAGAATGTGAACATGCTATTTTCCATCCATGCACATGAGATCAATATCCTAGGGACAGCCAAATTACAAGACAGAGGAGCCTACACCCCTACACTCTACCACTCTACCATTGAGCCATATTACCATTCCTCTCAATTAAAAATAAATAAACATATAAATGTAAATGAAAAAAATATAAATTTGTCAGAGAGATTAATATTTGCTTTCTTTAGTTCCTTAAAATTGATTCAGTAAAAACTTATATACATAAAGATGTCACCTGAAAATCAGAGAACAAAAAAAAAAATAGCTAACAGAATGTTTTATATTTCATGTGCTTTTCATATATCTCTAACATACATAAATTTGCTTTGTCCATTAAAGAGCTAGATATCAATAAGTAAAAATATTGTATATATTGTATCATCCAAAACACAGGCTTCAAAGGAGCAATGTGTGATATAAATTGATGAGTAATACTCCCCATGGTACATTACCTGTATGCCTAGTTGGCCACTAACAATAGCTTTAGACCTAGTTTCACTGGAGTTTTCTTGCCATTGCTACTACTGCAGAATCCCCCCAAACCAAATATTATTAGTAAGCAATTTAAACCCTAAAAGAATTTCAGGAGTAAGACACATTTACCTTAATCAGCCTCCAGGACATGCTAAGATTCTAGGATCAGCTGAAAAAAAAAAATGAGCACACTTTGCTAGGAGCAGTATATTCCTAGTACATTCTTAGCTGTTGTACTCTTAAGAGAACAAAGCACCACCACCCCCCATCTCAGGTATCCATTGTTATAAAACTGGAAATCCTTTAAAATTTTAATTTAACAGTTTAAATAACTTAATCCAATTCCCATTTACTTTGAGTTAATGCTTTGAAGTTTCATGTGTGGTTTTGACCCTCTTCTCCTAGATAAATTGGTGTTCTGTAATCTGCAATCTGAGGGCTTAGCATCTTTCTCGTCTCTCCTCTACTACCCATATACTACACACCTTAACATCATTTGGTACATTTGTCTTTCTCCCCCCACACAATTCTAACCCTAGCTGTATTTTAGGGAACTGCAAATGAGTCTCTATTTCATCTCTTTGTATCTCTTCTCCCATATATTTAACCTCCTTTGTTTAGCACTACTCTTTCCACCTGTCAGTGTCTTGGGAGGATGAAGGAGGTAAGGTTATGAAAAGTATTCAAAGTGCAAAAATCACCTCTTCCAGTTGTGCAATCTACTCACTGTATAATCTTTACAAATTATGAGTATTCAAACCATACCTATTACATTCTCACATAAGCAAGTTGTTATGATTTGGATTTGAAGTCCCAAAATAGTAGTAACAATTTGATTATTACACTTGGGTAATCATGATTACAATAATTGAATGTAATTATTATATTGGAACCAGGATAGAAGGAACCATAGCTACAGTCTCAGTGGAACACATGCTGATTTCATCAATGAAACACAGCATGAATCTGGAAAGACAAGTATCCTATGTTCTAAAAATAAAAGATCCCTGAACTTGAATAAAGAGTTCTAAAAGCAAGCTCCCATAGCAATGAATTTCAGTCTTCTTGGTTCTTAAATTTTAGATGGCAAATAGCAGAAATCTGGATACTGAAGGATTCATTCAAATATCGTCAGAATGTTTTTTCAGTTCCCAAGCTCAGATACCTAGAGTTCACTTGTTAAGAGACACCATCTGAATAGGTTTCCCAGTGAGCTTGCTATGGGTCCTGCAATAAATTCAGTGGGGGATACAGAAGAGATCTAAACATGAATTCTGGTTGGCAAAGACTTGCCATCTACTTGGAGAAAAAAGTCTGTAGTGATACATGCATACCCATATTTACAGCAGCACCATATATAATAGCCTATAATAGCCAAATTATGGAACTAGCTTAAGTGTCCATCAACAGATGAATGAGTTTTTTTTTAAAAAAATGTGGTACATAATGTTGAGTACATGTATGAAGACATGAATTGGTGTCAACATACTTCATATAGAACTAGAGATATGAAAAATTGTGCTGTATATGTGTAATAAGAATTGTAGTACATTCTGCTGTCATTTATTTTTTAAAAAATCAATTAAAAAAATTTAAATGTGGTATATATACACAATGGAGTTTTAGTCAACCATAAAGAAGAATGAAATTATGCCATTTTCAGGAAAATAGATGGAACTTGAGAGCATAATTGTAAGTAAAATAAGCCAAAATAAGCAAGTCAAGGGTCATATAATTTCTCTCATATTTCATACTAGAGAGAAAAAAAAATAGGGGTTTGGGAATTAACATCCATAATTTAAATTGTGTTCCTATCCATCAGTGATGATTCCACTAAACAAGAAATTAAGAAAACTACCCAACTTACAATAGGTGAAAAAAATAAAATATTTGGGAATCAATCTAACTAAAGAGGTGAAAGATCTCCACAAAAAAAACTACAGAACACTAAAAAAAGAAATTGAAGAACACCTTAGAAGATGGAAAGATCTCCCATGTTCTTAGATAGGCAGAATTAACATTATCATTATGGCCATATAACCAAAAGCATTATATATATTTAATGCAATTCCTATTAAAATCCCAATGACATTCTTCATAGAAATAGAAAAAACAATCTTGAAATTCATTTGGCAAAATAAGAGACCCAGAATAGCCAAAGCAATCCTTAGCAAGAAAAGTGAAGCAGGAGGTATCACAATACCATCACAATACACTACAGAGTCATAGTAACAAAAATGGCATGGTATTGGCACAAAAACAGATAGATACCTAGACCAAAGATACAGAATAGAAGAGACAGAGACAAACCCTCATAAATACAGTTATGTCATACTAAAGAAAGATGAAAAAAAAAACTACATTGGAGAAAAGATAGCTTCTTCAACAAATGGTGCTAGGAAAACTGGAAATCTATACATAGCAAAATCAAATTAAATCACTCTCTCGCATCCTGAACAAAAATCAATTCAAAGTGGATCAAGGACTTAGCCACTAGAACAGAGACCCTGCACCTAATAGAAGAAAAAGTAGGTCCAAATCTCCATCATGTCAGCTTAGGAACTGACTTCCTTAACAAGACTCCCAAAGCACAAGAAGTAAAACCAAGAATCAATAAATAGGATATAATCAAACTAAAAAAGCTTCTTCACAGAAAAAAAATAAATAAATAACATGAAGACAGAACCTACAGAATGGGAGAAAATCTTTATCACCTGCACCTCAGATAGAGCATTAATCTCCAGGATATAAAAAACTCAAAAAACTTAACACAAAAATAAATAAATAAACCAACCAATTAATGGGCTAAGAAACTGAACAGACACTTCACGGAATTAAGGAAATGCAATTCAAAACTACACTGAGATTCCATCTCACTCCAGTCAGAATGGTAAATATCAAGAATACGAGTAACAATAAATGTTAGTGAGGATGGGGGGATAAAGGTACACTCATTCATTGCTGGTGGGATTGCAAAGTGGTGTAACCACTATGGAAAGCAGTATGGAGATTCCTTAGAAAACATGGAATGGAACCACTATTTAATCCAGTCATCCCACTCCTAGGTTTATACCCAAAGGACTTAAAATCACCATACTACAGTGACACATCCACATCAAAGCTCAATTCACATTAACTAAACTATAGAGCAAACCTAGGTGCCCTTCAACAGATTGATAAAGAAAATGTTATATTTATATACAACGGAATATTATTCCACCTTAAAGAAGAATGGTATTTGTAGGTAAATGGATGGAACTGTAAAATATTATGCTAAGCAAAATAAGCCAATCCTAAAAAACTAAAGGCTGAATGTTTCTCTGATATGTGATGCTAATTCACAATAAGTGGGGTGGGGGGAATAGAGGTACTTTGAACTAGACAGAGGGGTGTGAAAGGAGGGGAGGGGGTATGGGAGTAGGAATAATAGTAGACTGCATTGAACATTATTACCCTATGTGCATATATGATTACATGAACGGTGTAAGTCTACATCATGTACAACCAGAAGAATGAGAAGTAATGTATGATGTATCAAATACATTCTACTTTCATATATAACTAATTAGAAAAAAAATAAGAATTAATTTTAAAAATGGGGGTGGGAAGCATGGATTGGATCTCATGCAACCAAAAAGGAGGCAAATAGAATAGAGAAAGGGGACTAAAGAGTGGTATTGGAAAGAGAAAGGGGAAATACTGGAGAACAAAACTGATCAAATTATATTGTTGTATTGTATGCATGAGGAAATATGTAACAATGTATTCTACTATTATGTATACTTACAATGCACTAGTAAAAGGAAACTAGGTTCAATATGCAGAATATAAAGCTATTTATTTTGAAACATTTTTTCTTGTAAAATGTTGAATCTTATTTATATAAAATCTAGCATAGTTCCTTTATGGTATATATTCTCACACAATCAGAGTTTTATTTACTCTATGACTAGTGAGATCCAATTCAGTAGACAGTGCTGAATTCTCCCAGCCTTGAACATGAGTGTGCTGTGCTGTAAATGCTCTCAGCTGTTAAGTGCACCAACTGCCTCCTTGTCCTAAGCTGAGTGAGCTCTGTCCAGCACTTAACTGTGGTTTTTCCACTGCCATTTATGTTCTTGCAAACATAAATGATTTCCCAAAAAAAAAAAAAAAATGTGCAAGTGCTGAGTTTGTCACAAAGGAATAACCATTGAATTGTAAATGCAAATGTTCCTGTGAGACATCCATCAAGGAAATGCTGAATGAACCAGGGGTAAACTCCTTTATGTACTGCACAGGCATCTTACACACCACTATAGCGGGAGGGCACTGGCCAACCCCTGTGTGAAGAAGGAGTTGTGAGGAATGCTGCTTGAGGCACACTGTGGCTGAAGGCAGTGTGAAATGTCCAAGGATTCCCTTTACTGTTCATGCATACACTCTGCTCACTCCCAGCTTTAATGATGCTCCCTCCTTGCTGGAAATATCCTTTATTTTAAGACCTCAGGTCCTGCTGATTATTGCTTTAGGATCTACTGTCTCTTACCCTCACCCTCACCCCAAATTTTGTGATTATTTCTGTCTTTATCAATCTCTGCCTCTCTGCTTTGCTTCATGTTTTCCCTTTCTCTTGCTACACTGGGATTGTACTCCTGGTAGAGCATTAGTTTCTGGGCTCAGTTGTCTAGAAAACTCAGACTTATTTAAGCACTGTTAAACTAACTGAGGTAATTTCTTGATACTTTCCACAAAGTGTTAAAGAAGAAGAAACAAGGTTCTAACCATTACTGTTCCTGAAGTAGAGTGAGGAGAAAGGAAACTTGCACGTTGAGCGTTTATAATGTGCCAGGCACACTACTGGGTTTTCATGTCATTTGATGTAATATCAGTTCATTCTCACAATAAACCATCCATCCAACTTTGCTGATGAAAAACAAGGAAATATAAGAGAAGTGAGTGAGCTTTCAACTTGCATAACATTGAGCTCAACACAACAGTACATGCATCATAGCTTGGGGGTAGGGTTATTGTGGGTCAGATCAGTTCAGGCATATTCCAGAACTTGAGTGTCTAAATACTAAAACAATCTGCAGGAAATCCATCAGTCCTCATTTTGAATGCTTGGTTTCATCTCTTTTTCATTCTGCCATTCAGATGCTAATCAAAGCAGAGGCGCCAGGCAGTGCTTCTCCAAGCCAATTCTTCACAGAGCATGCAAAACAGATGTCATCCTCACATCAAATGTTATAGTCTTTGTCTACACGTTTTTAAGTAGAAATATGTTAAAATTTGTCTAATTTAAACTTCATTCTCTTTAATCAGATCTTTAAAGAAACTACATGTGGTTTCATCTAGGTAATCACTTTTATCACTTTTGGCAAATCACTTTACAAAAACTAAATAAAAAATGGTCTGCATTTTTAATTTTACTATTTCCACATGTTTGACAAACTAACAATATTGCTATATCTAAAGACTATTAGTATCCAAAATCAACAAAAAATGTCAAAGATTCTATAGATTTTAATCACAAACACTTGTATAATATACACTATATGCCTAGTACAGTTTTACACTTGTTATTCCATTCAATCAAATTAGCAAAAAATGCTAAAATCAAATTTACCAAAAATGCTAACTTTCCTGTCATGTTAAACTCTTAAACACCCTACCACCTTCAAAACTAGGTTGAGCTATTTCTATCCTCAAATACTCTGGGTCCTTCTCCCTCCTTTGCTCTAGAAATGTCCTGTCCTCTGCCTGAAAAGTCCATCCTCAGGATATCACCCAGCATTATTTCCTGTAGGAGGCCAGTCTTATCTCCTTAGGATTAAGTGTTCCTTCATGTTTCCATAGCACCCTGTGCATAGTACTTTTATTAGGATTATCTGTCTAGATGTGTTTTTTCTATGACCATGAAATCTCCAAGGGCATATTTAGTACAAAGCAATGGTAAAAAAAAATCAGTAAGCATGCAATTAAATTAAGTGAAATCAGCAATTCAACAACTTATCTTACTCAACAAAACTTTATATTTTGAAATCCCTAAATAGTAAACAAACATTTTCCTCAAATCATGACTTATAATGATAAAAGAATAATTGCATGGACAAACATGCATATACACATGTACAATGAATTATATAATAGAATTGTAAGAGACCTGAAAGATTATTTATTCTAACTTTCTCATTTTATAGAGAAGAAAATTCAAACCAGGAGAAGGTAAGTGACTTGTCTAAGTTCTCCAAACTGGACTCCTTCCAGTGATATGTTGAAATGATATTTAATCTGCACACTTTGGTAAACAATTCCTGAAATCCTGGAGTCTCTAGAATAAGTGTCCTTTGTATCCCAGGGAGATCATTGGTGACTGAGGGACTCCAGATAGCTTCAGGATGAGGGCTGATCACAGGAAGACCAAGGCATAACTGGATAACTTTGTGACTTTCCAGTCCAACCCCTCCACCAACTCCTGGGAGAGGAGAGGTGCTGAAGGGTTAGTTGATCATCACCGGCCAATGATACAATCAATTATGCTATACAATCAATCCTCCCTAAAATTCCAAAAGGACTGGACTCAGAGGACTTCTGGATAACTAACCACACACAGCAAATGGTGGCATGAGAAGCTCTTTACCCCTTCCCAACATACCTTGCCCAATGCATCTGTTTATTTGTATCCTTTGTAATACCCTTTTTAATTCCCTTTATAATAAATGGGTAAACATAAGAGAAGTATTTCCCCAAGTTCTTTTAACTGCTCTGGCAAATTAATAAAAGCTGAAGAGGAACAGGAACAAGAACCTTCAATTTATGTCTAGTTTGTCAGGAGTACAATGACAACATACCACTTGGCAATTGGCTCCTGCAGAGGAGAGGTGAGAGCAGTCTTGTGGGATAGAGCCCTTAAACTCTGAAACCCGATCACCAAGTAGAAAGTGTTATAATTAAATTGAATTAGAACACGCAGCTGGTATCCATTGAAGAAGTGCTTATTATGTGAGGAAATACCCTCACACACCTGATGTCAAAATTATTGAAACTGATATGTGAAAGTGATACGTTGTGTTGTTTTTAATATTACAGGAGTCCAGGGTCAGATTTCTTTTGTAACAGGTTTGCACCTTCTTTGGGGGATTGTGGCTTGCTACATTTAGTAAGAACACCACTGTTCTAGTTTAATATAAGTAGCATGATGACATTATTTCCATTACCACTTAATTAGAAGAATAAAAAAGGGTTGATATAAGAAAAAAATTTAGTCTTAAAATAACTTCAGAAATTGTAAATGAGACTCTTACAAAAGTGATGCACATTTGTTACATTGCTACAAAATCATTATCTGATGATGATTAATATAGGGTGTTTCTGTTGCTATTGCCACTGTAACAATTACTACGAATTCTGTGGCTTAAAACAACACAAATTTATAATATTATTATTCTGTAGTTCAGAAGTCTGAAATGAGTATCACTGAGCTAAAAATCAACACATGTCATCAGGGCTACATTCCTTTCTGGAGGCTCTGGTAGAGAATCCATTTCCTTGTCCTATTGAGCTTCTAGAGGCTGCCCACATTCCTAGGCTCATGGAAACTTCCTCCCTCTTCAAAGACAGCAACAGTAATCACCTTCTTCCCAAGCACATGGCTCTGACCTCTTCTGTTTCCCTCTTCCCTATGTAAGGACCCTTGTAATCTCTTGGGCCAACTCAGATAATCTAGGTTAATCTCCGTATATTAAGGTCAGTTAATAAGCAACCCTGATTCCATCTGCTTCTTCAATTCCCTTTGCCATCTTATGGAACATATTCACAGGTTCTGAGGATTAGGACTTGGACATTTTAGGTTTTGGAGGCCATTATTCTGCCTATCATAGAAAAGGAAAAATGCATATGTATATGTGTATATACATACATATTCACATACACATACACACACCACACATACATGTGTGTGCATGTATGAAATCTCCACATCAACTAATTTTCTATTAATGGAAAAATGGAATATCAAGAAAGAAAGAAAAAAATCCTTCAACTGATGAATGGGTGAAGTGCAAAACATGTACATAGTACTCTGCAGTGAAAAGGAATGATACATGCAACAGTGTGAATGAATCTCAAAAACAGCCTGTGAAAGACACTAGACTCAAAATAGCAGATTCCATTTTCTAAAAAATTTCTGGAAAACTGTAGGGACAGAAAGCAGGATTAGTCTAAAGCTGGGGAGGAGAGGAGGTTCTGATTGTAAATAAGCGCAAAGTAAATTTTTGGAAAGTGATGGAAGTTCTTTAAAACTGGACCATGACAATGGTGTCACAAGTGCATAAATGCACTAAAAATTATTTAACTTTACATTTACACTGGTCAAATCTTATGCTCTATAAATTATAACCAAATAAAACTGCTAAAAGGTTATCTTTTGGTTCTAACAGCATTATGTTTGTGCTCAAAAGATTTTCTTTTTAGTTTGAAGAACAAAATTGAAAGGAATTCAAATCACCATTTTAAATTTTAATGTCTAAAGTAATGTTTTTGAAGGTACAGTCAAATACACATCAGAATAATATTAAGAGCTAGTAAAATTGTACTCCTACTTCCACCTCCCACCCCTAACCCCTCCACACACTATTCCTCACACTATGGATCCAACTTTACCAATTTTTTTTCCATAGCACTTATCAAACCTCTAACATACTATACAATTATTTATTATTATTGCCTTTTTCCCACAAGTGACCCTAACACTCACATAGTCATACACATACAATGGTAAGACAGCTCCAAAAGAGCAGGGACTGACATCTTCCTATCACCTAGAATAGTTCCTAGCTGAAATTGTTGGTACTTATCTGCTGAATGTGAGAAGTTTAGGATTCTGGGCCTCACTGCAGGGGGTGCAAATAGACCATGTGAACTAGGCCCCTGGGTTCCACATCTTGACCAAAATAATGGGACGCTAACATTTGAAGTTCACTGGCCCACAGGGAGCCCAGCTCATCACACATGGCCATAGCAACTGAAATGCATGGCAAAAATAATCTAACACCAGCCACTGTCCAGAAAAATATAAATAGCTGAGTATGGTGCTTACAGACTTAACACAATGTTGGATGAAGAGGGGAACAAATTCCTCAGTTTCTGAGTATGAAATAGAAAGTTTTGCCTCCAACACAGCCACTTATACAAATCAAACATAATACTCTTGCCAGACTTTTAAATTGTATACCAAGAGAATTTTATGTAACCACAAGTCAAATAAACAACTAAAAAGGATTCTTCTAACTGTAATTTTAGCTATAAAGTAATGGAAACATTCTCATTATCTGTGGTACCAACAATGTTGTATGCATTATCCTAAATAAGCACTTTAGAGTATACTTCATACTCTAGATTTAAAAAATTATCATAGGGAGAAAAAGTCAATGAATGTTAGTGTAATGTGGTCATCTTAAGTATCAGTGACTAAGATCATCAGATGGTACTTAAAAGAGTTCAAAGAAATACTTATTTTGTATCTATTATATGAATGTTTTTCTTGTCTCTCAGACTTCTTGTACTCAATTTCTTTCTAATCATTGCTCTGAAATCACAGGTGTTTACCAAAGAGCTAGCCTATGGGCTCTCCATAGAGCTAGTGAAGAAATATTTTTGGTAGACTAAGAGTTCTGTGTCAAAATATTATAAATGTTTTTTCCTCTGTACTAGAAGCTAGCCTTTATTTCATTATTTTTACACTTCATAATTTTATATTTTGCTCATTTAAGCACTCTCCATATAAATTATTTCATTTCATCATGATAACCAAGATAGATAAAATGAAATAATGCACAAATAAACTACCAAAGAAGTAGATCAGACATGCCTCAGAGAGTTGAAATGTGGGGCTCTGCCTTATAGAAACTATTAAGATGAAATTTTTATTTTGTGCCAATCACTAAACCACAACCATATTTTATGAACAGGTATTGACCATCCCCCAATTTAAGACTAGAATATTCTGAGGGCTCAATTTAAGAAGGAAAACAGCTTGTATACAGCCCAAGCTAATCAAACATTTTAGAAGTTCATTAATTAGTTTAATTTCTTCTTATATTTTCTGAGCACTGAATTAGATGCCTGGTACACAAGATGATTACAAACTAGTAGGGAATAAAAGCCTGAAAAATAATTGTGATATTCTATAATACATGCAATAACAAGGACCTATGAGAAGCGTATTGGTAGGGAAAAGGAAAGTAAAAAATTAAACAAACATTAAAAAAATGGTAACCAAAACAATACAACAAAAAAATCCCATTGACTCAGTTTGAGTCCAGAACACCATCATCTCTTATATGACAAGCTTTCTTTACCTTTATTCCAGAGGGAACCATTACCTCTTGCCCAGTACATTTTCCAAATATCACCCATTATTTTATTTCTAAAACATTTACCTGATCATGTCACAGTTTCCATTTAAACCTTTAACAGTTTACCACCAACTTAATAAGATAGAAACCAAATGCTTTTTCATGTTATGCATGCCTTCTGCATCTTTTTTCCTTCATCCGTTAGATAAACACTTCCCCTTTCTACTAATCCAATCTATCCCACAAAGTCCAGATGGTGACTTCCCCAGCATTCCAGCCCACAATGACCTTTTTCTTCTCTGAAATCCCACTGCATTTATTAGCTTTATGACTTAATCTGTGCAGAATCCTATCTTGGCACACATTGCCTTTTCTTGTTTATTAAATATATCTGTTTTCCCACATAAAATGTAAACACTGTAAGCCAGGCACAGTGGCACATGCCTGTAATCTCAGCAACTCAAGAAGCTGAGGCAGGAGAATCCCAAATTCAAGGCCAGCCTCAGCAACTTATTGAGGCCCTAAACAATTTAGGGAGACTCCATCTCAAAAAATAAAAATAAATTTAAAAAGGACTAGGGATATAGTTTGGTGGTAAAGCACCCCTGGGTTTAATCCCCAGTACCAAAAACTAAATAAGTAAAAATTAATAAAATGTAAGTACTTTAATCCCAAAATCATTCTTTGTACTTCTGTTAGAAAGTCCATAAATTCCATAAACACTTGTTGCAATACATAAACTACTACAAAAATTATTCTTTACTTGATTTATCATGGAACCACAGGTTCAGAAATGGCAACTAATGTTAATTATCTTTCTTCTCTCAGATAAACTTTTAAGAAAATGCATTTATTATATTCTCCACTCTCCCATATGATAGACACAATGTTCCCTGACAACAAGTTCCACACTTTTCGGAGCGCTTCAGGGGCAAAAATTTTCCTTATGCCTACACTGCTTTTTAAAGACAGTCTCACTATTTTAAGTATATCCCTGAGGAATTATTTGGATTCTCATTCATTCACTTATTAGCAAATATTTACTCAACAATGCTCTGTATGGAGCCCTAGAGGAGGAGCACTGCATGAAGTGACAAAGTGCCTGTCCTCAAGGAGCTCAATTCTAGTGAGTCAGTACACAGTGTGTCCAGTGGTCCTAAGTGACAACAACCAAGGCAGAAGAGAAATAGAGGTCAGGGAGAAAAATTAGGTCACTATCAGTTAGATATTTGAGGTGATATTTGAGCAAAGTTTTGAAGAAAGAGAAGGAACCATGCAAATATATAGAGGAAGAGTATTATGGACCAAGAAGGGACAGCGAATGCAAAGGCCTTATAATGTCCATTTGCTTTTGCAGATGAATAAATGTGTGGTTTATAAGAAACAGGTGAAAAGTTTAAGATGTGCTAAGCATATAAAAGTAGCTAGTAAGCATATTATTTGTGAAACATAAGCAGAATTCATAAGACATATTAAGGATAAATGGAAGTAGTTTAGTAATTATAGCATCTATCCCTAAATATAAATAGAAATAAATGGACCAAGAGAAACCCAGATTCATGCATTCAATATACAAGAAGCACCTACTATTCATGAAGCAGTAAATATAATGAGACATCTGAGGCACTGAATATTTATAACATACTAAATAAACAAGAGGCACCTAAAGCACTCTAAATGCATGAGAACTTAATTTTGGTTATCTCACATGGTCTCTGCCCAAGTAGCACATAAAACCCAAAGCAACTCAGCAGGGTACCTGGCAAGTTTCAGCTGAGGCGAGGCATACTTGCCCCTATGTCCCTCTGATAGAGCAAGTTTATGGCCCTGCATCTTTCATGTGATCAGGCCCCTCACTCACCTCAGTTCCGTTCCTTGCTGCTGACATGGCAGACAGAGAAAAGACATATGAATATTGTACACAATGATTCAGGGAATGTGATCCTCAGTCACTTGTGCACTATCCTAAATGTGTAAATTCTGTCCCATTTTCCCCTCCTCCTCCCCATGGTGAGCTTTAAGTCAATTTAATAAACTTCTTAATTTAGTGTCCGAGGCTTTCTATTCCTCCCTCTGTGGTAAGATTACCTGGTATGGTACTTAGAGACTACCACTTACCAAGTAACAGGTCCTCAGGCTAGGCACTCCTGGCAGGTTTGAACAGTCAGAAGCAAGTCGAGCAGGAAAAGGAGTAGGAGTTCAACAAATCTTTAGAGACTATATCACGTAGGGCCTTGTAAGCTACTCTAGAAAACTTGGCTTCAAGATGGAAGGCTACTGGAGGATACTGAGCAGAAGAGTAACAGGATGGGATGTCCATTTTTAAAGTATCATACTAATCTCTGTATAGAAAATTCAGTGTAGAGGATCACAAACAATGAGGTGAATTAAAAAGCAGGATGTACAGTCTTCTAGGCAAGTGACAGCAGTGACTTGGACCAAGGCAACAGCAGTGGAAGTAAAGAGATATTATTTGTTTTATGTATTTTAGAAGTTCTATTGAGCTATGGAATGAAAATAGGAATGTCATAAAACAAGAGAATTTGGTCTTAAAATACTGAATAAGAATATATGAAGTCCATTTAAGATATTGTTCATGTAAATGGAAATACTTGTTTCAAAAAAAGGAATAAAAATAGTATATCTACTTAATTACCTTAATTGAGTTAAAATATGACACTAGAGTGTATATATATGGTACATTATACATGTATACTTGTGTGTCTAAAGTCTGAAGTCTGTATATGTGCTTCTAAAGGTAACAAGTGACATTCTCTGGGCTGGGATATAGACCCTTCTGATCTCTTTAAAATTTTTGTATCTTCTTAAGGTTCCATAATATATAATAACAAGTTATAAGAAATTAATACAATTGTACACTTTTGAATGTATTCTATGTTCCTTAGGTTAGGAAACAGGTATGGGAATCTTGATCTTACAAGCTCCAGCTGATTCACCTCAATAATATGGGCCAGTAAAGAGGACTTGAGAGTCAGAGCAGGAGGAAACCCTTCAGTCATGGAGTCTTCTTTAAGAAGGTAATTAGAATAGTCAGGCAACACTTTAGGAAATTTACTAGAGACTCAATCAAAATTTAGGTATTAATCTACACTAGATTATTTGATGGGGGGAGAAAAAGGCATAGAAAATCCAGATACAGTCACTATGCAAGCACTCAGCAGACCCAGGCTTTGTGCATAGTCAATCAATACAGCATATGATAACAAACACAGATTTCAGAGTCAGATTAAATGGTCAGGATATGAATCTTGGCTCTGCTACTTCATAAATCAGTGAACTTGTGCAAATAACTGGGACTCATTCTGCCTCAGTTTCCTTGTCTCTAAATAAGATAAGAGCACCCACCTCCTGTGATTCTCAAGAGGATTCTTTGCATGTGCATAATCAATATTAAACTGGCTTGGATTCAGGGTCAGGAACTGCCTAAGGCAACATATAAAGCAGGCAAAAAAGATACAAATGCTGAGAACTTCAACTGCAAAGGCAGCCAGGCTTAGCCCACATATGTAGTCTGTAATGTGTGGTGCCACAGGAGGGTCCGGGGGCACCAGCAGCTAGAGGACAATTTAATCCTAACCTACTCTGCACAGGATGGGAATAGGACAAGATACAAAAATAGGCTGGTTAAGAAATAGGTGTGCCTATAGGAGATGTCACTGGGGCCAACCAAGAAAGTTGGGAAACTAATCTAGGCTAGGAAAAATAGGCAGGTCCTATAAGGAACTAAATCAGGATGTCCCAATTTACTAATGAAGTAACTGAAACACTACTCCACACAGCCAGCAAGGATTGTATCTGTGAAGTGGAGATACACTTGAAAGCTGCAATAAATTTAGCAATAAGAACTCATATTTGGGTTGAGGTTGTGGCTCAGTGGTAAAGCGCTCACCTAGCACATGCAAGTCCCTGGGTTTGATCCTCAGTACCACATAAAAATAAATAAAATAAAGGTATAAAAATAGAAAAAGAGACCTCAAATTTTCTATTATGACAAAACTAGGCTTAGATACTTGATGTATGAAAGGCAAAAGGAATCATACTATTTTTCTTAAGAACCATCTATAAGCCATAATTGACACACCTAAAAAGACAGATTTTATATCTCTGGCAACCACAAGTGCAAAGCATTTACTTTGTATAAGTTAAAAGAATTTAAATGTATTTGATGAGATTTCACCTCAATTACTTTATTCCAAATCTTACTGGAATCGAAGGCAAAGAAAGAGGGTGAATTAGCCTCATGTGCATATTTATTGCATTTAACCCTGTGTCTCTAGTCCACAATAGTGACATAGAGTTCTTCTGCTAATGAATAAAAATGATAATTTAGAAACAAAGCAGAATAAACATAATACAAAAAATATTTTTTTCCTGGTTGCAGGAAAACCCCAGACTCAGAGTGGACAATATTCATGTCACCCTCTAAGTGATGAGCACAGTTGTGAGTCCAAGTTCTTTGAAAGTGAGAAGAGGAAGGTCTTTTTAACTACTGCTACATTTTTGCTATCATCATCAGTATGCTGACAGTGCCAAGCACTATCACTAGGTACAAAAATACAGAAAAGGTGATTTAACATAAAGCTCTCATGGTCATTTACATGAACAAAAACCAAGAGAGAAATGTACCACCAAGATGTGTAGCTATGATAGTGCATCAGAAATCAGCACACACACAAAAAAATCTAAAGCAGAAAATAGCCAATTCCAGGCTGAGATTGTGCCTCAGCTGTAGAGCGCTCTGCCTAGCACAGGTGGGACCCGGGTTCGATCCTCAGTACCACATAAAAATAAAGGCATTGTCTTGTGTCCATCTACACCTAAAAAAAAATAAATAAATTTTTTTTTAAAAAAAAGAAAATAGCCAATTCTACAAAAGAAGAAAGCCACCTTCTGCCTAGGTTTTATAAAGTTTCCTAAGACAAGTAACCTTTTTAGCATTATATTAATATCAAGTAGGCTAAAACATTAACCCTTGAGAACAAACATTTATGGAGCAACCAATTGCTGGAAAGCCCCACGCTTAGAATTTGTTGAGAGACAAAGGTAAGACAAAAGAGTTTACCCTCACAGAGTACACTTCACAGAGAATACAGCTGTGTTGCTTTAAAAATGCAAGATAAATGATAAGTACTACAAAGGGGACTCACAAAAGGTATAGGAATGCAAAGGGAACCATAAATTGTCAAAACCAAATCAGGAAAGGACCAGACCACATAGCAAGGAAGAAAACAGAGACCACATAGCAAGGAAGAAAACACAGATTATTTATACAGAACAATTACTAGAGTAGACAGCTTTCAGAAGAAGCAAAAAGTTTTCAGAATAGCTAAAAGGATAGCAAAGAGAAGAGCTTGTTTCCAGATCAAAACTAATAGAAATAATAGATGGAAAATGGAGTAGTCAGTAAACAAAATGTTCAAAGTAAAATCATTACCCAGTTGCCTTGTCTTAAAAAAAATGATTTTTGAAAAACATTTTTTTAGACTGAAAACTGCTTTAGACAAAATTTTTAATATAACAGTGATTAAAGGGTATTCATAATAAAATGTTATCAACAACAGTAAAAGGCCAAGTTCCCATGAGTCTACAGATACTTACTAAGGCAAATTCAAAGTGAGACCAGAAAGAACTCAAAAGTGCATGGGAGGAACTGTTGGGTAAGCACCAAACACTGAATCAAAACCAGTGCCCACAATACAAACTGAAGGCATGTCATCATGACAAGTGTATAAAGCACTTCCTTCTCCTAAATTAGTCTCAAATATTTTTCAAGAAAAAAAATGTTTTGATAGACTCTTTCAAGAAATGAGATTTCAGGATTAGTAATGAATGTACTTATTATATGAGCTATAAAAAAGAAAAACTATACAAATATACAAAAACCACTATTTATCTAAAACTTCATTTGAACCATTAATTTAATGTACTTTTTTGTCAAGCTGGTAATGAGTTAAAATTATGCATATATATAAACTAAGTGGATTTTATTTATTTATTCTACTTCTGAAAGGGAGAAAATTACATATATTGATTTTAAAAAACTAGTAGCCTACCAAAACTGCACATTTGGACAATCTGAATAATTGGCAAGGGAATAATCTCATTCTAGGAAAGAAAGGCAACTGTGCCTTTTAGAAATTTCATAAAAGGAAACCAGAAAAATTTTATTTACCACATAAAAATAAATAAATGAATAAAATAAAGGCCCAATGATATATAAAAGTTTTGTTAGCTTTAGACAGTCACAGTGGTACATGCCTGTAACCCCAAGGTATTGGGAGTCAGGAGGCTGAGATAGGAGAATTGCAAGTTCAAGGCCAGTCTTCATGATTCAGTGAGACCCTGCCTCAAAAATGAAAAGCTTGGGAATATAGCTCAATGGTAGAGCACACCTGGGTCCAGTCTCCAGTAACACACACACACACACACACACACACACACAATAGTTTTAGAAACATTTTCTTTAGAAATTCTCTAAAGGATTCTGAGACATTTCTAAAATAAGAGAAATCCCTTTCACTTCTTAAAATTTAATTCTACCCTATAAACATTATATTTACTCATGGATAAAAGTGTATATATGACCTAAAAACTAAAATCTTTTGTAATTCAATACAAGAACAAAATCATTATCATCAGATGATTATTATGCTCCTTCATGAAGCAGTATTTGGCATCTGCTTGTGAGAACTGGCACTACATGTAATTGTGATTCAAAAATGTGTGTCATCCCTACTTAAAAATCAAGAGCCCAATAATGAGTCTTTCCCATTTTGAGACAAGAATACACATCAAAAACTTTCAATCACTCCTTCTTGACACAATAACCTGAAGGTTATTCACTCACCCATTCATTCATTCATTCATTACACTTATTGAATACCTGGTACCCTGCAAAAGAACAGATCAAGCAATGAGAAAACAAAGATATGTATAAGACAAAGATATGTAAGATATGCTAAAATCACCCTAGTGCCCTAATTTAAAACTTTTAAAATGCTAAAATCTAATCAGCATACTAACTTCTAATTAGACAATTTTTTCCAGGTCTGATGATACGTGTGTGTATGTGTGTGTGTGTATGTGTGTGTATGTCTGTGTGTGTGTACACAAATACTTTTTAATTCTCCAATTTTAAGTAACTTATATGGAGGTCACACCATGGAAACAGCATTGGTCTATGTGTCAGGACTTAAATTCTAGTCAAGCTCAGCTGCTTATTAGCTACGTGACCTAAGACAGGTCATTTAACTTCTATTGACCTGTTTCACAATACATAAAATGAAGATCATAATACCTGTTTTACCTACCTCACAGGCTTGTGAAGATAAAAGGGCAATAGATGTAATAGTATCTGTTAAACTATAGAATTCAATACAAAAGCATAATGTTATTATAATCTGAAACATGAGAACTCATTATTTTAACTTTCAAAGCTACACTAAAATAGCTAAAATGCTTTTATGTAAGTTAAGTAAAACAATGCCAACTTAATAGCAAAGTCTTACTCTTTTTAAGACTACTGTTGTAGATTTACTGAAAATTGAGTATGTTAAATATTAATAAAAATTAAGATAATGTTTAAGAAATACCATCTAGCAAAAAAATTCTCAAAGGGCCAGATTCATCCTAGTCACCTGGAAGCTTTTTAAACATGTTGACTTATAAGCATGAATTTTTAGACAGCTAGGTATAGAAATCCAGAAGATTTTTTCTCATTCTTAAAATGTAAGGGCCACTGACCTGTTGTGAAAGACCACCATATTCTTCTGACTTTATTAGCAAATCATATCAGAAAAAAAAGGCTTGGTTAGAAAAATAATCATGTGAAATAATTACTGCTCTCTCAAGTTCCTTTATATATATTTTAATTAATGAAGGGTAACACGGGCTGGGGTTGTGGCTCAGCAGTAGAGCGCTCGCCTAGCACATGCGAGGCCCTGGGTTCGATCTTCAGAATCACATAAAAATACATAAACAAAAAAAAAAGGTATTATGTCTAACTATAACTAAAAAATAAAATATTAAAAAAATAAAAAGAAAGGATAACACATTTTAGGTATTACTTTTACTACCTTAAGTAGTGTTAAAAAGTAATCTGAATTGTTATTCTTTATTATAACTAGAAAGACAATCAAAGTTTGTTGGGGAATTTTTAATAGATGTTTGGGATCATTAAATATAAGAGTTCTCCTTTCCCTTGGGATAAATACCATCTACTCCTTGAAATGTAACACTACCATCACATTTCATCAAGAAATTGACAAAATTTGAGTTCTTTTTCTCAGCAAATTAATACAAAATTAGCTATAGTTTCATATTACTTCAGAAATATCTATACTATTCCACATATTTTACATTACTTACTGAGTCAATTCAAATTTCAAATGTGTAGCATTAAATGAATTCTACCCATTGAAAAACTTTTTGTTTTCCCAATTAAATATACAGTGGGTACCCCTTAAAATACGTAATAGAAAATTTAAAGCTATTTATGTAGTAAAAATAAAGATGATAATTTATTTTTTAAATTTTCTTTAACATTAAATGCTATTTTGAAAAGTAAGAGATTAATTAGAAAAAATACACAATTTTTAAAAACCTCTATTGAGGAAAATCATTGTGACCTTTGCAAGAATGCCTAGTTTTTAAAGAAATTATTTGGTGCATGCCTGTAATTCGAGCTACTGAGATTTTGTCTCAAAATGAAAGAAGGGTTGGGGATGTAGCTGAGAAGCAGAATACTCTCAGGTTCTATCCCCAATATCATGAAAGAAAGGAAAAGAAGGGCAGGAAGGGCAGCAGAAGGAAGATAGGGAAGGTGAGAGAAGAAAAAAATAGAGAAAGAAAGGGGGAGGTATGTTTATGTTAATTAAATTTAGGATCTTCTCTAAATCTGTAGCCCTCTAATTAAACTATAGTACAGGAAATACTTAAATAGTAACAGTCAAATAAAACACTGTTGAAAAGCTTCATGCAGTTCTTTAAATATTCCTTACATTAACATTTAAGAAACAAAAACCTACACACGCTTTTCCATGCAGCTGCTTTATGAAAATGTATATAAAGTTTCAAAACAAACTACTGAAAAAGTCCCACATTATTGTTCCATATTTCTTACTAACAGACGTTCCTCTGTTTGAAACAGAAGGTTGCCTGTTCCCTGAAATGACTGAAAACACAAAGTTGGTCATTCTTATAGACCACAAGAAAAAAAATATGCAATAAGAAAAAATGATAAATTCACTCAGTAATGACCATAAGAGTCACAGGACAGTTACAAACCTATCATTATATGTGTAACCATCATTACATGTGTGACCATTTTATTTTCTATACAAATTTTAAAAATTAAAAAAAAAATTCCTTCCTCAGCTCATATGTAAAGCATGACTTTACATATTTCTTTCCTGGACACTTTTCATGTTTAAGTCAAAGAAAGCTGACAGCACCAAAACACTTCTCTAAATTCTAACAGAAACTTGAAGTTACAGAACATATCCTGTTTAATAAAACATACACACACACTATTACTCCATTCCCTAACCACATATCCTCCCTACAAAAATAATAATAATAATAATAATAATAATAATATTTCCAATTTTCAACACTATTTAAGCAATACATTTGATACACAAAAAAATTAAGGCATTTCAAGGTCATTACAGTGTAATTATGCCTGCTTTAAGAGTAACTATAGCATTGTGTTATCTTCAGATGGATCCAACTCCAACTCCACAGGATATAGACTCAAAAGATAAGGAACTCAAAGACTTAAAAGCATAGTGTTGAATCCCAGGAGATGATGAATAATTGTTCTTTTGGTACCTGCATATGCTTTAATGCCACATCAATGTTCACTCCCATTCGTGCCACTCCCTCCTCTGCAGGGACAAAACCTGAGTTGTAGGTGATCCATTTCTTTTATGCATCTTTTTAGGCTTATATTTATTGCTTAAGCATGTAGACTTTAAACTTCAAGGAAAAAAGCTGTTTTCTTTCTTTCGAGGCTTCATCACATTAATTGGTCTTTTTCCTACTCAAAAATCTCCCTACCTCCCTTTTCTGTTTATGATCATAAAATCAAAAGGGCCCACAGTACTTATCAAAATACTCATCATATCTTAAATTCACTCAGCCACTTTCCAAAATATCTAATTCCTGCTTCTCCTCTAATATACCCAAACTCACTCTCAGCTAACTCCCTTATTTCTTACTTCAATGAGAAATCATAAGCTGTCAAAATAAAATTTTATTTTCCCTTTCCTAAATCCACTCATACAGTTTGCTTCCATACTGTTAAAATGAATGTACATTCTCTCGTGTTACCAAAGATTAATCTCTCACTTGTAAGCTATATTCCATCATTTCTCACCCATTTGAGAACTTTGCTCCTAGAATTATCCCTTCCCTTCCTTCTAGGTCATTCTTGGCATTCAAACATTTATGATTGAATTTCTTTCTGTATGCCTCAGATTTCTCATTTTTGCAGTGAGGGTAAATATATTACCTACTCTACAGAGATTCAGAGTTATATATAATTACTTTATAGATTAATATAATTATAATTATTATTATTATCATGCCTTAAATCTACCCCTTAACCTCCTGTGCTTCTCTGGTTATCACAGTTCTCTAATCCTCTTTGTAGCAGTCTCAAAACAACAGCCTATTCTTACTCTCTCTAATTCCTCAGTCACTCCAGAACCTCCTTGAAAAGTTACTATCACAGACGCTAATTACTGTCAGGTAACTAAATCCAATAGTCTATTCTCAGTCCTCCGTAAATAAATAGCAGCCAACACACAGAGAACACTTGCTTTGCTGCCAGACATGTTCATATAATTCTCACCTTATCTCTGTGGGATAGATACTATAATTATCTAATTTAGGGAAGAGGAAACTGAGGCATCAAGAGGTTAAATAAGTAGCTAAAGATTTTACAGCTTTCTCAATTTCCCAAAAAGTTCTAGAGAAAATTCCAAAATTTGGCCACATTCTGGCAATTGTTTTAACAAACATTCCCCTGATTAATTCCTTCACAAGCAAAAAGCTGGTGTCCTTATGTCCATACTATCTTATTTACAGTGATTTTCAATTCTCATAATCCATACCCTATTCCACAAACAAATAAAAATCCCCCTCTGTGAAACTTTTACACATTATAACTAGTATAAAATCAATGACCAAAAAAAAAACATTCAAACAGAGAAAGGAAAACATGACCAATAATCAGGAGGGAAAAAATATAGTTAATGGAAACAAATCAACAAAAGATCAAGATGTTATAATTAGTTAATGAAGATTCTGAAATAATTATTACAGGGGCTGAGATGGTAGCTCAGTGGTAAAGACTTGCCTAACATGTGTGAGGTCCTGTGTTTTATCCCCAATGCTGCATAATGTATGTAAATAAAATAAAAACAACTTAAATATACTAAGGAAAAGAAAACATATACAGAAAGGATAAAAAGAATTAAGAGAGAATTTTAATCTAGATATAATTAAATGAATATCCTAAAATGGCAAAATATAATATCTGAAATCAAAAATTCACTTAGTAAGATTAATAACAGCTTGGACAAAGAAGACATCTCTGACTAGCTCAAAACCAGATCAACAGAAAATATCTAATTTGAACCACAGAAAGAAAAAGTAATTGAGAAGAAAACAAAGCGTATGGAGATATAGGACTCTCTCAAAATGTAACATAGGCATAACTTTAGTCCCAGAACAAGAGAATGAAGCAGAAACAGGATCTGAAAGGATAGTGGCCCAAGAAATTTCCAAAATTGACGAACAACACACCTCAAAGATTTAAGAACCTCAATGAACTTTAGGTGAAGAGTTAAGTTTATAGCAAGAAATATTACTAAAGATGCAGAGAAATAGTTCATAATGATGAGATTTTGACAAAACAATATCCCCCCTAAATGCCCACATTCTAATCCTTGAAACCTATGAATGTTACCTTACATGGAAAAAAAAAATTTGCAGATGTAACCATGATAAGGATCTTGAGATGGGGGATAACACATTAGCCCTTCACAAGAATCCTTATAATAGAAAAGATAATGTTAAGATGGAAATAAAAATTAAAGATGCTACTTGACTGCTTTGAAGAAGAAAGATGGCCCCATGAGCAAGAAGTGCAAGTATTATAGAGCAAAGAGCTAGAAATTCTAAGGCAGGGAGAGAGGTTCTCCTCAAAGCCTCTGGAGTACATTGATCTGGACCCAATGAAGCCTATTTTAAACTTCTTATCTCCAGAACCAAAAAATTAATAAATGTTTATGCATTACAAGCCACTAAGTTTGTAGTAACTTGTTGCAGCAGCAGTAGTGGTAGGGGAAAGACAAAGTGAGACTTGTTATCAAACAGAGAACAATGAGTTCCTGACAATTAACCTATGGGTTCTTGCTCCCAGTCACATATACAGGGAAGAAATTGAAAACAATGATTAAAGAGGTTGGTTCTGGGTCTATGAGAAAGTAAGTTTTACCCCCTTACCACTGGCTTTTGGCTCTGAGGCCCCTTCCTCTTTGCAGGGAGTCTATCCTGTATTACTTTCTTAAATAAAATTTTCAAGCAATATCAGGTGCTTATTCTTCAACACCAGGGGAACAAGAGCCCATTCCCAATCTCCATTGGACCGGTATCAGTAGGACACTAATATAAGTTTCAATAAAACAGGAAAATACAACATTCCTGAGTTTACCTCTACTAAACCATCCAACTTCAAAACTGAAAACAGGGACTGGAGCTCAGTGGGAGAGTACTTCCCTAGCATATGTGAGACACCAGGTTCATTGGATCCTGAGCACCATATAAAATTAAATTAAATAAAGGTATTATGTCCACCTACAACTAAAAATATTTTTTTAAAAAACAAAAATCGGCAGAAAAGGAAAAAAAGTCCACTAACATATTTGGAGAATGTTAACTCATTTCTCCCAGTAACTAATAAAGCAAAAACCAAAAATAAATCATTAGAAATATAGAAGATTTAATCATACCATTAACTATCTTGACCTAGTTGACATTCATAGAACACTAAACACAAGCACTATAGAACATGCACTGTTTTCTAGAGTTCATGTAACATTTACCAAAACATATTATATTCTGGGTCATAAATCTGCAACAAATTCAGAGAACTGAAATATACTAAGTGTATCTTCTGACCACAGTGGAATTAAACTCAAAACGAACCAAAATTAAAAACAACAACTTTCTACATATTGGAAAACTAACCAAATTACATAGCTACCTTTTTCTCCCTCAAAGTCCCCAAAAATTCTTACACCCTGGAGGCATGAGGGAAAGGGAAAGAATGGTCCTCCCTGCCCTGAAAACACTGCTCTCATTCAGATTCCTGTTTGTCTTTGACACTGCTCCCCTTCTTTGTAAAGTTTCTTTCACCCTTCCTCCAATTCCCACCTCTCTTCAAGGCCTGCCTTAAACCCTACCCTTGCTATGAAGCAGTCCCCAATCCCTTTTGTGCAAAATAATCTTAACTTCACATCAACTTTTAGATGAGATATTTTCTATACCTCTTTTAGCTCTCAATCACCTCTTATCTTGAAGCTTTGAATATTTCATGTGTGTAAATAGTAATTTTTCAATATGAATGTCAGCTATTAAATGATATAATTTATACCTTACCATCTTGCTCTTTATGGACCTGTACTAACTAAGGGGCCTGTTAGACATGCAGTCTCAAACCCCACCCCAAATTTACTAAATCAAAATTTCCATTTTTTACAAGAATTACAGGTGACAGGACTACATACTGAAGTTTGAAATATTATGCCTGACAAGGTTTCTCATTAATTCAACACAATATATTGTATATAGAACAATTCAATAACTACCATTCAAATTGATCTAAAAATATGACACAATATCTAAAGAACACACAGTGAGGGCTGGAGCTGTGGCTGAGTGGTAGCTCACTTTCCTAGAATGTGTGATGCACTGAGTTCGATTTTCAGCACTGCATATAAATAAATAAAATAAAGATCTGTCAACACTAAAAATATTTTTTAAAAAGAACACAGTAAATTTGAGGTCAAAAAATATATTTTCAGGAAGTGCAATGGTATACTGGTAAACACATCTAAACTACAGGTTCATGGCTAAACAATATGTCCATAAAAATCGAGGTTTATATTTCTCCTAGCTATTGTCTAGATATTCTACACGAAATACTGAAATATTTAGTCAGTCACTAGGGATGATGACCCATGATAAAAAATAAAAACTGGATGGTTATGTAGGCCTCCTCTATCATCAAACAGATGAAAAAACTGGAAAATAAATTGGCCAACTATGTACCATAACTCTTGAATCCAACATAATTAGAGTAGTATTTTTCACATATACCTACATCCAAACTTCCTCAAGAAGCTCCTCAAGCTCTCAAATAATGATACTTAATTTTTATAAAGTAAGAAAAAATTAATATCTCATTTAAAACAAACATGAATTTACTTTTCTGTCATTTTGGAGCCCATATATAATGGTTTTAACAGTTGAAAGAACCCATTGACTATATTCCGCTAATTTAGCAAATATTTTAGGAGTCCATCTCTATTTTCCAGGGCAAACACAAATCTTAATTACCTATCTGAACTTTTTCTTAAAAAAAAAAAAGAATATAACATTAAAAAAGATGTGCTCAAGAATAAGTAAAATTTCATTATGTTGACACTGTAACTGTAAAAAAAAAAATCTTTGTTTCTAGTTCAAACAGATTACATTAGTAGCTTATATTGCATGCCCAGTTTCTTATCCCCATTCTGAAAACAATTGGTCAATTCTTCCCTCTTGCTCCTATCTATTCAATGCTATTCCACTTAAACAAAACATCAACACCTAATCCTTGAGTCCCTTTGACTGGACAGAGTACTTAAAACAGGTCCCTCCAGGACAAGTAGAAAGTGTGTCCAAATAGGTACCTAATGTCATACCTCATTTCTTTGTTCTAAGAAAACAAAACCAATTCTGACAGACAATAATTTTAAAGTCTTACAAGGAATCATTAATTCAAATCACTCTAAAGCTGATTGTACCTTCAAATCACCCCCAAATTAAACATATATATGTTTATTATATTTATATTAATAAATATTTAATACTTAGTAAAAACTAAAAAATACATTTAAGATACAAAAAGAATGTATTTAGGCAGCCTCCTCTTTTTGTGCCATAATGATAAATAATACCATTAAATGTAACATGTAGCATTAGAATTATATTAAAGTGCAATCATTTTCCTTATAATTTTTTTCCTTTAGTAAGATGCAATATTTCAGGTTAAACTCTGATAAACAAGATCAATGAAATACAGATAAACCAAACAATAAACCTAGTTGTTGAAGTAAATAAAGGTTTTATACCAACACCCATAAATGGTCAGAAACATACTATAAGTTTAGATTTCAAAAATGGTTCAAATGTACCCTAGTTTTGTTTGTTTGGTGATAGGGATTGAACCCAGGACATTGTACATGCTAAGTATGTATCTACCACTGAGCTACAATCCCAGCCCCTGTACTCTAGTTTAAATAATTCTCCATAAGAAAATTAACAGCACACTAACATGGTATACACAACAAATTTACTATGGTCTAGAAGCATAGTAGCTCATTGGTAAAGCAGTTGCCAAGCATTCATGAGGCCCTATGTTTGCTCCCCAGTACTAAAAAAAAAAAATTGCCCAAAATTTTAATAAGCTATCTATCATTTATTTTTTTTTACCACCCAAAACCTATCATCATTTTGGAGGACTAGCTTGAAAGTTTCAACCTCCTTTGAAATAAAAAGCATAGAATAAAAACCATAGAAATTTGAATTAATATCTTCTTTTTCCTCTATTAGCAGAAACATAAATCATTTTACTCAACCATTTAGACATAAATATTATTTCTGTTGCTAGGGATAGTAATAAAGAGATTATATTTTAACCATCATCCATTATTACTCTCTCTTCCTCCAGTTATTCAATGACAAAAGTGCAGTTGTACAGAAAGCAGACCAAAAAATGTTCACTATGAGACCACTACCTACTGTTATATAACTGCCTTTGATACTTTACATAATGTAGAGAGACAGTGCCTTTGATACTTGACTGTTAAAAGATTTGCTTGATATTGGTCAATATTTATATACTACAAACATAGTCAGAAAATCACTTTAAAAAAAAAAAAAAAAAACATACATCCAAGTAGCTCTTGAAGAATTCTACATGGGCTTGGAAAACATCTCATCCAATCTAATGTAAGACCTAAAAACCAAACAGACCCACAGGAACTTGACAATGAGTGGATCCCAGCAGCATTGCAAAACAGAAAGAAATTTGCTTATGTAGGAAGATCTTAGTGGGTAGGAGGCACAGGATAGGGCAGAGGACATCAGGAATCTAGGATCACACAGCAGGCAGAAGTCTAAGCAAATATACAGTCAGCCTCAGGCACATAATGTCCGCAGATTTTAGAGACTCACTTACAAAGGTCTATTCTGATTTATAACAAAAATTTACAGAGTTAATCAACAAATATTTATTGAAGGTACCTTATGAATTAACCACTGTCCTGTGTACTGAGGAACTAGTTATAAATAAAATAAAGATTGCTACCATATACAAGGGTCTGTGCTAAACAGTGTATGAATACAAGTGTTGTTCTGTTGTTCATATTAGCTCAAGGGAAAGTTCAGTGATGAACTGAGCAGTAAACAAAGGTGGTAACTAAGGCACAGGGATCAACAACAGTGCAAATTATTAGAATAGTGATACAAGGCAGGGCCAAAAGTTCCTGGAATCAAGCTACTGAAGGGCTGGTAATAAAGGTTTAATTCATTCAGCAAAATCAGTTTATTCCCATGCTAAGTACCAAAAATGAAAACAATAAAAACAAATAAGACAACGCTGACCTTATAAACCTCTGAAGTTTAGGATAGCCCAATATTTAAGAACAGGCTCTACCCTAAAGAAATCTGCAAGTATTTGGTGGCCTAACTTCAAAAGGTAGAGATATACAAGGGCAAGAAAACAAAGAGATCAGTAGAGATGTGTTCAAAGTGATACTTTAGGAAAAAACACCTGATAGCAATGAAATAGAGAATTGAAGAAGACCTAAGACAAGGCAGAGGGGCATAATAGAACATGTGATTGGCAGTCAGAAGACCTGGTTCAAGTCTCTGCTGTTTTAATTATTAGTCTCATATTCTCAAAGTCCATTTGTCATCTTTAAAACAGGAATAACAAGTTGATTAAAAGAGTTGAATAAAAACATACAAGGATTTACTCCCTAGCCTGTAAGAAGCCATACGAATGTTATTTCTATCATTAGTTAACAAATTATGGCAGTAGTTCAGCAATTCAATAGTAAAGACCAAAGCTGGAATGAAGAAAATGTGAATGGCTAGGGTGGGGAGAAAAGAAAAGTGAAATATATAAAACATGAATGAGAAACAAACAGCAGGATTTGGCAAAGAGCGGTACGTGGAAAAGGTGGAAATTTTAAAAACATAAGTATCAGAAGACATGTGTTTAGGGAAAGAGAAATGAAAAAAATATTACAGTACTAAATTATTTGTGAAAAAATAAGTTGAAAAATTTTAAGTATGAATATAATATCTCAGAGTTCCAAAATCATGTGAAGAGGACAGAAAATTCTCTCAAGTGAATAGTCTTGTTTGGTCTGACTATACTTTCTAATATCAAAAATATTGGCAATTGCCTAAATTTCACTAAACTTTTCTCAATATACATTTAATTTATATTATACTAATTTATGTTATGTTATATCATAAATGAGCAAAGAATGGAAATGAATTAGCTGGTTACTTTTTAATCAGTAAGGGTACCATTGTGAGATGTTTCTTTGTATAACTTTGCAATGTAGTAAACAAAGAAAATACATTGCTTCCTTTGTTACCTTTAAAGTTCTAGAGAGGTTACAGCTAACAAAACAGTCTTAACAACTGGATTCCATGGTCAGATCATCCTGGAAGTAGGGTTTGCTCTTTGTAATACCTTACTAGTCCACATCATTAATGACACTATTATAATCAATGAGGCATTAAATAATCTGAGACCTGAACCAGGATGATGACATGTTGAATGCAGGGGAAATGGCATAAACATAAAAGACAGTAACAATGCACCTACACCATGAATATGAAATGACAAGCTCTCCAACTCAATTATGCCGGTGGGAATCCAATTTGGTCCCTCTTCTAAGCAATGTCTAATTCTATCCTTCAAATAAGCAAAAGGTAGCTAAAGACAGAAAAGCATCCAGAAAGCTTTGATTTTGCAAGGTCTAATCTGTATCTGGACAGAGATGATTAGTAACAGTTTTGAGACCTGCCCAGTTAGTAATTTTGCAGGAATGACCCACATACATGAAGTGACATGTTCAGTGATGAAAACGAGCACATATTGTTGTGCAGTCAGTCTCCTCCAACAACTGCAAATGCCTCTTCTCTCATTTGGATAACTGATGTATGAAAACAACACAAGGCTTCCTAGCTTTTTATAAGAAAATTAGTTTTCTAAGAAAAATGGTTGTTGCTCTGTAAGCTCTATAAATCTGTTGATGTTGATATCTAATATTTGACTGTGACACCTCACCTGGATACATAAATATTGGGGTATTTGATAAATACCAGGAAACTACAGAAGCAACAGAAATTATGAATTGAAGTTATCTAATTCAGAATATTCCTTAATGACTGATGCATGCTCAAGCATCTACCACAGCAGCAGTGAGAATTATCCATTAATGAGGTAAAGGAAGGCTTGGTTTTGCAACATGAGGATATTGCTAAATGCCTGTGACAAATGATGATGTTACATGATTATATTACATTGATAATACACTAAGATTACCTACAAATCACCAAAAATTTAGCATTAACATGACACAATTAGTGTGATCCCCAGGACATGTTAAAAGGGCTTCACTGACTTTTGTTTCAATAGGGAATTAATATTTCTTAAGAAACTGCTATGCACCAGGAACTGTATACTTAGAATTGATATTTGTTATTTAATTTGCTACTTACTCAATTAGGGTTTCTAGAACTGTTTTGTTTGTTGTAGTTATTGTTGTTTTGTTTTGTTTTCAGAGCAAGAGGAACAGTGTGGAGAGCAGGCTGTGCTCTGCTCTGAGTTACTCCATGTTGTATAGAACAGCAGCTTTCAGGTTGTGCCTAGCCCTGAGTTTCTTCATTTCAATAACAACCTCTGAGGCAAAGGGACTTGTCAGGACAAGTAGATAACCACCAAATGTTGGACACACAGAACTTATCAAAAAGAACAACCCCCAGCCACACAGAATAATCAATCAGAAAGCACAAAGTTATAAATAACTGATCTGTGCTGATTTTAAAAAATTACCACCTGCAAATTTATCTAATTATATCAGGAGCACAAGGCATATCTAATTCTACCAGAGAAACTAGAAACACACATTTATCAAACATATCAAATACAACCCCCTCACCTAGGACCTATAAAAGGAGGAGCCCCCCAAACTGCAACCCAATACACTGACCTGGTCACTACTCACAAGCCTGGCCCAGGAAAATCACAATGAACTGCCAACTCTCTGTCCCCAGGCTTCATTCAGCTCAGCAGTTTTTTCCAGTCCATGACATTGCTCACTTAGAAACTGACTTCCAGACCTTCATTTTGCCACTCTATGCCTTATAAGCTCTACCAGCTTGGTTAGTTGGCTTCAGTGACTCTCTTCTCAATACTGAGATTGGAATGAATTAAAAGAACTGTGATTTCCAGAGTCACAATTACCAAGTGAAACTAAGAGTACTTGGTTGTTAATTAAAACAGATGTAATCAATGTAGCTTATGGATTTATTGGGATTCAATAAATTATGACATTGTGGAAAGACAGATGTGTTCTATACCAATAGCATGGCTCACTCATGACAAATGGCATCTTCCTTGCATGAGAACTTGGTGTAATGGCTGGATACATACTAGTAAACAGAGTAGTATTTGTTGAGTGAATGAATTAGTAGTTTCAAAAAAAAAAAAATCGGGCTGGGGTTGTAGCTCAGTGGTAGAGTGCTCACCTAGCATGTGCAAGGCCCTGAGTTCGATCCTCAGCACCACATAAAAATAAATGAAACAAACGTACTGTGTACAACTAAAAGAAATAAATATTTTTAAAAAATCAATGAATAGTATGACATGGGATGGAGTGGTATATCACTGAAATCTGAAAGCTGTATTTCCTTGAATAACAGGTGGACAAGTTCCTAGAGTAGTGTAGGAATGTCTTGAAAACTGATTCAGAAATGTTAGAGCCAGAGGAATCTTGGAGGAGATCCTTTATCTAATTCTCATTTTAAAGATTAGGCCAAGAGAAAATATAGGATTTGCCTGAAGTAACTTTCTAGTTACTGGCAGAAGTATGGCTAGGCCCTAGGACTTTGAACTCCCTTTCTGTAGTGTAAACAATTCTTTTGCAGCTTCCCTTGAGGGTTGATAGGAGCTCCTTTGTGAAGGAACCATATTGCCCAGCAATATTAACTACAAAATCACATGAGCTATTAACTCATATAGTAAAATACTCGAGTTATGACAAGATAAGGAAGATATTTTTCTTGTCATCTTATAATGTCAACTAAAAACCTCAAGAAAAACCTGCAGACACATCCCAAGGATTTCCCAAGAGGTGGCCAACTGGCCTTTCTATTATCAGCCCTTATCTTTTATCCTCAGGCCATATGAGGTAAGGTTAAAGATACAATGTGGGAATATTTTGAAGGAACTGGGTTTAGAGAACACTATTTTTTTCTTCTCCAAAGCATAGGGATATAGAATGTCTCTCCTCTGCTAAACCAAGTGAGGGGGAAGCCCAAAGTTTTCTTTATTTAAAACGATAGAAGAACAAAACAAGACAATTATGGCATCTCACTTCTCAAGAGTAAACCATCTTAGAATGTCCATCTCACAGAAAGCTTGCCCATCCCAGAGTAGCCATCCAGGAGGATGGGTGACTACTTGATAAAATCTGAGGTGTGGCTTCTGGAATCTAGCCATGTAAACACACACACACACACACACACACACACACACACAGAGGCATTTGCTGCCTACTTGGAAAAGTCTGAAGATAGAAAGTCAAGAAAAACAAAAGTATAGTAACTAAGCCAGTAAGCAGCACTCCCACTGTTTGACAAATCATAGATATGTGTTATTTCTCATTTCCCAAGTGGACAAAGAAGAAAATGGCATTTTGCCCATAAAAACTGACTCTAGGGGAAATGGACATTTGTTGTAAGAGGCCATAGGTATTATGAGGGAACAAGAGCCAGGGAATTCCCAACAGGACAGGCCAAGAGTAGAATGCTCCAGTACTCTCAGTGATAACAGAAATTACCTCAAAATTTTCATTAACCACTTTTTCCCAGTTAGTAAAACATCTCCAGTCCCCAGCAAAACTAGCCATCTCAGATCTGCAAGTTGCTCTTGTCTGAAATATTGAATGGCAATGGTATTGAAGAGTTCAAGGAACTGTGAGAGTATAGTGTTGGGAAAATTACCTATGGCAACTTTAAGTTGCCAAATTGCCAAAAATGCTAATAGGATGACTAATGATGAATGGAAGACCTGGCCATGAGATCAGTGGATGAGGCCTTGTGTCAAAGATAGCAGTAAAGGACTCTGAAGTTGATGTGAGATTTGGAGGAGGAAAGAGGAGAGTCAGATTAGAAACTTCACTAGGAAGCAAGGAGAAAACTCCTATCCAGGCACTGAGTTACATGTGATGTCGGATATTTTTGAAAAGCCTAACTACTTACTACTTTTTTCTTACCTCACTGATCTCCAGTTTCCTTGGCTGGATCTTCTCTTAGTCTCTAAATTTGAGAGTGTCCCTGGGCTCTTTCCTAACAAGCCTTCTCTAAATTTTCTTTCTTCATGGGTAAATGTATCCAATTCCATCACTTCAGCCAACTAAATGTTGTTGACTCTCAAAAGTTTATCCTCAGACCAGACATGGTTATAAGTTATCCTTATGACTCAAACTCATATATTAAATAATCAACTTGACATCCTTTTTAGGATGTTCAATGTGCACAGCAATCTCAAAATAAAATTCAAAGTAGAATGATGAATCCCATCCCCCCCAAAAAAAATCAATTTCCCCTCAAAGCCCCAAATACAATATATTTGATTCTTCTCTTTTCATCACACCCTTTATCAGCAAGGCCTCACAGCTCTGTCTCCCCAAATCTGATTCTCATTCTCTATACTCTGGTTATTAGTTCGTCCAAGCCACCTCCATCTCTCTCCTGGAACACAGCAGCTTTCTCACTTGCTGTCACCTCCATGTTTAACTCTTATAATACAGGCCATCCTGTATATAGCAATCAGAGTTGTCTTTCTAATATGTAAATCAATCCGTGTCACAGTTCCACATGACATTTTCTAATAAAGTTAAAATGAAGTCCAAAATTTCCTCTCTGAACTGCAAGGTTCCTCCCTCCCTATCTGATCTTATCTGTATCCATCCTCTTCTCTATGTGTTGTATCTGGCTAGACTGCCCTTCTACCCTAGTCCACTAACATGCCAGTTTATTTATCAATGCTTTTTCATGTGATTTGCTTGGAATACTCGTCTCTCAGATCTCACATGGTTCTTTTCTCAACATCCAAGTCTCAACTCAAATGTTTCCTCATAATAAAGCCAAATAACTAGAAAGTATGTCATTGTATCCCCTCCATAGTACATCTCAGTATCTGAATTAAAAAAAAAAAAAGTCTCCATCCTCACTCAATGTCAGCCCCTTCAGGGTTAAAATTCTTGTCTTGCTCACATCTGTATCCCCAACACCCCAAACACTCTTCCTGGCACATCAGTAGAAGTATTTTTTTTAACTGATTTACTAAAGCCTCCCTAACGCTAAATCTGAAATATACTATATTTTCCTCTTCTGATGTTGAATATTAGAGCTGACATGCCTGTCAAGTACATGAGAAGGACAATGAAGAAATAAAAAAGCATATCTCCTTACTCTTGAATAACTCACAATTCATGTGAGAAAAAAAAAGTCAAAAGAAATCAACCCCAAATACAATGGTTTATGTAGCAACCTACAAATAAACCTTCTATCATAGAATATAAATTATAGTTACATCTGATGAGGAGATGTAGGGTTAGCAATGTGGTAGACTTGGTCAGGTTAGGAACAAATAATTGTATGAGGTATGTATTATCAATATCTTTTTACAGATGAGGAAAAAATTCACCCAAGATCAAAAACTAGAAAAGAAAAAAAGCTCAAACAAGTCTTCTGATGTTATGGCCCACCTTCTCCTTAGTCAATCATTATTACTGCAACTTCCTTATAACAAGAACTGGCTACTCCAAAAGATACATATAATAGAAGTAAGATTAGATACTAAAAAACAGAGCTATTGATGGCATCTAAAAGTCTACCAAAGATTTAAGAGCTATCCAACAACAATATTAAAAGTTCAACAGTCCTTGGGTTTTGAGCCTTTCAAAATACAGATCATCAGCTTACTGAGAAAAAAAAAAAAAAACATAGTCTGGTACCCACAGGAAATTGGGATTGATGAAATAAATACAGAACCACCAGGCACAGTGGTACAGGCCTGTAATTCCAGCAATTAGAGAAGCAGAGGTAGGAGGATAGCAAGTTTGAGGCTGGCCTGGGCAACTTAGTGAGACTCCCACCGACTTAGGGACACCCTGTCTGAAAAGTAAAAAGGATTACGATATAGCTCAGTGGTAAAGTGCCCCTGGGTACAGTACTTAGTACAAAAAGAAGAAGAAAGAGAAAAAGGGAGAGAGGAAGAGAAATAGATACATAAGAAAAAAATATGAGTTAACAAAGGAGTTTTCTGTATTCAAAATATTCTTAGAAATGGTATATTTTAAGAAATTTCTATAAAGGCTTCCTACATTACTCAGACCAAAGTTGACCACTCAATGAATGTTAATAACCAGCTTTGTGGGAAAAGGGAACATAGATATGTGTGCGTATGCACACACATACACATATGATGTGCTTACTCATGTCCTGGTATGTGTGGATGAGCAGTCGTCAGAATATCTTTGCAATGAAAATATATCTGGTGAGAATAGGATGAAATTCACAGAAAGGGAATAAAAAAACTGAATGAGCACAGAAATTAGAAAAGCATTAGAAAGGATAAGTATAGAAGAGAAAGCTAATAAACCAGTGGGATTATGGTAAAGATTAGGAGATTGCAAAGATTAGATTTCACAGTACTTAATTATTAAGAAGCATTTACGTTACTATTATGGAAAATACTAAGTTGCTTTTGTATTTAAAAGGGGCTAATGTGATTACAATTGCTTTAGGGGACTATTCAGATAGCTTGTACCTATAGTGTTCAGACTCATTTTTGGTATGTTTTTAAGGGAAAGCCATCATATCTTGTATAGAATAAGATTCTCCCAACTGGACTGAGTTCTTAAAGGGCAAAATCCATACCTGATTTCTCTTGCATCTCCCCAGCAAAGTATGTTGAGTGTATTTGATCTCAATAACTAAAAAATTCAATTTCACTACTTGCAATGCATTGAATTAATCTGAGGAAAATTTCATTGGAATGGTCAAAGATGTGAGCTACTTATTATACTTACAAATTAATTCCTTTAGCTAGCAAAATATACTTAATTAAGTAATTTCTTCCATAGTTATAATGGCTTGGAGTAGCTTTTTTAAGTATTTTTACTAAGGCTGTGATGTAAGCCACAGAAGTATTATCCATGTTACACATAGGATCTGAGTCACAGAGAAGTGACACGCTATTTTTCCACAAGGTTACTTTTACATCACCACCACCTGAAAATGAGTCAGTGGCACAAAGGATTTGAATTCAAAGTTCAGCAGCATTACTTTCATCACCAAAGTTCATTTTAAAAGACTGCATTGTAAAAGGAAAATTATGTAATATGCATATAAAATAAACATATTTAATAGTCCACAAAAGTCATACAGATGATTGCTTTTGAAAACAGAAATTCCTGTTATTGAATCTTTCATTTTTTTCAGGTAAATAGAGAATATGGTTCTCTTCAGAATGTATAGGAAACAATACAAATTTGTAAACATCTGTTTTACAGCACGAGCATAGGAAATTTAACTATGATTGTGAAGGATATTTATCCTTAGTTGTATTACTCTGTTTCTATCAGTTTTATTCATCATTTTAGGAGCTTATATTTGGATAAGGATGATTCTTCTGCTTTTCAAAGCCAGCAAACAATTCAATTTTACCACTTAATGATCTACCAGTATATTATAGGTTCATCTGTCATTGCAATGTTTCATTGCATAGCAAGTCAACTTGTGAAAGACACAAAAGGTATCTGTTTCAATAGTTCAATCACAGGTTGGTGATGCAGCTTAGTGGTAGACTGCATGCACCTGTGGGGCCCTGCATCAAAAAGAAAAGAAGGTAATCCAGTTTGTTTTCTAAACAGGTTTTTTAAAAAGTGAAATCTCCTCCCCCACCATGATTTAAGTTTCAGGCTTCATTTGTAGATACCTTATCACTCAGAAACTTGTTTTCAATGCAAACAAAACTAGTCATCAAGTCAAAGGTTTAGGGAACTAATATTAAATAAACAATGAAGATTCAATTATTGAGTAAGGTCCAAAGAAGAAAAGGAAATCACAATACTTGTTTATTGATTTTTTCTTATTTAACCAAAGTAATTAAAATTAAAAATAAGCAAAATGATTTCTCTCATCATACAAAAAGGAAAATTTAATCAAATATCTTTTTTAAGTTAGCAAAAAAAAACTGTCACCTACATCAATCTTTAAAAATTACTTCAAATTAGATATGCCATATAGAAATAGTGAGACGGCCACTATTTATTGATATGCCACATGGAAATAGTGAGATGGTAGTTTCTGTAGAAAAAAAATTGGGGGTCTTAATTTTAAAAAAAAATTGTTGGCATAAGTAGAGGTGTGCTTAGGTTAATAATAAACTAAGTGATATATTTCAGAGGTTTAAGGATTAACATGCCAGTCAGCTCACCTTTCCAGGTAAGCAGTTAGAAATCAAAAAGCAGCCCCCATGTGCTTAGAGATAAATAGAAAATTCCAGTAGTGTACATGCCAAGGAAGACAAAATTCAGATGACATGGTATTCAAACTGGTTCAGAAAAGTATGATCATCTCAGTCTTGACTTTGCAAATCAGCACAGTCAGTAAAAGCAAGCCAAGGCAGTGTTCTACCATATAAACACAATGATGATATCTTCCGATGGTGATATCAAGGTCATGTATATGATCTAATATAAATGCACTGTAATCATCCCTTTTCTTCTTCATTAGAGACAGACACAGTAACTTTAACTGAAGACCTGTGAGAGGTTCTATTATAGAAATTGTTTTTTGTAATTTAATCCAAATACTTTTATTGAGGCTTACTGTATGCCAGGCATTTTTCAGTAGGCCTTATAAATATGTCAATCAATTCTCATAACAATCCTATTATGCTAGGTTTGGATTTGGAGTGCTGCCCAAGCTGATGGCACTATTGGGAGGCAGTGGAAACATTAGGAGGTGGGGCCTAGTGGAAGGAAGTATGCCATTAGAGGTGGGCACTCAACAGGGACATTAGAACTCTGGCACCTTCCTCTCTTTCTGCTTCCTGGCTACCAGTAGATGAGCAGTTTTCCACATCATGCTTCAACCATAATGTTCTGCCTTGCACAAGTCGAAAGGAAAGAAGCCAAGTGACAAGGGATTGAAATCATGGGACTGTGAGCCAAAATACATCTATTCTCCTTTACTTTTATTTTTTTTCCAATATTGGGGATTGAACCCAAGGGTTCTCTACCACTGAGCTATGACCCCCATCCTATAGGGCCTCTGATCTCACTAAGGGCCCAAGCTAACCTTAAACATACAATCCTTCTGCCTTAGCCTCCTGAGTAGCTGGGATAACAGGGATGAGCCACCTAGCTCTTTCTTTTAAGTTGATTTGATCAGGTAATTTATCACCAAGACAAAAAACTAATGAACACAGCTAGTACCCTTATTATCTCTACATTTCTACTTCATAGATGAAAGTGCCTAGATAAAACTAAAGTTTTATAAACAAGAGCTCACCAAAGAAATAATCCCTACCTTGAATGGGGTCAGAAAAGAAATTATGGTTAGTTACTAGACATTACCTAGAAGAGGAAAAGAGGAAAAACATTCCTAGTGCAAGTCATTTACAGCACTCTGTACACTAAGATTGTTATATACTTAACAATCCTATAGATTGGCACTAACTCCATTTTATAAATGAGAAAACTAAGGCTCACAAAAGTTAAGTGGTTGTCCTAAAATTTTGAACTCATATATTTTTGACTCTAAAGTCTATGCTATTTTCAATAAGCCATGCTACAAAAGAAAATAAAATTAAGGAAGAGGTGGGAATGAGAAGATGAAACAAAATTAATAAGGAAAACGTCAATAGAAGAAGACAGCAGAACAGAAATCACTAGAGACTAGGAAAGGTAGGGGACAGTAGGGAGAGTGAAGAAGGTACATCACGGGTACCACAACACCCGGTAGGGTGACAACATGCTCTGGAATTGATGGCACATAGAGATTTAAAGTCTGTGACAATTAGTTATACATTTCAAAACAATTAGAGAAGTTTTGAAAGTTCCCAGCGCATAGAAATAATAGTATTTGAGAAGATGGAAAAACTAATTACCCTGATTTGTTCATTACATATTGTTTACATGTATCAAATTACAATACTGTATCTCATAAAAAGTGTAAATATTATGTCAATAAAAAATAAATAAGGAGGAGCTGGGGTTGTGGCTCAGCAGCAAAGCACTCGCCTAGTACATGCGAGGCCCTGGGTTCGATCCTCAGCACCACAGAAACAAAAATAAATAAAATGAAGGTATTTAAAAAAGAAAGAAAGAATAAATAAATAAGGAACATAAAGTTAGAAAAAGAAAGGGGAGATCAACCAGCTCTTAGAAACTACTTGATAGATATTGAGTAAGATAATACTGTTGCCACAAAGCCCCAATGCTTTGTACCCTACAAGACAGGGCTGCCAGGAGTAGAGAACCAAAAAGCCAGGATGGCTACTTGATTTCAAAAATGAATATGCATAATTCCTTCTCATATTCTTTTTCTTCCCTACTTTCACCCCATTTTCAGTGATGCTGCTGTGAGAAAAAACATGCCTGACTCACCTAGATGTGCCAGTCCCATATAGAACAATTTCAGTGCGTATACCAGTAGGTTGGCCTAGACTAGCACACAGTCTATGGGCTACTTTAGCAAAATAAGATGCCAAACTGTCACTGTATATATATTGTAAGGACACAGCAGAATCCAATAGGACATTTTGATATTAATGCAACATTAGGCACAATTCAGGACTGACCAAGAAGTTCCATTTCAAAGTGACAATCAACAGAGCTTTAGATATGGATTTAAAACTTCAAAGCTTCTTGACAAACTCATATATCTCTTTTGACCAAAATGTCATAGGAACACCTTGAGAATCTTTTTCATCAACTTAAATTTGGGGAAAATATCAATTTATTTTTGTTCATTACACGTCTTATACAATATTAGCTAAGTTCATTCAACTTCTTAGTGAATTTTATGTGTTGGGGTGCATGCTCATATATGTATATGTCAATTAATCTCATATCAAAATCACAGTTTCTTTTTTTTTTTAAATATTTATTTATTTATTTTTTAGTTTTCGGCAGACACAACATCTTTGTTTGTATGTGGTGCTGAGGATCGAACCCGGGCCGCATGCATGCCAGACGAGCACGCTACCGCTTGAGCCACATCTCCAGCCCCAAAATCACAGTTTCTTAATCTCAGGTGACTTTAGTCTCAAAACATACTGGAGTCTCCTCAGGTGACTTTAGTCTCAAAACATACTGGAGTCTCCTGGTGAAGAAGAGAGTAGTGCAATTAGCCTGTCCGGAGGCTGGGGTGACAAGGAAGTGAAGTGAGGTCCACAGGTAACCTAGACTAGATCAATGACAGCACATGTATATTAGTGGTAACTCTCAGTTTTGAAGGGTTCACATTAGTTGAAGGAGATCCCAGATTGAAATAAAAGAGGACAATTCTAGCCACAGAAAAGGGGCTTTTCATAATTCCACTTAATCAAATGTGTTTGGAATCTAGATAGGGGGAAAGGGACATAAGTCAGGAAACTAAGACAGAGGCCAAGTCTAGACAAATAAAATAAAACAAGAGATTAAAGGGAACGCTATGACCCAAAAGCACAGGCAAAATCAATAGTAAGTTAGCAGCAAAACAAATTTTAGAGTAATAGGTCGTTGAGGCAAAAAACACTGCTGTTATTTACTTGTAGCTTTATATAGGTCTGACTCAAAAAACTCAGAGGAACTAAGTCTGCCCATTTAGGGCACCAATGACTCCATCTGAAAAAAGATAAGGAAAACAGAAATTCAAATGTAACATATAAAGAAGTCTCCCGATTTAGATAGTGATATTCAACACTGTCATAGATTAGAATCACTCATGATAGTTCTTTAAAAAATGCTAATGACAATTATTTAACTAAAGACCAATGAACTCAGATTTTCTACAGTGGGGCAAGGCAGAGGCAGACACAATGCTTCAGTTTTTGCCTTTGTTTTTACTTATCCTATGATCTACTTAACCAGAGTTCAGAGTCAATGATGTCATTTTGATAAGTTACCTCTTCTTCTAGACAAAAAAATGGTAACATCAAAAAAATGACAGTAATAATTATCATTTGGAAAAAGTTTACTAAGTGCCAATAATATAAGGGTTTTAACGCATTTCATTTAATTCTTACAACATATTAAGTAGGTATTATTTTCACTTATTTAGCTCATATAAGTTTTCAATATTTGTTCAGCTCCTATAGACATTGAATTAAGCATTATTTTCATTCATAATGATGTACTAAATGGGATGAAAATTTTGGAACATGGTTGGAGATAACTTTTACCACTATTAACAAATTTATACTGATTCATCCTCATGAATATCCAGTCCCTGCTTCTAAACAGCAACATTTATAGTAACTATAAAGGTTATAATAAAAAGTAGGAAAGCTGAGAAGTCCATCCAGGGACCAAACTCACAACTTTGTCCTTACTAGCAGCACACTGAAATCAAATGGACTTACATATCATACTATTCACAAGATCCAATAACATATAATATCTTTATGACAATTTTTAAACAGAATGAGGTAGGATTCTAATATTGAAAGATATCAGACAAGCCAGTCACAGGTGACCCACACCTGTACTCCAAGCAACCCAGCAGACTGAGGCAAGAGGATCACAATTTCAAGACTAGCCTCAGCAACTTAGTAAATCTATGTCTCAAAAGCTAAAATGGGGCTAGGGATATAGTTCAGTGGTTAAGTCCCCCTGGATCCAGTCCCTAGTACCAAAAGAATAAAATAAAGATATAAAATAGACCACAAAAGTGGTATCAAAACATGCTCAAATTTAAAAGTGCAAAATCATCAAAAGCCCTTGAGTTACTCTGTTGAGAGCTACAATAACAGAACACATATAACATGTAAATTAAAAATTATGATGATTAATAGCATGCTAATATAAAATTAAGAACCAACTAAAGAACTCTGTCTCAAAGACAGCTGAATCTACTACAAAGGTAACAGAAGGTCCAATTATGCTTATGTAGCAAAGTAGATAAGAATATAATCAAGGGCATTTGTTTTTTAGGGATTGGCTGGCTTCACTTAGCATAATCTGCTCTAATGCCATCCATTTCCCTGTAAATTCTATGATTTTGTCATTTTTTAATGCGGAGTAATACTCCATTGTGTATAAATGCCACATTTTTTTTATCCATTCGTCTATTGAAGGGCATCTAGGTTGGTTCCACAGTCTTGCTATTGTGAACTGTGCTGCTATGAACATCTTTGATATAAGGAGAGTAACTAAGAACAGAGTAGGGACGAAGAGCAGGAGAAGAAGATTAACATTAAACAGGGACGAAAGGTGGGAGGGAAAGGGAGAGAGAAGGGAAATTGCATGGTAATAGAAGGAGACCCTCAGGGTTATACAGTGGAGGAGGTAGAGAGAGAGGAGGGGAGGGGNTGGATGTGAAACTGATGTGATTCTGCTATCTGTGTATGGGGTGAGGGGGGGGAGTTCATAACCCACTTGAATCAAAGTGTGGAATATGATATGTCAAGAAATTTGTAATGTTTTTAGAACACCCACAATAAAAAAAATTAAAAAAAAAAAAAAAGAATATAATCAAGGAAAAATGGAATCTCTTGCCAATCTAAGGACAAGTTGGCAAACTAAAATTCAAAAGTATCATACTGTATTGACTAAATTGACACCCAAAGTGTCACAGATGTCACATTTAAATTAAGGAAACTTAAATGGCAGGCCAAATAACCAAGAATTAAATTTGTAATTTCAACTTTAATCAGCAGTTGACAACTTCCATTTTAGGGTAGGACAGATACAGACTAAATGACCAACAGGCAACCCAAACAAAAGAGCTTTAGATTGAACAGAGGGAAAAAAGAAAGCAAGCAAGCACCAATTTTCAAAGGTCATGGAATGATTATGGACCTGTGTTTGCTGTGTTTGGCTTACCATCTGTTGGTCAAATGTCTATAAAATTCTAATACATTATATCCTAATATAGATATAGGTAGTGAAAAGTTAATACTCAATATCAATGCAATACCAATGCTTTCTGAAAAGCATCCTCAGTACCACAACACTTGGTGAGCAACACTATCCCTCATTTTTTGATTCCAGGAAATAGTCGTTTACAGTCAGTGCTCATCAGTGCAAATGAGAACATTATCCAGAGTTGTAGGAGACAGCACATGTCTTAGAATAATAAAATTAGTGTGCTTATTAAATAATAAAGGCTAGCCAATTATATTACTATTTGATATACTGAATTTAATACATAAAGTACAGAATCATAGAAATAAAGCATATGATATACAATATTTAGCACATTACTCAAAATTTCTGTATGCATAAAGTAGTGAACATTAGGCTACAATAGGGCATACATATATATGTATGTATATTGCTGTGTCATTCATAGTGGCTCAAATAATAGACACTCAAAAAAAAGAATAAATAACAAGTACGTTTAAAGCATTTTACAGATTCAAGTTATGGGTTACACATTAGAGAATGACTAATCCAATCGCTGGAGTCTGGAACATAACCAACATGCCCATGGTTGATTATACAAATTCATCTCTAATCGTATTACTACCAGGGTTTGTAAAATAAAAGGATTTTCCAATGCTTTCACATGGTTGTCTCTTTTGATCCTTTCCCAAATGCACTGAAGTAGGTGAAGAACTGCCTAGCCAAGACCAAGTTCATCAGGGTAAGAATCCTGATTAAAACAGTTTTGTGACCATCCCGTGCTCATTGTATTACATCTCACTACCCTTAATAACTTTAATACCTCCAGTTTCTGTAATACTAGCACATAGTGTAAATTTAATAATTATGAAAAAATAAATAAATTCTGATCCAAAAAAGTAAATAAAATTAGAAGGAATACAAGTTCCAGATGCCCTATGCCTCATTAGTACTTTATATGATCACATCACTTAATTAACTATAGCTTGACTCTCCAAAGCCTCTTACTCCTCTTTGCTAAAAGAAAAAAAAGAACAAACTTATTTAGACAACCTCTGACATTGTAGCCATATAAGAGAATGTGAATATCTACTCTGAAAAACATATAATTTCCTTCATCGTGTTCAGAGATTTGTGATACTGTCATGACAAAGTGACAGACACAACTCTCCAAAGTTAAGAAAAATGTCAAATCCAATTTCAAAAACTAAAATCTTAACTAAACAATAAGAGATCCAAAAGTAAGAAATAAATTGTCCTTGATTTTTTTAGCCTCTGCTAGGGTCTCATGATGCTTACCTTTCCACAACCACACTTGAACATTTTTCTTTGTTTTTTCCCTTTTACTGAAGAAACAGATGGAGTTGAAGAGTCATCCAAGAACACTGACTCTGTGGTTAATTCTTGAATGACTGTCAGTCTAATCTGGACATGTAGATATCTACTTGGTTCATGTCATAACCCCAATTTCCTTCATATGTTCTACTGTAATACTGCTGTCAATACATTATTACCTTCTTTTAAAAAAGAATATTCTATTTCAGAGACAAGAAGAATCATATAAGGAAGGGCTGTGCCCTGCTCCTCAAAGGCAAAAATTTCATGGGAAAAGTTTTTAAAAGCTCTGTGTAGAGTTGGAACATAGAAGACTTTTTGTATGACAGGCCTCTGCTACAATTAAAATGTGTCATAATCTTTATTCTCTCTGAAATAAAGAAAGAAAAGGAGGAGATGATTTAAAAATATAAGAACCACTAGTGAAGTAACATGGAAAAGAAGGTCATTTTATATATTTTTTAAAATTTTTACTGTTGGTTGTTCAAAACATTACATAGTTCTTGACATATCATATAAACCACCCAGATTTCTATGTCAAATTCCACTCTAGATTCTCATAAGCAGGCTTCACCCACCCCCACTTCCCAGCCACCTTCCCTATAGTGAGACCATTTTTACTGGCAGTGAGAGCATTAGAACTCATCTGTTAAATGAAACTTTTATGACTGTTTAAGGAATTCAAACCGTAGTTTCCCTCCCACACACTCTCCTTTTCTTTTTATTTTTCCTTCAATATTAAAGGGATTCTATTTCTGGGATGCCTGCTAGCAAAACATGAAGTCCTAGAAAATACAAAGCACTTATCAACAGAAAACAGGAGCTGCTAGTTTTGTAACCTCAAGCAATTCCTTCTACTTCTTCAGACCTCCATTGTCACCACTATCTCAAAAAAAGGGTGTGGGTGGGACCTTGACCAGCTAGTTCTTTCAAGGTGCCTTTTAGTTTTAAAACTATTTTGTCAATAATTACAGGGGTACTAAAAATTATGTTGACTATATAAATTTATTAAGTTTAAAAAAAAACACATTTGAGGACAAAGGAACCTCGAATATAATTCTTAAACATCCAGAAAGATCTTATAATAATCATAGAGTGTCATAAAAGAGTGTCATAAAAATTGTCCCCTTTGCTTGGCTGTCATTTGCTTCAAACAAAGCCTCAGCCATGAGAAAACTATTTTAATACTCTGAGAAGATTAAATAGTTAATCCACTAGGAAACTAGGATGAAAGACAGAATTCATAGATCTCGTTTTCAGAAGGAAATACTGAATAGAATAACAAACAAATTTGTCATGCCTAAAAATTATTCCAATGATACATAGTATACAAACACTGTCTGTTATCTGGCATGCATCTTCACTTTTCCTTCCTAATCTGAAACTTATACTATCAGGTAACATCTAATTTTGACAGAAAATAACCATTTCTAAGTGAAATTCTTACAGGTGAGTTGTATGTTACACATCTTGGGGGGAAACATCCATAATAACAAATATTCCAAGTCAATTTCTTTCAGAAAAAATGATGAGAATTGGAAGATTATAGTATTAACTAGATACTAAGATAATTTCTGCTTTCATGGCTTCACTAAACTGGAATTTCTAGTGCATCATTCACTACCCCATAATTATGCATCAAAATATTAACCAATTAGAAGGTAAGATGGCAAGAGCTCAAGGGGCAGTAATAATTAAACATGAAACCTTGCAGTTCCATGCAGTTCCAAATAATAAACAGATCCACCACACTTTTTAAACTTATTAAACCATATTTGAAGAAAAAGAATCATCTCATGTTTTATAATTAAATAATTTCATTGACTTCAACTCACATCATCTGCCAGCTCTTTGTCTCCTCTCTTTTATCTCTATTATGTTTAGAGCCTGATACAAAGGCATACAGGTAAAATATGGATATCAAGTAGGACATAATGTCCTTATCCTCCTAATGCATAGGCTGTGGAGTTCAATTATTGTATGAAATATATTTGAAAGCAGGGCACAATTTAAAAAAAAAAAAAATGTTTGAGCCGGGTGCAGTGGCACATGCCTGTAATCCCAGTGTCTGGGAAGACTTAGGAGGATCATGAGTTCAAAGCCAGCCTCAAAAATGACAAGGTGCTAAGCAACTCAGCGAGACCCTGTGTCTAAATAAAATACAAAATAGCGCCGGGAATGTGGCTCAGTGATTGAGTGCCCCTGAGTTCAATCCCTGGTACCCACCCCCCAAAAAATAAATCAATCAATAAATAAAAGTTTGAACAACATCAAAAAATGCTAGCTGGGTACAATAGCGCATACCTGTAATCCCAGCAACTAGGGAGGTTAAGACAGGAGGATTCCAAGTTCAAAGCCAGCCTCAGCAATTCAGCAAGGCCCTAAGCACATTAGCAAGGCCCTGTCTCAAAATAAAACACACACACAAAAGGGCTGGAGAGGTGGCTCAATGGTTAAGCGCCCCTGGGTTCAATCCCTGGTACCAGAAAACAAAACAACAACAAAATGCTGTTGCAAAACAATAAGAAAGCCAAGAGCAGCGGGGAACACCTATAGTCCCAGTGACTTGAGGGGCTGAAGCAGGAGGACCTCAAGTTCCAGACTAGCTAACTTAGTGAAACCTTAGGTAACTTAATGATCTTTTCTCAAAATCAAAAATAAAAACAGCTGGGGATGTAGCTTTGTGAGAAAGAGTCCCTGGGTTCAATCCTCAATGCCAAAATGAAAAAGAGAAACATTAAAAAAACAAACTATTACATTTCATTTCTAGTTTGTGCTGTTGGTTCTATTTTGTGTTAGTTCTAACACGTTTTGTGCATTTAAACAGCCTTGTTCTGTTAGGTATAAGCTCTGTTGAAGCAAGGACCATGTGTGTCATGTGTTTGGCAGTAGGAAAGGGTCTAGTTCACAGTATGCACTTCATAAATATTTGATACATGAAGGAACAAACAAATAGCCAAACACCAAATAACCATCTGTTTCCATGAACTAAATGTTACCTGGAAGCCTTGCTCATCTACATTTTCTAAACATTACATTGTTTCAAATGACTTTCTTCACATGTATAGTTAATGTTTCAGTCTGAAATGTTTAGTAAGTAAAATGTTTTTAAAACATTTGGAAATACATTTGAGAACATAGTAACAGATTTCAGAAACCTAAGTTTGAGTTCCAATTCCAATACTTAGTGATGCAGAAGCCCTGAAGAGATCGATCACCCAGTGTATTTGAGACTCAATTTTTCCTCTGTGAAATAAAGATAGTATCTGTCCAGGCTACCTCATAGGATTTTAGTAAAAATTAAATAAAAAATCATTCATTATCACAAACAGAATGAGAAAGGGATCATAACCACCTTAATATTTCTTTCCTAGTAACAAAAGAAGCTCAAGCCAAAATAGGAAAAATCCAGTTGGAAGTGTTAAAATAATTCCCTCCTGGTCAACAGTGAGGTATCATCAGCACCAACAGTTAGACTAACAACAACAATTATAATTGCACTTAATACATGGCATGCACAAAGATCTGATAACCTTTCTTAGCTTTAGGATGCCATCACAGCATGGAAGAAAGCACAGGGAGGTCACATTGAAAATGAGTGCCAATGACAGATCTAAAACAGCTTCTGATGGTCCAACCAGATCTTAAGGTTGTTGAGCAGTGCTACTTCTTAAAAGTGCTTCAGTAAGGTAAAAATACAGCAAACTGAAACACACACTAGATTACATTATACACTAACCAAAACCCACCTTCAAGGATACATAGTTGTGCCAAAGCCAAGCAAGGAAATTTTTGTTACCCGACACAATAACGTGTAAACACAATGGTACTTCCTGTGTCTTCATTTTTAGCCAGCTCTCAACATATTTTGCAACCTAAAGATCTTGAAAAAATTTACAAATTTGTTGTGTCAGGCTTCACAGAAAGGGGAACGAACATGTCATCCCATGTCTTAGATTTTCAACTCAAAATGTTTAATTGATTTTATCACTTTGAGTTGACTAGTTCTAAAGTCAGTATGCTTCGATAATGAGAATATACACTATACTTCATTGTTCACTGTTGTTCATGATGTCCATCTAAGCATCTGTTCAGCTTATTTTCTAGGAAATCAGCCACCATATTGAGTCTACAATCAATGCCTTTGTAATCCTATTCACCTTAAGAAAAAACTATTGCTATTAAGTCTATTTTGCATATATGTACATACATATATATATTACATATATGTATATTTGGAGGGGTAACAGGGATTGAACTCAGGGGCACTCAACCAGTGAGCCACATTTTCAGCCTTACTTTGTATTTTATTTAGACACAGGGTTCCACTGAGTTGCTTAGCACCTTGCCATTGTTGAGGTTGCCTTTGAACTCGTGATCCTACTGTCTAAGCCTCCTTCAGAATGCCTTTGAAATCCAGTGTATGTGTTAAAATAAGAGCACATGTCAAATTAGAGATAAAATTTTCTTGAGAAATATGTTATCAGCATTTAGATTTCATGAACTTTACAACTGAAAAAGTAAAATCAGAGATTGGGATGGTAGCTCAGTGGTAGAGTGCTCACCTAGCATGTATGAGTCACTGAGTTTGACTCTCAGCACCGCATATAAATAAATAAAAATAAAGGTCCACCAACAACTAAAAAAGAAAAGTTTTTTTTTTTTTTTTTAAAGTAAAACCACATAAACCAATTTATTTCAAGCATACTTAAAAGTTTGTAGTAACTGGGGCTGGGGCTAGGGCTGATTGTACAGCAGTAGCCTAGTACAAGTGAGGCCCTGGGTTCCATCCTCAGCACCACATAAAAATAAATAAATAAAATAAAGGTATTGTGTCCAACTACAACTAAAAAATAAAATATTAAAAAAAATTCTAGTAACTGGATTAAAGAATAGTTTTTAATTTTAAATTAAATTAAATTAAATTTTTAGTTCCTTAATCATAATTCAGGAGCTCAACAGCCACATGATGTTGGACAACAGGACTGTATTCTGAATCCATACCTACTGCAATGAAAGATGTCATGCAGAACACCTGAAATATACTCTGCAAAATATATTTTCAGAAATTCAATTCAAAATGTTCTCCTTGGTTTGGTGCAGTGGTGCAGGTCTATAATCCCAGTGATTCAGGAAGCTGAAGCAGAAGGATTCCAAGTTCAAGTCCATATGTTCAACTGGGCAACTTAATAAGATCCTGTCTCAAATCAAAAAAATAAAAAGAACTGGGGATGTAGCTCAGTGGTAGAGTATTTCTGGGTTCAATCACTGGTACCACAATAGGGGAAAAAATATGTTCTCCCTAAATGAGAAATGTCTTAATGTCTTTTTCCTAAAATCTTATATGATCCAAGCACTTACTTTGAAAAACTCATACTAGAGTCATCAGCTTTAACATACTGGTAAGTCTCTACATCTAATAAAATACAAGCCTTCATGACATTCAGTGCATATAAACAGTCAACTGTTATTACATTATTCACTGATGGCAAAGGGTAAGTCAAATATCTCGTTGATAATGTGCATAGATAGAAAATTTTGTGTTCATTTATTTATCCTTCTGTCAAAGCTTGCCACAAATTAGAGAGAAGGATTGGAAGATGTTAGAAAGATTCTGAGGGAATATTTCAATTGATTTAAGTTCAGGTCCTCTCTTTTTTGAGCTCTACCTTTTCTAGTAATGTCAAGATATGAATAATGTGTCAAAGCCACTCATTTGTAATTGAACTAATACAGTTCCAGGAAAAAGCACTTGACCTTAAGCTAAATAAAATTTTGCAACACAGGTTCTTGCTTCTCACCTATACAGGGTTAATGATTAAGAACTTGGGCTATAGAGTCAAGCCCTTTGGGTTGGAACCCTATGTCTTCCATTTGCTACCATTTTGACTTGATTATCTTTCTGTGCCCCATGAGTAAAATGGCCATACAAATAACAGGACCTAAGTCATATAGTATTATGATAAATTAATAAGATTTTTACATGATATAAAACATCTCAATAAACTTTTGTTCTTCGCAGTACAAGGAATTGAACCCAGGGGTGCTCTACTACTAAGCTACATCATTCCCAGTCCTTTTCATTTTTTATTTTGAAACAAATCAAGATAAGTTCCAGAGGCAGACCTCCTTCTTGTGATCCTCTTGCCTCAGCCTCCTAAATAGCTGAGATTACAGGCATTAACCACCATGCCCAATTACAATATAAAATACCATAACATACATCCTGATTCTAATACATGGTATATGTGCAATTACTATTACTATTTTAGCTTAGAACTCAGAATAACAGAGATGGGATATATGTTCAATAAATATTTAAGTGAATAACATATGTCCAAGCACTTTATAAATAGTAAAATGCTAGGTAAGCATAAACAAAAAAAAAATTTATCCTATATAAAGTAAGTTTAGAGAATAGCTCTGTTCAGACCAAAGAACAATGTATTTAATGGAAAAATATCCCCAATTTTGCCAAAGTGAATCTTCACAATGTGGCTTACTAAGTTCTGTTAAAGTTTTGATAAAATCTTTTCCCCAAAATCAGATCCATACTCATTTGTCTAAAAAGTGCTAACATACCAAAGCCAAATATAAGTTATTTATTAGTTAATATTACTTTAGGTTCATCCATGGCTCTGCTCACCTCTGCCAGAAGGCATACCAGAATATACACATAAAAAGCTCAAGTCTCTAAATATGTTTTTTCTCAAGGATAAATTTTCTGTTTTTATTAATATTCCATGACCAGATCTTTTAACAAAACTGCCTATTACTGGCATTCCAGTCTTTTTTCCCCAGCAGGGTACAGTCATTAATCTGTATTATAAGGCCAAAAGAAAGGTAGTAACTGTGAAGAGGAGAAACAAGCTAACAATGGATAAGTAGCCCTGGAATAACCAAAAGGCTGACTTAAAACTTCAAAGCTTTGTAACAGGTGATTCTAAACAGTCATAAAACTGTCACCTCCATGGGTGGTAATTTCCTCCTATGTAAAATAAGGATATATTTTTTAAATCTTTCAAATTCATGCTATTATTTAAGTTGAATAAGATACAAAGTATATAAAACTGCCATTTCTATGCGTAATGAAGATCTGTCACCAAAAATTTGTCGCTAAAATGACAACTATAGAAATGTTTACATGATGAAATTTTAAAAATGATTTTCCAGAAAGGTACAAGAGTGGAAGATTTTTAGTGAATTCTGAATTTCCTGGGGGTATATAATCCAGAAAGTACAAATAAAGAGAAATGAATTAACAATGGGATACCAGAGCAGTGAAAGCCACGCACTTGCTCTATGATGAATGCTTCATTAATTTTTTAAACACTGTGATGATGTTGCAATTTTCCAAGAGCAACTGTCAGAGGTCTTTCCTTTTGATATGTATCACAACAGTCTAAATTACATTGAATACTAGTGTATCTGTCATTGACCAAAATGCAATTTTGATGTATCTAGTGTTTCAAAGTTCACACCCACGCATGTATAATGTTACTGTTATATTGTACCTGCTATGCTTACCTGCAGGATATTTCACCCAGTCACCCATTTAACCCGTGATCTTGCTGAATAATTTTCTTCCCTGTATAGATGTATCACGGGTGAATTTTACCTTAAATACGACTCCTATTCCAACACCTAAGAGGCCAGATCTGTCTCAGGCCCACATACTGTGTGCATCTAGTTCCCTGGGATGCTTACTAAGATGTTCCATTTGCACGGACTTCCAGAACCCGAGTGGGCTCACCGCGGGCTCCGCGATCTCAAGCCCTGTCAGTCTGATGCTTTGTCTCCTGCCTCAGAAGGCCAGAGCTGCAAGCACACGTATGACAGACACTCTATAATAATAAAAAGAACACCACAGTCCAGCAGAGAGGCAGCTCCTCCAGGCAACGCCAAGCAGGCGATCGCCCGAGGAGGCCAAACCTGAGGCGATTGTTCCTCTGGTGCCGGACCCAGCTGCGCCCGCTTCTTCCCCGGAGGGGTCAGGACGCCCCCGGGGACCCGCGCCACACAGCCGCCGACCACCTGCAAACGCCCACCTCATGACGGCGGCCAAGCGCACCNATGGGTTTAGATCATAACACTTCTTTTTTGTCCCAAGGTGTGCTGCCTCCTCTGACCCACGCTGCTGTAACGCTGAGTAGGACGATGAGGTATATGATTTTATGTACTTGGGCAGTGACTTTATTTGAATAGTGCCATTTAAACTGTTATACTGTTTTGTGTGAACCCACATGTTTATTTATAGATATGTATGGGGCAGTCTACAAAAGATATTCTGTGGCAAAGCTAATAAAGGCTGTTTCCACAGAGCTATGTAAAGGCATGTGGAAGGACAATAGTGACAAGGAGAAACCACAATTGAACAGTGTGGATAGAATCCTGGGATTGGGAGGCGCTTTTTGAGGTCCAACAGGGAAAGAAAATCAGCTCGGAAGGATTTACTACACAGTTGTTTTGATGGATATTCAGTTATGGGAACACTTGGCAGTACCAGGGTGTAGTTCATTTACCAGTGCACAGATGATTGAACAGAAACGCATTCAGGAATCTGAGAGTAAATCATTTCCATATTCCACACGAGCTGGTAAATGGGCGCTGGGCTGCAAAACAGCCCAGCTGTCCAGAGACAGGGGACAGACCAGGGAGCCAGTTTAGCATGAATGACTGACTCCAGGGAGGGAGGGTGTCCAGTGTGGGGCTGGGGAAGGGGGTCAAAGTCCAAGATGAAAAGAAGACAATAGGACTACGGTGGAAACAAAGCAGATCTAGAGCAGCAGCTGGTTGGTTCCTGGCGCGCGGGTGAATCCAGCTTTGGTTTTAGAAAAGACACAGGCGCCAGGACGTGCACTGGCTGCTTCACAGAAGAGCCTGGAAGGGCGCACCGGCCGGTCGCCCTTCCAGGCTCTTCTGTGAAGCAGCCAGTGCACGTCCTGGCGCCTGTGTCTTTTCTAAAACCAAAGCTGGATTCACCCGCGCGCCAGGAACCAACCAGCTGCTGCTCTAGATCTGCTTTGTTTCCACCGTAGTCCTATTGTCTTCTTTTCATCTTGGACTTTGACCCCCTTCCCCAGCCCCACACTGGACACCCTCCCTCCCTGGAGTCAGTCATTCATGCTAAACTGGCTCCCTGGTCTGTCCCCTGTCTCTGGACAGCTGGGCTGTTTTGCAGCCCAGCGCCCATTTACCAGCTCGTGTGGAATATGGAAATGATTTACTCTCAGATTCCTGAATGCGTTTCTGTTCAATCATCTGTGCACTGGTAAATGAACTACACCCTGGTACTGCCAAGTGTTCCCATAACTGAATATCCATCAAAACAACTGTGTAGTAAATCCTTCCGAGCTGATTTTCTTTCCCTGTTGGACCTCAAAAAGCGCCTCCCAATCCCAGGATTCTATCCACACTGTTCAATTGTGGTTTCTCCTTGTCACTATTGTCCTTCCACATGCCTTTACATAGCTCTGTGGAAACAGCCTTTATTAGCTTTGCCACAGAATATCTTTTGTAGACTGCCCCATACATATCTATAAATAAACATGTGGGTTCACACAAAACAGTATAACAGTTTAAATGGCACTATTCAAATAAAGTCACTGCCCAAGTACATAAAATCATATACCTCATCGTCCTACTCAGCGTTACAGCAGCGTGGGTCAGAGGAGGCAGCACACCTTGGGACAAAAAAGAAGTGTTATGATCTAAACCCATGGAAAGGTCCATGGGGTGTATAATTATAGATAGTTTTAATTTTATTCTGTCCCTTATTCTTGCTATCCTTAAATTATAACAGACACATAAATGGGAAGTAAAGAGAGCAGTGATGGTGAATATCCTTTTATAGACCAAATTGGTGACAAAAACTCTCCTCTGGCTACCCTCTGGAGAGCCTTCCCTAGCCTCAATATTTATCCATCAACACATCAGAGCCTCATTTCACCCTGCCCTGGCAAGTCCATGTCAGGGTGGATCTGGACAGGCCACTTTGTCTCTTGGATTGGTATAAGGAAGGCAAGAAGAGCAGAGGACATTTATCAAGAAAACTAAAAGAAATGTGTATAATTTAAAATGTTTTAAAGTTCCTATTAAAATGGCACTATTACATATCTATCTCAGAAAAATCTGTCACAAACAGATGTCTGCAGGAACTGGGCAGGTGAAGCAGGCAAAGACGAGAATCGCCTTCCAAAGGCAGTGGCCATTCTCAGTTGTGGCTGAGCATTGCTGAAAGGTGAACCCTGTCCTGTGCTGCCACATTTTTTGTTTGTTTACTGTGCTTATTGCTCCTCAAGTGAGAAAGAAAAATCAAATCTTTACATGAAAACTCCATTTTAAACATCCACAACTAATTCAGCAAAATATTTAAATATCATGTAAACCATTCAAAATATATCTGAGGTCAATTTCATTCCCAAGTCACCAGGCTGAAAATTTGGCCAAAACATTAGTACTGATAATAGCTGTGGCTTTGAGTTCATATTGTGCATGGTTTCAGCAAGAGGCAGTGTAAAAATTCTGATTCAGTGATTTTCTCCCAAATGTCAAAAGTTGTAAAGTTAACAACCCATATTGCATTATTTATTCCAGATTCCTTTACAGTTGCTATAACACCTTTCCTTATGGTTCATCTAATTAATTAATTATCTTAATTTGAAGAAAATTCCAAGGACAGAGCTTTCACTACAGTCATTCATACACACACACACACACACACACACACACACACACACACACTACAGTCTGATTCAGTCAATGGAAGTTATGATAGAAGGATGATGAGTTCAAGCTCGAAGGGTAAGGAATTCAGCTATATACTGCCCAGGATGGTCTGTCTCGAGTCCACTCTTGCCTCCACACTGAAGGATAAAGCAAGTCATTTCCTTGCCTTAAACTTTTCAATGGCTACCTAACACAAGCAGAATAAATTCCTCCAAACTTTAAGGCCCCTTGTACTCTGGCCCCTCCCAACTCTGACCTCATCTCTTCACACTCTAATCCTTACCCACCACCCTTTGGTGATACTGGTATTTTACTTCTAGAACACACCAATTTCTATCCTTCCTAGAATCTTTTTACTAGTTTTCCCTGTATCTGGAATGTTCCTTTTCCTGACCTTCTCATGATGTACTCATATTGGTCTTTTTGGTATCAAATTAAATGCTGTATCCTCAGGGAGGCCTCTCCTGATCACTAGTTGAAAGCATCACCCCAACAAAGGCCAGCTACACAAATTGCACTACCCAGTTGAAAATAGAGATTCAGGGTATCTTGTTAGAAAAGCAGAATAAAAACACTATTAAATGTACAAAAATATAAGCTTTTTTCCTTCCTTCTAGGCTCTCTCTTAAATTGTTATTATGTTTTGCTATTTAACATCATTCTCTATAAAGAAAAATGAAAATTTTAGATTACTTCCATGAATTTTACCATTCATTTTTATATTGTACAACGCTAGTTTAAAATGTGAATATAATGCACAAATGTGAAATCATAAAAATTGTACAATTTCTATTTTCAAATTCAATTATGCACATTTATTTCTTAAGTGCACAGTAGAACTTTGCACAAAAGTAGCGCAACTTTTTAGTCACTGTGTCTGTATACACATGTGTGTGTTTGTGTGTCTGTCATTTGTTCTTTCAAGTTTTCTACCCCTAAGCTATATCCTCAGCCCTTTCACTTTTTGATACATGTTCATTCTCCTAACATTTGTCTTACAGATAAGAAATAAAGAACTGAAAAGAAAAGAAACTACTTTTCCCTTTTCTTTTTGTCCATCACTTTCAGAATCAGTGGTTGGCTGACTACTGCAGGAAGTAATGGTTGCTGTGTTTTTTTAAATACTATTGTCTTATTTATGCATGGGAAGCAGCTTCTCAGAGAAGGATGGCCTCTTAACATGCCAGCATCCCAGTTCCTCAGTCGTACACCCTACAATTACCTCAGCCTATGACTTGCTTTGAATCTCCCTGAACTCCACATCATGGGGGTCAACCATAATTCTGTGTTTTGGGGGGATCACAAATACTACATAAGTTTCATGATTTAGATGTAAAGTATCCACCAAAATCTCCTGTGTTAATGAAGGAACATTCAGAGGTAAAGTGATTGGACTGTAACCTGATCAATTCATCCTAATTTGAATGGCTGACTGGGTAGGAGAATGCGTTCTGGAAATGTTGTTCTCCCATCGCCCCCACCCTTGTGTGTGTCTCCCCCCCCCCACACCTCCTGCCATGAGCTGAGTCGCTTTCCTCAGCTAGGCCCTTCCCTCATGTTGTGCTGCCTTACTTTGGCCCCAGAACAATGGAGTTGGTCATCTTCAGACCGACACCTCTGAAACTGTGAGCCCATAATAAACTTTTCCTCCTTTAAGTTGTTCTCATTGGTGTTGTGGTCACAGTGAGGAAAAAGGCAACTAAAACAATAAGAATAGGACACCAGAAATGGAGGACACATATGTCCTCTGCTAACAAGCATATGCTCCAATATCTTCTCACTTAAAACCCAAGGCCACAGATAAAATTAAGAATCACAAGAGAGTGACAACAGCACTGAACCAAGAATAGGACCCTGCTAAGCACAAAACTGTGACCACAACGATCATTTGCCCAGGAGCTGGTGCTGCACTCTCAGCTGCATCACTATTTTTATTTCTTCTTATCTCTTATCACTAGCTAATATTTTCTTGGTTTAGTTGTTGTTGTTTATTATCTTCATCCCTCCACTTGAGCATAAGCTCAAAGATAGTAAGGATTATTTCTATTTTTTAAATTAATTCTTTTTAGTTATATACAGCATCAGAAAACAACCTGTCATTATCACAAAAGCATGGAATACAACCCTCTCCAATTCAGTTCCCAGATCTCCTTTGCCATCTCTACCTCCATTTCACCAATTCCTCTTCAATCCATTTAGTTTTCTTTTCAGGGCACTGTTGATACACCCAATGCTGGGACCTACAATGCCACATGCATGCATGCACACAGGAAAGTTCAGTCACATTCATTCTACTGTTCCTGCCTTTTCTTGTCCTTCTTCATCCTCCTCAGTCCCCTGGACTACTCTCTTGATCTTTTCTCTATTTTGATTAAATTCCCCTCTCCCCTTTATTCTCTCTCTCTTTCTCTGTTTTTAAATTTTTACCACTCTCCCTCACTTATTTTCGATTAGCTTCTGCATATCACAGAAAACATTCAACATTTGCTTTTTGGAGACTGGCTTACTTCATTTAGCATGTTAGCTTCCAGATCCATCCATTTACTGGCAAGTGACATAATGTCATTCTTTTTATGGCTGAGTAATATTCCATTGTATATACATACCACATTTTCTTTATTCATTCGTCTGCTGAGGGGTACCTAGGTTGTCTCCATAACTTGACTGTTGTGAATTGTGCTACTGTAAACATTGATGTAGCTACATCACTGTAGTATGCTGACTTTAAATCTTTTGGATATATACCAAAGAGTGGAATAACTGGGTCATATGGTGGTTTTATTTCTAGTCCTTTGAGGAATCTCCATACTGCTTTCCAGAGTAGTTGTACCAATTTTCAGTCCCTCCGGCAATGTATGAATGTAACTTTTTACCCCACATCCTCTCAAACATTTATTTTTCCTTGCATTGATAATTGCCATTCTGACTGGAATGAAATGAAATATCAGTGTAGTTTTGATTTGTATTTCCCTAATTGCTAGAAATGTTGAACATTATTTTGATATATTGTTGACCATTTGTATTTCTTCTTTTGAGAAGTATCTGTTTAGTTCTTTTGCCCATTTATTGATTGGGTTGTTGTTGTTTTATATACTTCCTTAACAATACTCTTAAAGCACAAGAAATAAAATAAAAATTATAGGTGGGACAGCACAAGATCAAAAAGCTTCTACACAGCAAAGGAAACAATTAAGAGTATAAAGAGAGAGCCTACCTAATGGGAAAAGATCTTTACCACTTGCTCCTTAGATAGGGCATAACATCCAGAATATACAAGAACTATTTCTGTTTTACTCACCAGTATTTCTGTAGATCCCTCAACACTGTCTAGCACATAGTATGCATCATTAAATATTAGCTGGATGACTTATGTGACTTTTAACAAGATATGAGACCTAATTCTCTACTGCTTTTACATAAGTAATGCATTTCTTACCATATGGAGTTATTTGGGGCAAAGGAAGAGCTTTTACGTGCTCCTACTTAGTGCACAATAAACTACTAGCTAATTATATTAATAATGATTGCAAACAGAATGCTTTTAAAAGCAAGTACAGATGCTGCAGCTGCACCTGTCTATGATACAAAGATTTATTCCAGCACACCCTAAACAAGCAGCCAAAAAGAAGCTACAACATGCACTGGGGTAAAGACCTCACCAGTGTTCTCCCTCTAGGCCATCTACTCCATGCTTTTCTGGTTTCCACATTCTGATAAGTCATTAAAAGTTATTTGGTTCTTCCTTTTTGCTGCTAGCAAAAGATTAAAAGAAAAAGTTCTGATTACAACTCCGTATGCAAACAAGTGGTTTTGAAGAAGCATGCCTAGGCAACCATCTCCCCAGAAATCTGTTTGAAAAAATCTTTAGGAAGCTTACCTTTAATGGCACCATCAGAAATATGAGTCTTTCTTCAGTGATCCTTTTTGTTTTGTGCATTTTTCCCATTACTAATAATGAAAAACGTTTTTAGGACTCCTCCACCATGCAGTACATTATGCTAGATGCTTGACATGCATTATTTCACTTATTTTCTCCATGACCCTTGAAGGTGGGTACAATTATTATCTCCAAATTACATGTATGAGGGAACCGAGAAGCCTTTCCAACAATTCTGTTAAAACCTTGTCTAGGGCTGGGGATGTGGCTCAAGTGGTAATGCTCTTGCCAGGCATGCATGCAGCCCGGGTTCGATCCTCAGCACAACATACAAAGATGTTGTGTCCGCCGAAAACTAAAAAATAAATATTAAAATTCTCTCTCTTTAAAAAAAAATCTTGTCTATATTTCAGACCCACTGTTTTTTTTTTTTTTTTTTTAATCGCCTTTCTTCATACCTTTTACTGATTTCACTTCTCCACTGGACCACATATGACTTTCCCTTTGCCAAATCTTCATTGCATTTTGCGGTTGCATTTCTTTGTTGTAGGGGTAATGATCATTTTCTAAGTCCTCAACTAGACTGCAAATTTCTAGATGTTAGAATTTATGGAAAACCCATGAGGCAACAGTACTTTTTTTGTTGTTGAATAAGTAAATCAGTGGTTACCAAAAGAAGGACATGTTATGTTTTGATTTCAACACAAAGCAAATTTTCATCATAGATAAGCTGTTGCATACTGATTACAGTTCTCAACAAGACTGCTTCCAGACCATAAAGTCTACTAAAGGTGTCATTCAAGTACTTATGAAGGAAACCACAGCACCTGAGATTCTGTAACTAACAAAAGTAAGCAATACTCCTATAATTTTGGAAATGAAAGACCTTTTACCATTCCAATCACTGTGTTCATTTTAGAGTTAAGGAACTGAAAGAATTGATGACTGCCACCAGTTTCCCCCATTCTCCAACACACACACACAAACACACACACAAATACATATACACACAAATGAGTACTCAGTAAATTGGTAGCACAGCTAAATTAAAATTCAAGCATCTTTGCTCCCTGTCCTGGGCTCTTGGTCATTTTTTTTTTTTTTTTTAGAGAGAGAGAGAGAGAGAATTTTTTTAATATTTATTTTTTTTAGTTCTCGGTGGACACAACATCTTTTATTTTATTTTTATGTGGTACATGCCAGGCGAGTGCACTACCACTTGAACCACATCCCCAGCCCCAACATTTTATGCTTTTGGTTTATAAAACCTCAGCCTGCACTACAAGTGTTTGCATATGAAGAATATATGTTGAGTGCCAGGGTTGTAGCTCAGTGGTAGGGCTCTTGCATAACAAATGTGGGTTTCATTCTTGGCACCACATAAAAAAATAAATAAATAAAATAAAGCTATTGTTTCCATCTACAACTAAAAAAAGGGAAAAAAAGAATATATGCAAACAAGGTGTGTGTAAATTTATAGTTGTAATTTACCTAATATTAAGGCAGTTTGTTAACATTTTTTGTAAACTCATGTTTAATGATTTATAACATTACTAAATAATCAAACTTTTAACTATATTCATATTTTTCATTTATGTTTATTTTGAATATTAATATTTCTAGACAGGGTTTGAAGAGTTTTCTTTTTTATTTTTCTTTCCTTTTATCTATTTATAAATAGATATTGCTTGAAATTTGTAAAACAACATAAATTTCTTCTACAAAAGTGATGGAATTATCCTTCTAAGGAAAAAAATGACAAGTATGTGAGTGTATTGGTGCAAGAGGATCACAAGTTCAAAGCTAGCTTCAGCAACAGTGAGGCTCTAAGTAACTCAGTGAAACCTTGTCTCTAAATAAAATAGAAAATGTGGCTGGGGATGTGACTCTGTGATTGAATGCCCCTGAGTTCAATCCCAGGTAGGAAGGAAGGAAGGAAGGAAAAGGAAGGAAGGAAGGAAGGAAGGAAGGAAGGAAGGAAGGAAGGAAGGAAGGAAGGAAAGAAGGAAGGAAAGGGGGGAAAAAAAGCAAGTAGCTAAACTTTTCTCTATTAAGAATAAAAAAAAGGGCTGTGGTTGTGGCTCAGAGGTAGAGCGCATCCCTAGCATGCATGAGGCACTGAGTTTGATTCTCAGCACCACATAAAAATAAAATAAAGGCATTATATCCATCGACAACTAAAAAAATAAATGTTTTTAAAAAAAGAATTTAAAAAAGATAAAAATTAGATTTCATTTTTTATACTTAAAATTAGAGTTTAAAATCTAAACTGTTCATTTAAGATCCGGGACCTGAGTGCCTGCCTAGGGAAAATTCAAGGAATAAAGATTCCCCTCCAGTGCTTTGGACTTTTGTTAGGTTTGCAGCATATGTATATTGCAGACAGCTTGATTACCCCAAAGTACTGGCCCAGTTAATTGCATTCAAATGCAAATTACAGCTATTAAGTCATGCTGGTCTTGAGCCAAAATCTTGAGCCAAGTTGGTTAAGAGGAGCATGTTTTTGTTTTTTTTTTTTCCTAACTGTGCAGGACCAAACTTGATAGGCAGCTTGGGATAGTCATTCATTAGAACCTCATTCTTTGTGGGATTTTCTTTTCTTTTCTTTCTTTCTTTTTTCCTTTTCTTTTCTTTCTTTTTTTTCTTTGCATATTATAGAGTTGAATTGCTGAACATTCATGTTATAAGTTATTTTTAGAACTACTTTCTCCTATTTGTTCATCAATAACATTATTTTCCTGTATCTGAAAATTGAAGTTCCTGCCTTCATTTTCTAACCATTTTTTTTTTTCTTATTACCTCCACATTGATAATTTTCAAGTTCTCATGGTTCTGGATGTTCTGAAGCCAAAACATCAAAGAAATCCTGAATTTTTTATTTTTATTTTGTTCATAAAACCTATAGCCATTAAAAATAAAAGGTTGACTTTTTAAAGTGGGGGATCATATTATGAATATTTCACAACTCCTACAATAAACAAATGCTTAGATTTACCTCCCCTTCCCCCAAAATAAACTCATAAATACGTATTAGAGGATAGAGGGCCTTACATCTAGAATCCTCAATTCTCCTTTATGCATATAATCCCCATTTGGTGCTTTTTAAGCAAAAATATACATTTCACCTTTGTTAAGATGTATTGCCTAAATAAAGTTCTTTCATCTCCCTGATCTAATCTGAGACTAGAGGTTTCATAGAACTTTCTACCAATAAATTCCTCCCAGACAGGAGAAACAAGTGACACCTGTATTTATTTTATAATGCTAAATCACTCCTCCAATATTTGAAGAGGTGCAAAATCATTTCTGATAGGAAAATTGTTGTTAAATTCCCTTTTTTAACCCAAATACTTCTCAAAATGATCATTTATAGGACTTCTTTGTAAATCTGACATTAACTCTAAATATAAAAATAGACACATGGGAACAAGATGTTGATAAATGGTAAATTAACAACAAGATCATAGCAGCACTAAACACAATTGCTTATACACACACCACAAAAAAGGAGGAGGAGGAGGAGGAGGAGGCCTCCACTGAGGAGGAAAAGGAAAAAAAGAAAGAAAAAGTGTGTTTTGATATGGATGAGAAATAAGGTGAGAAGAGTCTTGAAAGCAGAGTTTAGATTAATAGAGTAGAATATAGGAAACTTTAAACTTAGCAAGTAGAAGAGTGATAAGATAAAGGCAGTTATTTGAAAATGTGTGCAGTAAAATACAATATTAAAAAGCGTTATGAGATGTCTGTTAGCTGAACTTGGAGGACTTGAGCAGTCAAATCATAGCCTCCTTCTACTTTAGTTAGGATGTGGTAAGGGCCTGAACTAGGCCTCTTAATAGACCACGGTGAAAATGGCGAAGTAGGACTTACAAAAAAGATGTACCAAGAACAGATTAACAGGATTTAGAAGTATAAATGATTAAGGTATTAAAATTCCTGCCGTAGATATTTTAGGTCATGGGCTAGAAAAGTGCTTGTTAAAGACACCACCAAAATGATGGGAGCATCCACTGGAGAATACGAGGAGAAAACATGAACAAAAGGGTCCTCAGTCAGAGAGGATAAATTTATGGAGTGGTTTTTAAAAATTTCCTTAAGTCTGAGCAATTGAGAGAATAGTAGTACTATTGGCAGAAGCAGGCAAGTTGGGTGGGAGGAAAGTTCATCTGATGGAAAAGAGAGGAAAGAAAAGTTTATGATAGAAGGAAGGACCACTTGGGTTGAATCAACTTTTCATACACACACACACACACACACACACACACACACACGCAGAACAGAAGCATGGAGGTACTAAGGGAACCAAAGGAATGAAGGCAGGGAAACAATCAATGGAGGATCTCTCAGGTCAGTGTAGCCAATTGCATCCATGGCAGAATGATTTTAACAGGACAAGAGAAAGAAGGGCCACGTGTCCAAGAAACAGAATTAACAGCAAATGGGCTGGTCATTCCTTTAAGACACTCTTTAATGTAGGTACAAAAGGGTTCAATCTAAATTCCATTTCCACTTGCAAAAATCACTATATCAGTTGGGCGCAGTGGTGCACACCTGTAATCCCAGTGGCTCTGGAGGCTGAGGTAGGAGGATTGCAAGTTCCAGGCCAACGTCAGCAATTTAGTGAGAACCTGTCTCAAAAAATAAAAAGGGCTGGGGATATGGCTCAGTGGTTAAGTGCCCTTGGTTTCAATCCCCCATACCAAAAAACAAACAAAAACCCCATTAAATCAATATAAGTATTTTAGTGTCCATTAAATAACACAATATTTAAAACTTTCTTTACTCCTTCACGTTATTTTAAAGACACCTTTCATCTCTCACATTGTGTATAGGCATAATGAAAGTTATTGATTGACTTCAAATTTCTGTGTTTAAACTTGTCCTGACCACGACATTTGTAAACTGTAGATTAGATGCCTTTCATTGTATCTTCAGCTCCAAATGCAATGCATATTAATACTCAGTATCAGATGTTCTTGCGTGACCTGAAAAATCATTCTTTTGGCAACATTGTCTTTGAATTCCAAATAACTATTAAGAGTTGACTGTGCTCTTTTTTTTTCTTCAGATACTTTTAGGGTAGTAATTTAGAAAACTGTAACTTGGATTTTTTTTTTTCATTTTTTGTTTTTATTTTTTTTGCAGATCTTGCCCTCTCAGTTTCTAAATTTTGAAACTCCCAGTTCTTGGCCCATAGTCCTCTCATGTTTCTTTTTAATACTTTTCTTTTTATACTTCCTCTCATGGCTTAAATTTAATCTGTATAATGATTACCATTCTCCAATGCAATCCTTTATTTATTCAAAAACAATGTTTCAAGTGACTACAATATTGAAGACATTGAGGCAAGGAAAATATAGCAGAAAGCAAATGGGAAAAGAAATTGCCTTGGGAAGCTTATATTTTTAGGAGACAGAAAATTGAAATCGATAAATAAGAGGATGCCCTTGGATCTATTGAGCTAAGTAGTGACACAGCCAACTTTGCTCTAATGAGATCACTTTGACTGCTGGGTTGACACAAACTGAAGGGAGCCAAGGATGAAATGGAGATGGCTACTTGGGTATTACTATTATCTAAGCAGAAAGTGATTTGACTCAGGCCAAGTTAATGGCTGATTGCTAGTGGCAATAAAAGTAGTAGGATTTCAAGTTCTACAGATTTTTATGTCACACAGACACACACACACACACAGAGAGAGAGAGAGAGGGAGAGAGAGAGAGAGAGAGAGAGATGAGAGAGAGAGAAGATGTGTACATTTATCTTTATTTATAAAGAAATAAATTTTAGGCTGACAAAAAGTTGCAAAATAAACAGAGTTCCATATACTCAGCTTCTATAACACAATGACTTGCATAAATATACTACAAATATCAAAAAAGAATATAATTCACAGAATATCATTGTTCTGTTCCAGGAGATCCAACTCAAGATGCCACTTTGCATTTTGCAAATATGGTTGTAGTTGGACACAATCCCTTTATTTTGTTTATGTGGTTCTGAGAATCGAACCCAGTGCCTTGCATGTGCTAGGCGAGCACTCTACTGCTGAGCCACAACCCCAGCCCCATATTTTATTTTCATTCTTCTTCAACTTTCTCATCTATGACTATTCCTCGTTCAAGATTTTGAAACTTGAGGCGCATGCCTGTAATCCCAGCGGCTCCCGAGGCTAAGGCAGGAGGATCACAAGTTCAAAGCCAACCTCAGCAAAAGCAAGGTACTAAGCAACTCAGTGAGACCCTGTCTCTAAATATAATATAAAATATGGCTGGAGATGTGGCTCAGTGGTTGAGTGTCCCTGAGTTCAATCTCTGGTACCCCTCCACACACAAAGATCTTGAACAGTGCTAACTATTTATTTTATGAAATAGCTTTCAGTTTTGGTTTATCTGAGCTCTTCTCAAGATTTGATTGAGGTTATGCCTTTTTTTTGGGGGGGGGGCAAGAATACAAGAATAAGGATATTGCACTCTGCTCAATGCTTCAAATCAGCAAACACATGAAACCAATATGTCTTATCTCCAGTGATGCTAACTTTGATCACATAGTTGAGATGATGACTGCAAGGTTTCTCCACAGGCAAATTATTTTGTCTTTGCTATTGATACATAGCTTATAGGAAAATATATTGGGAGTATGAAAATATTTTTTTCTCATCATGTTTTTATTCATTAATTTTAACATCTATCAATGATTTCTTGCCAATCAAAATTATTAATGGGATATTCATTCACCTAATAGTAATTTTATATTTTCATCATTCTTCTGTATTTACTATCATCCAAAGGAATAACTATCTTTTCTTCTTCATTTGTTTATTTCTTTCATTTTTATTTGTATCAGTATTTACTCATGTATATTTATTTTATTCTATTGTTTATAAATCATTAGAAACAAAAAAGACTAGAAGGAGAAAGACAGGCACAGTAGTGTATGCTTGTAATTCCAGCAACTGAGGAGACTGCAGCAGGAGGACTGCAAGCTCAAGGCCAGTCTGGGCAACTTAATGATACCCTATCTCAAAATAAAAATAAATAAAGGTTTGGGGATAGGCTCACCAGTAGAAAAGGAGCTCATGTCCAATCCCCAGCATGGGGAGAAAGAAAGAAAGAAAGAAAGAAAGAAAGAAAGAAAGAAAGAAAGAAAGAAAGAAAGAAAGAAAGAAAG
>NW_025999960.1:6614371-6634051 GCF_001458135.2 Marmota marmota marmota
AGAGAGAGAGAGAGAGAGAGAGAGAGAGAGAGAGAGAAAGGCAATGCTGGTATTATTTTTTTAAGGTCCAAAGGTCACTGGTGCTAATATTGTAAACCATGCAAAATTATGTGTGAGAAATATTCTATTAAAATATGTTAGAATTTTAGAAAGAACATAAAAAGGTAATAAAATCTTGAAAGTGCCTTTATATTTTGCTTTTTAATACTAAAATATAAAGAGAGAAATTTTTATATTTTTAAGACATAAATCAAAAAGAACCCTGAACTCAAACTTCAAGTAATTGTAAAAACTATTGTATCCTCTTCTGAAGGAGTGCCTGATGCCTACCTACCCTTTCTTCAAATCACCCATACCAGTGTCTGAATAACAGAGTAGCTATCAAATTATCTGGAAATTATTTTCACGTCATGAAGATTTTGGAAATATTTAGCTGAGTAGTTTAAAAAACTTTATTTAGTGAATGTATAAAATCAAAATACTAATAGTATCTTGTGCTATATACATTTCTCAAAAATAGAACTTCCCTAAGTCAATTCTTTACTAGTTTTGTTAAACTGATACGCATTCCACAGAAAAGCATAATTCCAAGATTAAAGCAAAAAAAAAATTTGATACTTATGTTTGTAAGACCCTCTATTTGTCATCTTCACCTGAAATTTCTTGTCTTTTGCAAAATTTCCCTCTTCTCATTTTAAGCTTCCTGTTCAAACTTGCTTGTACCCAGGTTACTTTCATAATCCCTATTCTTTATCAAATACATGTCTGCTAAACACATTGTTTCCTATTTGGCTGTAAGCTCCACTCACCTGAGTATAACCTCTGGCAAGATATGGCCCTCGTGTCTGGTTCATTACTTTGTGCCTAAGGCCTGCCATACTGCAATGACACAAAGTAGATGCTATCCATAGACATCAACTGCACCAAAAGATAAATGAATGGTACGTCCTTCAAGTTCAAATATTAACTAATATAAATGTGATTTGAGGAGACACTAACTGTTCTTCAGGGAACACACCTGAACCAGTTCAGGGGCAGCACATTTTATTTCGCATACAAGGTATATAGCTGTGCACATGAGTTTTCTTTTGACCCAACTTGTTTAAAATTTGTGAAACAGCTCAGGATTATATACAAAAAGAGTTGGAAAATTTCATCACATTAAATATCTATCATATTCTGGACTGAGACTTTAGACACAGAGCAAGTTGAGATGATAAATACATTTAATATAAATAAAACTATGAGTTTACAAAGAAAAGAGGGCTAACATGAATGACGATGCATTATTATTTTTAATTGCTTCTTACAGCTCTGTATACTATTCATTAACTTGTATTTGACGCTTTCATTTAGTAACATCATGCACCAATAATAACATTTTCTAATTACTTTAATTCCCTTCATCTAAACACCACGTTGTTTTGTTTTGTGTTACTGGTAGGTGTCATGTCTTGACAGGTTGGGGCTTGGGGCTTTCCCCCTTCAACTATATTTCACAAGTCTGAGGTATAAGCAAAGATGAGAATGACAGTGCCCAGCCCATGTGCATCAGGTCTCTGCTGCTATCTTCAGAGTGTGGCATCAGGAGATGGCATTTGTTACAACAGCCCAAGCAGACTAGGATAAATTTTTGTACTGAGAAGTAATATTTGTATGAAATATTTGCTGTAATATTTGTGTGCAGAAGTGGCTTTGGAACTGGGTAATGGGTTCAGGATAGAAGAGTTTGAGGTGCATTTAAAAATATGTTAAAGGTAATTCTGGTGAGGTCTCAGACAGATGAAGAACAGGTTATTGGAAACTGGGGGAAAAGGAATCCTTGTTATAAAGTGGCAAAAAACTTGGCAGAATTACATTCTAATGTTTTACAGAAAGTAGAAGTTGCTAGCAATACAATAGGATATTAAGATTAGAAGATTTATAAGCAAAGTTTTAAAGGAGTAATTTGGTTCCTCCTGACAGATTATTCTAAAGTGCAAAAGGAGAGAAATGAATTGAAGATGCAGTTGTTAAGTAAAAGGGAAGTAGAACTTGAAAATTTAGAAAATTCTCAGCCTATCCATAACATAGTAAAGCATGTTCTGAAGAAAATACCATGAATATAGCTGGACTATCACTTAATAAATACTTTACAGTATTATCAAGGAGAAGCACTGCAAAATTAAACTAAATAGGAAGGAAAGAAGATAAGGTAGGATGATCGAACTAAATAGCCGCAAATATACCCTATTCTTCAGGAAGAAGGATGGGAAAATGTCCCCAAAGTGGTTCCGAGATCATTAGGGACACTGCCTCAATTTGAATAGCCCAAATGACTTCTGCCTGAACCTGTGGGGACAGGATGCCCACCTAAACCCAGGGGGTTGACTCTGCCATCTGAGTAGTTCAGAGGGAAGAGCATCAAGCAAAAGATCATTACTCATTTTACTGAATAATTGTCACATATTTTATGCCAATTTATTTATTTATTTATTTTTTGCAAAAATGTGGGATGTGACCATTATGTGAAGCTAACTCAATTGTTACTGATTTGTGAATTATAGTCGAAATATTACACTTGGGAAAATTTATTTCAGTGTTGCAAAGTTTGGCCTTCATAAATTTAATCTTCTGTGTCTAAAGATTCTACATTACTAAAGATTCATTGGTTTGGTTATCTGACATGTCATCTTCAGCGCCACTCATGTAAGATGTGTTTCCTATGAGCACCACAGTGCTCTAAACAAAGCATGCAAATTGGCCTTTGGAAATACACTAAGGTTGTGCTTGCATGAATTCTAGCCTTCTGAATCGCAGTGCACAAGACAAATGCACATTCCATATGCCACTGGTGAATACAGTGCTGCTCTGCTTGCCTTCTAATCGGTGTGCCAAACAGAATCATACCATGTAATGATGACAGGTTATAAACCAATTTGGTGGCTGAGAAAACAGGGTGCAACAATGATGCAGTGGTGATGATTATGCAGTAAAATAGGGTGTTTTTGAGATTTAAGATCTAATATGCCTCGCTACGTCTTAGACATACTTGGAACACACCAGCTTTTCTTCTTTCTAATTTCTTCCTTTTGAGAATTGTCTGAATTTTTAGAGTGGGAATGTCTATCCTATGCTGGTCTAACCGTGGTATTTTGGAAGCACAGAAGTTCTTGAGTTCATAGTTTCACAGCTAGAGACAAATTTTGCTTCAGGAAGAATCATGCCTTGAGTCTCATGCATACCTGATATAAGTGACATTTAAAGGCGACTTTGGACTTTGTGAACTTTGGAGTTGATGCTAGAATGCATAAAGAGTTGGAGGACTGTTGGAATGAATGTATATTGAATAGAAGAAAAGCATGAATTTTCAGGGCTAAGGGTAGAATGTTATGGATCAATTTATATTTCCCCAGAATTCTTATGTTGATGTCCTAACCATCAGTGTGATGGTAATTGAACATGGGGCTACGTGTAGGTAATTGGGGTTAGATAAAGTCATGAGGGTGTGACCCTCATGATGGTATTAGTGGCTTTATAAGAAGAAGAGAAACCAGCTCACTTCCTCGCTCAGGCAGAAGGCAGCAGTCTGCAAGCCAGGAAAAGAGGCCTTTCTCGAGGAATCGAATAGGTTAACACGCTGATATTAGGCTTGCCTTCCTCCAAAACTGTGAGAAATAATTTGTTTTTTTAAGCCACCTGGCCTATGATATTTTGTTATGGGTGCAAACTAAGATAGTGACATTCAAGACATATTTGCCAGATGACTGGCTGAACTCTCTCACCTTGGGCTGCCTTTTGATGATATTTAGCTTGAGCTCTGCTATGGTTTAAATCTGGTTTGTCCCCTTCAGAATTCAGGCTGGAGTCTATTCACTGTTGTGAGGTACTGACTGTGGATACTTATCTGACTGTAGTGTTAGAGGTGGGACTTGGGAGGTGATTAAGTTTAGAAAAGGTCATCAGTGTGGAGCTCCCATGATTGAGTCCTAGTGGCTTTATCAGAAAGTGCACACATGTGCATACATGCACACACATACACATGGGCTTCCTGTCTCTCCCCATGTGATGTTCTGTGCTACATTGGGACTCCAGTACTCTGTCAATAAGAAGGCTATCACCAGATGCAGTCCCTAGTTAGAACCAAGAGCCGAAATAAATCTCTTTTCTTCAAAATGTACCCAGTCTGTGGTTTTGGGTCATTAGCAACTGAAAATGGACTGATACAATATTCATGTTCTTCTCCTTGGTCAGCATCCAGGTGCAGGTGGAAATCCAAGGTCAGGAAAGAATTGATGACATTATCTATTCCTGTTTTTAACAGAGGTCAGTATAGAGGCAAAAGAGCAGATTTGGGGATGAGGAGAGCAAGTTTATAAATAACAAAGTAAATGTCACTTAGTAACAATGTAATCACAAAGAGCAATGACATGTGGTTGAATGAAACCATTAATATAGAGAGTATTGGATGAAATTATTCATGTGTAGAATACAAAGCAAATATTGACATCTGCAAGGCACATACAGTCATCCTTTTTATCCTTGGTTTTGCTTTCTGAGGTTTCAGTTAATGGCAGTCAATCACAATCCAGAAATATTATATGGAAAATTCCAGAAAAAAATATTTGATGAGTTTTAAATAATTTTTATACCATACATTTGTACATGTATTCTAGTTTATTATTGTTCTTAATCTTTTTAAGGTTATTTATAAATCAAACTTATCATAAGTATATTTATATAGGAAAAACCATAGTATACATGTGGTTCAGTAGTATCTGAGGTTTCAGACATTCCTCTATCCTCTACAGATAAGAAGGGACTAGGCTACCATATATGAAGAAGGACTTTACAATTGTATTTCACTTATCACAGAAAATCTATGCCAGATTTTCCTTTCATTGTAGAAAGTACTCTTTACCAACTGTATGATGTAGGAGATTTACCAGTGGAGTAGAATTTCCCCTGCAGAAACAGACATATTTTCTAATTTGAAATCCACTATCCCATCACAATTTCTCCATTTTTAATGTCTTGGTGGATTATTTGTGTTTGTATATTTCCTACAAGTTAACTTTGTGGGTTTTATTTATAGTTATATTCCTCGGCTTAGCCCACTAGTAAGTGGCCACTTACTAATGTCTATTAAATGAAATTTTATAAATAAAACATGTATAAAAATGAAATCTCTTTTGCTTCCTTCCTTGCCACATGTTCTCAATCAATCTGACCCATTTCTTTGCAAACAATTTTTTAAAACCATGTCTTTTCAAGACAACATAAATAATATATTTGAAATATATTCATGGTAAAAAAAAAACAGTATAGAAAGAGAGGTGAAAACAGCAGCTTTTTTACCTCAAACCCATGATTCCCATTTCCCAGAAGTAGCTACAATGATCTGTTTTGTGTTTAGCCTTTTAGAAATTGGCTATATACACATTGACATGTAAATGTGTATATAGTATCTATTAAATAGGATGTTAAATAATTTTTTAAGTAGACCCCAAAGCTGAGAACTATAGGTGAACAAAGTGAGTATTCCTTTGGTCTAAAGAGATGTGCTATACTTAGTTTTGCAGCCACCTCCCTTTCCAGCCTATATATGAGAAGGCTAGAGACATCAGAAAGTGAGACTTCCTTTCATGAGCATTATTACTATGTATGCTTCTCTCTCATAACAAACCAAATGATAGTAGCACCAAGCCATGTACTCATTAAGAATAGGGAAATCTGCCAGGAGGGGTACCAATATACAGCATTCTCTTTCCTTTTCTCCTCCCCACTCTGCCTCCGGAGATGCTTCCTGAGCTGCAGAAACATGCTAACCAGGTATTTCAGGAAAGGAGTGGAGCTCAGGGACAGAACATGAGAGAAGTTGACTCATGTCTACTGGAATTAATGTAGAAAAAGGCAAGTGCTTGATTCTTTTTTTTTTCTTTTTAAAGAGAGAGAGAGAATTTTTTTTTTAATATTTATTTTTTAGTTTTCGGCGGACACAACATCTTTGTTTGTATGTGGTGCTGAGGACCGAACCTGGACCGCACGCATGCCAGGCAAGCGCGCTACCGCTTTAGCCACATACCCAGCCCAAGTGCTTGATTCTTATCTGAAAATTTAACAAAAAGGATTTCTACTTCTGACTATCCAGTACTCAGGGCTCGTAACCCCCTTCCTGAAACAATTCTTCAAAAATTCTGGATAAAATCTTTTTTTTCCTCCCATTGGATAAAATCTTATAGATAAATATTTTTCATACATGACTGAGTTAAGGCCAGAAACAATAAAGAAGTATGAATTTATGGAAGTAAGAGAGAACTGGAGATGGATTTGCCCTTGGATTATCTGCTTGTGGACAAAACTTAGTTTTTAGTAAGCCAACTCTACTAGGAACAAGAAGAAAATCTGCATGAGACATTAGATAGAGGAAAGTTTTGCATAGAACTAAGATCTGCAAGCAGGAACATACTGGCTGAGTAAACTAGGGAAAACCCCACTGCATAATATGAAAGTGTGGCCATATTTGTGTTTTGTCTTTGGATCTATATAGAAGGGAAAAAATACATCTTCCCTGAGATTTCCTTATCATAGCCCTGAACTCTACCATATTATATGGACCACAAAGTTCCAAACTAGCAACTTTAAGAAGAGATATGCAAAGATTGAAGCTACTGAAATGATCAGAAATAGAATACAAATAACTATATAATATACTTTAAAAAATAGTAAAGAGAAATCGAAATAAAAAAAAAAGGTAGAGAAGCAACTATTTTTTTGAGGGTGGGAGGCTGAGAATCAGCACCAAGTCTTCACACATACTAAGCCAATGCCATACCACTGAGTTACACCTTTGGCATCCCCAAAAGACATTTGAAAGGAGTCTGCCAATTAGATTTAGAAAGGAACCAAGTAAAAGTACTTAAAAATACACACACACACACACACACACACTCATATACATATAAATAATTAATACTGAAAAACTCAAGTATGTGTAAAATGGTAAATTATACCTAGGAGAAGAAAGAAAGAACTATAAAATAGATCTAAAATAATAACAAAATAGCCAGGTGCAGTGGCATGTGTTTGTAATCCTGGCTACTTGGGAGGCTGAGGAAGGAGTGTCACAAGTTCAAGGCCAGCCTCAGTAACTTAGCAAGACCCTCTCTCAAAATAACAAATAAAAAGGAGATGAAACTCAGCAGGAGTGATCCTGGGTTCAATTCACATGCCACAAACAAAACAAATCCACAGCATAGAATACAGAAAGATAAGAAGATGAAACAGCTAAAAAAAAATCCTAAGCAATATGGAGGATAAAGTGAGAAGACCTTATGTATGTTTTATTTTAGGACCCAGAAGGATTGGATAGAATGAAGAAGATGCATATTGATTTTTTTATTTAATAATTGTTGATAAAATTTTATTTTTATTTACTTATATGTGGTGCTGAGAATTGAACCCAATGCCTCACATATGCTAGGCAAGTGTTCCACCACTGAGCTACAACCCCTGCCCTCATGTACTGATTTTTATTTACCTTTCTTACAGGCTTTTGGCTTCTGAATCAGAAAATATGCATCTTTCAATAATACATGAAAATGATCAGCCATTATTTTTTTTTCAAATATTGCCTCTTGATAGTAATTTCTATTAGAATTTACTCATTTGAAATATTTTTTTCTGTTCCCCTCTTCTTAAAAGGTATTCACTGAGATAAAGAATTTAATATTTGAGTTCTTTCTTCCCAGCATATGGAAGATGCCATCCTGGTATCTTATGTTTTCCATTGCTGCACTTTGGGACAGCTGTCAAACCAATGATCATTCCTTTGTGGGTGAACTGGGATTTCTTTCCTCTATTTTTAATAACATTCTACAGAAACACATTAAGGAAATTTCAGGGAGGCACTAGGCCCAAGAAAACCTTATAAATTTTACAATACATTTAAGGAACATGATATTTTAATCATATATGTATATATTTTTAGAAAGTATCAAAAGGAGGAATGCTTCCCACCTTCTTTTATGAAAACAGTAGGAGAGTGATACCAAATTCAGATAAAAGAACACAGAAGAAAAAGTAAATTATAGTCTGGATCACCCTCTTAACCAAGGAATCAACCCTAAATGATATATTAGCAAACAAGACCCTAGAATGTATAATTAAGGTGACTTTTGTTTAATATTGGACTATCTATATAAAGTCTATTATCATCACAATAAATGTCAAAAAAGTATTTTATTACATTAAGAAACCATTCTTGGTAAAAAGCTCTTAGTAAAATAGGAATAGGAAGGAACTTCTTTAACTTTATGAAATGAATCTGTACACAAATATGCAAGCATAAAACACAGCAAGAATCCTACTTAATAGTGAAAACATTAGAAATATTCCTTTTGAAATCACGAAGAAAAAAAGATGTCCATTAATAGCACTGTTTTCAACATTGCTTTGAAGGCTCTAGCTATTGCAATTTAGCAAGAAAATGAAATAAAATGTCCCAAAATTTTAAAGAAAGAAAACTCAGTAACAAAACATAAAATAATCCACAGATAAATTATTAATATTAACAAGGTTATCAGAAATCATTAGAAAAAAGTCAATTGCATTTCTATACACTAGCAACAAACAGATAAAAAAATTATTAAGAAGAAAGAAATACTTGATTACAAGCCTCAGAAAAGACCCACACGTTTGATCAGTGACAGAGTGACAGCACTGAGGATAAGTGGATAAAGAAAGAACTTTAACATAATTGGCTCTAGGCAAATTGAGAATAAGAAAGAACATGAAAAAGGAGGAAAAGAAGAAGAAAAGGAAGAGGAATAGGAAGAAGAGAAAGGGAGAAAGAAAACTATGAAACTTGACCCCTCACATCGTACTAAAACAAAATAATAACAATGATCAGGTAGATTAAAGACTTTAACATATAAGGGAAAATTATAAACAATATAGAAGAAAATTTAAAAGATAGAATTCATGATATTACTTGAGGGAAGAATTTCTCAATAAGACCCAAAAAAGTACTGACCACAAAAGGAAAGATTACAAACTTGACTTATTAAAATTAAGAACTCTTCATCAAACCTTCATAGTATCCATAACTGTACAATTATCTCAAAATATAAAATGTTTATAATTTTGCTGAGTTAAAAAACTCTAGCATCAAAGAGTGAAGATAAGCAAAAAACTAGGGAAAGTTATTTGCTTACATAAAATTGGCAAGAGTTGGGGCTACAGTTATAGCTCAGTTTTAGAGCACTTGCCTAGCATGTGTGAGGCACGGGGTTAGATACTCAGCACCACATAAAAATAAATAAATAAAGGTATGAGACATATAATAACATTTTTAAAAATTGGCAGTGGTTGACAATGCAAAATATATAACGTATTCCTACAAATTTATTATAAAATTCCATAAAAGTATATATAAGAAAACAATCAAAAGATAAGTCTTAAATTGACTCCAATATCTCAAATATTGATGAAATGTAAAGTAGATAAACAAATTATTTTACACTGGAATGTTGTAGAGAATTTTTAAAAATAGCCAGGAGCCATGAAGCACATCTGTATTCCCAGCCACTCTGAGGCTGAGGCAGGAGGAGGATCATGGGTTTGAGGACAGCTTCCGCAACTTGGCAAGAGTCTGTATCAAAATAAAAAATAAAAATGACTAGGGCTGTAGCTCAGTGGTAAATTGCCCCTGGATTCAATCACCACTAACTTCCCACCTCCAAAAAAAGTAAAAAATAAGTTTTGAAATATGATGTTAAATAGAAAATAGAATGTTACAGAAGAATACACATAGTTATTATTTACTTAATAATAGCCCTGAACTGCTAGAATAGTAATTGAGACTGTCAACTTATATATGCCAAAGAGACACTATAAAGTACTTCTAACCATCAACATCTTCAATGCTTAATGAACCTGGACCACCTGAGTCAGAAGATTCTCCTGACGTTGTGTCAACAGGTCAACAACAGCCTAACACTATGCCACAATGCACCTCATTTCACATCATCACATAGGCATTGTATCATCTCACGGCATCCCAAGAAGGGTGAGTACAGTGAAATAAGATATTTGGGAGATGGAGAAAGAGAGACCACATTCACACAGATGTTTAATTACAGCACATTGTTATAATTGTTCTATTTAGTTATTAGTTATTATTGTCAATTTCTTACTGTGCCTAATTTGTAAAGAAAATGTAAGTAAATGTAAATATCATAGGTATGTATGCATAGGAAAAAAGCATAGTACATACAGAATTCAGTACTATCTGCAGTTTCAGTTATCCGCTGCAGGCCATGGGATGAATCCCTCATGGATAAGGAGAACTACTACTATGCCACGCTTTTTTTTTTTAATCAATTCATCAGTTGATTTCACTTTTGGGGCATTATTAATACTGTTCCTATAAAATTCATGTACATGTCTTGTATGAACATCTACTTTTAATTCTATTGAGTATATAAGCATGAAACTGATGGGTCATCTTTCAAACTCTGAGTTTAACATTTTGAGGAACTACCAAACTTCTACCCAATACTACTGAGTGATTTCACAGGTTCATCAATGTTATATGAATGTTCCAATTCTTCACATCTTCACTAAGGACCTAATAAGAACAATGCTTGCTATTATCTGACTTTTATTTTAGCCATCTTAATGGAAAAAATACCTCACTGTGGTTTTCATATTGAACATCTTTTCATGTGCTTATTGGCCATTGATTGGTATATCTTCCTTGGAAAAATGTCTATTCAGATCTGTTATGTTTTAGCTATGAGGTGTCCCCTAAATTCTCCCATGAGTTAATGCAAAACACTTTATATATCAAATGGATTTGGTTATAAGACCCTTAACCTAATCAGTGAATTAATATTCTGATATGGATTAACATAACTGTAGGTAGGTAGGGTACTCCTGGAGGAGTTGGGGCCCTGGGGGCATGCATTTGGGGTATATATTTTAGCGGAGCTCTCTTTCTTTCCTTCTCTCTGCTTCCTGGAACCATGTTCCCAGCTGGTTTCCTCTGCCATACTTGCCCACCCTCATGCCTAAGGAATGGAGTTGGCCGTCTAAGGACTAAGACCTCTGAAACTGTGAGCCCCCAAATAAACTTTTTCTCCTCTAAATTTATTCTTATTAGGTCCTTTGGTCACAGCAGAAAAAAACTGACTAAAACAAGCTCCTTCACCAATTTTAAATTTTGTTGTGTTTTTATTATCAGGTTATAAGAGTTCTTTATTCTGGATAGAAGTTCCTTATTACGTATATTATTGTCTCCCACTGCATGGGGTGTTGGGGTGTTTTTCCACTTTCTTCATGATGTCTCTTGAAACAAAAAAATTCATAATTTTGATGAAATTTTATATCTATGTTATTTTCTTTTGCAACTTCTCCTTGCCTCGACTTATTTTTGAAAACAGAAGTGCAAACATGCTATACACAAAATTCTTCAGGGTGGACGTTTTGCCAAATTTCTATCTTTATCTATCAGTCTATTAATCTATCTGTCCACACTGCACCTTCTTTTGTGTCTGTATAGGAACATATTGTATGGAAGTAAACAGCAAGTTTTCTCTTGATAGTCATCTAAGTGTTTTTGTCTTATTGCTCTTACAGTGCCACAACATTCATGACAATAAATGTTTACATATGTTTGTGAGTGTATCCACCCTATACATTTCTAATGAGAGATATTGCCAAATTATTTCTGTTGATGATATCTGTATCCATATACATATATGTATGTATTACATATACATATATAATTGTAATGTTAGAGAATGCCTTGAGTGTACGTTCAAACCTTTTTTTTTTTTTTTTGGTACTAGGGATTGAACTGAGGGGCACTTAACCTCTGAGCCACATTCCTAGTGCTTGAACTCATGATCCTCCTGCATTAGCCTCAAGAGCCACTGGAATGACAGGCATGCACCAATGCACCTGGCATGTTCAAGCTTTTTATCCTTAGAAATCTGACTTTAAAAATGACGTTTTATTTTGCCTTTCTTTAATTGTGTTTGAGGTTGAGCATCATTCATATAATTATTAGATATTTGTATTTTTTCTATAAAGTGCTTCACAATTTCTGTTCATTTTTCTAGTGGAAGCTTTGCCTTTTTGTTGAATTTTAAAAGCTTTTTTAATTTAAGAAAATTTTCTTTTTCTCAGCTACGTATTCTTTAAATATTTTTCTTATTTTGTTGTTTTATTTGAATATTCATGAATTTTGTGTTATGTAAAAGTTAAGATGTCTACATAGTTGAATTTATCTCTTTTTTTCTTATGGATTCTACAGATTTCCTTTTTTCTTAAGTATCTATCTCTAAATATTTCCCCCTAATCTTCAGATTATAAAAAGTCTAGCATTATTGGTGTTTTTTTTTCCTTCATTTAATTTAAAATCACTATAGCTGGGCACGGTAGCATGCACGACTATAATCCCAGCGGCTCTGGAGACTAAGGCAGGAGGATCACGAATTCAAAGCCATCCTCCGCAATAGGGAGGTGCTAAACAAGTCAGTGAGACCTTGTCTCTAAAATAAAATACAAAATAGGGCTGGGGTGTGGCTCAGTGTTTGAGTGCCCCTGAGTTTAATCCCCAGTACCAAAAAAAAAAACAAAAACACCAAACCACTACACACAATTTTTGAAACTTATTTGGAAAATTGTATGTATACTTATATATTTGTATACAAATGTGTATATTGAGGCTGTATTTATGTATACAAATACATGCACATATGAACATATATAAATATTTATATATTTGTATACATATATATGTAAAAATATATACATTATATAAATATATACATATGTGTATGTATTTGTATACATAAATACAGCCTCAACAACTTAATGAGACCCTGTCTTAAAAGAAAATATAAAGGGGCTAAGGTTGTGGCTCAGTGGTAGAGCACTTGCCTAGCATGTGTGAGGCACTGGGTTCGATTCTTAGCACTACATATAAATAAATAAAATAAAGGTCCATTGACAACTAAAAAAAATAAATAATAAAATAAAATATTAAAAAAAGAGCAAGGGATGTGACTCAGTGGTTATGTGCCCCTGGGTTCAATCTCTGGTACCAAAAATACACACACACACACACACACACACACACCCTAGAATAGGGCTATGTACATGATCACTAAATAAATATTATTAAATAACAACTTTCAAATTCATATTCCAATTTACACTTCTTCGTATGAGATTGTCTAAATATTTTTTAAACTTAAAACTTAACATCAGAATTGATTTGACACATCCCAGTAGTGAATAAAGCTAATGCAAAATGTAGTTGTAAGCACAACAAATTCTAGATATTTCTTGTCACTTCACTTACAGATTTCAAGCATCTTTTGTTTAAATCATTATTTGAATAACAAATGCTTCCTGAGGGGGGTGGTGAGGAGAGGGAACAACAGGTATTTGAGCCTTTGCACTTGGAGAGAACACTTTTGTTCAGTCTAGAAGCCCTAAGGATTCCCAGGCATCAATAAACAGGAGTGTTTCCCAGCCCTGAGTGACACCTGAATTTGTGTCATTCACATAAAAGGAGACATTTAATATGTTCCAGCAGAAGATTAACAGAAAGCCTTTTCAGAAATGAACAGAAGTGCTACAATTGAAGTTCAATTAATTTAACCTCTTACCAGAACTATATTCTTTTTCTTGTTTTCTGTTCCAAGCCACATTCTGCAACAAGTATGATAGGAATAAAGTCAGCCATTGTTTCTGTACCTTGAACTGAACTATACATCCAAACTCCTGTAATTACTTTTATAAAAATCCAACTTGAATTTTTATGAATAATAATAATAATGACATTTTGAGCTGCTTGGGAAGTTAGTGCCATTATTTGTTAGAGTTTTGCTATAAAAATAAATAACTAAAGATACGTAATTGTAGGAAATAAGCAATAAGACTTACATGAAACTTTAAAGGAACTATGCACAAGAACTGGGCTGGGGCTATTGCTCAGTTGGTAGAGTGCTTGCTTGCATGCACAAGGCACTGGATTCTAATCCCTAGCACCACATTAAAAAAAAAAAAAATCTGCCCCTGGGGTGAACTTAGCAACACATTGAAGGCAATAATGAAGGAAAAAAATTTTTTTAAGAATACATAAGAACTAAATAACACAAAATGTTTTCAAAACTGTTATAAAAAATCAGAGCAAATGGAATGAGGAAGATGAACCCTACGATTTCTAAACTGATGTCTTCATGCTCCAATTTCTTTTCTTTTTTTCAATCCAAAAGGACTTTCCAGAAAGAATAGGATTCTGGCTATGTAAAGAGATAGTTGATTTGCATATACAGATACAAGTGAAAAGTTCAACTTGGAGTATAACCAAAAAGTACTAAGTGCTCTTCTTTGTGTTTGAAGGAGGAAGAGGGTTGGCTGACGGTTACAAAAGGATGTTGATGCTGGGTCATGAGTGCTTGTTGGACATAGCTGGAGAGGCTGGCAGGAAACAGTAGTTTCTCAAAGCCTTGAGGTAGAGACCAAGATCAGAATCTGAGCTGTCTGACCCAAACTGGATGATCTCTGGGAAGATAAATCTGATTATGTCACACCCAATCGTGACTTCTCTTACAATTCTGCCTAAAGATGAAGTCCAACATTCTTAACAGAGTCTTATGAGTCCACCCATATTGTGGACACAAATTGCCTTACCATATCAATCTTTAAACCTTAGAAAGTCTGCATTCCACCCATTCCAAACCTTCCACATTCCCTGACCATGCTATGTTCTTGTCTTCCTCCACATCTTTCCTGTATATTTGGTACTGCCTGCTTTCATCTTCTCAACTAGCCATCTTACAAGCCTGTATTTATTAAATCTGACCTCAGCGGCTCCTCTTGGAACATTTTGCTATTCTCCTAAAGGTAGCATTCCCCCTCCATTTATTTTGTGACATTTTCTTTGTAATAGTATTTACATATATACAGATATTTTTTCCCTTCTGGTTATAGTTCTTTAAATTGGGAGACACACAATGTTCCTGTTTGTTTTTGTATTTGGTTTTGAATCCAATTCATGATAGGCAATATTCCATAACAAGGTTATAATTTATGACTCATCCTTAAGATTTCCTGTTGACTCGCAGGTTTATAAAAGTTGTGATTATTTCCTCCAATACTGTAAGGTGTGAATTGTTTGAAAAGTTCCAATATGCTCTAAAACACAAGAAAGCAAACTGTGAGCCAGGTGCAGTGGCGCAAGCCTGTAATCTTATCAGCTCGGGAGGCTAAGGCAGGAGGATTGTGAGTTCAAAGCCAACCTCAGCAATTTAGCAAGGCACTTAGCAACTCAGTGAGACTCTGACTCTACATAAAAAAATAAAATAAAATAAAAAGGACTGGGAATGTGGGTCATGGGTTAAGTATCCCTGGGTTCAGTCCCTGGTATCAAAAAGAAAAAAAAAAAAGAAGAAAAAGAAAACAAACAGTGAAGCTAGTAAGTATAAAGCATATACAGTAAGTAAAATATTAGTTTATGATTTATGCTTGAATCTCACAGGATTGTTAAGTATAAAAAATGATTAACAAGTACATGTAAAAACAAGTACATGTAAGGCATCATGACATACCCAGAAATATCAAGTACATTGACAATCTCCAGAAGGTAGAATTGATAGAATCAATAGAAAATATGATGGAAAGGGTGTTATTCAATGATAGATAGACCAATTCATGATCATGACTCCTGAGTTATGATGATCCCATTTTGGCCCTACAGGTTCTCAAGCCACAATGGCTCAGCAGGCTAACTGACCTGCTGAGTTGTGTCAGGTATACTTGCCCCTGCATTTTCTGATATAGCAAGTATATATCATTGGCCCCAAATGCCTCCCATTTCTGGGCCCCTTGTTCATATCTAAGATCTGCTTCTCAAAGTCACATCAAAAGCTGGGAAGCTGATGCAGCCGAGAGAGAGAGAGAGAGAGAGAGAGAGAGAGAGAGAGAGAGAACGAACATAGGAACTTTGCATCAGGGAGTCGGGTGGTATGGTCCTACCAGTAACCTAGTCTAAGTATGGTAACCCATTCTATCTCTTTTCCCAGGTCTGTATGGTTTAATGAACTGTAATTTGAGCATCCTAATTTTGCCCATGAGCCATTCTGTTCTATGAACTCTGAGTTAGCTTGCCTGGTAGTATACTTGAAGGATACCATTGCATCAGGGTAATTTTTCATGTGACAAGTAAAACTGCATGCACTGCTAGATTCTTAGAATCATATAACTTAGGTGGAATGAATACATGAAAGAATAAATGACAAAAAAGCAAGAAAAATATCTTTTTAATATAACCATGAAACATGAAAAAGAAAATTCATTGTGACTGAGGAAATAATCCTGTTAAATTCTAAGAGCTCTGAGCCCTGCTGCAAACATTCAAGAAAAACATGATAGAATGGAGTTGGTAAGCTAGGAGACCAAACATGCACTATAACCTGGCTTCTGTCAATTACCAGTGGGTGATTTAGTAGGGTGGTTTAACTTTACTAAACTTCTACATGACAAATGAGGAAAAAAAAAAAAAAACCCAAAACTCACGAAGGTATTTTGTAGATGTGATTAACATTTACAATCACTTGACTTTACATAAGAAAAGTATTACCCTTTATAATGGGGATAGGTCTAATCTAGTTTGTTGAAGTGTTCAGAGCAAACACCAAGATTTCTCTGGAGGAAAAAAAAAAAATTCTGCCTGAGTTTTCAGCCTGCCAGCTTGCCCTACAAATTTCAGACCTACCAGCTTCCACAATTGTGTCAGCCAATTTCTTAATGAACAATAAAACACCCTATTTGTTCTGTTTCTCTGGAGCACCTTGACTGATGCACCTTTCCAGTTTCTACTTCAAATTGCTATGAAAGTTATTTGAAAACTTCAACATGCTGTGACAACTTAAAGTATTATCATCCCAAACATATCTAAAGAAGGTAATTTAAATAGATGAAAGTACATGTACCTTGCTATGATTTTGAATGTTTGTCCCCTTCAAAACTCATGTTGAAATTTGATTGCCATTCTGATAACATTAGGAGGTGGGACCTTTGAGAAGGATTTGGCCAGGAGGGCTCTGCCCTCATGAGTGGGTTGATGCTGTTATGACAGGAAAAAATTCATTATAAATGGGTGAGTTTGATCTCTTTTTGTGTGCTCTCTCTCTCTCTCTCTCTCTCTCTCTCTCCCCCCCCTCCCTCCCTCTCTTTTTTCCCCTTCTGATATGTGATATTTTTTACAATGTTAATGAAGCAGCAATAAGACCCTCACCGGAGATAACATATTCACCTTGGACATCCCATCCTCCAGAATAGTGAAAAATAAATTTCTACTCATTATAAAGTACCCATTCTCAGGTATTCTGTCACAGCAGCAAAAACAAAGACATGACTATTATATGATTTTTTAAAATTCTTCTTGCAAAAGAACTCTGTAATACTTTGAACAGAAATGTCAGTTTTTAAAAGAGAGATAGTGGAGTTGAAGGATGCTAATGAGAAATTTCTTTTATTTCCTTATTTTATGAATCTTAACTTGTTAACAAAAGTAAAAAGAAGGAAGAAAGAACAATGACAAATGACAAACTTTATTTTACTTATCAATATAAATTAAAATAATTTGCCCGTTTTGATCCTCATCAAATGCTCTTAGTCTCAATCCTTTGAGAAAAAGTAAAATTTTACATTATTCATATAACCTAAAAGTACACAGAACCTTCCCCTTTATCACCAGGATTCCTCATTCTTTCCCTTTATCCCACAATAAAACCTGTCATTTTGGTTAGTCCAGCTCAGATAAGCAGTGATGCTCCACCTTGGTGAGTACATCCTCAAATAAAAGCTCAGCTATGGATTCCACTGTTTACTGAGTTCACCATAAACAAGTCACTCAAATCCCTTGTACCTTCAGTTGGCATTCCAGCTGATCAGCCTTTCAGGGTTGTTAACCAAACAAATCATTATTGCAACATGACTCTCCTATCATTGCTCTTCTGTTTTCTGAAGACTCATATCAGAATGTCTTATTACCTTAGCAACATAACTCGTAGCTCATTTTTAGATTATAAGCCATTCTTATTTACAAGACTTGTCTCAGAGCCTTCAACTCTATCCCCCAAACTAAACCTACTACCTTCAAATATGAATTCTGACAAATAGTAAAAACTTTTAAATGTAATACAGAATTTGAAGTCTCAAAATCGCTTTTCTAAAAGTATTTGTAGCACTACCTCAAGAGATCAATTAAGTTTGAAGATATTCGATGATCATGTAAAAGTGAATAATGTGGGGCTGGAGCTGTAGCTCTGTAGTAGAGCACTTGCCTCACATGTGTGAGACACTGGGTTCGATCCTCAGCACCACATAAAAATAAATACACAAAAAGATATTGTGTCCATTTACAACTAAAAAAGTATTTTATAAAAAGAGAATAATGTATATTTGAATGTTCATACTCCCACAGGATTGTTTAAGAAAAATTAGCCTTATAAGCATAACTCATTTTTCATTGATTTTTAAAGAATATTCCTCCCAGAGTCATCTGTGTGCAATAAAGAATAATTAGTTTATCTGTTAGTTTTGCTTGTTGACATATTAAAAAAATTTTATTCAGACCAAATATGTAATAGCATTTGAGTAAACTTGCTAAAGTATAAAGTAAAAATTTCTCCTCTAATCTTTACAAAATACTCATTAACTTGAAGCTATAATAAAAATGAATCCTATGTCTACTCTGCTTTGAACAACAACAACAAAAACTTTTCCACAAGTTTTCTCTTTTATCTTAGTTTATGGTCCTTAATTCTTGACATGCTTCCTTGAATTATCAAGCCTGGTGGCATCTCATCTCAAAAAACACTTCTTACTGTACAGGTTTTCTCATAAAATAGATTTTTTAAAAGTAAAGTCTTGATAATCTTGAAAATCATGTAGCAGACAGGCAATTACACTTATTTTGAATACCTGGAATATATTAAAATACTTACTGTTTGGAAGGATCAAATCAATCTTCCTTACTTTTTTATTGTTTTTTAAATTCTATAGAAACAATTAAGGACACCTCTTCATTTTGTTGTGGTAGCCATGTCCTTAGTATCTTTTCCTGCATTTAAAATGTTTCTACTGAAAATGTAACAAAATATATCAGCAATTTTTGCATAGATATTTGCAGGGTAATTTTGGCTCATTTTTGTTTTATTTTATATTTACAAATTCCTGAGAATCTGAAGTTTCTAGATGTATGAATTGCTAAGTATAATGTCTGTGAAGACAGGAATCATGTTCTTCCTGGTTAAACTCCTGGCAACCTACATGCAGTTCCAAAAATGCCTGAATTAAAGAATGAGATGAAAGGAAATATATTATTTTTGATAAGATTCTGTATGAAGGTCCAGGATTCATCAATCTCTAGAGCCATAGGTTACTGTAAGGTCCTTCCATGAAATATCTTCTCTCTCTCTCTCTCTCTCTCTCTCTCACTCCCCGTCCCTCCCTCCCTTTCCTCTCTCCCTCTTCTTGTTAGCTGTGCTCCTAGCAGTCTTTAAGATACCAATTAAAAGGAGGGTATTCTAAAATTGACAGACCAAAGTTCAAACCCAGTTTTGTCATTCATTACAAGTGTGAACTTGGACAAATCCTGTCTTTTTTTTTTTTTAATTT
>NW_025999960.1:6636602-6691571 GCF_001458135.2 Marmota marmota marmota
GCTGCTGGCCTCCTCTGTGGTCTGACAGGTGTGGAGAACCGAGATGGACCGCTTCCTTCCCCCGTCTCGAACCCAGAATTCAGCCCTGAGTACGGTGCTTGCACGGCTGGCAGAAACTGCAGCACTGTATCCCTGCGTCGCTATCTCCTCGTTTCCCAGCGCTCGCTGCAGACTCTAGCCGCGGGGCGGTTTGCTGAATAAGCAGTGTTACCCTCCGTGCGACAAACCTCTCGTGTTTGAGTCCCCGTAGCCGATCCTCCTGCGATGGAAATCCTTCCTCCAGGTTCTGGAGCACCCCACTATTGCTGGAAATTCCTAACAAGATATCCTTTAGCCGTCCTGACTTGTCATACTCCCACACAGTGAAGCAGCACACGGGGGCAATGCACTCCCCTTGCCGCCATCTTCTTCCAGTATAATCCAAATCCTGTCTTGATATCTAATTTTCTAACCTATAAAATGAGGAAAATAATAGTCTGTACCCCCAGCAGGAAATAGGGATTATTAAATGAGATAATTTTTCTAAAATACTTAGTGCTATTTGGCATTACAGTAACAGCTCAACAAATCTTTGACATTATGAGCATTACCATTACCATAATTATAAGTAAGTTAATTTTAAGTTCCATGAGAGCAATAATCACTATTTTTCAAGATTTGTACCTCCAGTACCTAGCACAGGATTTTCTACATGTTTGTTGAACTGCACTGTTTATAATCGATTGATAGAAATCTCAAGGATAAATATCCCTCATTTCCCCTTCTTTCTTGCTGGTGGGTGTGTTTTGTCAGAAAATAAGCAATATATTTAGCTTGTGAACCATAAATGCTGATCACCAGTCTAAATATCTAATCTAAAACCTAAATGATCAAATCTTCAAAGGGAGAAAAACTGACTTACTGCTTCAAAGCAAAAAAAGTGAAGTTTGAGCAAAAACTGAGTAATTACATTTGTATGTCTGTGATACATTTTTCTGTGAAAATGCTTCTTGCTTTTAAAAATAATACAGTAAAGAAAGAGATAACCAGGAAGGGAGAGTGAAGTGCCAGAGAAATGTGAAGTTTATTTGCTTTAGTTTATCCTATTATTCCACTGAGGGACTATTCAAGTAATCTGTAATAGCAAAGTGACTTTCCTCACCCACGTAGAAAAACTCTGATGATTCTTTAATCATGGCTAAATGCCAGAATTTCCACAATACTTGGAAGCAGTTTCAAGAAGGCTTCCTTAAAGAGACTGGCTCGGTAAATGCATGATGGCAGTAAGAGCTGGGAGATCACTGGGACTTCTCCTTCATTGATTGAGAATTCCTTACTAAGTACAACTTTATTTGCACAACTGCTTGTTTCACATAGCATAGGTACTGCCAGAGTAAGTGCCACTAGTGTGGGTAATGAAACTTTTTATTCTTGGTTCACTACAGTGTTGATTTTTCCAAATTCCATAGTGAAAGGCCTTTTAAACTTCATACACAGCTCTATGTGAATGCTCCTGTTAGAGCTCTCAGCCCAGAACTCAACTGATAAAATGATTCTACCAGACAAGGTGGGGCCTCTTAAAACATTACATCATGTGTATACACAGAGCCAAGGAAAGATCTTCTCATATGGTACCTCCAGAGTGATTATCCAGGGAACACTCAGTGACTCGAAGTCATTATGAGTCTAACCTTGCTTGAGAAAATATTTTGTAAGATATTCATCTTGCTCTTAGGAAATACAGATATATTGAGACTTTGAGCTGCATAACACATTTTAGATCAGAAAATTCCTCCTTCTCAATTTAGCGGCTTACCCAAGTTTTAATTGGTGAAAGCACTGGAAATAAAACCCAGGTCTTTTTGCTCTATCCAATATCTAGCGCTGATTCTTAATTATTTGATGTTAAAGCAAGTGACTATTTATTTATTTATTTTTTTTAACAAGCACTCTCTCCTGTTCCATTCATATTATAGTAAGGGGTACATTTCCCAAGCAATTGTTTTCATGCCAGAAAATCCTTCAATTTCTTTCTTTCTTTTCTATTTATTATTATTTATTCTATTTATCACATTATTTATTCACTTTTAAAAGTATGTTTTACAAAGTTCAGAATTTTTTAATTCTAGGGAAATTGTCACTTGGCAGAAAATGTTTTACCCTTGAATTTTAAATAATACTAAAAGCAAGTGCGATTAGTATCAATCAATACAATATCAATTATTCACTTTGGGAATAAAGCTGAAGACCCTGATTTAAAAGTATGATATGGATATATCATATTTTAAAACATCTACATTTAATAAAAAAAAACCAAGTGATTGTTTCATTGTGCAATAAACTAACAATCATCTTTTTTTTTCAGTGACTATACTGGTGGTGCAAATTTAATTTTGTTTCTTATAGAGTCCAGTATTTCCCCTGGAATTCCTCTCTTTCTCTTGTAGTTCTCTAGGGATCTCCACAGAAAAAACATCTGATTTCGTTAACCTGCAACAAACAAATCTTATTGGACTCTTCAATTAGGGAATCAATGCCTACTTTGTGAAAAGTCAGTATCAAGCCAGCCCTCCTCTTGGAATAGCATAAATTCTCTGCCTCATCCCTCCTACCCCATAACCTTGAGTGACAACTAGAGGCGTTGGAGTCAGCGTGCAGCTGGGTTTAAATGCTGACTCTGCCGCTTAATTGCTACATCACCTTGGGCAAATTAAGGAAACTCTTAGCCTCAGTTTGCTTATCTGTTAAGAAGAAAACAATACCTGCCTTTTAAGACTGTTATAATGATTATTGTGAAAATAATCTAATCTGCCTCCAAGAGAATGCCTAAAATATGGTTGGTTTTCAATAAATGGCGCTTCTTGTTTCCTTTCAAGTAAGTCATTTTTGCCTTCTAATTCTTCAAGTATTTATAGTCCTTCACATTTCAAATGATTAAACCTAATACTTATGGCTAGGTGGTTGTATTTTCTCAAGATTGCATTCCTGGCCAAATTTAATGTTCTTTTTAATTTTTGTAAGTAAACCTTAATCACATTTCTGGCATGTACTTATAACAGAAAGACTTTTCCTGCCTACTACTTTCTCTTCCCAGAAGACCAAACCCCTTCACTATGTACTATTCCCTTAACCACATGGCCAGGGATTTCAGAGCTCTTCAAGAGGATTAAATGTGCTACCAGGCCTGCTGCAAAGTGGCTTTTATTTTAGTGCTTTGTCCACATTGCTACTAAACTAAGGGACGTTTTATCACAGAGCAAATCAGTGGCAAATCTGGATATGGAAGCCAACAAGCTAGATTACCAGCTTTTGGTGACACTGAAAGATCTCTTCCATTGACCGACTTCCTTTGCTGTGGGGTTTCAACAATGCCCATGCGAGAATATGACCAGAAACGGGAGCACCATCCTGTACTATGATATGATGGATCTGCACACTCACAGACAATCAATTCTCCACAGACCTGAACTTAGAAAAGGGAAGCCTGGCACACTGCTTAAAGGCCAGTCAGCCTCATTAACAAGCACACTTACTTCTAGCTTTTCTACAGACATAGTGCTTTGTCCACATTGCTTTCCCACTAAGTATTTATGGTGTAGGTTGCCTGTTTAGTAATACACTAGACCATGTTTATCCAATTTAATTTAGCTTTATTAGATGACTTAATTTTGCCTGTTTTCCCATATCATCAGCATAAGCAATCTGTTGCGGTTCAATATATTGCTCCTTGGCATGGGAATAAAAACATTCCCTTTTCTTCAGGACACAGTGATTTATTGTTTTTGCTTCACTATAGAGGCATAGAAGGGAGGAAAATAAATGTTTTTATTAACACATGGTTTTGTCCTATACTTTAATAACATGGTTTTATGCCAAATCCCAGAATGAATCATCCCTTATAAATCAATCTCTGAAATTGCAAATTTAATGTTTTTATAGTTGAAAATTATTACTCTGAATAATACAGAAAAATGAAACAATTCTCAATTATCAAGTTTAATGTACATAACACTTATGTTATTGTCACCTGTTATGTGAGTGTATGTATACCTACATGTGTATAAAATATACTGCTGAGATAAAGTTTGAATTAGGGCAAAATTCAGTCTTAAGATGCAGATTGCTTGTGAAGATATCAAACTTACAAGAATTTAGATATCATTTGCTCCACATTTAGAATTTAGGCTTTCCAAAAATTAAAAAAATATTCTCTCCCAGTATAACCTCAGTTGTTATTAAATATGTAATTTTAAAGGGAAGAGATGAATAGAAAAATAAACCACAAATAGTGCTCTTCTACTACCATTATTTATTGCCTCAAGTCTTGGCTTTGATGAGCATCTCTGCCTTACAAAATCTTTCAAACACTTTAACATATTTATCTTTAGTCTTTGAATGAAAAAAGGATTTCAGGGCTGGGGTTGTGGCTCGGCAGTAGAGCACTTGCCTAGCACATGCAAGGCCCTGGGTTCCATCCTCAGCACCATATAAAAATAAATAAAACAAAGGTATTGTGTCCAACCACAACTAAAAAATAAATATTAAAAAGAAATGGGGATTTCATCTAAAACCAACACTTAGTGATTTGGAGGTTCTGAATAAACCATTCTGATAACCTTACTATTTAGTAATATTAATGTTATGTTAATATTTAGTAACAAACCTATAGAATTTCTGTGGTTATTTGTTTTTTGCGATGAAATTCAACTTTGAATATACCATAAACACTTTCCTTGACTATTAAAAATTATCAAGGTGACAAAAAGGGATGGAGTTGTCACAGCTCACTCTTGTTTCATTTAATGCTATTAAACCGTGAAAATGTTATCAAAGAGCATCGTTTTCTAGCTAGTAAACTAAGTTAGAAATGTTCCCCAGTTTAATACAAATACATGTATTCAGAAGAGGAAATTGCTGTGATCCAGTCAGCTGGTTTCCTGTTTTGGAAATCTCTGTCCTCTGTCAATCAGGTTGGGTGGTTCTTTCTCTTTGTCTCTACAGGACAGTTGGCCAGTCAGTGAAAATGACAGACATTTCAATGGAATGGTGGCTCAGTTTGTCAGATTCTTTAGATACTTAAATATAAAAATATTGGGGCTCTTTTAATACAAATTAAAAATGTATTAGTGTCAGGTAAAGATAGTTTTTGGCTAATTTTATATACAATTAACCTTTCAGGAGAATTTTAAAAAGTTTTGCTTTGATTCCTTCTTTAACAAAATGCAAATTATGCTAAGATTTCTACAGGGTATTATATAGGTCAAGTTGGGAAAAGTGGTCTTCTTTATAATGACAGTTTTATCATCTATTAATAGAATGTACAATTGGGCCTTTATGTGCTTCTCTGTATTTTTTATTTTTTCAAAATCTGTACATTTTTTAAAAATTATGCTTACATATGAAATGCAAAATTCATGTGACATCTACATAAAACATACATGGTGTTTTATATTATTTTTCAAACTGGATGTAATACAACAAGAAAGTATCTGTCCTCTAGAAAGATTATTTTCTACAATATAATATATATTTCTTCCTAAATATACATCCACTTTAACCATGCCCTGGGTTTTAACTTAGGAAGAATATAGCTGTATCCTCATATGTACAGGTGTTATAATTTCAGTGATTTTATGATTTTTATGTTTCATTACCTAATTTTTAAAGATATTGAGTTTTTTATGATTATTGATCACTTAGATATCTCCTTTTAAAATGAATATTCAAGGCACTTGCCTACATTTTTTTTTGCAATCTGTCTTTTTTTTTCTTCTTATAAGTGTTTGATTGTATGTGAAGCAATTATTTTCTCTCACCCAATCACATCTCCTTGCACACTTTATTGGAATAATTTGATGAATAGAATTTTATTTTTATGTTTTACAATTTACAAATTTAAGAAATTATTTTGTATAGCTTTGAAAAAAAATAACTATTTCTTTTTCTTTTTCTTTTTTTGTGAGAGTGATTAAAGCCAGGGCATCCTATTAATAAGTTATATCTTCAGCTACTTTTAAAATTTGTTTTCTTTTGTATTTCAGTATTATTTATTATTAATTCTAATTTTCAATATTTAGTATGTAAAAATAAGTTGTTACATGGTATGAGTGAAGGGTACAATAGCATTTTATTATCACACAGATTTCTCAATATCCTAATATCTTTTTTGGAATGAATATCATGTTTCCCCTTCCCAACAACATAATGTCTATGATGTATCACTGCCTAAATAGCAAGGAAAAATTTGGTGGGGGGGAGTTTTCTCACTTATTAATTTCACTATAAAGTTTACACTGATTTTTTTTTAACTTCATAACATCAGTCGTGTGGCATTATGGTGCTTTGGTCAGTGGTAGACTTCATTTAAAACCATGGATACAGTAAATAGCCTAGCCATGTACTGTCTGTACCATCTAGATTCTTGTCATTACACTCACATATTTGGAAAATGGCAAAATGATCTTAAGATGAATTTTACAGAATGTATTTCAATCAAGCAAAACATCATTATATATGCATGTATGTGTAATTCTATATATAATTTACATAATTTTTACTTGTTGAATTTTTGAATTTACTAGAGCTCTTTCAATTTCATCTGCTTTTTAAATTTTATTTATTTATTTATTTATTTTTGGTACCAGGGATTGAACCTATGGGTGCTTTACTATTGAATCACATCCCCAGGACTTTTTTTTTTTTTAATTTATTTAGAAAGAGGATCTTTCTGAATTGCTAAGTGCCTGACTAAATTGCTGAGACTGGCTTTGAACTCATAATCTCCCTGCCTCAATCTTCTGAGTCACTGGAATTATAAGTGTCCACCACTGCATGTGGCTTATTTGCTTTTTAAAAGCACTAGATTGACATTAAGGATTCTTTCTATGGTATGTTTATTTTGAATATCTTCTAATTTTGCTGTTTTGTTTAGGATTTTTCTTACTCTTATTTTTTATAAAATGTACTTTCTAAACTATTGAGATAAATGTTTTGCTAATAAATTTTTAGTCATTTTAAAAAATGTTTGGTTTTATATGCTATGACTTTTAAACTTTTTTCCATGCGGGGTGTGTTGGGGAGGGGGAGTCAAATTTTTTATTTGTTCTGCAACCAGCCATCTTAGGGATTTTTCCCTGTCGGTTTTACACAGCCCTATCATTCCCCTAGTTTCTTGTTGTCATCAACATTTATTAGGCTGATCTGGTGCTCAGCACAAAGGCTTGCCACCAAGTTGACAAAGGTAGCCTCATCACAGAGGGATGCAATCTAACCAGGTTTGTCAGCCTCAGGAATTACATGTGTGGTGGGCGGTAGTGCACAGAGGCGACCTCCAGCACCTCTTAAAAAGCAGTATTAAGGATCCTGGAACTTCCAGCAGCAATACTTCCTAGGCCAGAGCATGGATTCTGCCTGAAGCTGGATCTTTAACTCATTGGAGCCTTGGCCTCCCCCAACTCTACTCTGAGGTAGGGAAAAAACGACTATTTTATCATCACACCAACAAAACTTAGACTTTAAATTTAAATTTATATTCATGCTATCAATCTTATTTTAAAAAATCCTTCTAGTAAGATGAGATGAAATTTTATAATTACAGGAAATTCTTGGTTACATTAGTAGGGACACAGAAGTTTAAGAAATAATAGTTTAGCTAGTAATTTCATTTTTTCCTATCAGGCTTTCTGTATGTTCTGCTATTTATGAACAAGTCAGTTGATTTAAATTTAATATTACTCCAATTTTTACTACATTACTTGTTTTTACATATGACACCCCAATCTTCCTTTTTGTGGTAGAACTTGTCCCCTGACACCTGTTTCTAGTAGGAGCTGCCAGTTTTACTTTACAACTACCTCCAGTCCCAGTGAGTAGACCAAGCCAGGCTAATAACAGTCATTCCCCAAGATTTTTCTAATCTAACTAGAGAAGGGACCATGTGAGAGGGGACATTTATTTAGCAGATGTATTTACTAATTTGGGAATTATCTGTTTAGTATTTCTATAAATTGATTTAAAAATTGCTCCTCACATAATAAATTTAAAGAGTAACCTATTGTTATATTTGCATTTTATGTTAACATGAAATTGAACATTTTCAGAGTCAAACAAGTTTTATGCTTTGGCTGCAAACTTTGCAAATTTCCCTATTCCAGAATTGAGTAATGTTACCAGTAATATGTCACAGAAATTCTCAGTTTCATTAACTCATTTTTGCCTAGGCACCAACTCAGCAATGTTAGAAAAGGTGATTGTTCTTGCTGAATTAATTCTAGAAGGGAATGGTTCATAATAAGAACTGTCTGAGGAAGAGATCATTTACTTGTTGCAGTGTTTTTTTTTTTTAAATTAGTGCATAAGAGTTGTACATACTATTGGGGTTCATTTTGACATATTCATACAAGCATGGAACATAATTGACTTCCTAGAATTTCTCCTTTCCCTCCCTTCCTCACTCTGTCTATGATATCATATAACTATATTTTGGTCAATTTCATTCCACCCTTCCTTACTTTTTCTATCCCTCCTCCTTCCTCCTTAACCTACCCTTCCTCTCTCCACTGATCTCTCTTCTGTTTTCATGGGATTCCCTCCCACTCCCTTTTCTATCCTTATTTTCGTCTAACTTCTGCATGTGAGAGAAAACATTTGACTCTTGACTTTGAGTCTGGTTTATTTCACTTACAATGATGTTATGCAGTTCCATCCATTTGCCGCAAACACCGTAATTTCATGCTACGTTTCCTTTAAGCATTTATCTGTTCACAGGTATCTGATCTGGTTCCATAATTTGGCTATTGTGAACTACACTGCCAAAAACATTGATGTGCCAGTACCATGACAGTATGCTGATTTTACTTCTTTTTGATAAATACCCAAGGAGTGGGATAGCCAGGTCATATGGTGGTTCCATTCCTAGATTTGAGGAATCACTATATGTCGCAGTGTTTTGTTTAAGCCTCAGGACCACCTAAGGATAAGTAGGTGATGTCAGGAAGGCTCCTTGCAACTGTTTAGGGGGGAAAAAGTCTGTGCATCTGTCACACAGCTGTAGTGACAGCCTAACAGGGTCAAAGCATGCAGGGAGTTACGTGTCTTATAGGATGTATAAATGCTCTGCTGTCTCAAGAATGCCTATGCAAAGCATCAGGCCTAGAAGTTCCTTCAATGAGCTTGTCTGTGATTCTATCTTGCTTGTCATCTTCTTTAATTTGTGGTAATTATTAAAGAGCATCTGATTTCTAAAGGCAGAATCACCTTTATAAAACCTCAAAGAACAAAGATTATTGAAAGTAGAATAATAAAAAAGTAGTATGTTCTACACTGAATTATTACTTAGCAATGAGAATGAACACATTGCAGTTACTTCATGCAAACATGGATAAATCCTACAACCATAATGTTAAGCAAAAGAATCACGACACAAAGGAAAACTATTAGTATACATCTATTTATAGAGAGAGAAGATGGGAGGGGAGGGGAGGGGGGATAGTAGAGGATAGGAAAGGTAGCAGAATACAACAGTTACTAATAGGGCATTCTGTAAAAATGTGGATGTGTAACCAATGTAATTCTGCAATCTGTATTTGGGGTAAAATTGGGAGTTCATAACCAACTTGAATCTAATGTATGAAATATGATATGTCAAGAGCTTTGTAATGTTTTGAACAACCAATAAAAAAAATTTCAGAAAAAGGGATAAGTACTTAGGTTGTAAAAGAAAAAACAACTATAACAATCAAAAAAGTGATTACTGTGAAGTGATAAAAGGTGTTAAGTCTAGAGGAAAGGAAGGAAGATACAGTCTAAAAGAGATTTATGTGGTGGCAGGGATGCTTCTCAGTTGGTAGGAATGTTTTACTTCCTAACTCGTGGGATCATGAGTTTTTATTTTGTAATTTTAAATTTTATTCTGTTTTCTTTAAATATTCCCAAATATGTTGTATTTTGCAATGAACATAGGCAAAAGTCACTGTTATATTGAATATGCTGATTTCTTTCAAAATCATTAAATCACTTTAAAACTGATATAGTTTAGGGATTATCCACAAACCTATGGAATCTAGAGATGAGTATAAATTTTTAGTAAGTGAAGTTGGTTGTTACTTTTTAGCAATGAGAGGAAATCCTTAATTTTAAAATGTTGGCAGTAGATTGGGGTAAACATTCTTAAGTGAAAATAAGATCACTTTCTTCTTCCCTGGGGGTTTGCATAAACTAGATGACACATTTTTGTTCCACAATTGCTTAGATGTTTGAAATATCTTTACTGAGGTTGCTATCATTTTTCTTCTAGATGTCATGTCAAATAAAAGATTAATGGAAGTGTTTGCAGATGTAGCATCTGAGCAGGTGATGAATATTAAGCTGCTTGATGTTTTGTATTTCTATGCCTTCAAATGTTGTGTGAAAACCCTTGATAGCTAAGGTAGAGAAATCAATTCAAGGTAGGTAAAAGGAATCTTTGTCTAAAACAACAAACTTTGAAAAATAAGTTCATAGTAATACTCATTGTACAATTCCAAATCCAGTAGAAGTAACTACACTAAAATTTGGTTGTGGCTCATCCTAAGTTTTATATACATATGCACATTCCCCCCACACACTTGCACAGTTTTTTGTCACCTAGTCTGACACTATCTATATTCCTCTTCCACTGGAGTTTTTAATTTAGCAGATGACTTTCCAAGACAGTATCAAAGAGTAAAGAAGAGATCTACCTTATTTTGTAATGGTTGTATTATGTCCCCTGATCCTTTGCATAGTCATTTTTCCATCTTAACCTATCATCCTCCCTCATTACCCTTGTGTCTATTTTCCTGTGGCTTCCTGACTTCTTGCCTGGAGAGTACTGGTTTTGAACACTGACTGCACATAAGAACTTCAAAAATATCCTGCAGCCCAGGCCACCTGGATCAATAAAATCAGAACCTTTGGGGTGGGACCCAAGCATCAAGATGTTTTTAAAGTTCCCCAGATGATTTCAAAGCACAGTCATATTGGGGAACCTCTGAAAGTCTTTGTACATGTTCATTTCCTCTCCTGGTGCCCATCCCCAATCTCCCCCGTTGTTTATTCTTGGTTGACTCCCTCTCTCCACAGCTGCTTTGCTCCTACTCATCCCACAGATCTCATTTTACTACCTATTTATACTGGGGAGCCTTTCTAGCCCACAGAGAAGATGAATAGATGCAAAGTTTTGAACAATGAAACTCTCACAGGCCTCTAAAGTCATACCTGTAAGTTGTACTTTGAATCATTTAATATCTATGTAACAAACATCTTGAAAATTAAATTGTGTCTGTCAAGCTAATTCTACACTTACAATCATTAATTAAGTTAACTATAACCATGGTTTGTGAGAGTGATTTCTCTACACTGTATCATTTAGTTCTTTCAACAATCTTTAGGAAATATTCAAATTCCATTTTACTATGAAGTAAACTGAAGCTTGGGCAGTTTAACAGATTTCCAAAATATACACCAAAGTTAAAGACTAGATATAATATGGATTTTTTAAAACTCATAAAATCTTCACTAGGTTTAAAAAAAAATAGAAAAGTAAATGAAAAGGCTTGAAAACTTTTAAACCAAGAAACCTTTTGAAATGTGTATTTTTTAAATTTCAGATGCTATGGAAAGAACTGTTCAGCAGGATAACAGAAGAACAATAAATAAAAACGTTTGAAATATCAACTATTGATGTTATGACACACAGGTGTGTTTCTGATAAGTTTATAAAGGCTAAAATAAGAGACACTGAAAATTAAGGGTTTTTGTTGTCTTGTTTTAAATTTAAAAAAAAATAGTTTAATATTTCAGTGTATACTTGGAGTACCTTCCAAAAGCAGTAGTTGAAAACAGAAACTTGAACAAGATTTTTAGAAGTTTTAGTGCTTACAGACACCTTGATCTCTACTAGATGGTTGATTAGACATGAAGGTTTCAGAAACCAGAGCACACACCACACCCTTTCTATTCACTACCTTCCCTCTCTCCACCCCTTCCCTCCTCTCCCCTTAACTCTCACAATATCTTCTTTATTTTTCCAGCTTGTACTGTGTGTTCACCTCCTGTGTAATTACCATAAATAATCAGCAAGATAGGACCTGTGTGGGACAAGGGCCACACCTTGGTTGTGTTGTGAGCAACCGCTTGAAGTGGTGGCAACCTAAACATTTGCACACTTCTTGCCACAATATCCTGTAACTTCAGAATTTCATCACAAGTAAATCTAATGGGTGAAATATATGAATTCTTCATGGTTAATGCCTGACCCCAAGGTGACCTTCCCCTATCAACTAAAGTGTTGACTGGCTTATAACACTTGATTTGGCGTGCTTGGGATGGGTGTTGACTACAGCTCAGGATGATTTTTCAAATAAAAAACAAACAAAAAACCCAATTGTTCTGCTCTATTACGAGCCTAGCAGGGGAAAACAAAAGGCTTTGTTCAGTTGTAAACCTATAAAATCAGAGATATAATTCCTGCATCTGCCAAAGCTAAAATAATCAGTAACATGACTTAAGGATCACAAGATCCCAGACAAGCAATATTTTGATACTTTAAAAAAGTCAGCTATTAATGTAAAAGGGGGAAAAAAAAACACTATAAAAGGAAGTACACACATATGCACAACCACGGTTCTCAGTAACAAGGAGATAGAAAAAGCCCCCATTACCTGGGTTTCTGTGGTACATCATCTTGTCTGCACTGATCTCAGGCCACCAAAAAATATTTAATCCTTCCCTCCTTGTGTTCTTTTGAGTCTTCTGAGGGTCTTCCCAGGTGCATGACAAAATTTCACCCACTTTCTTGAAAAAAATACAAGGTTATTTAGCAAGTTATAATTAAATACCAGTATTGGAAAGTTGCCAAACTCTGATGTCCAAGTCACTAATAACCAACCCTCCAAACACATACACAAGGCCTAAGTTGTACAAAAAAGACAAAGTTGTATCATTAAGTAGGACTACATAAAACAGATTCCCAGGTAGATGCTGGGGCACATACCTGTAATCCCAATAGCTTGGGGGACTGAGGCATGAAGATTGTGGGTTCAAAGCCAGTGTCAGCAACTCAGCGAGGCCCTAAGCAACTCAATAAGACCTTGTCTCTAAATAAAATAACAAAAAGGGCTGGGGATATGGCTCAGTGGTTAAGTGTTCCTGAGTTCAATTCCTGGTACAATCCTCACCCCTACCAGATTCCCTAACTGAAAAGTGGAGAAATTGAGGGTCAAAAAGAAATTTCACTTGCTCAAATTCACACTATGTATTGGCAAACGAGAATAGAATTTAAATCTCATGAGTTCCCATCAAGTATACTTTCCTACTCCTGATTATTTATTTTAATAGATATGTGGTTTTCAGAATTTCATAACAGCTTTTGAGATAGCTGAGTACACCTGGGTTATTACAAAACTAGGAGTGAGACCACAGGCAACGAGAAGCACAGGCATTTAGCTGAGTGCTTAAAAATTCAGCTCTGCTTCTTTACAAGGTTCACTGATACCTCTTTTCCCCCCACAATATCTGGTTTAATCTCCACTGGGTGATCTGTTTCTTATTAAAAAATTTGCAACATAATTTCAACCATTGCACCTTGCTTTGATTTGTCACTGTCATCCTTTCTAATATGACTAACCATTGTACTCTGTGCTTTCAAACAAGTGGGACAGCTTCCTTAGAGGAACTTCTGAGTAATTTAAGGAGAAAGTTTACCTGCCTCCTTAAGATAGTTGATTCTTAACTCTCTGAGTTTTATGCATCTCTCCTTCTTGGTCCAGGTAGGTACTACCTGGAATAAACCCAACTGGGCCTAATCTATTCTGATAACCTTCCCTAAAATATCTGGTATTCACTTTACTTACAATTCCTTGGTAAAAATCAAATAAGTCACTTTTCCTCTCCCTTGTGCATCAGTGACAAAGTGATTTAGATGTTAGTTTCAAGTCAAGGTGTCATTATTACTACTTGGCAGCACTTAGCTAGCTCCATGACGCACCATTAAGTGCCAACTCTTTAAGGATGTGTGATGACTATATCCCAGGCAAGTCCAGGATACAGTCCCAGGATTTTCTGTGTCCAGGGTCCTAAATGGGCATCACATATTACTATGCACCAACCTGTGCCTTGTCTAATAATGCTGTTTCTTGTATCCAATATGAGCTTCACATCAGAAACCACCATTTCCTGTCACCTTTAGGTTTCAATATGAATAAAAAGAGTGGGTGCCCATTTCAGACTGTGAGCTCCTTAAAGGCTTTGATCATAAGGTATTTAACTTTGGCTGTCCTGTGACTAACAACCTGATTCTTTATGGGTATTTAATACATGTGAAAGAGAACCAAGAAAGAAGTAAGAAATGAATGAATAGTCTCCAAATACCTCTCATAAAAGGATAATCCTTTGGTAGTTTACCTTAATTAACCTGTTTTTCTTTTTTCTCATTTTTTATTGATGCATTGTAACTATACATAATAGTGGACTTTGGTCTTACATATCTGTACATGTACATAATATAACAATATAATTTGGTCAATGTCATTCCCAGTGTCTACCCTTTTCTCCTCCCTTTTCCTGGTCCCTTTTCTCTACTGTACTGGTCTCTTCCATTTTCATGAGATCCTCACAACCACTTTTTTGCCCCTTTTTTTCTCTCTAGACTCCACATGTGAGAGAAATCATACAAACCTTAACTTTCTGAGTTTGGCTTATTTCAACTAACATAATGCTCTCAAGTTCCATCCTTTTTCCTGCTTACTTTTCTTTTCTATGATCATTGATATTTTAACTTTTTCCTAACTACAGCTCCCTTTCTTCATTTCTGCCTTCAAAAGAAACCATTCCTTTCTTGTTCTGGTCTAATTTTATAGGCAATTACAAGATTTGTACAAGATCTTTAAATCAAAGTAACAAAAGATACTGGTTGATGTGCCCTGATAAATCAATGGATGTTTATTGGGGACTGTGATTTGCTGCTTTGCAAGAAACAGTGACATATACATAGTCCATTTAAAGATGACCCTGGCCTTGAATGTTGATAGGGGGCATGCAGTTTCACAGTTGTGGAGACTAGAATGGAACTCACGAAAAGGAACTGGAAGAACAGGCGGTAGGAAGTAAATGTGAAGTAAATGTGAGCTTATAAATGCAGCCACACTTGAATCTAATGTATGAAATATGATATGTCAAGAGTTTTGTAATGTTTTGAACAACCAATAAAAAAAAAAACACCCTAAGATACCATCTTACTCCAGTAAGATTGGCAGCCATTATGAAGTCAAACAACAACAAGTGCTGGCGAGGATGTGGGGAAAAGGGTACACTTGTACATTGCTGGTGGGACTGCAAATTGGTGCAGCCAATTTGGAAAGCAGTATGGAGATTTCTTGGAAAGCTGGGAATGGAACCACCATTTGACCCAGCTATTGCCCTTCTCGGACTATTCCCTAAGACCTTAAAAGAGCGTACTACAGGGATACTGCCACATCGATGTTCATAGCAGCACAATTCACAATAGCTAGACTGTGGAGCCAACCCAGATGCCCTTCAATAGATGAATGGATAAAAAAAAATGTGGCATTTATACACAATGGAGTATTACGCAGCACTAAAAAATGACAAAATCATGGAATTTGCAGGGAAATGGATGGCATTAGAGCAGATTATGCTAAGTGAAGCTAGCCAATCCCTAAAAAACAAATGCCAAATGTCTTCTTTGATATAATGAGAGCAACTAAGAACAGAGCAGGGAGGAAGAGCAGGAGGAAAAGATTAACATTAAACAGAGACATGAGGTGGGAGGGAAAGGGAGAGAAAAGGGAAATTACATGGAAATGGAAGGAGACCCTCATTGTTATACAAAATTACATATAAGAGGTTGTGAGGGGAATGGGAAAAAAACAAGGAGAGAAATGAATTACAGTAGATGGGGTAGAGAGAGAAGATGGGAGGGGAGGGGAGGGGGGATAGTAGAGGATAGGAAAGGTAGCAGAATACAACAGTTACTAATATGGCATTATGTAAAAATGTGGATGTGTAACCGATGTGATTCTGCAATCTGTATTTGGGGTAAAAATGGGAGTTCATAACCCACTTGAATCTAATGTATGAAATATGATATGTCAAGAGCTTTGTAATGTTTTGAACAACCAACAAAAAAAGAGAAAAAAAAATAAATAAATGCAGCCACATAGCCAGCTCAGACCTTCCCAGACCCAACCCTCTGCACTGAGCCCTAGACTGTTGATTGTTCAGCAACCACATGCCCAAATCAGTTACTTATAAAAGATTTGTGGCTTCTCACTTTTGTTTTACCTTGTAGAAGTGCTTTTGGTATTCAGTTATTAATCACATTCCAAATGTCAGCAAATATATATCCTGAAATCTGAAGCCTACTCAAAACAGTCCAGTTGCTGTACAGAGATCTGTGTCACTGACCTCATAGCCCTTAGGACAAAATCTAAGTCAGAGAACTTTAAATGTGTGAATCCCTCACTCCTGAGATCCAACTATGGGAATGAACTCAAGGAAATATTCAAAAACCTGCTCACACTAATTTTATATTATTTAAAGTTGTTTCCAGTTGTTTAATATTATAAAGTTGTGCAGAGTAGTGCTTAAGTACATGATGATACATCTGTGCAATCGACTGAATATCAAACTTAATAGGATGTTAGCAGTATTGCCAGGTGTCTTAGTCCATTTTGTGTTGCTATAATAGAATACCACAGACTGGATAAATATATATAAAGAAATTTATGTTCTAGAGATTGAACTTCAAAGTTGATGGACCCACTTCTGATGAGGGCTCCCCTGCTGCTCCATTCATTGTGGACTGCAGAAGTTCCAGAGAGGGGCAGAGAGAGCTCATGGGGGTCTGAACTAGATTTTATAACAAGCCCACTCTTATGATAACAAACCCCCTCTGAGATGACCACATTCATCATTCACACAGGCAGAGCTCTCATGACCAAATATCACCTCTTATAAGGCCCCACTTGCCAACACTGCTGCATTGGGGATTACACAGCCAATACATGAACTCTGAAAAATCACAGCACCATGGAAACGTGTTTATCGTATGTTCTCTTAAATGCTATTTTTCAATAACATATGTAAATTCAAGCATAACACAAACAAAGAAGGATAAAGGCAAAATGTTAACACGTTGTCTAGTAAAAAGAGGTCATTGGGTAGAAGAGTACAGCAAACTTTGTTTTATGACTTTGCTTTTGTTTGGTGTTTTTTTTTTTTTTTTAGGTTTCTGAATAGAAAACATTATTTTTTGCAATTAAAAACTTAAGTGAAAAAAATACAGTGCAAAGAAGGAGATTAGCTATTACTGGGAATCCAGAACAGTGAAATTTCTTTCCTATCACCTCTAAACTTTCACAATAAATTTATTGATGCCTAAAATTTCACATTGAGATGCATTTTTTTCTTTAACACTGTTATCTTTTTGCTTACACTGTATCTTTTGCTCAAATAAAAATATTGTTAAACATATATGTCATAGGAGGCCACTGATTTTTAAGCTACAAGTTTGTGAAATCAATGTATAATCTTAATTGAAATACAAAACAAATGAAATGAAATAAAATAGAAAAATATCCAAGTTCATCTTAGTGTGGTAAGATATTATTTCATGATACTTTAATTTCAGTCATATTGGTATGGAATGGGACATGAGGTAAAATGTTTTTTTTCTTTTTTATTTGTTTAGTTAGTCGGACATGACAGTAGAATGTATTTTGACACATCATACATAAATGGAGTATAACTTTTATTTCTTCTGGTTGTACATGATGTAGAATCACACCAGTCATGTGATCGTATATGTAAATAGGGTAAAATAGGGTAATAATGTCTGATTCATTCTACTATCTTTCCTACCTCCATACCTCCTCCCCTCCCTTCACTCCCCTCTGCCTAATCCAAAGTAACTCTATTCTTCCATAGTGCCCCACCACCTTATTCTAAATTAGCATCCATATATCACAGAAAACATTCAGCCTTTGGTTTTTTGAGATGATTGGATTATTTTGCTTAGCATGATATTCTCCAGCTCTATTCATTTACCAGCAAATGCCATAATTTCATTCTTCTTTAAGGCTGAGTAATATTCTATTGTGTATATATACCACAGTTTCTTTACCCATTCATCTGTTGAAGGACACCTAAGTTGGTTCCATAGTTTAGCTACTCTGAGTTGAGCTGCTGTAAACATTTGATATAGCTGCATCACTCTAGTAAGCTGTTTTTAAGTCCTTTGGGTATAAACTAAGGAGTGGGATAGCTGGGTCAAATGGTGGTTTCATTCCAAGTTTTCAGAGGAATCTCCATACTGCTTTCAATAATTGTTGTACCAATTTGCAGCCCCAGATCCTTAACCAACATTTACTTACTTGCATTCTCGATAGTTGCCATTCTGACTGGAGTGAGATGAAATCCTAGATTAGTTTTGATTTGCATTTCTCTAATTGCTAGAGGTTGAACATTTTTTTTCATATATTTGTTGATCGGTGTGTGGCATTTCTTCTGTGAAGTGTCTGTTCAGTTCCTTAGTCCATTTATTAATTAGGTTATTTGTTCTTTTGGTATTAAGTTTTTTTGTGTTCTTTATATATCCTGGAAATTAATGCTCTATCTGAGGTGCATGTGACAAAGATTTTTGTTTTGGTTTTTATTGTATGTTTTTTATGTATGGTGCTGGGAATAGAACCCAGGACCTTGTGCATGCTAGGCAAATGCCCTACCACTGAGCCACATCCCCAAAATACATTCTTTGTGGAGAAAATGGCAAAATAGTTGAAAGTCAATGCCACAGTGTGAACTTGGAGTAGATCTTCTCTTGAAATGTGCTTTTGATTGTGGTAGAGCTGTGTGAAAGGGCAATGGGTGCTTCAGTTGGATAAAAGGGATATCTCTGGGATTTAAGGATGGAGAAACAAATGAGAACATCAAAGGACACAGTTTGTTCTGTGGCTCTCCTCAGCTCCCCTTGGCTTTCTCTGCGAACTTGAACTGTGGCACAGAGCTCCCTCCCGCAGTTTCCTGGAGATGGATATTCTGCTTCCATTGCAGCTGTGGTAAATAGAATTTTCAGTTACTGAAGTTTAGGACTATCGTGTCAGTGTAACTCTTTGGGTTTCTCAGATCTTATTTCTTAAAATATATTTTTATAACTTTATTTTTTAAAAAATATTTTTATTAGTTGTTGACGAAATTTTAATTATTTATTTATTTGTGTGTGGTCCTGAGAATCAAACCCAGTGCCTCACACGTGCTAGGCAAATGTTCTACCACTGAGCTACAATCCCAGCCCCCCTCGTACTCTCTTTTGTTACCTAAAAAAAAAAAAAAAAAACAGTTACTAATTCTGTGGTATGAAGGTAGTATTAATCTTCGTAAGCCACTGGGAGAACATTTTATAGGAAGTGAATGCTAATATAAATTGATATATTAACCAGATGATATAGGGAAGAAAGTTGGAGTGCCTCCTTTCATCTTCTAGGATCCAAGATTCTAAACAATCTAAACAAAGTTGTTATGATCATGATTTATTTTATTCATCACCACTAGTATAGATCTAAAATTTGGTGTTACTTTTGAACAAAATTGCTTTACTTTGGCTTTAACATTGCAACACAGAACAGAAACGTTATGTGTGTCATGAGGCTTTTTAGACATGTGTCAGATTAGTGTAACAATTACATGGGGGGAGGGAGAAAGGAGAATATGCACAGAAAACTCTGACCTAAATTACAATTTATGAACTCAAAAAATATTCATTTTCAAGGCGTTGTGACCAATTTTCTGGGTAGAAGTTATTTTTTAAAACAGCTTTCAATAAATTTCTTTGAAATGTTTGCAAAACTGCTTGGAAAAGCTAAGCCAGTATTTCTTAAGCGAGGAGCTGGAAGGGATAAAAAAAGCCAGTAGCAAGGCTGTTGAAATAAAAACTTCTGCTCAGAGTCAACTATGAAGCAGCCTCAAACGAGAATTCTAAAGTTGGACAAATCAGAGTTTGAAACTCAAGTCCACTGCTACTAAACGGTGGTGTTATTTAATCTCTCTGGTCCTCAGTTTCCTATTGTTAAATGGATAAAACAAATACCCGTTAGGACTTTGAAGTATTGTTTAAAATGTTCTTGGCATGGTGTAGGGCATGCAATAACTGTCAGTGAAAGGTGATTATGGTGTTGATGGCATTATTCTGAGGAGGCCAGGATAGTGAAAGGCAGTTTCCCACAACTGGCTTATCCATGCTTTTTTTTTTTTTTAATATTTATTTTTTAGTTTTCGGCGGACACAACATCTCCGTCTGTATGTGGTGCTGAGGATCGAACCAGGGCCGCATACATGCCAGATGAGCGCGCTACCACTTGAGCCACATCCCCAGCCCTTATCCATACTTAATGCTGCACCTAGACTATTAAAGCAGACCTCCAAGGGCTGGGATCTAGAGAAGTGTCGCTTTTCAAAGAGCTCCCTTCATGGTGGTTTGCAGACGTATTTTGAGGGTCACTGCAGTTGAGCCAAGGTTGTTGTCATCCTACTGACTTTTGTGATGTGAAGGAAACCACAACCCCCCAAAGTGAAAAGTAGCCAAGTAAAGAACTATGAATGAATCATTAAGTAGGTTCACATCCTTCCTTATATCCGTGTGGATCTTCAGCACTGACGTGAGGCCTACCCTCCAGCCACATGCCAAGTTAGTATGCTAGTTTAAATAATCTCTTCAATTAAAAAATTAGTATATAAACAGATACTAATGTCTTCTGTAACACCTATACACACATTGAAAAAGCAAATAACTAAGCCTATGTTGATCTCTAAACAATATCTTTAACCTCTGAAGATATCACCAAGCTGTGAGTTGGTTGAGAATCAAATGAGACCTCAGGTAGTTTCCGAACTTTTTACCTTCATGTTCCCATTAGTGATCCTCTATTCCAGAAAGCTGGATGCCACCAAAGGGCTACCGGACCCCACAGTTTTCTGGTCTGGTAGGCATGGCAGACCCTATTTCTCTGGATATTTAATTGGGTAAGATTGAGTTCTGGGATATCCATGAATGTTTACTGTATTGTCAAGTAGTGAAGGCAAATAAAATTGACTCAATGATAATAAGTGGCTAAAATGATTTCCTGAAATCCATTCTATTTTTTCCCTTTTCTGAGGCCATATAATGTATTTATTTCATGTACTTTTGTGCAAATTTGTATTCTGTGAATTCAAGGTCAGTCACATGTTCTCAAATATATTCTACAAAGGAGCGCCACCTATGTGGTAACATCGAAGTTTATCATTCAGGGCAAAATGTTTCATTATATACTACATTTTCCAAAGGATCAACTTTTCTTCTGAGAGACTGACTTAGGATAAGAGTTTCCATTTAGCAGTATTTCTTCTAGGTACACTTTACAATTTAGAGAAGGCTTACATTTTGAGTCTTGAGAATCCTATTTCACTTAATTTGATTTCTATAATCAAAAACAAAAGGAAAAAGAGAACAATATTAAGGAATTACTTGCTCAAATAATCACGAATTGCCGAAGTTTGATCCCTATTTTCAATACTCTAGTTGTTAAATGCTATTCAGGACTTCAAGTCTGACATTTTCACTATAAAAGGTGATTTGATCACAATTTGCTTGTAGTAAGGAAATATAAGCTGATTGTAACCATGGGTGTTGATTCTAAAATTAAATGTGATAGTTCCTTACAAAGGTTTTGCTGAATCAAGTCAGAAAACTAGTTTGTTGATGTGTGAGGTTGGAGAGGATGTCCTATCACAGGCCTGAATGTTTCATAACATCTTCTGCATCTGCACAGGAACATTATTCTGGTTTTAACAATCTTTTCTTAACAAGTAATTAGAAAAGGTAAATGACCATATTTAGCACAAAGGTTATATTGCAAAATTTCTTTCATGAGAATTAGAGGAAGTAGAAAGCTTTGTGTAAAATCTTCAGGCATAATTAAAGGGGTAATAATAAAATTCCCATTGAATTACATAGGATGACATTCAGGTCCAATAATAATTACATAGTGTGATTTAATAACACTCTACAATCACTAATTAGATAATCCAAACATCTTCCGTATGAGGTAGAGTGAGTATTGTCATCCTTGTTTTGCCTCCAAGGAAATAAGAACGCAGAATGATTCCATGACATGCCCAACGTCTTATGAGTGAGTTATGGTAAGCTGAGATTAGAACTCACACCTCTGATTCTGTTTTTCCTGGTACTTGCTTCTCTTCTTTCCTGGTTTTCATGCTAAAACATTGTTCTTTATGGTTCATAATTATCATTTCTGATGAAATGTTTCTGCTAAAATCACTCCACCCCATTGTTTTTGTAGTTCATTTTTCTAGATAATTAAAGAACCAGAAAGACACTCACTAGACTGTCATGATTCTATGACCATATCTCCATTTTATAATAGCTATGAAGTAGAATAAAGATGACAGGAAAGATGTAGAGAAAATGATGAGTTACATTATTGGAAATATATAATTGTGTGTGTGTGTGTGCACGCGTGTTATCCTAGACTGTGAAAATGTGCCCATACCCAGTCATATCCTGGGTATCCTATAAAGACTCTCAGAATGTCCTAATGACTATTTTGAACTGAAATTGACATGGAAGCACCCAAAAATATTTGTGGAAATAAACTAAACAAGAACTAGCAGATAGGTTAAACAGAATAAGATACAACTAAAAATCAAATTTGATGGGTTTCACTGTTAGCACAGTCCTTTAGCACCAGCAAACTTTCTGCTCATGATACCTAACTAGAGAAGGCAGCTTTATGTTTAAGACAACTAGAGTCTGATAACTGGTGTTTAAGGCTCCGCTCTACTATGTGACTTTGGGAAAACCCCTTAAACTACTCATTTTTCTCATGTGTAAAAGGAAGTAGGTTAGGGACTCAATAAGGTACATCCAACTCAAAATCTTCACACAAGATTTTTATTTTTATGGGCTCTTAATTGGTGTGTGAGGGGGTCTCACTATGTTGCCTAGGCTGGTCTTAAACTCTTCGGCTGTAACTCCTGCCTCAGCCTCCCCAGTAGCTGGGACTACAGGCATGATCTGCTGTACCTGGCACAATGAGATTTTTGCCATTACAAACCACTAAACCCAGTTCTTAATCCCAACTTCTTTACTATTTCCTCCATCCTGTAGCTATACTCACATCATCATGTGGTATGAGAGTCAAATAGGATAATGCATACCTATTTATGTTTTGGGGTTTTATTTATTTATTTATTTATTTTGCAGTGCTGGAGATTGAACTCACAGCTTTATGAATTCCAGGCAAGTGCTCTACCACTGAACCACAACCCCAGCTCATGTGTGTGGTGGGAGAGAGGACTTTGGGGGAAGGAATGTTTCTGAATATTTGCTCTTACCAAGGTGAAATTGTACGAAGTCAAAACTGAAAGAGATACAAAATCATTCCCATGATAGTCCATTAGAAACTAGAAAGCAATCAGAAAAATTCTTGTGCTTTCTAGAATGGAGCATATATTTCAATTGATTTGAATGTAATTTAGTTGGAATCCTTTTTCCTAAGATAACATTTATATGTCTTTAAAGCATACCTATAGCAATCAACATTTAATAATTAAATCAAGATATTGTGCATTAATTAGAATATTTTTAAGCCCTTAGGAGGAATATTTTCCAGATGTAGAGTACATTATTTTACTGAACTTTAACAACCCATTATTCTTGGTATAAAATCTTTAGCAACATAGTATAAAACATGCTCTTGAGTCTCCTCTACCTATTCTAGATTCCTTCTCAGAGAACTGAACTTTCCTCTTCAATTATCAGAGTTAATGGAGAAAATTTAACTTTACATGGCATTTCCTTTCTTTTTATTTTTCAAGTTATGAAAGATTTCAGACTTAGAAGAAAGTAATCGTAATAGCAAATACTCATAGCAATGAGGATCCAATAGGCTGGGCACCTGGTTTTGCTCTAAACTGTATATATATTCACAATAGCTATTTGAAGTAAGTACTACAGTTTTACAGGTGAGGTCCAAGGATATATGGCTAATGAGTGGTAGAACTGGGATCTGAATGCAGGATCTTTGGCTCTTAAACATTCTTTTTTTTTTTTTTTTAAAGAGAGAGTGAGAGAGGGAGAGAGAGAGAAAAAAAATTTTAATATTTATTTTTTAGTTATCGGCGGACACAACATCTTTGTTTTGTATGTGGTGCTGAGGATCGAACCCGGGCCGCACGCCAGGTGAGCGCGCTACCGCTTGAGCCACATCCCCAGCCCTCTTAACCATTCTTGACACCATTACTTTGTACAGAGAACATAACCCTCCAAATCTGATAAATGTTAACATTTGGCATGCTTTCCCCAGATTACTTTCTTCTTTGGGTGGCAGCAAAGAGATTATAAACAAAACAAAGATGATCAACCCCTTATTTTGTGCCCCTCTGTGAACCCACTGCCCTTCACAGAGTTTATCCACTGAACAACATGATTCAGGAAAGTAGATTGCTTTATCACTGGTACAGTGTTCTTTAAAAATTCATGCCTGAAAATGCTATAAGTATGTTAGAACATCTGGTTTTTAAAATTTTAATTATTGGCCAAATATTTAAAAATTTTAATGGAATTTTACAAATGGTGAAAAATTTTAGTTATTAGAAAGGTTCATTTTTAATTTTAGGGTGGAGAATGGAAAATATCATTCAGAATTGGTATTCATAATCAATTCTGCCTGATTTTATCACAATTCATTGTCACAAAATCCTTGATTCAATTATCTCCTCTCTGGGGTGTGTATTCTCTTATCAGCTTTGCAGTGGTCTTAACAGCAAGCATATTATTGTCAGGGTTCTTTTTTTTTAATGATTTAAGTAATTTTTTTAATAATTCAAGAGTTAAAATTTAAGAATTTTTGTAATATCACACACTTCTGTGTAGCAAACTCTTTTGTGCATTAGAAAATATCCAATTTTCTTATTACCCATCACTTCCTTTAGAATAGAATTTAAAGATTTGTTGAATTCTTAATTTTTCATTTTTCTTTGTTCTTTAAAGATCTAGTCAAAATATTTTCGGTACACTGAAAGGCTAAAGTTTTATTGAATTCTTTAGTAGTAATAGCATCTATAATTTAGTGACTTCTTCTATAACAATGTAAGTAAATTGGGTCATTTTATACTGAACATATATATGTTAATATAAAGAATATTAATATAAGTCCATAACTTGGGATGCCATTTGTGGTGAAATTAAACATTATTTGGTTTATATTACTATGTTATTGGATGGCTTTTATGTGTGAAATAAAGACTGCTTTTTGCAACAGATATACATATACGCACCATCTTAAGCATTTATACTGTTAAAATCACTCAAGAAATATTTATCAAGAGCCATTTATAGGCATTGTTTCAGATAGTACTGGTCAGTTTTTGTTTGTTTCCAATGAGCAAAACTCTGGTGCTATAGAGCTTACATTGTAGTGGGGAGGGGGTGATATTAGTGGATTTTTCTATTATCAAGAGAGTGGACAGCTATGTCTTAAGTACCCATAAAAGGGGGGCGGTGGTTTCTGCTATGGTTTGAATGTTCATATGCTGAAACTTAATCACTAAGGTGATATTAGAAAGTGAGGCTTTTGGGAGGTAAGAGCAGAGTTCTCGTGAATGGGATTAATGCCCTTATGAGCGATGCTTGAGGAGACTGGTCAGCCCCTTTTGCCCTTCCATGTGAGGATACAATATCTATGATGTGCCATGGATGGGGCAGAGAGTAAGCCTTCACTAGAATCTGCTGATCCCTTGATCTTAGTCTTCCTAGGCTACACAACTATGAACAATAAATTTCTATTATTTATGATGTACTTAGTCTAAGGTATTTTGTTACAGCAGCCTAAGGGGATGTAGATACTTTCATACATTTAGAGGAAACTAACTGACCTTCTTTGGCAGCACATGCTCATTAAATGACATTTGAATAAAAAAGATGTGCTTAAATGATCTTTAAAATCTAATCTGTGGCTATAAATCAGTTTTCCTCTGATGGAAACTGCCTCACTTAAAGATCCAACAAAAAGTAGTGAGGTCAGATAAATTTATCAGACATAATTAAAACTGTACTTTAGATCTTTGATATTTTAAAACAGATGTCCTATTCTCTAAGTTAAGAAAGCAATTTACTCTTTGCACATTATGTTGTAAAATAAAAACAAGGGAACTTTATTCTTTGGGTGAGTTCTAAGAATAATTAAGATCTTTGTGGAATGACTTGTGTATAACTATTGTCAAAATAATACATCAAGGTGGGGGCACATGTTAAGATGGTGTAAGGGTCCCGCGAAACGTCGGAGAAAGAGACCACCAAGTGACCACTCATGCAATTGGCAGAAGGGGATTTATTGAACCAGCATGCTGGGGCTCCGTGCCCACTCAAGAAGGGAAAGCAGCCCAGAGCCCCAGCAGGGGCTGAGCACTGCTTAAGTACACTTTTTGGGGAGGGCGGAGGGCTTTGTATACATCAGAACAAATCATCATGAGGCACGGGAAAATTGAACAACAACTCCTAAACATGATTAGTTCATTCATTGGCGGGAACAGGTCAGGCTGGAGTGATAGGTCATTCCTAAGGACAGTACACATTCAAACTGATTGGTTTTAGGGCCTAAAGGACTACGTGACCAGTTACACAGAGCCCTTCAGTTATTAAACAACCAAACAGCCAGGGGAAATGTTTACTGGGCGGTTCTAAGCATTGTCTTAACAGCTACAGAAATTTCAGGTTTTGCAGGTAGCATAGAAACTTAACAATACCTAACCCTTTACATTTTAACTCAGACCTTGCAGCTTAGAAACTTTACAACACCCGGTCTTTTACCCTTTAACTTTTATGCTTTAACTTCAATTTCTTTTACCCTTACAATGGGTACTTAGACATGAATGAAAACTGGAGCACAACATACCAAAACTAATGGGACAGAGTAAAAGCAGTGCTAAGTGTCAGATCAGCCAGGGCAGGCAATGGCCAAAGGAGGCAGATTTAAAAGGGACGCTGAACAGGCTTTATTGAGATATCACTCCTGGGCGGAACTGGATCAGACCCACAGAGGGGACAGGGGAAGGCCTGAGGAGAAACCGTGGAATCTCGACCGGACTGGACTTTTATGGGGCTTACAGCAGGAAGGGAAGGGCTTGGGATAGGAAAAGGTGTTTCTAGGGTCCCTTTGTCCCCTTGGAGTTGGTCAGGGGAGTTGGCTGAACTCCAGGATTGGCCAGGGGGTCCTGTTGATTGACAGGCGTTAGTCAGGAGATCTGGCTGATTGACAGGCGTTTCCGCCGGCATCTGATTGATGTTCTTTTTCTGCACGGGCTGCTTTGTTCTAAGTTGCCAGTAAGTCGCCACCAAGTCGCCGCCACCGACCTAACACTAAGTACAAAACTTATAGCTGTGAATGCTCACACTAGAAAACAAGGAATATCCTAGATCAAAATCTAACTTTACTACTCAACAAATTAGAAAAAGAACCAACTAAACTCAAAACTGGCAGAAGGAAGAAAACAAAGATTATAGCAGAGGCCAGTTGTGGTAGCACATGTCTCTAGTCCCAGCAGCCCGGAGGCTGAGGCAGGAGGATCAGCAGTTCAAAGCCAACCTCAGCAACTTAGTGAGACAAAAGCAACTCAGCAAAACTCTGTCTAAATAAAATATAAAAAAGGGGACTGGCATGTTGCTCAGTGGTTAAGCTATCCTGGATTCAATCCCTGGTACAATAATAATAATAATACATATTATATATAATATATGTTTTATATATATTATAGGAGAAATCAGTGAAATAGAGAACAATAGAGAAAATAAATTAAGTCAAAAGTTGGTTCTTTGAAAAGATCATCAAAATGACAAATATTTACTTAAAGGACTAAGAAAAAAAGACTCAATTTACTAAAATCAGAAATGAAAGTGGGGACATTATTATCAATTCTACAGAAATTTTTAGGGAGAACTATGAATAATTATACACCAATCAAATGAATAATACTGATGAATGGGATCAATCTTTTTCTGTTTATGCTATTGCAACACAGTATCGCAGACCAGGTAATATACAAAGGGTGGACATTTATTCTCAGAGTTCCAAGCCATGGAAAGTCCAAGATCAAGGTACTACAGATTCAGGGTCTAGTGAGGGCAATCTCTCTGCTGTTAGAATGGGACCTATTTGCTAAATCCTCCAGAAGGGATGAACAATATATTCTTATGTGACAGAAAATGGTCAAATGCTGTTTGAATTCTCTTATATAAAGTCCTGAATCTCATTCATGAAGAGCCCTTATGAGCTAATCACATCCTAAATGTCCCACTTCTTAATGCTGACACATTAGCAATTAAGTTTCAACATAGGACTACCAGGGGACACATTGAAATCGTAGAATGATTGTAAAATTTATAAGAAATCTTAGAAGATATCAAATTAGTGCCACCACCACCCCAAAAAGAAACCTTGAAGAAGAAGAAGAAAGCTGGAAGATTTATACTTCCTACATTCTATTTTCAAAACGTACTACAAAGCTATGATGATCAAAACAGCAGGACACTGGCAAAAAGACAGACATATAGATTAATAGAATAGAAAGCCCAGAAGTAAACTCTCACATGGTCAAATGGTTTTTGACAAGAGTGGCAAGACCATTCAATGATGAAAAGGATAATCTTTTCAACAAATGGTGCTGGAAAGACAGGATATTCACATGGTAAAGAACGTAGTTGGATCCTTACCTAAATATACAAAAATAAGTTTAAAATGGATCAAAGATTTAAATGTAAAGCTTAAAAAACTTATAAAACTTATGAAAGAAAATGTAGGACAATGGTTGCATGATATTAGACTTGGCAATGATTCCTTGGATATGACAAGGACACAGGCAACAAAAGAGTAAATGGACAAATTTGGATTAAAAATTTGCTTAAATTGTGCATCAAAGGATAATAGTAACAGAATAGGAAAGGCAACCCATGAAAGGGAGAAAATATTTGCAAAACATACATCTGATATGGGATTAATATCCAGAAAATATAGAGAACTCCTAAAGCTCAACAATCAAACATAACTCATAAACAGTGGAAATTTATATGGACATTTGTCCAAAGAAGATATACAGATGGCTAATAAGCACATGAAAAGATGGTCAAAATCATTCAATTATTGGAGAAAAGCAAATCGAAACATATAATATGATACTACCTCACACCCACTAGGGTGGTTACTATTGATAAAAAAACAAAACGGCAAATGTTGATGAGGATGTGGAGAAATTGGAACGCTTATATACTATTGGTGGGAGTGTTAAATGGCACAGCCATTGTGGAAAATATTATGAGCGTTCCCCAAAATATTAAAAATAAAATTACCATAGGATCCATCAATTCTACTTCTTTCAGTTTCCCCTGAAACTGAAAGCAGAATCTCAAGGAAGTAATTGCGCACTCTTGTGCATGTTCATAGTAGCATTATTTAGAACAGCTAAATTATGGAAAAAATCCAAGAGTTTATCAGTGGATAATCAAGCAAAAATGTGGTATTTACATATAATCAAATATTCCACTTTTAAAAATGAAGGAAATTATTATGTATGCTATAATATGGATAAAGCTTGAGGACATAAAATGCTAAGTGAAATAAAACAGTCACAAAAGACAAATACTTTATTATTCCACTTATATGAGTTACTAATTATAATTAAAGTCAGAGATAGAAAGCAGAATAGTGGGTGTCAGGACTAGGGAGAGAGGAAAAGGTACAATATTGTTTAATGGGTATAAATTTTATGTTTTACAAGATAAAAGAGCTTTGGGGATGGATGGTGATGATGCTTACAAACATTATAAATGCATATAGTACCACTGACCTACACTTAAGAATAGTTAAGATAATAAATTTAATGTGTATATGACCAGGATCTTTTAAATTGAAAAAAAAAAAACTACTGTGATTTTCCAAGGCCTTTGATTTTTATCTCTTTCCACTTTTTTTTCATGTATACACATTAAACAAAATACATTTGATTTTAATTAAAATATATGGAGATATTGGGAGATAGTAAAAAATGAATTGTGCATTAGTCAATAATTTCAAGGAATTGAGCATCTGGAGGCAGAATTAATGAAAAGCAAGTGGTTATTGATTGGCCTTTCATCTGGAGAAACAAAGGTGATAGAGGGTAGATATGGTCCTTCCTTGGTAGACTTTGGGTTTTGTTAAAGGAGTCAAGAAATAAATACATAGATAAAGAACATAATTATGTTCATGATAATTGCTAAGGGGAAAATAAATAGTTGCTCTAAAAAGAAATAAAAGGATGGATGTTTTGAAAAGTAAGACAAACTACTGTGTCCTCTGGAACATAGACCTTAAGATGCAGATAGCCCTATCTCCAGGAATTTGCTAATAAAGGCATTAGGTACACTTATCAATAACTACATGTGACAGAATCAAATAAAACAGATAAAAGAAATATAGAAGGAGATAAAAGAAATATAATAAGAAATGAACTGTGGCAAAATAATTCTGATCGATTTAGGAAAAAGTAATGCTTGAGTTGGGTTTTGAAGACTGAGCATACTTTTGCTGACTGAGATAATAGTGAGTAAAAACGTCACACTGACAGGCACAGAAGAAATTACATTTCAAATCCAGGAGATGATGAGTTATAAGACAGTGGAAGCAAGAGAAGTGAAAGTGAATGGAGAGAGGTGGCTTAGTAATGTAAATCATAGCAGGCCTGAAATTTTAATTTCTGTATACAACTTTGAGAGGAAGAAGAGGGGAGTGTTCACTACTACCTCTGATGCTTTTTTTTTTCTGCTGATATAATTCTAATGAAGATTAAGAACTTCCTTCAAACCATATCAAAACTATCCACAGGACCATGGGTTAGGTTAGGATTAAGCCCTACCTAATTCTTTATCCAAGGAACAAAAGGTTTTCCTTAGTAATGAATTATTTAGGCAGAATATGACATAGAAGGGGGAATTTATGGTTAATAATGATTGCTATATAAAATCTATGCATCTTGTCATTTTTTAAAATTATACTAGGTTTAGTGAATTTCCTTCTAAAACATAATTTCTCTCAGCTATTGTATGAAAACTCAAAGTGAAGGGGTTACTGTGTTTATGCTAAGCTAGACTTTTTTTAAAAGACAAAATTACAGCAGAATATTTTTGCAGCTTCAATTAAGGCAGAAAGACTAACATGAGGAACTTGGAAACAGTTGAGTACAGCTAGTCATATTTTTAAAAAGTATGTAGTTTAGGCAGGAATTTTTAATATGGGCTCTGTGGCTGGGCTTCAGGGGTCATTAGAACTCCTTAAGTAATAAACAAGATTTTACATTAATCTGCATTCTTTCTTTTGATCAGATTATTAAGGAGATTAAGAGTTTCTCTACTAGGACCATTGTTAGTATTTTGAGTGGGACAATACTTCTTTGCGAGGGTCTGTTCCAGGTTTTGAAGAACATGTGGCATTCTTGGGACATGTACATTAAATCATAGCTGTGATCTCTTAGTCTTGTGACAACCCTATAAAACTTCCATATTTCCAAACACTGACTAGGGCTGCTATGCGTTGAAAGTTACTGGATGTTACACAATCCAAAAGAAAAATCAAGAAGGTTTGCTTCCCAAAGCTTTGATTGCTTCATTTTGGAAAGATTGTTTCACGTGTATGTAATAGTTTTACACTTAGAAAGAATGGACAGATACGGCTGGAAACCTTGATTAGATGCTTTAACAGGTCTTGTGGGAATATCTGGGAAAGAGAAGCAAAAGAATAGAGGGAAGGCATGAGAATCAGATGTCTGAATTTAAGTTAAGGAGTTCAGGCAGTTCCAGATAATGACAAAGTTGAACTACGGCCATGGAAGTACATGGCTCATGTGTGTGAAGATGAATATCATGAGAAATGAAGAGGTTGAGGGACAAAATGACTGTCTTGTTGATGATGTATTCATGTGTACACTGAAAAGACTTGGGATAATGACAGGACCTGAGATGAAATGGGAACTGTTAGATAACAGCACTTCAAAGGTGAGCCTCAGGGGTAAGGATATATAGCTTAGTGGTAGAGTGTTTGCCTAGCACACACAAGACCCTGGATGTGATCCCCAGGACCACACATAATAATGATAATGATTGGGTATCATTTTCTTACCAACTCTGGGGACAAAGTAGGCAAATAGATATTATTGCATCTCTAGGAAGGATTAGTCTTTGTTGGAAAAAGACCTGGAAATACATGTTAATTCTTCCATCCCACTTTTTTCTTTTTCTTTTTTATTTGTAGTTGTAGTGGACACAATACCTTTATTTTATTGATTGATTTTTATGTGGTGCCGAGGATTGAACCCAGTGTCTTACACATGCTAGGCAAGCACTCCATCACTGAGTCACAAACCCACCCCCAGCCCACTTTTGAGAAACTTCCTGCAGGAACATAGTAAACAATATGGAATTATCTGAAAGAAGCTGTAGTCTTGATAAGTATTTAGAAGACTGGAAATAATTAAAATAGCCCTCAACTGTGGGTCACTGCACCCACAGTATGGAATATGCTCTTACAAAAAAAAATGTTATGAATAAATATCTAAAGAGGAAGTACTTATATTAAGCAAAAAATGTTTAAAGTTACAGAATTACATGTGTAGTAAGCAGTAAAAAATAAATCTTACATGTTTGAATGAATGGAGAAATGTGCAAGAATATTTAGAAATTTGTTCACAGGGGACATATCATGGGATAGGATTGAAAAGAGGAGAGAAAGATCATGGGAGGGTTTTTTTGTTGTTGTTGTTTTTAGTACTAGAGATTGAACCAGTGGTACTTTACCACTGAGCTACATGCCCAATCATTTTTTTGTACATTTTATTTTGAGACAGAGACTCACTAAGTTGCACAGGACCTTGCTAAGTTGCTGAGGCTAGCCTTGAACTTGTGATCCTCCTGTCTCAGCCTCCCAAATTGCTGAGATTATAGGCATGCACCAGAATACCAAGTGAATAGTTTTTGTTTTGTTTTTAAATATTTTTAAGTTTGAATTCAAATGTTCATGTGGAAGTTTTACTATGATAGTGATATCTACCTCGTTGGAAATTTACTTTTTTATGTATGTTAAGGATTCATTCAAACGTTTTTTTAAAATTACTTTTAAAACATAGTAACATCTAGTTTTGTAACAATTGTCAGGCAGCATTTAGAACTTAACAGGCATTTCCGGCTACATGTCTTGTTTCATTGCCTGAGAAGTATCCCTTAAAACTATTCACAGTGTCTCCAAGTATTGCCTGGAACCAGTGTAATGTTTTACCAAGCATAACCCATCCCTAGTCTTTGGCTATAGATACAGTATTACATGTCATGAAAATAGATAAAGAAAAATAAGAAGCAACAGGCAAATGTGGCGAAATAAGGCTTTCATCTTTCTTAACCCAAGGTGAGAAAGAATTCCTTCATGTGGATGGTGTTCCTAGTAGAACCTAAAATGTAGAAATCACTCATTTAGCGCAAATTGTCATAATATTTCCAGTTTTCCCCCTCCACCCATTTGAGCAAATGCATTATGTTAGGAGCTATAAACCTGGTAGTCATCAGTGAACTCCACCCCTTACTTCCAGTTCCACAAGAACCATGAGTAGGTGGATTGGTGTGCAGTAGGGTGGTGGCCCTGTCCCATCCATCATGCCCCTGCTAGTCCAGTTGTTGAGCCAACAGGAGGTTGCAATCTTATAAGGAATAAGGGACAACTACATTTCCAATTTATTACATTCAGTGTCCCCAACTCCATTTGTTACATGATATTATTGATATTATTTGGAATCAAATCTCAGCTCTAAAGTTCCTAATTGTATGATTTGGAATGTGGGTTTATCTTCCCATACCCAATTTCTTTTTTATAAAAATGGGGACTGAACAATCTTGATAGAGTTTTTGTAAAGATTAAGAAAAGAAATGACAAGCTCATTGAACAATGTCTTCTCAGGAAATATTGAGTCCTTATATTTTCATCTATTTCACACTGTCTGACTTTGAGCTCTCTTAATTTTTTTTCTGTCTAGCTTACTCTCTCTCTTTTCTGACCCTTTGGCTTCTCTAAATGGCTTTACTTTTTTTTTTTTTGAGTGAACCTGATTCTTTTCCTTCCTTAAATATTGTGACCCTTTTAAGTTCCAGCCACTAGAGGGCTACATAAGAAGAGCAACTCCACTCACTCTGACCTTACTGAGACTCAGATGGAATCAAAGAACCAAGTGGAATCAATTCTAGAAAGTTTAAGACACTTTAGAAACCATCTACTCCAACTCCTAGTTTTAAAAATGGGGGAATTAAGACTACCGTGGGAGGTCAAGCCCAGTGGCCCAGATCCACCCACACCAGTCTCTGCAGGACCCAAACAACACGCCTAGTCCATTCCTCCCCTGGCAAAGCAGAGGCCACCAGAGCCTAGCCTTTGGCACAAAACCACACCTTCTGACCAGCAGACTACCAGGGACGTCAAGCCCAGCAGCCTCTGCGAGGCCCAGGCGCACAGCGGGCCCTTTCCTTGTGTGGCAAACACTTTGGTGTTTGATGTCAGCCTAACCTCTGGTGCAGGGCTGTCTCCTCTGACCAGCAGCCTACCACGGGAGCCAAGATCCAACCCATTCCGCCTACATCAGCCCACACGGGATCCAGGATCTCAGCAGGCACAGTTCATCCCTCACCAGAGCCTAGCCTTTGGTGCAAGACGGCCCCTTCCTACCAGCAGACTACTACAGGAGGTCAAACCCAGTGACCCAGATCTACCCACTCCAACTTACACAGGTCCCAGATCCAGGATGCAGTAGCATTCATTGAGTGACACCACCAGGGTTTGGAAGCCCAATATCAAGGGGAGGTACAGACAATCTGTACGGGTACTACAAGAATATAGAAAAGAAACTGTAATATCTCAGATCCACACTGCAAGAAAGGAAGACACATAGACAACATGAAAAAACAAGAGAGGAAAATGCCCCAAACAAACCAGACCCTATAATAACAGAACCTATGGACAGGGAAGTTGGTGAAATGTCAGAGAAGGAGTTCAGAAGGCTCATAATGATCTGTGAATTAAAGAATGACCTAAATGAGCAATTACAAGCAAAAATTGATTGCTCCATCAATGAGGTAAGAGAGCAAATATAGGTAGCAAAAGATTACTTCAAGAGAGAGCTAGAGACCCTAAAAAAAAAAAAAAAAACCAATCAGAAATCCTTGAAATGAAGGATATAATAAATCAAATAAAAAAACTCAATAGAAAACATAACCAACAAACTAGATCACTTGGAAGAAAGAACGTCAGATAATGAAGACAAAGTTTACAATCTGGAAAAAATTAAAGTTGACCACACAGAGAAGAAAGCTAGAAACCATGAATAGAACATCCAAGAATTATGGGACAGCATCAAAAAACAAATCTAAGAGTTATTGGGATAGAGGAAGACACAGAGTTTCATACTAAAGGAATGCATAATCTCTTCAATGAGATAATATCAGAAAATTTCCCAAGCATGAAGAACGAATTGGAAAACCAAATACAAAAGGCTTACAGGACATCAAATGTACAAAATTACAACAGATCTACACCAAGGCACATTATAATGAAAATGCCTATCATACAGAATAAGGACAGAATCTTAAAAGCCAAAAGAGAGAGGAATCAGATCACATATATGGGGAGACCAATTCATATCTCAGCAGATTTCTCAACTCAGACCCTCAAAGCCAGGAGATCGTGAAACAACATATACTAAGCTCTGAAAGAAAATGGATGCCAATCAAGAATCTTATATCCAGCAAAACTAAGTTTTAGATTTGATGATAAAATAAAAGCCTTCCATGATAAACAAAAGTTAAAAGAATTTACAACTAGAAAGCCTGCACTATAGAACATCCTCAGCAAAGTATTCCAAGAAGAGGAAATGAAAAAGAATGATGAAAATCAGAAGAGGGAGGGATTACACTAAAGGAAAATCTAACCAGAAGAGAAACCAAATCATGATAAATACCAAAAATAAACAAAAGGCTGGGAGTACAAATCATGTCTCAATAATAACCCTGAATGTTAATGGCCTAAATTCACCAATCAAGAGACATAGACTAGCAGATTGGATTTTTAAAAAAACCCAACAATATACTGCCTCAAGGAGGAGATTAAACATTTTTAGAGGTGAAGAGAACACAGATACAATATACCGAAATCTCTGGGTTTCAAATCACTATGAAAGCAGTCCTAAGAGGAAAGTTCATTGTATGGAGTTCATTCCTTAAAAGAAGAAAAAGTCATCAAATAAATGACTTAACACTACATCTCAAAGCCCTAGAAAAAGAACAAATCAACATCAAAAGCAGCAGAAGACAGGAAATAGCTAAAATCAGAGCTGAAATCAATGAAATTGAAACAAAAGAAACAATTGAAAACATTGACAGAACAAAAAGTTGGTTCTTTAAAAAAGTAAACAAAATTGACAGACCTTAGCCATGCTGATGAGGAGAAGGAGAGAGAAAACTCAAATCCCTAACATACATGCTGAAAAAGGAAATATCACAACAGACACTACAGAAATACAGAAGATAATTAGAAATTATTTTGAAAACCTGTACTCCAATAAAATAGAAAATACTGAAGGCATCGACAAATTTCTAGAGTCACATAATTTGTCCAAATTGAATCAGGATGATATACACAATTTAAACAGATCAATTTCAAGTTACAAAATAGTAGACACCATCAAAAGTCTACCAACCAAGAAGAGCCCAGGACCGGACGGATACACAGCCCAGTTCTACAAGACCTTTAAAGAAAAACTAATACCAATACTCTCCAATTTATTTCAGGAAATAGAAAAAAAGGCAGCACTCCCAAACTCATTCTATGAAGCCAATATCACTCTGATTCCAAAACCAGGCAAAGACACATCAAAAAGAGAAAACTTCAGACCAATATCTCTAGTGAACATAGATGCAAAAATTCTCAATAAAATTCTGGCAAATTGAATACAACAACATATCAAAAAGATCGTGCACCATGATCAAGTGGGTTTCATCCCAAGGATGCAAAGTTGGTTCAACATACAGAAATCAATAAGTGTAATTCATCACATCAATAGACTTAAAGATAAGAATCAAATGATCATCTCAATAGATGCAGAAAAAGCATTTTACAAAATACAGAACCCCTTTATGTTCAAAACACTAGAAAAACTAGGGATAACAGGAACATATCTCAACATCATAAAGGCTATCTATGCTAAGCCCCAGGCCAACATCATTCTAAATGAAGAAAAATTGAAGGCATTTCCTCTAAAAACTGGCACAAGACAGGGATGCCCTCTTTCACCACTTCTATTTAACATAGTTCTTGAAACACTTGCCAGAGCAATTAGACAGATGAAAGAAATTAAAGGGATACATATAGGAAAAGAAGAACTCAAATTGACACTATTTGCTGATGGTATGATTCTATAAATACAAGACCCTAAAAGTTCCAACAGAAAACTTCCATAACTAGTAAATGAATTCAGCAAAGTAGCAGGATATAAAACTAACACCCATAAATCAAAGCAATTTCTGTATATCAGTGACAAATCCTCAGAAAGGGAAATGAGGAGAACTATTCTCTTCTCAATAGCCTCAAAAAATAAAATAAAATAAAATACTTGGGAATCAACTTAATGAAAGAAGTGAAAGATCTATATAATTAAAATTACAGAACCCTAAAGAAAGAAATCAAAGAAGACCTTAGAAGATAGAAATATCTACCTTGCTCTTGGATGGGCAGAATTAATATTATGAAAATTACCATACTTCCAAAAGCACGACAGATTTAATGCAATTCCAATGAAATTCCTCATAGAAATAGAAAAGGCAATCATGAAATTCATCTGGAAAAATAAGAGACCCAGAATAGCTAAAGTAATCCTTAGCAGGAAGAGTGAAGCAGGTGGCATCACTATACCAGACCTTAAACTATACTACAGAGCAATAGTAACAAAAACAACATGGTATTGGCACCAAAACATACTGGTAGACCAATGGTACTAAATAGAGGACACAAAGACTAACACACAAAACTACAATTATCTTATATTAGAAAAAGGTGCCAAGAACATGCATTGGAGAAAGGATACCCTCTTCAGCAAATGGCGCTGGGAAAATTGGAAATCCATATGCAACAAAATGAAAATTAAACCCCTATCTCTTATCATGCACAAAACTCAACTCAAAATGAATTAAGGACTTAGGAATAAAACTAGAGACCCTGCATCTAACAGAAGAAAATGGAGGCCCTAATCTCCATCATGTGGCATTAGGCTCCAACTTCCTTCATAAGACTCATTTGGTGCAAGAATTAAAATCAAGAATCAATAAATAGGATGGACTCAAACTAAAAAGTTTTTCTCAGCAAAAGAAACAATCTGAGATGAATAGAGAACCTACATTTTGGAAGCAAATCTTTACCCTCACATATCAGATAGAGCACAAATCACTAGGGTATATAAAGAACTCAAAAAGCTAAACACCAAAAAAACAAATAACCCATTCAATAAATGGGCCAAGGAACTGAAGAGACGCTTCTCAGATGATGTACACTCAATCGACAAACACATGAAAAAATGTTCAGAGAAATGCAAATCAAAACCAGTCTAAGATTTCATCTCACTTCAGTCAGAATGGCAGCTATTATGCATACAAACAACAATAAGTGTTGGCAAGGATGTGGGGGAAAAAGGTACACTCATACATTGCTGATGGGACTGCAAATTGGTGCAGGCAATATGGAAAGCAGTATGAATTTCTTGGAAAATTGGGAATGAAACCACATTTGACCCAGCTATCTTTCTCCTCGGTCTATACCCAAAGGACTTAAAAATAGCATACTACTGGGACACAGCCACATCAATGTTTATAGCAGCACAATTTACAATAGCTAAACTGTGGAACCAACCTAGATGCCCTTCAGTAGATGAATGGATTAAAAAAATGTGGCATATATACACAATGGAATATTACTCAGCAATAAAAGAGAATAAAATCATGGCATGTGCAGGTAAATGGATGGAGTTAGAGAAGATAATGCTAAGTGAAGTTAGCCAATCCCAAAAAAACGAATTCCAAATGTTTTCTTTGATATAAGGAGGCTGATTTATAGTGGGATAGGGAGCGCAAGCATGGGAGGAATAGACGAACTCTAGATAGGGCAGAGGGGTGGGAGGGGAAGGGAGAGGGCACGGGGTAATTAATGATAGTGGAATGTGATGATCATTATTATCCAAAGTATAGGTATGAAGACACGAATTAGTGTGAATATACTATGTATACAACTAGAGATATGAAAAATTGTGCTCTATATATGTAATAAGAATTGTAATGCATTCCGCTGCTATATATAAATTAAAAAAAATATGGTCCTTGGCCATCCCAATCAGCATGATCTGGATACATGACAGAAACTGGACTCTCAGTCTTCTCCCTAAATGTAATAAATTGGAGTGTGCATTTATAAATGATCCCCCTGATAAACATGCCTGTAATCCCTGTGACTGGGGAGGCTGAGGCAGAAGCATCACAGTTTCGGGAGCAGCCTCAACAAATTAGTAAAGGCCTAAGCAACTTAGCAAGAAACTGTTTCAAAATAAAAAGGGCTGGGATGAGGCTCAGTGGTTAAGCACCCCTGGGTTCAATCTCCAGTACAAAAAAGAATAAAAAAAGTTGGGAGAATTAGATATCTAGATATTTAAAGAAATACAAGCTGGTAATTGTTATCTTTTTCAAATCACTAACTCCCTTGTACAAATTTATAGTTAAAAAACAAATTTAATTTTCTTTTGACAGATCTCAGATTAACCATTTTAAAAAAAGACATGTGAAGGCAAATGACTCTAGTTTATTTACTAGTTTACTGATTATTTTATTTAATTTACTACAAATGATTTAAATCTAATAGAAATTCCCATATTCCATTAAAAATGTGTATAATCTCTAAACTTGAAATACCATAGGTAGATTTCAATTTTTTGTTTTAACAACTTGTAATTTGAACTTAGATTTTAGAGCTTCTTCAAGCACTAAAGTGATATCTTAACTTTGAATACCCACTTATTTTAAGGTCTATACAAACTATACAAAGAATTGTTTATACTTACCCCAAATAAATAAAATGATGAAACAGTAAATTTCCTATACTATTAAGAATATAGATTAAAACAAATAAATAAATGAAAAAATTTTCTGTAAAATAACCATTCCAGAAAATACACTAAATGTTTATTCAGCTACTTTCTAAAGATAGTGTCTTTATGCCTGAAAAGATGTTTTCTATTTTCTCTTTGTTCATTTTACTCTTCTCTCATTTTACCAACATTGCTGATTTTTTTAGTTGTAGATGGGACACAATACCTTTATTTATTATTATTGTTATTATATGTGGTGCCAGGATGGAATCAGTGCCTCATTCATGCTTGGGAAGCACTCTACCACTGAGCCACAACCCTGGCCCACATTGCTGATATTTTGAAGAACAAACCAGACTCCAGATAGCTCCATCACTATGTGCTTGTGTTAGTGAACATTCTCTGTGCCTAAGAGCTACTCTGGATAGGTGCCACCATCAACATCTCACCAATATAGAAAGACACAAATCTATTCTCATGTTTAAGCTTCATTTTAAGAAAAGACATATGTAAGTCTGTCCATAGAATATAATTTAGATCTGGTAAAATTAAGCTAACATTTTTATATACATGGAATGAACCAAGTTCAGACTTTAATTGAAGCTAAAAAGTAGCCTGAAAGATTCTTGAGAAAAATGGAAAGTTTTGCTGTTTTTAATAATTCTTTCGGAAAAATAATTGACTAAACCAATTCTCTGATATTTAACCTTCTCCACCTTCTTCCTCTGCTCCTCCTCCTCCTTCTTCACCATGCTGGAGATCAAACTCAGGGCCATGTACATACTAAGCAAATGCTCTACAACTGAGCTGTATCCTCAGCACCATCTTAATTTTTACAGCCCCTGTACAAACTATAGAGTGGGAATTTCACTCATTCGTTTATTCTTTGAGCAATATTTATTAAGTTCTTATTTTGGGCTAGGCAGAAGACTAAGGTAAAATCTAAAACCAATTAAACAAACAAAAGCAAACTCAATAGTCCTTGTCCTTATGAAAATGATGATCTAGTATGAAAGGAGCATGGGAGATGGTGACTAGATGTTAATCAAAGAGAAATAAAATTAACCACTGTTACAAATGATAAGAAGAAGTAGGTTGTGTTATGAAAAATAAACTGGAAAAGAGAGAGAAAATTGCCTGTGGGATTGAAGACAGAACTGAAATCTGAAAAAAAAAAAAAGAATGAGTAAGCTAGGGAAGGAGGCAGAAGGGCAATCATCTGGGCAGATGGGACAACAATAATAGATCTTATGATGGGGGGGAGCATCTTCTACTCCAGGAAAGGAAAGAAGGACCTGAAAGCAGAGATGGTAGGATTGGAGATTAGGCTTGAAGGAGGGACTACATATTATGCAAAGCACTGTTGGTCAAATTAAGGATTTTAGTCTTTCTTATGAGTTATTGAAAGTCGCTGAAGAATCACAAGATTAGATTTGCATTGGGAAAAGGTCACTGTGGTTACTGCAACTAACATGGATGGGCCCAAGATAAATGAGTGTCCATGCGCAGCATGTGACATGAACAGATATGTTCATAGTAGTTCACAGTTCTTAATAATCCTAAACTAGAAACAGACCAGATGTCCATCAAGAGAGGGGTAAATAGTTTGTAGTGTAAGTATGCAATGGATTACTATATAATAGACGAAATGAATGAATTACAACTATACACTACAACCTGTATGAACTTCATGCAAATAAAGAATTCAAACACAGATACAGCATGATGCTATGGGTATGAAGTTAAAAAGCACATAAAACTGATGTGGTATTTGAAGTCAGGATAGTGGTAATACAAGAAGGAGTGAAGAGAAGGGCTAATGATTGGAGATAGCATAAGGTGGGCTTCTGCAGTGCTGACATGGTTCTAATTTGTGTTAATGTACAGAGTTAATGTTTATGTCTTGTTCAGTTTTCAATATATGTCCAATGTCACATTTAAATTTTTTTAAGTTGTAAGACTAGATCAGTGGAATTATTTAATGGATACAGTAAGATCAGTTAAGGAGCAATGGTAGTAGTCTAGGCCAAAGGAAACCATTGTCCCTTGAACTTTTCTAATGATGATAAATATAAAATGAAGTGGACTTATTTGAAAGCTATTATTCAGGAGGCAAAATGACCAGGTTTTTTGGTGAGTTATGTATGGAATAAGAGGAAGGAGGTGATGCCAAGGATAATTCGTAGGAGCAACTGATTTAGGTAGGAAAAGATGCAGTCTTCTGTGGGAAAAGACAAAATATAAAATGAATCATGATAAGAGTAAAGTTTCATGTTTCGTAGCAACTTACAACTGGAGTCTTTTAACTCAAAAGGACAACCCCTTCGCCCAAATTATCCTTCCCTATTCTATGACTCAATCAAAATGGTCATTTCCTGAGGGATGCTGATCATATTTTTATTTATCTGATGCATCCCATATTTACATAATGCATCCCAGTATGTGCCTAACTAATAGTAACTATAATCCTATGTCAAGCTCTCTCCTCAGAACCTCATAAGTACTAATATATTTAGTCCTCACAACAGGCTATGAGGTACGTACTGTTATTATCTCCATCTAAAAAATGAGAAACCTGAGGCACAGAGAGGTTAAGTAATATGCTCAGCAGGTAGGTGGCAGAGGCAGGACTCTTTGGAGCAGTATTTCTCCAGAACCTGTGTTCCTAATCACTGCACAAACCTATACCTGAGGCATGTGGTGTGGAGACAGAGGTGCTGCATTTCTAATGGGCTCCAGAAATTTGCTTTCTGCTTTGAATGTTTTTTTTTAATCAGGATTTAGTGGGCATTAGGATTGTTCTGTTGGTGTTGAACTTTATATAAACATTAATGAAGTAGAAGTCTATTCAAGACTCTTAACTTGTGGAAACACCTCCTTATGATCACTGGGAATGATACTAATGTCAGTATAGAAACTACGAATTCACCTGACCTGAGGGATACTGAGAAATATCTAATGAAGCAGAATGAGGAAGGCTAGTCTTTTGATGATTAAAGAGAAAAAGAAAGAATGGAGCTAAGTGATCTGCTTACACAGTTAATGTAACATCTAATTTCTATTGAATCAGGGAATTAGAAGAAATATTCATGGAACTTCTATAATCAGCATCCTGTTGAGATTATAGCCAGTGGATTAATTTTTAATTTAATTCGGAGAGGAGAAAGAAAATGGATGAAGCAAATAGTATGAAATTCTTAAGATGTTCAATTTTTCTCTTTGACAGAGAAAAAGAAAAAAAAGGCAGTGTGGGGTGAAGGAGCAAGGATGTAAAGGAAAAAAGCATACTCTTTTTTACATCTTCTTTCAGTGATTTTATTCATTCTTACAAATTCATTTTCATTCTTTAATCATATATTTGTGTTTGTTTGCTCTGTTTAATTCATTTGTTCACTTATTCATTTATGTCCCTATTGAGCAAATACTTTTCTTAAGTATCCTCCACCTGCCATGTATTGTTTAAGGTGCCATGAATACTACAGTAAATAAGGTAAGCAAGATTCCTAGCCCACAGAGTTTATAGTGTAAGGATGGCAAACCTGATGGGAAGAGAAAAATCAATTAACAAGTAAGTGAACATAACAAATGGAAATAATAAGTCTTATAAAAAAGTAAAACTGGGTAATATGTTGGAGAGGGTACCAGTTGGGAGACTATTGAATAGTCTAAGATTATGTGACAAGTGATTGGTTAAATGAGTAGGAATGTATATACTACACAAATAATAAAAAGGTAGCATGTGATAAATGTAATAATAGGATTTTAAATAAAGTACTCTGCAAGCATAAAAAAAGAAAAAAGTAATATATAACTAGAATGAATTTTAAATGTACTTAAAGCAATATAGGCTTTTGACAGATGAAGATGGTAGGGAAGAATCTTCTTGGCTGAGAACATAAAATTAATTTAAAAAAATAATGAATAAGGAGAAATAGAAGAGGTAACGCCTACCATGTCCAGGGGAGGAGATGAGCCAAAGAATGGAAGAGAGGTTAAGGGAGAAAGCTATTTGAAAGCAGAGGAAACAGATGGAGGCAGATCATGGTGGGCCCTGAATACCATGAAACAAGTGTTAATTTTATATTAAAAAAATTAGGCAAAAGGGGCTGGGGATGTGGCTCAAGCAGTAGCGTACTCGTCTGGCATGCGTGCGGCTCGGGTTCGATCCTCAGCACCACATACAAAAACAAAGATGTTGTGTCCGCCGAAAAAACTAAAGAAAAATAAATATTTAAAAAACTCTCTCTCTCTCTCTCTCTCTCTCTCTCTCTCTCTCTCTCTTTAAAAAAAATTAGGCAAAGACTTAAAAAGACATTTCTCTGAAGATGATATACAAATGGGCAAAAGTATATGAAAAGATGTTCAACATTGTTAATTATGAGAGAAATGGAAATCAAAACCACATTAGGATGGCTACTGTCAAAAAGTAGAAAATAATGAGTATGGGCAAGAATGTGGACAAATTGTAAGTTTTGTGCACTTCTGGTGAAATTACAAAATGGTGCCACCACTCTGAAAAAAATGGACTTTCCACACACACACACAAAAAAAAAATTAAAAATTTAAAATTCAGTGATTTGCTGTGGGGTATATTTCCAAAAGAAGTAAAAGCAGAGTACAAAGATAATTGTACACTTGTGTTCATTCCTGTAGCGCTATTCATGATTTCATGATAGCTAGTAAGTAGAAGCATCCCCAAAGCAAATATGGCCTGTATATATGATATTTTTTATCCTTAAAAAGGGAGAGAATCCTGTCACACTACAACAATTATGAACCTTGGACGAGTCTAGAAAAGATAAATACTGCATGATCTAATTCATATGAGTTATCTAAAGTAAAGTTTGTAGAAACAGAAAATAGAATGGTAATTACCAGGGGGGGAAGAGGGATAAAGGGGAATTGTTTAATGGATATATAAATTTAGATTTGCAAGAAAAAAGATTTTAGAAATCTGTTTTACAACACTGTGAATATATTTAACAATACTGAATTGTATGCTAAAAATTGCTAAAGATGAGAATCTTGTCATGTATGTGCATGTGTGTTTTACCACAATAAAGAATTCTTCAGTTATTTAAGTCCTCAATATCTTTGTTGCTTTGTATTAAACTTGCAAGGGATCATACATGTGTGAGCACAGGCATGCCCGTGTGGTATGTCAGTTTGCAGAAAGTTACATGTATGTGCTTGACTCTATGTTAACCTTATCTATCTAGACATGACTCTTGGAAACTTGTCCCATATCAGGCAACAAGCTAACCTAAACAAAGGGACTTTAAAGTCCTGTCACTCTGGAATTATCAGCATCTGCATGTTGAAAAGTTTCCATTATATCAGCTTGCCCATAAGAAGTCACCTGATTAGAGGACTTTTTTGACCCTTCCCTATGCAAACTTTAAGACAGTTCTTTAGTTGTCTATATTGGTATAATGTCTACATCTGATACACTTTAATTATCAAGATTAATACATGTGATATATAAGGATGAAATATATGTGCTGTATGTTTCTTCCCTATTTTATATGGATTACACTAACTATAATTAAACAATAATGCAAAGTCAATATTATTTAGTATTTAACAATATTCATTGCCACACAATCTATTTTTTAAGTATTAATCACATAAAACATACAAGGTGAATACTTAATTTATTTTGGGTCACATGTAGTGAAATAGACAATGTAACTTTAAAATATGCTTAACTTTGAAAGTTTTTTATTAGTTTTATTAGAACTTTCTTACTATGGTCATCTGCATTTTGTGTTAACATAAGACACATATTTTTGAAAGTACAAAGTTGTTTCATTTTACATGGTTTGAACTTGAGAAGATGGTATTTCTCAAGTTTCAAGACAGCATTTAAATGCATGGGACCACGCACATACTGGTGGAAGGATAACACAGTCCTACAAACTGGTTTTATTGGGTCCTATAATTTAGACCAAGTTGGAGGGCATGAGGGTTACGAAGCTCACAGTGTATAATCAAGGAAATCCTGCAGTCAGAATGTTTATTGCTTAAAGGTTTCAACAGAATGGTCTTAGGCATGACATACAAGAACTAAAAACATATCACAAAACAAATATGACATTTATGTGGAACTACAACATCCAACAGGCTTACAATATTTAATCCAGATCTAGTAACATGTTTCACAAGTTCTAAGACCAGGTATGCCTTGCTCATCTCTGAATCCCAAGTATAGTAACTGGAATGTGTGTGTAACTGAGTGAATTAATTATAATCAGTTCAGACATTTCTTTCTCAAAACATTTGAAAAGTTGTCTTATGTCCTCCGTGCTCCATAGGATAACATTCATAATTTGTAATAAAACAATTGTAAGTTGTGCTACGTAAATTTCCTTTTAAGATAAAAACATGCATTGGTTTGCTAACCAGACACCTTGAGTCAGTTAAAATTATACTTACAATTTCAGTTAAAAATAACAATAATGAATAATGGCCTAGAATAATTAAGAAGGGGCGCTGTGAAGTTACATAGACTTTGTAATCAAATGTTGTTAGGTTCAAATTTCACTCTGTAACTTGGATGTTATGTGAAGTTGGATAAATTATTTAACCGTTCTGGCCTCACTTTTCTCTTTCATTAAAATTTTGCAAAGATTTACTTAGTGTATATGCAATGCTTTGTGCCTACTTGGTAAATAAAAATTGTAGCTATTGAGTTTTTCTGAGGGTTCTCATTTTTTAATTTTCAGTGGACTGTACTCGTTACAAGTACCACATTTTGTTTATTCATAAGTCAGAACATCATAAATGTTTTGAATGAATACAGTAAATTAATATTTAATCAACTATTTGGTGGCTCTTCTGCATAATACTACACAAGGTTTTGCACCATATGATCTTGTACCTGATGTGTATTTAGACATTATCATAGCAGTCAGTGAAAGCAGAAATAGGGCATTTTATATCACTGGAATAATTTGTAAAGCCTTTGATGAATCAAGGCTTTGTCATGATAATTAGGGAATTCTTAAGAAATGGTAAGCTTAAGTAACTACACATTGGATGGAGACTTTATTACCATGCATTCACATATAGCCATATTCTTGATTAGCTACATAGTGATTTTTACCATTAGGACATTTTTTTCTCATTCACTTTCATTAACACAACTTTAGCTGATAAGTGGCCAAGTCGTTTTGAAAATTTCACAATAAAAACTATAAATCCCCTCTGTATTTTGTAATGAGGAAAGCTACCAACAATGAAGAAGGGATTTCTTTTTAATAAAAATATTTGATATATCCACCAGAAAGCTTTCATGTGGTAAATATTAGATTTACAACTTCAAAACATATTCAGCATATTCAGATGTCTATCACCAGAACTATAAATAGCACGGATAAATTTGAAAGTAATTTATACTTTCGAATGAGAATCATTTTTTTTTCTCAGAATTATTTTAAAGCATCTCTTTTACTAAATAATTTAACTACTTATCACTTTATGCACATCTCAGAAGTATGCTACATTCTCTGGATTTGGATTCCAATGTGTAACAGATTTTTTTAGGCTTACAGAATCAAAAAATCATTCCAAATATTGTAATAAGCTAAGCATATTGCCAAAATATGAAATTATACTTGGAACCAATGTTTCAAAAACTCACGTGTTCATTTATGCTTTTACTGACAGAACTATATTTGAAACAAAAATCAAATTACTATCAAGGGGAAACCATTTCCACTGTAAACAATGAAAACTTGGGTTGATTTTCAAGATATATCATTCTCCTTAAGATTATTCAAGGGATTTTTAGACATTATCCTGTTTATAAGAGCACAAACTATTTTAGATTCATGCTGGGCTTAACACTATATGCTGTAGAAAAATAATGTGGTATTTTGATAGGATGAAGCTTATTTTCCACAAGTAAAAGTTAACCCCAAAATGTATATTTTGTAATAAAGCTCATTAGGTGCCTATTTTAATAAAAATAAAGATAAGTCAAAAGTTTGGGCAAATAGCTTGAAAATTGAAATATTTCTTTTCCCTTCCTTCATTTGTTATTTGTTATATTCAAAGATGCTATTGAGTTTCTCAATCTTCTTCATGTTTTTCACAAAATGTAGCTATAAGAAGAGTAATCATATGGTATACCCATAGGACCATTTGGAAGCAGTTGAATGGTATATAAATACAAATTCATGAGATATTTTTTTCTCTCCAAATTAGAGGTTATTGGTCCTGAGGAAGAATTAAAAAAATATATATAGGCACACACAAAAAAGCTCACAGAAAACCTCTTTCTCTTAGAACTTCAACATTTAAACTATAATGTATGGAGTTTTTAATAAAGAATTTGAAACATCCTTGAGTTCTGTATACTAAATGAGTCTTTTTTATTTCAGTATGTTAGTATATATTAAGTAAGGATTAACTTCAGGTATAATATTTGTATTGGCATTCTTTACAAAGTTTCAAAATACACAATATTAGGTCTGAAGTGTTTAATTTTTAAATTATGAAAGTTAAGGCATAAAATTTATGCATGTTTCAAATAAGAGCTTTTCTTTTTTGTATTTTTAAAGTTAACATGTCATTGGCCTCAAAGTTTTCTCCTTACAGCAGTATAAACTGATAACTGCTAATATAGCTCTTAAGACTAAGGAATAATTTTTATTAAGTTTGGTTCTATGCTTTTTCTAAAAACTCTTGAATACCTGCCTCACTTTTCTAATAAGATACTAGTAATAGATAAATGAATAAATCAGTGTTAGTGATACTAAAAGAAAAACTTGTACAAATATACTGATTTTGACGTTTATGTTGCATTATTTCATGTAAGATGGGAACATTTATTGTAATTTAAAATGTCCTAGTTATCATGGAGAACTAAAAATGTGGAAGTGCTATGAGGTTCTACAACAATCATCTCATCATTTATGACTTCCAGGTATTCTATCTCCTATAAAAGCTTAAGAATCACTGACTTGGCATTCATGATGGCTGTGTCTAAATATGCAAATAAAATTCTAAGCCACTAACAACTGATCATTCCAATTTTTAATGGCCCATTAACATGGTAGCATAGAGAGCAAGTGATTAAAGTATCAGTTCTGGCTCTTGTACTTCCAACTCCAAGGCACACAATAGATAAGAATCTATTTCAAATGACTAAACCATGTAGATTATTTGTCATTATATTCAATAATATTAAAGTACCTAAACACTACTAACTGCCATTCTAATTGCTGAAGTCTTGGAGGTATATCAATATTGAGTAAGAGCACAGTTGCTGAAAAATTTGCTACCTTCCTTGGCTCATTTTAAACCATAGACCAATGACCTTTCCAGATAATTTTCATTTCTTATGAACCATTACCAAATAATAATAACATTACAAAACATATTTTCTTTTCTCATCTAAATTTTATTTCTAGTATTTTTTGCTTTCACCCCCTTCCCTTCCTGAAGTCCCACTCCCTGCAATCTATAGCTCACTCCTAATTTTTATTGATATTATAGCCCTGTGAATTTTAAAGAACAATGGTAGTAATCACACTGGATTGAAGAGTCAGGAGAACTTCTTTTGTTTCCTGGATCTGTTTGTAAATAAATTACATGATTAGGTAAATCTGAGTGTCAATTTTCTTAAAAGGAAAATAGAAAAAATAATGTCTCAAAAGACTGCTACAAACATTAAAATGAAATTATATAAATGAGAATTGTGAACTATAAAGTATTATATTCCAATATTTGCTAATATTATTGTGACTTTCATAATCTCTATATTACAGCACATTTCTAAAATTTTGGACTCCTCCTTTGGACACAAAAACAGTATTTCTGGACAGAATTGTAATAGATTATTCTGCCAAGTAAAGTAACAGAATGAGGCAAACATTTGGATATGCCTTTTTTGTCTTGGCAATTCTCTTTTAAATATGCAAGATTCTGATTAGAATTTTTATGTTTGCATTGAGATGCTCAAAGCCTAAAATTTTTGAATTGTGGTATTTTATACTTATTTAGCCATGCCTTTTTCTTTCAACCACTGCCATTAAAATAATTTTTTTCATACTGAAATTATTAAACTGTCAGCTATTTTTATATAGGTTTAGTTGGCCTCTAGCAATGATGTAAATTAATTCTAGCTAATAAACCTAGTATATCATTGATGAATGGACTTAAATGGTTCTCAATGCTCTATTTTTATGTCCCCGGTATCAACCCAAATGGTGCTCTTAAATTGCTTCATTTCCAAGATATTTCCATGTTAAGAACTTCAGACATATGACATACAGAAAAACCTGGTATTATTCTATTCATCAAGAATTCACCTAGAAAATCTTGTTTTGCAGGTGAATTAGGCTTCCACTAGGAATTAGTATAAGTCATAATGACTAATCTTACATGATACATTTGTTTATTTTCCTCTGAAAAGTTAGATTATATACTTCCTTGATGCTAAAATAATATAAAACATTTCTTGCTGGCTTTGTTTTTTCTGTGCTTAGCTTAACACAGTGCATGCACTATAATAGAGTGTCTCTTGAGCCTTTACCAAAAAATTAACTAAAAACATGTCAAAATAAATTAGGATATTTCATCTTCATTTTTGATTGTTTTCAGCACTGAGTCTTCTCCCAAAATTTTACATAGTTCATTGAGTCTCTGCTGCATTTTGGGAATTCCGGCTAGCTGAGATTCTAGCTTTTGTTTTTCTTCACTCAATGTTAAACGGATAGCAGTATCCAATTGTTCAAAGCGCCAACCTCCTTCACCATCAAATTGTAATAAATGAGTATGGTATTTCCTGCATAATTAAAATGAAATAATATTATTAGCTACAAATATGAAAAACCATTTTAGTTATTGGTTTATAATTCTGATATGCAAAGGTAAATTTTAAGTAGAGGTGCCTATTTTACATTTGATTTTCAAGCATATCTCAAAAAGTTATATACTGTAATTTTTTAAAATACAAAAATCCAATACCTAGGAAGTTTTACTGACTTTTATCATTCCTTTATATTCTATGTGAATTAAAAGAAAGACTATGCTGTTACATGTATTAATTTACCTTCACAACCTTTTTGGCTCCTGAATAAATAATAAAGCATTCTTAGAATGGAAGTAAGAAAAGGAAACTGAGGAAAGAAAGTAAAAATTAAAAAGATCATGCAGAGACAAACTTCTTGGAAAATAAAATACAATAGTAATTCATGAATAATCCTTCTTTTGGTAGAAGTTCTACATAATTAAAAATTTCTCAATAATTGAAGTTTAGAAACACTTTTTAAAAGATGAAATCTTTGACAGAAATATTTTAAAAATACTTCTATGTCTTCATATAATCTCTTTTATCATGGTTCAATTGCATATTTAGGAATTGCACATCAGTACAGAGATTATTATTGATGAGATAAGAGACAATGTATCTTCTCCTAATGGGAGTCTGAAGTCACTAGTCTCTGGGATTTGTGGGAATTGTGTGGAGAGAGTAAATTTAGCAGAGCTAGTTCCCATAACTGAGCTACCCACATTTTGTCAACTTGCATTACTGCCCCACATTTTTTCAGTTTTTCTTTCTTTGTAGTTTTTTTTTTCTTGTTTCCTAGTTAGGTCTCATCTATTTTTATTTCCCATAACTAATGGGCCTTTTCAATAAGTTCCTTTATTCCAAATTAGGATGTAATTTACATGTCATAAATTTACCCTTTATGTAAAATTCATTGATTTTTAGTATATTCACAAGCTCATCTAACCATCACCATTATGTATACTTCCAGAACATTTTCTTCAACCCTCAAAGAAACCATATAACCATTAGCAGTAACCCCATTCCCCCTCTCACCTAATTTCTGCCAAGCACTAATTTCCTTTCTGTCTTTATCAGATTTCCCTCGACTGAATATTTCATATACATGGAATCATACACTACATTGCCTTTGTCACTGGCTTCTTTCACTTATCAAAATGATTTCAAGGTGCAGCCAGTTGTAACATGTATCATTACTTCATTCATTTTTATGGCTAAATTATATTTCATTGTATAGAATTGTAGAGTTTATTTCTTCTTCAAGTAATAGACTTTTGAGTTCTACTGCCTCCATTTTTTTTGTGTGTGTGTGTGTGTGTGTACTGGTGATTGAACTCAGAGGCACTTGGCCACTGAGCAACATCCCCAGCCCTATTTTGTATGGCTTTGAACTCATGATCCTCCTGCCGAGCTCTGGGATGATAGGCGCATGCTGCCACATCTAGCTTCTATTGCCCCCAATTTGTTAAAATATTTTTTAAGTTGTAGATGGACACAATGCATTTATTTATTTATTTATTTTTATGTGGTGCTAAGGATCAAACACAGTGCCTCACATGTGTTAGGCAAGTGCTCTACCTAAGCTCCTGACCCCAATTTTTTGCTGTACTGAGGATTGAATTGAGGGCCTCATGAATACTAGTTAAGTGTTCTACCACTGAGCTATATCCTTAGCCCCCACGACTTTTGACTGGATGTTTATAACATGCTGTAATTATAAAAGGAAATTTAACAAGGTTAAAGTATAGCTAAAAAAGTCACCATTGAGCTGAAAGTTTAAATTCAGCAATTTGATTATGTATGACACAGATTAACTTTTTCCATGTGCTTTAGGTTCTTGAGCTTTCCAAAAATTTGACCTCTCAATGGATGGAATCATATCAAAAATTAATTGAAAACAATGTATTTCTAAATCAAGGAGAAAATTTTTAAAAATCTTCTACTAAAATATGGAAGTAAAAACCAAAGTAATGGAAAAACAAAAACAAAAGAATAGTATATAACATCAAATAAAAGAAAAAGTAATGGCAGAAAGTTCATTTTGTTATATGTAACAACAAATTCTACCATCATGTATAAGTATAATGCACCAATAAAAAATGTGGAATAAAAAAGTACATATTGTTTATTTCATTCTCAACTTTCCTTGGACTTTTCTAGCCTTAGATTTATAGCCAGGAGTAATTTTAGAATGTGGTCATTCATATATTGAGTAAGTTCTACCTTCAAAGTATAATGAAGGTTTAACTCATCACTCTGGTCCTACAACATTACTTGATTTCTACATGGGAGGAACAAACAGTTCAGTTGTTTCTTGCCCTGAGATTCAAAGGCATGTTCTATTTTATGAGCTAAAATAATATTTCAAGGCCATAAAGTTGAAGTGATTAAAAAGAAACCACTATTTTAACTGAGACTCTTTGGAGATAATCTGTAGGCTTCCTTCACAAATAGGATAAAGTATAGAAGTCAAATAATTTAATAAGCTTATGATTGTTTTACTTTTTTAGACACTGGTATTGATTTTAATCTTTTTTTTTTTTTAGAGGAGGAAAAGTTTATTTGAGGGATCAAAGTTTCAGAAGTCTCAGTCCATTGACAGCTGGCTTTATTCCTCAGGTCTCCAGGTAAGGCAGAACAATATGGAGGAAGAATGTGGCAGAGGGAAGAAGTTCATATGATGATTGGGAAGCAGAAAGATGCTCCACTTGCCAGATACAAATATGTACCCCAAAGGCATGCCCCCAATGCCACACCTCCTCCAGCCACATCCTACCTGCCTTCAATCACGACTCAATTAATCCCATCAGGTGATTAATTCACTGATTGGGTTAAGGCTGCCACAACCCAATCATTTTCTCTCTGAACCCTCTTGCAATGTCTCACATGTAAGCTTTGGGGGGACTCTTCACATCCAAACCATAACAATCTGGCTTTTTTTGTTTGTTTTTAAAGAAATTTGTTTCTTTTCTTTTCTTTTTTTTTCTTTTTTTTGAAATTCAAGACATACACCTCTTTTGGCTCTGTATGTCGCAAATGCTTTCTCTCACTTCGTGGCTTGCTTTTTATATCCTGTTAATGGTGGTCTTTGACAAAAACTCCAATACAGTCATATTTATCAATATTTTCTTTGTGGTTCTGTGTGGTTTATGTGTCCTATTTGAGAAATCTTTCCCTATATTAAGGTTTAAAGAAAATACAAAGAAAATACAAAATACATCTTATTATAAAAATACCTTTATAATAAGAGCTAACATTCAGTGGAACAAATTCTCCCACATATTTATTTTTCTTTAGGTTATAAAGGTTATAAAGCAATCAAATTTTCCCAATTTGATTGCTTTGTATTTCATATTTAGTTATATAATCTACCTGAAGTTGACTTTTTGTGTTTGGAATGAATAAGTTTCATTCTGTTCCTATCTATATCCATAAAGATATTAAATTGTTTCAACACCATTTTTGGAAAAAGGCATTTCACCCCCCACTGTTCTGTAATGCCATATTTGCAGTAAATTGCATGCCATATGTGTATGAATTAGTTTCTAAGATTTTTAATATATGCTGTTGAGCTATTTTTTTCTACTCTTATGCTGTTGTTTTATATATTAAAGACTACACCTTTATAATAAGAGCTAACCTTCAGTGGAACAAATTCTCCCACATATTTATTTTTCTTTAAGAAAGTCTTAGCTAGGCATAGCCCTTTACATTTCTACATATATTTTTGTAGTAGCTTATCAAGTTCACCTCACACACATTTACAACATTGGAATTTTTATTAGGATCCTATAAAATTTTGGTATTTTCTCATTTAGTGAGGTCTTCTTTGATATTTTTCTTTTTTTTTAATTTTTTATTGTTGGTTGTTCAAAACGTTACATAGTTCTTGATATATCATATTTCATACTTTGATTCAA
>NW_025999960.1:6693292-6697880 GCF_001458135.2 Marmota marmota marmota
AATGATTTTAATCTTTAAGATTAACAATTATCATTGGTTGGGTTGGGGTTGTGGCTCAGTGGTAGAGTGCTTGCCTACCATGTTTGAAGCACTGGGTTCTATTCCCAGCACTGCACATAAATAAATAAATGAAATAAAGTTAAAACTAAAAATAATAATAATAAAGACTAAAATTATTTAAAAACAAATTACCATTTGTTGTTATAGGGAAAATATAATATGTCTTTTCTTACTTCTGAAATCTTTTTAGAGAAAATAAGAATTTTACTTTCCCTGGGAGAAAATATAATCAGAAGTGATGAACTTCTACAACCTAAAATGGCTAAACTAATTCACAGAGAACATGATGTTTAATTTTATGAAGAAATGTATTGTGGGTAGCTACAACTAAATAAATGATTCTCTTGTTAAAATACATAACATTAAAGATTTTATTTGCTTAAAGAACTACTATTTCCTTCAACTGAAAAAACAATGACTGAATATGCTTCTAACATCTCTTTAGGCTATTTAAATAAAGGAACTGAAAGACAGGATAACATAATAAATCCATTGATAGAGGTCAGAAAAATACCAGGACTAAGAAATAACTATATTATTCCAAAATGTGGTCAATTTGGGAGTCTGTCTGGAAATTATAGATTCCTGCCAAAATGGCTCAGGAGTGCTCGTCTAGCTCTGTGTCATCCTCAATTCAGAGAATTTGGAGGCAGATATCAGAGTAAATTGTGGTGTTTATTTTTCCTTACTATAAAGGAAAGAACTAAAAGAAAAATATAAAAACATATTAATATATTTTTTGCAGTAAATGCTAGGATCATTACAAATATTTTAAGTGCAAAGAAATCACTGATTTTCCAAAATTTTTCAAAATTACTGGAATATGATGATAATTTCTAACATATTAAAGATTATATTATTAGGTTCAGAATATGTTACTAAATTACTAGGAAGAAACTTAGGAAAAATACAGGTAGAAAACAAGAGAAATGCCTTACACTCTATAGTAAAAAGTTTAGCAAAGTTGTTCTCTACGAAACAAGGAAAAAACATCTATTATAGATTAGTTAGCATTGGAATCACTTACCAAAGAGAAGGCCTATGTGTTATAGACAGTAAGGATATTCCAGCCCCTTTTGCAGCCTGAAATATCTTTCCTTCAACATCAATGCTGACAGCACTGGTACATTCATCCAGCAATGCATATTTTGGTCTTTAAAAAATAAACACAAATAAATTATTTTCCTATATGAAGTATAAATCTTTCTTTGAACAATACAATTTACAATGCTAACACTTTCAAAGCAGCAAAAGAAGATGGCATTATTAAATGTTGTGATAAAGTGAAAATGTTATTTTTTTCTACTTAGACTAGAATATCACATTCCTCTTAAATAAAAGTAGATTTTCTGAAACCTTCTCACAATACAATAAGCTTCGCTGTCATGCAGATGAATTAATCATGTATATGAAGCATAAGAAAGATGAGACAGGTTTCTAAGTTCATTTTCCTGCAGAAGGCAGTTTCATTCTTGGTGACAAGGTCTGACTAATTACATGCAAAGTACACTTACAGCAGCTAATTATTAAACAGTCACAGTCCTGTTACCAAAGATTTAATGAGAAGATTGTTTTATCAGAAATGTGAATACCTAAGCATTACTAATGGAATTTCATCATTACAAGACTGTGCAAGAGTGAATGTGCCTACTTGCAAATTTAGAGTATATATTTAGTTTCATAATATTGAGACCATGCTTCAGGATCAAATTCTTAGGGGGAAAAGTCAGTAAATATTTTTTGGTACACTCAACACATTTTTTCCAGCTCAATTTTTTCTTTGGTAATATGTCTGTAGGATTAGAGACATCCTCTCACTTTATCACTGTTTCCACCTATTTATTGCTCTTCCTTTCTTCCCCATACCCTTGATTTTGTCCTTTTGTCCTCTTCCCATCTTCTTTCAACAAGACTTAGCTTAGTTAATGGGACTAAAGCCAATTCCTACTTTACTATTCATTTAGGGTTGAAAATCAGTTATAAGAATTTGTCAGGACAATTTTCCTCAGGAAGATATTTTTAAATAAATGACAAAGAAAAGAAAAAACATGTAATCATAGCAATTTCTTATTCTGCATAAACAATTACTCAACACTACAAGTTACTTTTCTATTATGTCTTTGCTTATTAATAGGATCCTCTTGCCTATTCTGGGGCAGGTAATCAAGGCTAATAGAAGATATCCTTGAACTCTAAAACTGCTTGTCACCCAAAGAACTAAGACCACTGCATCTTCCCCATGATAACATTAATGAAAGTAGCTTTGGCTTTTGGTTACTGTTCAAGCATTACTTCTTTGCCTGAATTGATCACTATTCTGTCAACTATTTTATTTAAACAGAAAAGAAGAAAAAAAGAAAATATAAAAAAAGAAATGTTTGGGAAAAAATTTTGTTGTAAGTCTCTTTTTAGTAACAAAAATTTTTTTACTCTATTTTGTCTTATTTTTCAGAGTGCTTTGAGCTAAACAGAGATGAGATGCCATTTTAGAATTAGAAAAAGTGTACATTTTATACTCTGTTGTCATAGCAACCCTTAATCTAGCAGATGTAAGATAAATCACACAGTTTTATTTCCTTGACAGAATTGGGAGTGATGCAATTAAATATACCAAGCAATAGATCTGGTACTGTTGTACCTAAATTAAGCATTAGATAATATTATTTCTCTGATTTCCTTCCTTTTTCTCTTGGGTTATCCTAAGTACCAAATTAATCTCCCTCAAGACAGTAGTTTTGGTTTATTCTTCAAACATTAAAATCCTCTTGGAAAGTGTATACTACTGTAATTCTTAGTATTTTCTGCCAAAGTTCTCTAGGTAGCTCCAGTCTTGTGCATTATAACCTTTTTGTTACTCCTTTGAGAATGAAAGGAGGTAGGTAGTTCCTCAATATTATACTTTCCTTTCACTGGATTCAATTTTATAATTCCTTTTCTGTTTTATCAAAACATGCTGCTTTTCAAATACTTGTCTTCATTGATCACCTATGATTCACAAAGTTTTCCTTCTAGAGATATACTTGTGACTTATCTTTACTCATTATCATTTTGTATGCAACATATTTTAGATATACAAATATTAGCTATTTATTCCAAATTATAGGAACTTGAAATTTCTTTGGGTTAACAACCTTTATTAAAGCCTCTTGCCCTTTATTGCAAAGTTTGACTTTTAAATACACTGAAACAGTGAGAATTTATGGTCCATTTTACATTCTACCATATTACATTTCACCAACTATGTGGGTGATCGTATTACTGAATATTTATGAACCAGACCCAAACAGATTTAGGGTGATTAGGAGTAACAGCTGGTCCTAAATGTCAAGCCACAAACTTTACCCCTGAGTCATGAAAGGGGCATAATAAAATATACTTCACTAAAAATTACAAGTTAGCAAAATCTGGTTCATACTTTTTAGCCCACTATATTATTACACGAATCATGTACATTATTACAAATATCATTCTATTAACACAACAAATTATTTTTCTCACAAAACTCCCATGTAGTTAGGAAAATATATACTGCATGATTTCATTTATATGAAGTTATAGAATGAGGCAAAACTAATTTATGATGATTGAAATCAGATTAAAACTTGTCTATGGGGTTTATGATTGGAAAGGGGCTCTATCCTATTGTTGGAGGTTTGGTTATATAATGTACATATGTTTATGAAAAGTCACCAAATAGTATGCTTACAATCTACATTTGGAACATAAATTTTGTATCAATAAGAGCCCTGGCTAGCTTATTACACAATAATACAGAATGCACATATCAAAATATGAAATAAAAGAGGAATATGTTATACTTTATGAAATAGCTACATTAAGACAAAATTACAATCAACTTTTATGTACCAACAAAACTGAAAAGAAATTTATCCCAAAATTTGAAATTATTACTAATTAATTAACAGCTTTTAAATTCTTTTTAATATTCTACATTTTTATAAGCATATTTTAATAAAATTATTTAAATAATACATTCTTCTTTTAATGATAGACATTATGATTATAGTCTTATCAAAAAGGCTGAACCTAAGTCTGATCAAGCTTTTCCCTCTAATTTACAGTTTACAGAAAAAATGAGAAGAACAAAATTTAGAGGGCCCCATGAATAAGCAACCAGATCAACTGAGACTAGGCAACATTCTCATATGACATCTGACCTGGTTTCTTAAATGAGTCAATGGTTTAAAAGGTAGTTGGGGAGGGAGAAGGAGAAATTCTTTAGATGTTTTATAATACCTCAATTTTTTTTTAAATAAGGTAAATCAATTGCAGCAAATTTACATAGACATATTGAGTGAGTGCATTAAGAATATGGTGTTCATTTTACTATTTCTCTCTTTTAATAAAGGTTTAATAATTTCTCCACAATTAAAGTCTTCAAAATGATTGCCAACTAGTTGCAAGTGTTCAACAAGAACTATTTTATATATATATACATATATATATACAGATATATATATATATATATATATATATATATATATATATATATATATATATATATATC
>NW_025999960.1:6709599-6753301 GCF_001458135.2 Marmota marmota marmota
CCCCACTATTGCTGGAAATTCCTAGCAAGATATCCTTTAGCCGTCCTGACTTGTCATACTCCCACACAGTGAAGCAGCACACGGGGGTAATGCACTCCCCTCGCCGCCATCTTCCCGTCCTATTCTCCCATATGAATTTTAGATTGATTTTTTTCTAGTTCTGTGAAGACCACTATGTATATATTGGAGATGGACACAATTCCTTTATTTTGTTTGTTTCTATTTTTAGGTGGTGTTGGGGATCAAACCCAGTGCCTCATGCATGCTAGGCAAGTGCTCTAGGCAAGCCCTCTACCACTATGCTACAAACCTGGCCCCTATCATAGATGTTTTGATGGGGATCACATTGAATCTGTGTGTTGCTTTGGGGAGGGTGGCATTTTAACAATAGTCTGCTTATCCATGTTCCATTCATCTGTTTATCCATGAACATGGGAAGTTTTTCTATATCTGATGTCTTATTTGACTTTTTTAAGTGTTCTATAATTTTTCTTGTAGAGATCTTTCACCTCTTTGGATAGATTGATTCCTAAGTTATATTTTTAAAGCTGTTGTTCATGAAATTGTCTTCCTGATTTCTTTCTTAGTGGTTAATTATTGCTGTATAGAAAAGCTAGTGTATGTTTTTATACATTGATTTTTGTATCCTGCTACTTTGCTGAGTTTACCAGCTCTTGAAATTCTGTGGTAGAACTTTTAGGATCTTTCAAGTATAGGATCACACCATCTATAAATAGGGATAGTTTGGTCTTAGCAGATGTAATTAAGTGAAGAATCTTGATATAGAATCATTCTAGATTAATTAGATGAACCCTAAGTTCAATAAATGCCCACATAAAAAGTGGAGAAACACAGGAAAGAAAAAAAGAGGCCTTATGAAGGAGGAGGCAGATATTCCAGTTATGCTGCTATAAACCAAGAAGAGTTAGCACCACAAGGAGCTGAGAGGGAGGAAATAATATTCCCCTGGAGGCCTCAGAAAGTGTGGAAATTGTCAATACTTTGACTTGTGGCCTCCAAATATGTAAGAAAATAAATTTCTCTTGTTTCAAATCACCAAGTTTTTGGTAATTTGTTATAGTTGCTCTTGGAAACTAAAACAGGTGGTATTCCTGAAAAAAAATGCATAACCTGAATCATATGTGGAAATTATCAGATGAATCCAAATTGTCTTAAAAATAACAACAGTTCTGTACTCTCTAAAAATATCCATATCATGAGAAAAAAATAGAAATACTAAGGAAATCTTTGAGATTAAAAAAACTAAAGCCACATGGCAACTAAATGATACTGGGTTCAGAAAAGCATGTTACTATAAAAAACCGTATAATGAAACTTTGAATATGGACTATATTTTAGATGTTAATATTATATAAGTGTTGAATTTCCTAAATTTGATCATTGTAACAAAGTTATGTTCGAGAATATCTTTGACCATTGAAAATATACCCTAAAGTATTTAGGGGTGGTTTATGAACATTACGATTTACTTTTCTGTTTGATTATTTGTTTTGCAACTTACTTAAAAAAAAAAAAACAGAATAAAGCATATATTGTATATATGTGTCCATGTCTGGAAAGAAAGGTTTTAGAATATAAAATACACTTTGTATATCAAATGTCTACCTATTTTTTTCATAGTATGAGAACCATTTAGTTGGTGATAGATAGTACATGGTTATTTTATAATATATTTATTATTTATAATTCAAAATTTTTATAATTTAAACTATACTATATTAGTACATACAAATAAGATCTTTATAAATACAAAGAAACTCTGATTACATATTTTTGTTTTAACTGACAAAATTAATGCATCAAAAATTCATACTTTGAAAGTGTATAATTCAGTGTTTTTAATATATTCATAAGCTCAAGTGGTTTTCATCACTAATTCAAGAACATTGTCCTCTCCCCAAATTCAATACCCAAATACACTGTTCATTCCCACCACCTTTCGGTCCCTGGAAACAGAAGATGTATTTTCTATCTTCATGGATTTGCCTATTATGGATATTTTAAATATATAAAATCATACAGTATATGTTCTCTTGTAACTTCATTCTTCCTATCGGTATAGTATTATCAGGTTCATCTATGGTGTTAATAGTACCCCATTCTTTTTAAAGGCTACATAATATTCTATTGTATGGATGTGTCACATTTGATTAATCCATTCAACCACTGATAAATATTTCATTATTTACATTTTTTGGTGTTACAAATATTTGGTATATACCAATGAATTGAATTGCTGAAACATAAACTTTTTGAGGAATTGGCAGATTATTTTTTCCAAGTGGCTAAACCATTTCTAGGTACATTTCTTCTATCATATCTCTGTATGACTTCCCTTCTTACCCTATTTTTTATCTTTCCCTCTCTAGTCTAACCATACTTTTAAAAATATTTAGAAGCTTAAGTATTCATAAATGTGACATTGGCTTAATATATGATAATAATAGCATAAAATAGAAATTAATCGCCAGGGCCAGTGATCAGTTTTTAGTAGGTACTCTAAGGCTACTCAGGAGAAGAAACATATAAAAACCTTAGGAAAGAGTACTTTGGTTGCCTTCTTCAATTTAACATAAACCATAAAGCTATTCTTCTACTTTAGCATACACCCCAGACATTAGTCCAAATAGCAGTCATGATACAATACACAAGACTGCAATAATCAAAACCTAGTGAGCACCCACTCCAAAAGTGTTTCTACAGGCCTCTCTCATAAAACTTGATTAATTAGTATGTGATCAAATCATATTTTACATCTACATTTTAGTGAAGATGGAATAGAATCACGGTTGTGATAATGGGCTTTATAGAGATGGTTCTGGGATAGAATTCTAATCTCACCACTTACTGGTACAGTGACACAAATTCTGAGCAAAAAGGACCTCTTTTGTAAAGCAACTTCTTTCATTCTGTTTGTTATAAGGACTTAATGAAGCAGTGTTTTCTTTTGCTAACCACGCTTAATGAAGCAATGTGATTAAATCATATAGTACAGTACAGGTACAAGGAAAAAAAATAACTAACTATAATAGAAACAGTTCATTTCTGCTTTATTCTGCTTGGGTGAAAATGAAACATCTTAAAAAGGAGTGGGCTTAGTGTATAGCTTAACAGCTGAGCACTGGCTTAGCATGTGCAAGGTAAGGCCCTGGGTTTGTTCTCCAGCATAGCAAACAAACAAACAAACAAACAAAAAACAAAAGAAAGAAAGAAAGAAAAACAAGATCTTGTAAGAAAGCAAAATAATTTCTATTCCATCAGATAGGAGACTAGGAGACTAATGGTTTATATCACGTAGTAAAATTTTACTATACTCAATAGGATTAATAATAAATACCTAGCTATGTAGATTTTAAAGACTATGTTTTGTTAAATACTCAAGAGAGTACATCAAGTTTACTAGAAGCATTCCTTTTAGTAACTGCAGCAACATTTATTTCACTGGAGCACTTTATGAGGCCTCAAAGGTATCAAAATGCACTAGGTTGCCAAGTGCTTTCTTTGTAATAGGAATTTGGAGGAGCAAGTCATTGTGACTTCTTTAAAGGACCAATTTAATATTACTTATGATTTCTTTAGGCCTTTTGAAATTAGTTTTCTTTGATGAACAGTAATGGAAATTTTTCTCATGAGGTCTCTTAACTTCAAGACAAAGCAGAATGATTTAATTATTTTTTGTAATGCTTAAATTCTTATTGAGTTTTCAAAAGTCTAAGAATAATGTCTTAATTACCTACTCCCGAAATTAAAAAATGAAAAAGCAAACAAAAAAGAAAACACAATTTTCAGCTACTGTTTTTTATTGATCAGGATGTTATTTCAATAAAATGCCAAATCATAAACATTTTATGATGCTAAAAAAAGAACTACAAGTGTGCCCACATGATTGCTATTTGACCCATTAAATAAAATGATATGAATATGAAAATTGCTAATTTTGAAAATTGATATGAATGCAGATGTTGATGATACTATAAAATTATACTTAAGGACTTACCATATACTACTTTATTAGATTTTCATTTTTCTCTAAATCATTGTTTTACAACAATGTAAAATGGTAAAAACAATACATTCTACATATATTTAGTGAGGTACAGAGCAACTAAGAACCTTTTGACTCTAATAATATAATGATTTTTAAATTTTATTATAAAGTTACAGCCACAACTGAATTATCTAGAATGTTGTCAAGAAGTTTTAGGATGATATTGAATCAACTGAAAGCACAAGGAAATGGAAGACCCTATTTCAATAGTTATATGATTAGCATGCATTTGATTCTCTTTCAAGTTCAAAGACATAGAAATTAACATTTTGAGCAAGCTCAAGTTTCTCTTGTTCTACCAAAGTTATACATAATAGATAAGGACCTAAATAGCTTTTACTAAACTTTCCTTTCTAGATACATAGACCTATTCAGATTATCTTCTAAAGATTTCAGGTAGATCAATTACCATGTCAGAATGTTACTAGCTGTTTTTTTTTTCTGCCCATCAGAAAGGGGATCATGTAGCATACCTAGTCAAGCAACAAAAGAAATAATCATAACATATTGCTCATAACTAGTAGCATTCATGAAAGAAACATAAATTAGTTTTAATTTAAGTAAATCTCATAATCACCTCTATACATGTAGGAAGATATTGGAATAAGTCTACCAGTATCACAATATAATTTAAATAATGGTTGTTATTTAAAAATTGAAAATAATTGTTTATCTTTGGAGTCTATAATTCTTTTATATACACTTATATTCAAAATGATTAACTATAATAGTAAAACCATTTGAGATAAAATCAATTACCCATGATCATAGCTTTTTATATATTACAAATGTCTCAGGGCATTTTTATTTATAATTTGCATTACATTCTCACTTTTTTGTGTTCACATTTAAATATCTAATATTTTATGGGTTTTTTGTAAATATATTAACATTTATTAGCATTTATACTTTTCTTTACTCAAGACAAAGGTAGAAACAAGGGAGGGCATTAAGATGTATTAGAGCTATTTGCTTGGATTGATGATCTAAAAATACTAAATACTTCCAAGTTGAGAACAATTAAAACCCTAAGAGAAAAAATGTAACATGAAAGATCTATATGACAGAGAAAAAAATTTATAATATTGTAAAATTTAGTTTGGAACAATATTGATAAAAATTTCACAAGAATTCTAACTTTACTTAAGGCATACGATGTGTTAAATTTTAAAAAATAATTTACCACTAAGTGCTGCTGTGTTGCTATAGCAATAAGAAGTTAGCAATCTAAAATTCATTAAACCTAGCTATTAATAATTCATATAATGTACATGTTGGGACCAATAATGTCCTCAGATTTTTTCATGCATGGCAAGAACAAGATTTTAGTACTGAATACTGAAGTCCAACTATTCTTAAATATTTAGCAAAAGTAAGAAATATTTGCTATTGATAATAATAAATATTTGCTATTGAAAAGAGATATTTGCTATTACTGAAATTATATGTTTAGGGTAAGGAATTGCATAGCTTCTTAAGAGAGCATTTTTTAGATAATAAAAATATATTCATAAAGGTATCAAGGTATAGCCAAATTTTTAAGAATGCACACTTCTTTAAGGTTAGCTCTGTATTTATTATTATACTAGTTTACCATGTAAAATCCCTCATATATTACCTACAAGAATTGCAACTCTATATGGTTTAACCTAATAACTGACTTGCAAAACAAGAAAGCTTTTACATAAAAAGGATTTTTTCCATCATAATTTTTTATAAATTATCTCAGAGAAGAGTTAAATATGAAAAAGTATCCTTAAGATTTTTTCCAAGGAATAGAAAACTATAGAAAATCATGTTTACATTTATAGATGACTTTATGCTAAAAGAGACATAAAAACTGAACAGGACTAATTACTACATAGGTGGTACCAAAGTATACAATTACAATTCTGTCAGACAATTGTCCAACTATATTTATACAAAATTTACTTGCTTTTAGTCTAATTTATAGAAAGCAAGAAATAGAAGTCAATTACCTACAGCAGTGCTGCTGAGCCTTCTTCATGGCTTAAATCATTTTCTTATAAAAGGACATTTTAAGTGATAGCCACACCCATCATAAAGAGCATTATGCATCCTATCTTGTGCAAACAACAAAATAATCACAGTGTTTATAATTAGTCTAAGATGCCAGACTCATTGGAAAGTAGAAAACAAATCTGGGAGATGATCATTCATTCATCAGAAATTTGCCACACAGTTATAGTACATTTACACTCAAGCTATACAGTGTACAATATCCTTTCAGTCCTTCCATCAATAAAGGAAGCAAGTTAGGTCCTTTAACTTCCTTCATGATTCCATGTGCTACCAGTATTTTAATACTTATCACTTTATTTTATTTTATTTTATTTTTAAATATATTTTAGTTGTACACAGATGCAGTGTCTTTATTTGTCTGTTACTTTTATGTGGTGCTGAGGATTGAACCCAGTGCCTCACAGGTGGTAAGCAAGTGCTTTACCACTGAGCCACATTCTGTTCTTTTATCCTGTCCTCATAGCTGCACACTCCTTGTTCTTAAGAGTTGCTCCCTATCTGGGTTTTGGCATCTAGGGATTCATTAAGAATCAAAAGTTTCAAAAGCTTAAGACCCAGAGGAATACCCTGATCAAGATATTCAAACTAGCCTTCCTCCATATTCTTTCTTAAGTCCCTTTCCTTAGTATATCCTAATTTTTAATATAAAGCAAAAAGAAGAGAATCAAGGATTTCATTGACTATACTTTAACAATATCCTTTCTGTCCTTCCATTGAGAAAGGAGGCAAGTTAGGTCATTTTTAACTCCTTCCTGATTTTATGTGCTATTGGTCCTTTAATAATCATCACCTGGTTTTATAAGTGTGAATTAAACATTGTTTTTAAAGAACATAAACTTCCAGAGAAATCCTGGATTTAGAAGGCTATTATTCACACAGAAACAATCCAAAAGAATTTTGAATTCTTAAATAAAACTCATTTGGTGCAAGCTGATTAGCATGTGGTGCAGGTATGCCAATGTTGGTGTTTCTGGCATTCAGTTAAATGTTCTGCCCATTCTACAGCACTTCCTGAAAGAAAATTTGGTCTTTACTCCCTGGCATGAAATATTCTTGTTTTTGTTGCTCTAAAGGGTAAATAATGATTATGTCATACATAATGTACTGTGAAACTAAGACATGCTTGTTTCATATCTCTCTAAGAATTTTGATTTAAACTTAAGGGAACATTTATTATTAAAATGTTATAAAGAAATGAGTTTTAGAAGATTAAGACAGAGTAGAAAACGCAAACTAATTTGAAAGTGAATTGAACATTCATTTTTTAATTTAAAGGAGTTTCACTTTATATAAGAATACATAGGTTCCTTCACATTAACATACATGAACAATAGCCTGGTATCTATGCTAAGCTTTATGTTAAAATTGGTTTGTATTGTCTCTATCCCCAGAACTGTAAGAACCTCTGCCTCCAAACAATAGCTTAATTTTATATTAAACACACCAAGCAAATAGCCTTAGCGGGTGATATTTGCAAGGTCAGTTACAGGAGCAACACTTTTCAGAGACTGCTATTGTTAGAAGTAACCAAGACAAAGTGATTTGAAAGTTAAACACATCTGAATTCAAATGCTAGCTCCAACATGTATCTGTTGGATAACTTCAACCTAAGTTTTCTCCTCTATTAAATAGAGATATTAAATAGAGATACGACACCTGACTTATAGTTTGCCATACAGAAAACGAGAGACTTATGAAATATGTGTACGATAGTGACTAACACACGGAAATTGTTTAATTCATTATAAGTTAAAAACAAAAATAAACTGGAGATGCTCAGTCGTTGTTCAAGATGCCCTTGGGGGGCTGGGGCTGTAGCTCAGTGGCAGTGCACTTGCCTAGCATGTGTGGGGCACTGAGTTTTACCCTTAGCACCACATAAAATCAAATAAATAAAAATAAAAGTATTGTGTCCATCTACAACTAAATAAATAAAAGAATATTTTGCCCTTCCACAGAAAGTTAGAACAGTGCTAGAAGCTTTAAGTATTATGATTATCTGAAAACATATTTAAGGTTAAACACAGTGGGAGGATTTTTATATCATGGGAAGATTTTTTTTTTTTTAATGTTTATTTATTTATTTTTTAGTTTTTAGTTTTCGGCGGACACAACATCTTTGTTTGTATGTGGTGCTGAGGATCGAACCCCGGGCCGCACGCATGCCAGGCAAGCACGCTACCGCTTGAGCCACATCCCCAGCCCCAAGGGGAAGATGTTTTATTATGATAACTTTATTAACCTGAAAATAAGAGGCAGTGACACATAGTAACAAAGCAGTTCAGGGATAGGGTTCGAATTCCAAGTCTTTAGATATGTAACTGTAAGTCTCTGAACTTCAATTTAAATATTTACAACACTTTCTTTAGCAGGACTTGTGCAGAATACAATAAATATTATCATTTATGCATAAGGAGTCAGAAACAAAGTTATCTATATTTAATTTGCTATACAATTCAATTAATAATGTTATAATCCCTTCTATAATAAAATATAATATTTTATTTTGTATTTAATTTTAAAGTGTGATTCATAACTACTTTACTTTTAAAACAGTATTTATATTTAATTTAGAAGATTAAGCAACAAGGTATTTGACCCTGTGAATGAAGTAGTAGGCAAACACTGAGCAGGTAAATAAAATGTTATTTATAATTTTAGTATATCTCCTGACAAAAAAGAAAAAAATAATATTGTAGAAAAAAGCCACTGTCATGTTTCATTATGCTTTTCAAGAAGCATTAACAGTCTATAAAATTTAGCATGTACGACTGTGTGGTTTACTTATAAAGGTGCTTTTTAGATGGAGACTAGGGAAAAGGTAAACGCTAAAAAGCACTAGGGCACCTTAAAATGTAAATCAAAGAGCCTTAGCTAGTAGGAGCATTTTAGCAACACTTAAGGACCTCAAGGACAGACATTATTTTATTGTTATTTCCAATAAATACTGATGACATATCATTTGTGAAGATGAGTCTGACAAATATTTTCTTTCCTCTGCTCGATGTGTCAAGGGGAGGGTTGGATACAATAGTTTTGCTTGAAAGTATCCAAATAACAGAAACCAAACTCTCATGCTTCCTTGACTCTGTGGCATTCTTGACCTACTCAGACACATTGGACAAACTGAAGCTACTCATAACTACCTTTAGAATCCTAACTAACTTTTGAAACCTAGGTCAATGACACACGTCTGTTTTGCTCTTCCTTGTTTCCAATATCCATTGCATTCCTTGCCTTTCTTGAGCTACAGCCCTTGCATGTTTTTGTTTGTAGCCTCTTGAGTTGTGAGCACCACAGCAAAAGAAACTCTCAAATCATCATCTGTCTTCCATGTTATCTTACAGCGGGCTGTAGTAAAACTAGTTCTGGGGTGTGTGATTACAATTTATAATAATTTCCCTGTGATATGAAACACAAAATCCCAGACATCACCACTCCACCTTCTTTTCCCATTTAAAAAAAAAATGTTTGATCACTGCTGTGGATGTAGCTTTAGTGCTAGAGCATGTGCTCAGCATGCATAAGGCCCTAGATTCAATGCCCAGAACACTCCCCCCACCCCCCAAAAATGTTTGGTCAATTTAATCCAATATTTATAATACAATTATTCTTTATCTTTCCTAACATTTTACTTCTCAGGCTGCAAAGTCATGGATGGAGATAAATTTGTAACAGTTACCCTTTCATACAGGTTGTGGAAAGACTCAATGTATTTCAGATCTTGTTGTACTTTGTATTTGGACATGTCGTTTTGAGTAGTAATAAAATCATGTTTAAAATTTCTGTCTCAAGATATTTCTACCAAGGAAGTGTAGTGAGAGGAGGAGCATTGGGAATAGAATTCCATGGTGGGTGGGTGCCCAACTGGAGACTGTTGCCGAGGAGAGAGACAGTGGATGTGTATACATAGTCCTCTAGAGGATTTAATAAAAAAAAAAGTAGTAAAAAGGAAGGCAAGATTTTGCCACATTTGGTCAATAAACACCAATTATCTTGTGATTTTCCTCCTTCCCTCCTTCTTTTCCTTTCTCTTTCTCACTCTATCGAGTCCCCTACTAAGTCCCATAAAACATTTCATTTTCTCACTTTGGTTACCATTACCATATTATAATATTTTGTTATCAGGTGAACTAAATAAAACACAAACGGCTGACTTTGGGGGATTTAGTAGCTATAGACAGAAGACACCAGAGATGAGCTTCTAATGAACCATTAGTGAAAGCAAGGGTAGAGGAGCACAATCTATCCTTAGGGACTTGAGAAGACAGAGAAAGTGAACCAAGAATTGAGAGAAGAATTCAGAATCTGTATCCAAGTGAAAGACATTTCCTCTTGGTCAGGATAGCTAAGACAATAGAAAGCAATAAGTTTCAGTCATCAGGTTAAGCAGTATAGACGCATTACTCAGAAAATTCCATCTCTAGCCAAAATGTTGTTTAAAAGGTATCATCTGAACAAAGCCATTTTACCACACATCATTCCATAGAGTTAGAGTGGCTAATCTAAATTTAAATGAAATATTTCTAAAACATCAAATGCTTCAGTAGTTATAGCTCATCAATAATGCAGATGGGATGAAGGGAAACTATTTTGAAACAAGTTTACATAGCAGGACACTTTATTCATGTACTTGAACTAACGGCCAAATTTTCAGTTATATGCTTATCATTATTAGCCCTGCCAAATATTAAAAGACATTAGCGGGGAAAATATTGAGGTGATTTCATAACTGCCTAGGAATTCAAATTTTCCAGCTTATAAACTGAGTCATAGTAGCATTCTTTGTGAACATTTGGTTACAAAATAAGTAGCCTAATATGTAATTAGAAGTATTTTTTCTTAGTAGTTCATTTTTTCTTTAGTATATTACACATTATTAGAAATCTACTTTCATGAACTTATCCGATTCTCCCCAATGAAAGTAATATAGTTTTATATTTAATCAATGCATAGATCTATCAGTTATGAAAAAGTGTTTCTATTACAAAAAGTGAATACAGGGTAATTACTGTAAAGGTCTGTTTTATCATTTGTGAAGTTCATATTCAAGTCATTTCTACATTGACTTTTCATTTTTTTTCTGCCAAACTTTAGTTGTTAACATATATTCCTTTGCTATAGATTGATGCAAAAAATTTTAGACTATAAAATTCATTAATAAAAATAGCTGAAGAAGTTAAAAGTTATTTAATGACAAATATTTTAAAATAGGTTGATAGCAACTTTCTTTTAAATACTGAAATCATACACAATTTTCAAATTTACTTGAAAAAATCAGTAGCTTTTGGAATATGAAATGAATACTACATTTAGAGTCTTAGTTTAAATACACATTTAAATAAAGTTTGTGTTTTTTGCATGGAAAATGGTCCTATAAAATTTGAAACACTACATTTTCATACTTTTAGGAGGTATATAATGAAGATTAAATGACTTTAATAATTTAAAAACATTTTAGCATTAAAAAATAGACTTTTTGTTTTTCATCTTGTTTTTTTCCTTAACTAGGTTGTTGTTGACCTTTTTGCTTAGCCAATGATAAATTTCACAACTAAGAAAAAGTTTCCTAGTGATTTATGTTTGTTGCAAAATAACATAGTTGGTTCGCTCTGCAGTCAAAGATGAAATTTATTCACTGCTTGGAAATACTTTATTCAGGTCAAAGTTATGTCAAAGAACTGTAATTTTCATATTATATGTGAAATCTACAATTTGTAAATATAATTCATGTATGTACTTGCATTTACATTAAGAGAATAGAGTTATATAATATAACAGTATGTTTTCCTGTCTTATACCCTAAATTTAAAAAATAAGTCTACTTAACACATTAATGTATGAAACTCAGACTTTCAGCAGTAAAATTTAACTTCCAGAATCAAAAGTCTTCCCAAAGGACTTTAAAGCATGGAAAGAAAGAATGATTTTTGTTTCACAAGATGTTATTTATTTTTAGTTGAAATACAAGTATACACTGCTCACTTTCAACATTATTTCTTTATCTTCCTACTCTAAATGTCTTCCTGTTATTACCTACTACCACCAGAGGTCTTACTTTAAAGAAAAAATAAATCTGCAAAACCTCATCTGTCAAACTGCTTTATGTGGTCCAAAAATTAGACAGGTGGGCAGATTAGTAGCTATGCTTTCCACAAAGAAGATGGGGCAAAAGAGACACACAATAGAGCTTTACTCAATGCTCTAGTACTATCTTTCCAGCCTGTGTGTTCTATTAGGTTCCACAGACTCAACATGGGATGTCTACTTAACCCACAGTGATATCACAGGGGGAAATTACTGGATTAGATGAGCATGAGGAGTTAGTTTATTTTTTTCAAACCTCATTTTCTCTTATAAACAATAAATATTCCAAATTCTCAAGTGTGTAGCTTTGTGTTTGGAGACTTCTAAATTGTTAGAGGTAAAATGGATAAATACTTTAGAATAAACAGTTCTTTTTGTATGCTTGTATTTTACTCATTCTGAAAATAATTAAGGCAGTTAAAATAATTAATTAATAACCTATCATAATACAGACTATTTTTCAGAGGTTCCGAAACATAAACAAATAATTTTAGAATATATGAGTATATCCAGCTTGATGGAGAGTAGTATATATTATATATATGTAGTATATAATATAGTATTCAAGTAGTATATTTTCTGTGAGAAGAGATAATCTCACGTCTAAAGCAATCTAATTATTCTTTGGAATAGTTTGCTATTCTTTGAGATTAACAACTGCAGTTTTTGAGTATTTATTACATCCAGTCTTATGTGAAGATAAAAAGAAGTAGTATTATTCTAGAGACTATGATAATTAAGGAAGTAACAAAACTTTGTAATTGCTGAATTCTGTTTCCTTAATATCTTCTTTCAATGAAAATGTCCTTAAAGATATGTAAACTAAAGAGCCCGAAGAACCAATACAATTCAAGAACAAAAGGAAATTGTTTCTTGTGATATGAAAAAATTACTCACCTTTGTGGAATATAGAACATATGTTGAGGAGGTGGTTTATAAAGGACTCCTTCATACACAGGCCAGAGCCCACTTAAAATTCTGAAGAGAGAACTTTTCCCACAACCGTTGGGACCAGTTATCAAAAGATGCATTCCTTCTTGTACCTAAAGTCAGAGATAAAATTACAAACTGCAGTATTTAAAAATGATTTCATTTAGCAGCATTTAAAAATGATTTATTTTTAAAAAATATTGAATTATACAATTACCTTGTATGGGAAAGAAATTGAAGAAAAAATATGAGGATGAGAACAGCAAGTTTGGGGTTGACTAAAGCTGTTCTCTAAAGCTAAAAGCATCATAAAATAATAATTTAATTACAAAGAAAATGGATCTTCTTGGAAGGACTACTGGCTTTCCAACATTTTAATTGAGGTCTTGTAATCACATACGTGCATGATTTACCTTATTTCTAAGTTTCATCTTATTTATATTAATATTTGATAAAAATTAAGCAAAATTTAAGTACAGCTGAACATCCGTATGCTATAAAGTAGTTATCTGAAGAGTCAGCTGCATTGCTTAATTTTGTACTTCGGAAGTCTGAAATGTTACAGAAATCACAAAAGCCCATAATCAGAGTAAGAAGATGACTCTAATTCTGCTTTATTCACAGATGTAGAAAATATGTTTGCCAAACAAAAACAGAGGAAGCAAGAGAATTGTAATTTAGTCTTATGTCTATGATGAATTAGAGCATATGTACTTGGCCCTCCATATTCACAGTTCCATTTCCAAGGATTGAACTAACTGTGGACTAAAAATATTTAAGGGAAAGAAATTGCATCTGTATTGAACATGTGCGTAATTTTTTCTGTACACCATTTTGTATAAAGAACTTGAGCATCAGCACATTTCGGTATCCACAAGGGGTCCTAGAAACCAATCCCTTAGGGATACTGAAGGACAACTGCATATATACATATATTTTTTTTCATCCTCTTTACATATATGAATATTCCATACAGTGTATTAATAAAACAAAAGTTATTTATCTATTATTTCTTAGATGCTTTCCTTCACTTCTTATGTTACTTATGATTCAAATTTATACAGTTACATTTCATTAGTTCCCATTTCATTCAACAGGATGGAGGTGTTGTTTTACCATAGTATTTAAAAGATATTGTAAAGAACAAGGAATAGGAGGAATACCACTTAAAATCTGATTTAATTTTCCTAAGAACAAATGATGTTTTATAATCAGCAATAAAAAAAGAATACAATATGAATGTATGAGAAGCAGAAATCTATAGCCTGTCTATATATGTAGCTTTGTATTCAATTAATACAAATATTCAACTATCAATAATATAGAACACATGACACTGAAAATTCAAAAATGAAAGAGCCTTATATTGCTAGCATCCCAAGAAAATCCTGGGAACAACCTGGAAAAAATAATTTTATAATTTTTTTGCATTCTTTTTCTAGAGAGATTAAGGAAGTTTAATTTTGTGGAAGCATACATAATTTCCGAATAATTTTTTAAAGGCACATCTGATATAAGTGAGAAGCGTAATTCACAAAATATTTAATAAGGCCTTTTGCTATTTTCTATTAGGTATTCTCAGAAAATTAATGCTTTTCATTTGAGAAGTAACTGAAGACTTTGTACTTTAAGATTAATATTTTCTAATGCAAATTCTCTGATGCTTAGTTAACAACGAATGTGAGGCAAAAAGTTTCACACTTACTGAATTTTCTTCTGCAAATGATATTTTAAATTTAAAAGTCAATAAAAGGATGAAAATTGTTTCCTTTAGAAACCTATTTACTTTTTAATCCATATAAAAGAAATAGAAATTTCTATCATAATTTTAGGGACTTAAGAATTCAAATATAACTCTACAACTCATAAATAATTACCCAAAATACATACTACAATAATTCAATTTTTTGTAGGAATGCAAAATTTATAAGATTCTCCCTCTAGGTGAAGTAATTTTAGTTCATTTTATATAAAAGAAACTAAGCTCTGACTGGGTGCAGTGGGGCAAATGCCTGTAATCCCAGCAACTTGGGAGGCTGAGGCAGGAGGATCGTAGTTTTTCAAGACCAGTCTCAGCAATTTAGGGAAGCCCTCAGCAGCTTAGCAACACTCTGTCTCAAAACAAAAAATAAAAGTCTTAGGATGTAGTTTAATACAAAACAACAACAACAACAACTGAGCTCTGAATTTTTCCACAGTGTGTGATGGTTCCATAATAATGTAGTTAATAAGTGAAAGAATTCAAGGCTTGAACTCTATTTATTTGATAAATAGAGCAACAAAAAGTGATATTAGAATACCCAACTAAAGGGAAAAAAACTATACAAAAGCCATAAATTATAAATTGCCAAACTATTAATAGATCATCAATCATTCTGTATATAACATGAATAATAGATACAATATAAGAAACTGTTAATAAAATCACTCCACAGGTATACAAGTGGAAAATAAAGACTGACCAAATTATAGTTAAAAATATAATTTCTTTTATATTATTAACTTATGATTTTTCCCTGTTCAGTACATCTCATTTCTTTTCAACTCTAGTAACCTCATTTGCGATTATATCTTTGATAAATAAACCTGAAGTCCATTCTAAAATCATTAGCCCATGTATTGTGATGTTTCTAATTTGATTATCAAGTCCAATCATATCTTTGAAATAAACTCAACAGGTTGCATTACAGTCACTGAATTCCAAAATGTATGTTTGAATTTTACGATGCTTTAAATGAGGATCTCAGATATTTTGCATACTTTCATATCTCAGTTTTGGTAATTAAGACATAGGATATTACATAATTATTGTCAATAGAATTAAAAATTAAATTTGAAGCTGTGACTCTTCTGCATATTTTTTTGTTAATAGTAAATGTGATTTTTTTAAAGTAGAATGTAAAGTTACAGAATGTGTATTAGAATTAAACTTGCTAATGACATCTATCCCCAATTATTAGGAAATATGCTACAGTATAGTCTTGTATGTTTAAGTAATTTCTGTAAAGAATAAATTAAAATTTATTTTAATCCCAGATACTATTTCTGGGGAAGTTTCCTATTGTTTCCTAAAGTTATCTTGTATAGGCTTTCAGTGCACTGTAATTTTGATTTTAAACCTGATAATAAAGCAGTAGAAGTCATATCTCTTTTCTCCCTGCTTTCTGAGGAAGTAACTGCTTCTGTAACTGAGCCACTGTGCATACCTTTCTTGATTTCCCCTCTTTTCCATATGCTCCTCCAAGTATTTAACATAAGGTACATGAATTCTGAGTTGTTTTGTATTAGTGTGATGGCAACAATCAGAAGATTCTTGAATATCATCTTACTTTGAAGTTTAGCCTGGAAGCCACCACTTCTCCAGCCGGAGTAATTATGGGAACATTTTCACAAATAATTCCATGATCCACATCAATAACTTTTCCTATAATTAAAGAATAGTTTTAATTATAAAAGCTATCACATGTTACTGCTTATTAAATAAGTTAAAGTACAATGCAGATAAACTGGTAAAATCATAAAGATAGTTCACAGTAATAAATTATAGAAAAAAATACAAAAAAATCTCTATATGTGAAGCAAAATTTAATTTAAATTTATATATTTTACATGTCTTTTAGAAAATCATTCTGAGAAACTATTTTATAATAATCTAATATTGATATCATCATGAAAGCATAGCCAAACTTAATCTGATATAACCTACCCATAGATTTCATGCCTACTTTGTTTCCCTAAATTAACCTTTTCTACAGAAAAAAATACATAATGGAAAAAAGAAAAAAAGGAATTGAAATAATATATTTTAATACATGACAATCAAGTTTAAAAACATGGGACAATGAAAAATTATATGACATTATTTCTAATTCTATTTGTTAAATTTTTAAAGTAAACAGTTATGCCATATGTTCTGTTTCCAAATATAATTCTGGAAATCTTTCTCTAAATAAAAGCAGCACAACATTGTTTTCTTTTATGCAGTGTTAGTCACTATGCCTCAAGTTGCAGCACCAATTTTAGAGATAGTTGTTTAAATAATGTTGGTTATATGAATGTTAGTTCCTTCTAACTATTAAAAACTAACTTCTGAAAAAAAAAACTTTGGCTCTATTGATAAAATAACACTTAACTATAGAGAAATTATCAAAACATGAGTTTAATACCTTTGATTGCCCGAGTGTCAGTTAGGGGTAATTCTATGTTAGCACCATTATTGCTATGGTTTTCAGACTCTTGAATGACAGCAGTTCTTTTATAAATGCCCCTTTTTACTTCATCGAAGACCCAAAACATATTGTACACTCGAGTAGTATATCCTGCTAATTCAGTTATCTAAATCAATAGAGACAGGTAAAACAGAGTTAATATGTTCAAGATGGACTCTTAAATAAATATATAATCATACAAGGTTCTTGGTTTAATATTAAGGATTCTATACTAAGATATTTAAGAAATAGATAGTACCTCTGATAACTAAAACAAATGACAGTAAAAAGCTTACCAAAAAAGGAATTTTAACAATATCATTATGAAAGCACAGCTATGAGGTAGGTTAGGGCAATATGGTAAGATCTTACTGTAAGTTTGACTGGAATTATAAAAGAAAAAAATTTTAATTCAAATCAGGTTCAACCTGAAATGTGAAGATTTCAGAATATTTTGAATTATAAGGATCTTTTAGCCAAATTTCAGATTTGGCCCCTGGTTTTGTGATGAATTTCATTTCCAGAAAATTAGAAATTTTGTTAATGAAATGACAACCCTTTATCTTTGCTGTCTTTTTTCTATTTAAAATAGAAAATTTTAAATAGAAGGTAAGTACTTTTTCATTATTATAAAATGAATGTTTCTGAGTCAAAATTTATTGTTAAAATTCTTTTTTAGACAGAGAAATATCTGTGCTAGAGGATACCAGTTTTGAAAGTGATCTCAGTGCAAGGCTTCCAATCCTTTTCAGTACAAATCCCACAATCCAGTTTCTTTTCAAGTTAAACATGATTTATATGTCCAAGAAAAAAAATCAAATATATTATTTTTTTCTAGGTAAGATTTTAAGATGAAATGAGATAAATCTCTAATTTATTCCATAAAGCTTAACAGAAAGGTGCTTTGCTCCTGTGTTCTGCCAACTGTCCAATCTGGGTTAACCTCCTGATATTTTTCTATGAAGACAATACTTGTTATCAGGGTTCTCTAAAATGTGACTCATTTCCTATCTAGACCATTTTTTTTTCCTCAATGAAAAAGATAACACAAACATTGGGCAATTGTTCCTAATAAAGAAAGCATGTCACTAATAAAGGTATGTTAAATAATAGCTTGTGAAATAATACAACGCTGACATTTGATTAAGATTTTTATATGTGCAAAAATTAAGCTATAAATGAGTATTATGGTTAAAAACCTTCTACTTAGTGAGAAGTTTATAATTACATGGGTATTTCATTTCTATAAATTAATGTTATAGTTATTTCAACAATAGTTTCTAAAATGTTATCTAGAGGAAATTGTTGAATTCCAAAATGGAGAAATACAAAAGTAAAGATTTATAAAATATGGATTCAAAAGAAACATGGGTAAATATAAACATTTGCATAGAAAAAAATTTCAAAACCAAAATTAGAGGGTAATTAAAAACGGGCAGAAGGTTAGTACACTGGGATAGAGGGTAGAATTGGGCAGGGAGTGCATGGAAAAAAATAAGAATGTACCTTCGGATAAATTACTTTGGGATTCCAAACAAGGGATTTGTCTTAGATTCTTGTCTGTATAAAGGAAACTTGGTTCCTCTGGAGCTAGCAGAGAAGGCGTGGTGATTTTATATGCTGTCCCAGCAGATGGGACTTTTTTTTTTGGGGGGGGGGTGTAACTACCTGGGATTAAACTCATGGGCACTCAACCACTGAGCCACATCCCAGCCCTATTTTGTATTTTATTTAGAGACATAGTCTCACTGAGTTACTTAGCACCTTGCCATTGCTGAGGCTGGCTTTAAACTTGTGATCCTCCTGCCTCAGCCTCCAGAGCTGCTGGGATTATAGGCATGCACCACTGTGCTCAGCTCAGATGTGACTTTTCTAAGAAGTAGAAAATCCATGATTTGAAGAAAATGCAGGCAAAACTAAGCAAAATGTAGTCATTTGTTGAGTTGGAGATAATCTAGAAAGGCTAAATGATGTCTTTTCTGTGACTTAAATAGCAGTGTATTTTAATGTGACATGAACAACATTTTTATTCACCATTTAATTTTAATGTTAAGTATTTTTGTTACTTAATATTAAAGTGAAATAAAGTAAAAGTCTATCCCCAAAACTAGGTCTCTATAATGCTGAAATTAGTATTTGAATTTTTTTTTAAAAAATTGAGCTCTTTTGATATGTGTTGCTTTTACTTAAAAAATTTTACTTCTGTAAGGACATCACAAAATTTGTAAATCTACTATATAGGTATTTATGACTAATTTAGTAGACAGCTAAACTTATAATGATGTTTTAATGATATATATAGATAAGAAAGCCACAAGAAATATCTGAATTTAGTAAAACAATTTTAATATTAACTCTGTGGTATTTATAGGTCCTTTTACCATTCTTTCAACAATTTATTAATCAAATCAACAAATACAAGTACCTCTTTGTATGAAGACATAATCCCAAGCACTAAAATGAATATTATGAATGTAAAATGAGTCAGACAGTCCCTGCTTTCAAGGAGCTAAAGATCTGGTATAGGAGAAAGACAATATTAATGTATTCAAGTACCAGTCATGCAGAGGTAAAAACAGAGAAGAAAGCCCAAACTCTGCAGGGAAGACAGAAAAAAGATGGAATCCCAAGAAGATTTTAAACATGGCTGGTGAAAGTTCATTAATGAAAGATGGATAAATTTTTCAAAATATATACAACATTAATAACTAGCATTTATGAGAACTTAATATGCATTTTCTTAAATTTTTACATGTATTACTTTGCAACAAACCTACAAAGTCAGTACTATTACTATCTTCATTTTACAGAAAAGGAAATAAAGACACAGAACAGAGAAATTAAGGAATTTGATCAAGGTCACATAATGCATAAATGCTGAAGTGAAAATGTAAATTTAGTCACTCTGGTTCCAGAGTCCATATCTGAGGGATTTTTTTTGTGGTGCTTGTGATTGAACCCAGGCAGGGTCTATTAAAAATTATGCAAGCGCTCTACATCCCAGCACTTTGAGGAATTTTTTAAAAAAATTAAAAATAGATATGTCATACTAGAGATAGAATTCTCTATTTCTAAAAAAAGGAGGAGTAACAAATAAAGGGTATTAGAAACAGCACCCTTGAGAGTTTATGTCTTTAACTTTGATGATATTCTTTTTGAAGTTTTTCGTAAAGATATGTTTCCAAGATACTATAACAACCTGGTAATGTACATATTGCTTGATTTTTATATGTTGTATCTTATTTTAATAAATTGAAGAATACAAGTACCTCTTTGTAAGATGACATAATCCTTTCAATAGCATCAGCTCCAGAAGCCAATAAATTTCGAGCAGTGGTAAAGGCTTCTGTCCGTTCACTAACCATAGCTTGCTTCTGACCATCTTCTTGATCTAAAATCAAATTACAAAACAATTGAGTTTTTCAAGTAACTAAATGTCTTATTCTAAACCAATTATGGATAACACAATGATTAATATCTCATTAGTATCAGCAATTTTCTAGACATATAATGAATTATTAAAATTATAGTATCTGTACCAGATTTTATTGGAAACTTCCTTTTATTTTACTAATTTTTTTAGGAGAGCTAGGACAACTACATCTATAGAAACTAAGACTATTTTCACTTAGCTCTCTTTCAAAGCTTTTCATATCTAACTCTGTCATTGTGACACCATAGCAATAAAATACAAGTGATCTGGTCAATAAATACCACTAATTTGAATATAAACAAGTTTTATGTTGTGGTTTCTTTAACATAAATGCAAATTAGCTGGCCTTCATAATTAGACTCTACCTTTCTTATGCATCCCTTATCTTACTGTTCAGCTGTATCCCAAACATGCCATATTCTTAATCCTCTGATTGTTTATGCTCTATCAGTTAAAGCACTAAGAATAGTTTTGGTTTATAGAGAATCTGTCTGATGGCCTAAAATAATTATGGGATTTTATGAACTTGGATTAAAGGTAGCTTTCATTGAAAATCTCTGTTAAGAAGAAAAAGAACATTTGCACAAATTAACTGGTAGTTGATATGGAATGGTAATTTCCATGTTACTTTGGCAGATTAATGACTATTGGGTTTTGTTCACACTTTTAGTAATAAAATAACAAATAGTTTCCCAGAGATTGTATTTGACTTTTTTATTCTACTGGTTGTTCTTTGGAAGGTACTGTGAAGGGAGTATCAGTAATATTTTGTCATGCACTTAGCAGCCAACTGCCTGACCTCTATGACAAGGTTAGATTCCTTAGTGTCAGGGATAAATCCATGGTTGAAAATACTGGCCTATTTTGTATGTTAGGTTAACATATTTTATTTTCCTCACTAAATATTTTAGCTATTTGTAAAAAAAATTCTCATTTAAGGATTTATATTTAGTTTTATATATGCTTGTTTTACTACTCCTAAACTCTGAGAGTATTATTTATATAAAAGTGGTCACATCTCTGGTCTGGCTATTTCATTGAGTGGATAAGAAAGGATTTTAAAGTTAAGGTTATGTAATCATACATAGATCAACACCACTAGAAATATACAATATAGAGTGATTCCTAATGTAAATTATGGATTTTAGTTAATAATGTATAAATATTGGTTTATCAGTTGTAATAAATGTTCCATATTAGCACAAGATATAAATAACAGCAAAAACTACTAGAGGGAGAGGGTATTTTGAGAATTGTGTACTTTTAAATAAATTTTTGTAAACCTAAAACTTTTATAAAAATAAAAGTATATTAACTTAAAAAAATCTAAAGTTAACATTACTCTTCTTACTTCTCTTAAAGTCTAAGTTTATTTATTTCCATTTATTTTTATCTTTGTCATCTTGACAAATCTCAACAAAACTTTTTATCCCTAACCTTTTTCATACCATATATAAATATCAATTCTAAATAAATTAAAGATCTCAATGTGAAATGAAAAGCCAATGAAATTTCTAGAAAATAAAAGAATATATTTATGATGTTGGGTTATGCAAATATTTCTTAAATAGGACATGAAACTACTAACCACAGTGAAAGATAGATTAAAATCATGAACTTCTCTTGAACATTGTTAAAAGACTGAAAAGGTAAGACATCAGGTGTAAAAAGATACTTGAGATTATGTGTATGTGTGTACATATATATATATATTATATATTTATATGCATATCTGACAAAAACATTACATATTTCATTAGATTGATTTACAAATCAATAAGAAAAAACAAATAAACCAAGTTAATAATAAGCTAAAGATTTAGAGGCCTTCATAGACAGGACACCAACAAAGAGAAAGTGCTTAACTTCAATTGTCATCAGAGAAATGTAAATTAAGAGCATAGTGAAATACCACTGTATACTCATGACAATGTCTAAAATAAAAAAGACTGACAATAACAAACAATGACAAATACGTGTATGAACTAGAATTCTCATAAACTGATGATTGGTATGTAAATTGGAAGCACTTCTTTGGGAAAATGTTTAACAAATTTAGGAAATCTGAACACATACATAGCCTGTAATCGACCAGTCCTGGTCCTAGGTAAGTACCAACAGAAATGTATAAATTCACCAAAAAAAAATTTACAAAAATGTTTATAGCACTACTATTATCCTCAAAACTAACATCATCAAAACTGGATACAGTCCAAATGTCTACCAACAACAGAGTGGATAAAGTGGTATAGACATAATATGATATACTATAAAGCAGCGAGTATGTCTTCAATATGTATTGATAATTATTGCTATGGTAATTGTTCAACAGAAGTGGAATTATATCCAAATTGATCCAAAATATAAAATGATATTTCAGTAATTTGACATCAGAACATGAGACAATATAGCAGGAGCTATGGATATAATCTGTCAAAGGTAAATTTAGGAATAAAAATGTTACCCATGGTACTAAGTACAGAATTTAGTTTGATTTCTGGGAGAAGTGTCTCTCAGTTGCTACTTCTGATGTTCTACCTCACACTCACATCACAAGCATGTGGACACAATTGGAAGAGCAAGTAGCTTAGGTGCTCTTTTCCTCAGGTGACAGGTGTCTGTGATAAGGTATGTCAAAAGGGAACTATAAGTAGCTTTTCCTGGCCTTATCCAGAACTGCTTTTGATATAAAGAGAAGAAAGGGCCTACTAATGAAAAGAAATATGGAGATTATACCTTTTAGGTAATTATTTTGTTCACATAATTTATCTTTCTCTTAGTACAAAGAAAATGAAAGAGGCAATGTTCTTTAAAAATAATAGAATAGAAGCTCTACACAATTAACTACTTCACTGTCTCTTTTTCAACCATTGGATCTCACAATTACTTGATCTCAAACTTACTCAAATCCCTTATTAAGTTTTAATGTAGTGAATATGGAGGTAGCATGGTACAGGAGAAAAAGGCAGTGGGCTAGGGGTATATAATGCCTCCAATTCTTAGTGCTTTGATCTTACGCAAGGCTGGGGCTCTAGACTACAAGATCTAAGCTACTTTTCTGATGTGAAAATGGCACGTTCTACATGTGAACTTGTATACAAACATAATACTATTGTACCATAAAATTTCACTAAAAATTGACGTACAGAAAATGTACCACAAAACTGTTTTTCTTTTCTCCTCTAACAACAATTATGCAGGTTCTTTCCCCTATCCACAATTTAACCTTTGACTTCATAATTAAATTGATATTCTTTGCTCCTTTAAACAGTAACATTAATCACATTGTCAAACACCAATTGAGCATTTTCTATGAGCCAGGCACTGTTCTGAGTTTCACATATGTGCTTTTCCTTAACCCTCATAACAACCCTGCACATTTCCCCTGTTTGGACATGAGGAAATTGACACACAAAAAGTTAAGAGATTTTCCCAAGGTCAGAGCCTAGTAAACAAAACTTCCACCATCTGAACCCAGGCAATCTGACATGAGAACTCAAAAGATACAAATAAAATAAATAACAATTGTTTCCACTCAAATTTTACTACTTACTAAGGGCTGTTTCAAAGCACATTAAGTACATTGCATATATTTTCATAACAATTCTGAACAATGTATATTATCATCCCTATCGTTAAGACAGGAACACTAATACCTATAAAGTTTATGTAATTTAATATGGATAACTATTAAACAGCAGATGACAATTTGAACACTAGGTCTGGTCTGCTTTCTTTTTCCTATTCTATTCTTTCCCCTCTATCCTATTTTTTCTTTTTTCTATTCTCCCATTCACATATTTTCCCCACCTTCTTTTGCCTTAAAACATACAGCATCATACATCTTTAAACTAAAGGACAAATAAAGAATTAAGTGTAAATTAATACTAAAAAGTAGATTAGGAAATATGGTATGTATTTCCAAGACCTAAAATCCCAAAGACATACCACTATATATGAAAAAAATTCTCGTCTGAGTGAAATATTTCACATTAAGTTACCATATGTCAAAAATACTTAGTATTTTTGTCAATGGTAACAAAAATTTATATACATATATAAGCATTCATGTGAACATACATATAGATATTACAGAACCTTAGATGTACAGAAGATTTTGAAACATAATATTCTGTCACATGATTTCATTTTTTCTTCTATGAAAATTTTACATCCTTTTCCTCTGTATAAAAATTTTCTTTGGGAACCAACTTTAAGAAATACTTTTTCATTTGCATCAGTGGAATTATCATTGTAGTTTCAACCTAAAATAATATTCCTTTAATATGGCATTTTCAGGATTTTTAGGATTTATTTTTAAATATCTTTTTATGTCTTGCTAACTGGCCTTGTTAGACTCCTCATATACATTGTTTACCTTTTTACTGGTCTCTGTGGGGTTAATTTGTCACCATTAATAGCTGCATTTTCACTGTTCTCTGTCGAATACTCCAGGGTTTTCTAGTAAGACCAAACACTGCTGACAGAACTACACCATAATCTTGTCATTGGGATTGTCTCTAATATATATTATATGTAAAACTTTAAAATAAGTATTATTATTGTGATGAATAAATTTTTAATGAATATTTTGCCAAATTCCTTAATAAAACTAATCTTATGGCCACAGGTTTTTAACTGCTTTTTTTCTTTTGTACTCTTTTGAAAATGTAGTTATTTCATTATGAAAAGATTATGTTTAAAACACTATTACTAACAATACCATTTTTCAATGTAAAAATTTTGGGGGATCATTTTGGGGTAAAGTTTGAAAACATAAAACAGATAAAATCAATTCCTTCAGTGGTCTAAATATACTGTCAGGTAGTTTAGTTGTGTAGTCTATTAGGTATGTATATAGCACTTACCATAAAGAAGAACTTACACATATAGTTTACTGAATAATTTTCTAAAAATGGTTTACTAACATGAACATTTTTAGGTTAAGAATGACTCAAATTTGACAAGTGTTTTTGTAAAATTGGTTAAAGCACTGAAACACTGTTTTAAAATATTACAGATTATATATTTTTATAGCTTGCTTTAAGCAAAGAACTATTAATCCTTAATTTTATACCATAAGTATATATAAAATAAGGTGAATCCTGCTATATTTTTCTTCACAGATGCCAAGTCACTTACATAAAGTGATGTAGTAATTGCATATAACTTACATCTTCTCATATAGTTCAAATCCTCTCTAAATAACTTATGATACCCAATACCATATAAATGCTATGTAAATAGTTGTATTGTATTATAAAGGAAATCTAACAATAAAAAGTACATATTCATCACAGACACAAATATTTTCCAAATAGTTTTCATCTCTGGTTGAATCCTTGTATTCAAATCCAAGAATATAGAGGTCTGAGTATATTTCCCCTCCATTCCTGCCAATTGAGAACTCAATTCCTTCCTTCCTTCCTTCCTTCCTTCCTTCCTTGCTTCCTTGCTTCCTTCCTTCCTTCCTTCCTTCCTTTCTGTGCTGGGGATTGAACCCAGGGCCTTGTGCATGGGAGGCAAGCACTCTATTAATGGGTAGAGTTAGTATCACCAACCCCAAATCCAAATTTCTACCTAAGGATTACGTAACATTTTAACAAAGCCTTTCTTGCCCTTATCTTTCTTAATTATTCCAGAAGATGAAAATTGTTGGTAAAGATTTAGAATTAGACAATTGCAGCCTTATAATTTCTCCCCCACTATACCACTAAATCACACTATATAAGAGTTATCAGTATTACCTATAAGTAGTGTACACTTCATTCCATGGCATTCTCATCAATATTCCTGGTGCCCAATGTAGTGAACCAAGTTTCCAAACCACTAATCAGTGCAAATTCAGTTATGGGCTCTATTATAGACTAGTTCATGGGATGTGAAACTAAACACGAGAAAAGGTTGTGTTATGCTCTTTCTGAATGTGCTGATTTGTTTTGAGGTTAACTGTAAACTAGAGAATTCATGTACTAGGCAGTATAATTAAAATTGTACTCCAGGTAACACTGCATCAGAGATCTCTAACATATCTCCAATTCTTTGAGATAACTCAGGTTCTTTGAGTCACTTGTTTCCTTAATTCTAAGTGTTGCAAAGTCTGACATTGTTTCTGACTACTAATAACTATAGAATAATTTCTATACACACAGTTTCACTAACATGAAACAAGCAATGACATCTTCAAGAGAAACAATGTTAAAGATAAATGTAAGATTAAGTGTAAATATCATTACCACCATCTGCAAAGCCAGTTGCAGTGATAATAGGGATAGCCACCATAATTAGTCCACAGCTGCTCCAAACATACTTCATTAAGAATTGCTCTATCATGATGTACCACAAACGTTTGGATAAAATAAGGTTCATCTGGTCCGCTAAAGCTTTGTAACTCTTCTGGAGTTGCTTCATTTCTACCTATAGAGAAAAAAAATAAGAATTAACCTAACATACTTATGAAAATAAATACCATATGTGCTTGAGGGCTGTCTTTAATGATAAGAACTTATTATTATTTTGGTTTACTTAGTATAGCGTTATCTATGGGCCTTAACAACCAAGAAATACAGATTTATATTATAATTAGTCATTATTATTTAGTTTGGGTTATACTTGGGACTACTTAAAAATTTTACGCTATTCAATGAATATAATATTAAGTGTAAAATACATATAACTGGGCTGGGGGTGTATTCAGTAGTAGAGCACTTGCCTAGTATGGATGAGGCCCTAGGCTCAATCTGCAGCAATCCCCCTCCTCAAATGTGTGTGTGTCCCCACAAAAGTGATTTATCATTATGATTTCAAAATTTAAGCTGTTAAAACTATATTTGTAAGACATGAATAAACAATATTAGAACCATATCATTCTAAAAATAAATACATGACATACATTTATAAACTCCACCTTTTAACTGACTCAGTTTACTGGATTTTGTCTTTTATGCAAGAACCATACAGCACACTATAATATTGTGTTCAATGATTGTGTTCAATGATTCAGGGAGAAGGACAAATCAACATGATTAATATAACATATGAGGCCAATTTTCAAGTGGGAGTAAAGGTCCTAAATTTGTTTCAAAATCTTTTATTTAAATTGGTTCTGCTATTTAAAAATTTTGATAATTTCAGATGTTTTAAAAGCTAAATAATCCTCCTTAATAATTAAAATATCTTCAACTTATTATTTCATTTGCCAAGTCATCTGTATTAAGATTTCAGATGCATCATTTTTAAAATATGTCATATTTAACATCTGAAGTCACTCCTCCCATGCATTAGAAATCTGTGCAATCTGGCTAATTGTTTTAAGGATCTACTTAATGTTGAAAATATTAAATATTTAAAAATATTCTGGAATTTCTTTTTTCCTATTCGTTTCCTAATTTTATTTTTTTTAAATAGACAAAATTTAATTTCACTGACTCTTTTAATTTGAGTCAAACTATGTGCTGAACATAAACTAAACATAATAGAAATATTACTTTATAAGAAACTCTTCTGCATTTCTTAGGATGCTCCAAAATTGATCAGACATGCAAAATTATTAAAATTGTCTTCCATATGAAATGTGGTTTTCCCCCTCTTAAGCAACAAAGGAATGACAATAAAGAAAACCATTCTAAATTTTCCACCTCAATGGAAAGGTATTTACTCTTAGTTTCCAAATATGTATTTTTTTTCACATACTTTAAGGTCACCTACCAAGTTAGGGTTTAAGTTTTAAGAACGTGTTTTTGAGATATTTGTGTAACTGAAGATATGTAGGCTGTTTCTTAAATGTTGAAATTTTATTCTCATCAAACTTTTAAAAAGTTTGCACTTTATAATTCTTTAACAGCCTGCCATTTTAAAAGATAATGAAGTGTATATTTTAATTTAAGTTTAGCAATCACAGAAATCAAAAAGTTTAAGAAAGTGGGTCCAATAGTCATCAGTCAAATATACAACAGATGGTGTAGCACTGCAGTGGCTGATTGAACAGTCTCACATTTCACTCATCACCTTAATTTTTATCTTACCTTATGTCCTCTGTAAAAAGCAATTTCTTCCACATTGGCTATAATTCTGGAGTGCACATACCGCAAATAGCCTTTTCTATGAGCTTCTTCAGCTACCAATTTACCAAATTTGGGAGAGCAAGCCTTCAACACTTTAGCAGTGGCATACACCACAAGTCCTGCTAACAGGGTGGGTCCAATTGGGCTTGCTCCTCTGGACGTAGCAGTCTGGATGAGTGTATAGGAGGTCAGGATTACATCTAAAATAGGTTTGGTCAGGTTGGAATACAAGTGAGCCACAGATTGGGAGAACATCATAATATCCTCAGTAAGAGACTGGTCAGGGTTTGCCAGCCTCCCATCCATATTGATCACCTTATAATAAGTCTGATTTGTAAAATAGGTTTCATAGGCATGGTCTACTAATCGAGTTCTGAAAGCCAAAGCCAATTTGCACTCCAGGTACCTTATTGCACTGTTGACAAAGGTGGCAGGAATGGCAATCATAAGCCACTTGATTAATTTGAGGATGAAAGTCCGAGGCTTCTTTTCCACAATGCTTTTCACGATTTTTCCATCCAGCCCAGCCACATAAATAGATAGAAAGGTTCTTGAGATTAGAGCCACCGAGTGGAGGCAGAGCCACCCTGTTTCAGTGGTCACAAGTTTGGGAAAGAGAATTTTCCGAAGTTCTAGTAGCTGTTTGAAAAAATCTGCATTCACTCCAGGCGAAGGTTTTTTACAAATGGTCTCGGTGCAATGCAGTATTTCTCTGTTCTCTGCAGCGGGGTAAGCTTCTTTTTTCCTCCCGTGGCCAGATTGCTTTAAACGCTTGCCAATGACGGGATAGAGGGTTTTCAGCGCATATGCTGCAGCCACCAGGCAGGCAGCCCTCTTAGCAGCACCCGATCTGGTCCATTTCATTCGATCAGCTGCTGCATTTAGCATATGTATCATTTTCCCAGTTACCCAAACCGGCTTCAAAAAGAATTCTTTTTAAAAGATCATACTCCACAGGAACCCCCAGTAGATGTTTCAGAAAGTCCTACAGCATCACATAGTCTGTAGCGTTTTTCCTTTACTGTTTTATTTTATTTTATTATTTTGTTCGTCTGTGACATACACAGCAGAGCTCAGACTCCACTGCATCTACTGGGGATGATTCCCTCAGAAGCTCTAGCTGCACGAAGCTCCTCCCTCCCAGGCTCCTCATTGGCTGTGAAGGCGGTGGGACCTTGGAATCCTCGCAGCTTCTCTTGGGAACCTTGAAAAGGAGGAGAAAGCAAGACGAATTACATCTTTAAACAGTTCAGCGAGGGTTAAACGTCTATTTTTGGAGAGGTCGAATCAGGCCAGCTACCCGCGAACAAAACCTGCCCTAGCTACTGAGCATGCTCAGTGTCATTTAGAAACCCGCAGAAGTTTCAGGATATACAGTTCTTTTTTAAGGTTTTTTTTTTTTTTTTTTTCCTCTTCTCTTTTCTTTTTTAGATGCCATAAGGGGAAGAGAAAGCAGAAAGACTCACAAAACGAGACAAGGGAAAGTAACCAGGGAGGAGGGATAAGATGATCAATATCTAATTAATATGAAAAGAAGAAAGTGAAGGGGCACTGGTAAAAACAAAGTATCAAATGCAAATACTTGGGAATGTGTTTTGATCTGAAGTGGGGTTTGTTTTTTTGTCTGTGATTTCATGAATGGTCCCAGAACCTAACAGGTAAGTTGTAATTGAGGGTGTTCCTTGTAAATAAATAGAGGGGAAAGTCTTCTGTATTACAGAAAATAATTCTTTCTTATACTTCTAGATCTTCTCCTTTTTTTTCCACTCCAGATCTATGTTTACTTGTCATATAATAAAAATCTTCCTGCTCCATAACTGTTATTTTTAACAAGGGAAATCAGATGCACTCTTATTTATTTACAAGATGACTATTAAATGAGATTAACGTCTCATTTCTCCCACTCCCTTGTGTTTTCACTTGGGTATATGTAGCTCTATAATCAAAATTTTTTGCTATAACCAAATTTCATTTGTGAATCCAACTGGAATTGGGTAATAGAAAAAGCTTCTGTAGGATCTTACTTCATTTTTCAAGAATTGGTGTTTTTTTGTAAGTTTTCGTTGTGTTGGTCTCTTTATACTTAGAGGTAATATTCTGGCTACTTCTTATTTCCATTTGATTATTTGATAAAAATCAAGAGTGTCTAAAAAAAATTCTTCACATCCTAAAGGAGGATATAGAGGATATAAACTTCTCAATAGGCAAGCAAGATTTTGCACAATTTAAAAATCCCAAAGGGCATTTTTTTTGAGGTGGGGGAGGCTAAGTGTATATTTTAATGCCAGAAAGTAATTTTTTGCCTCTCTCCATCTCACTCACAACATAGACACTTTCAACTGAAAGCTTGGGAAGACAGACATTTAAGCTAGAACAGAGCTTGGCAAATTATGATCAGTGGGCCAATTTCAGCCTGGTATTTATTTTTATATGACCAGTAAGCTAAGAATGATTTTATATTTTACATGCTAAGCAAGTGCTCTGCCACTCAGCTACAGCCCTAGCCCCAAATATTTTTAGTTGTAGATGGACATGATATCTTATTTTGTTTATTTATTTTTATATGGTGCCGGGGATCAAACCCAGTGCCTCACAAGTGCTAGGCGAGTGCTTTACCACTGAGCGATTTTATATTTTAAATGGTTGGAAATATACTAAAAAAGAATATTTTTGTGATGATAAAATTATATGAAATTTTTATTTCCATATCCATAATGAAGTTTTATTGGAACACAGTCAAATTCATTTACCGTCTTCTTTTAAGCCATAGTGGCAGAGTTGAATGGATTCAATAGAGACTAAAATATTTACTGTCTTGCCTTGATAAAATTTTGAAAATTTCTGTTCTAGAATACAAAACCTGTCTCGATGTTAAATGATCTTCATATTTCAGTTTATAATGAACTATCCTCATTTTTATAAGTAACAATATTCTCAAACTTTTAAATCTCTTTGTTATATGATTATATTAATTCCAAGACTCATTACATATATTTTCATTTGTTTACTTTAAATTCAGCAAACTTATTAACGTATGAATGACAGTTTCATACAAACTTCATATGAATATATTCGATATTATCAGCACACTCGATCATTCTATTAAGAATTTCTAAACCTGTATATAAAGATCAAAGGGCCATAGTGGTTACTGTCAAAATCTATTCTTTCTCAGATCATGCTTTTGGTGTACACAAAATAAGACCGCCTTATATTTTTAAATTTTAATAATTTATGTTCATCTCCTGAGAGCTAAACACAGAAGGGTTAACTATAACAGGTTGGAGGCCAGGGTAAATCTATCTGGGGGTGATGGCAGGATGTTTAGTCAGGCAGAACAGGTACACAGAAGGATGACTGGGTTAGACAACAGCTGGTAGTCAAGACAAGTGGCTTACATCACTGGCAAAGCACCAGGGGCAGCCATATGGGGAAGAAGGAGCAGGGTGGGAATCCAGAAGCAAAGAACACTAAAGATCCAAGCAGGACAGCTCTTAGCTGTAGGTAGGTCAGTTTACCAACTAATGATGAGCCTGGAGTACATAAACAAGCTCTGAAGGCCTGGGGTGAGAATTTGCTGAATGAAGAATTAAATATGAGGAAAGAGACCAAGATAAAAATTTAGTTACAAGAATTACGGTACAAAGAAGGTTGAGAGGCACTTAGTACAACTGTGGAGGTCAATGTGAGTTTTAACTTGATATTGAGCTCCTTAAGTACAGATCTAACTATAATAATGTAAATTTCACCCCTACTGTTCTTTCTATACTGCTCCAAAGGTCAGAGCCTAAGATCTGAGATTAGGTTCAAGGCTTCAGATAAAGCAAAGGAAGGATTCAAGATGAGAAGTAATGATATAGGCAATCAGAGGAGGAAATATAGTCCTGCTCCACATAATAAAGTTTTGGTCAACATTGGACCAGATATACAACAGTGGTCCCATACGATCCTAATGGAGTTGAAATACTCCTATAACCAAGTGACATCATAGCCTTTGTAATGTCACAGAACAATGCAATGCATTACTCACCTGTTTATGGCAATGCAATTTTAAACAAACCTACTGTGCAGCCAGTCAGATAAAAATATAGCACATATAATCATGTACAGTACATAACAGTTGATAGTGATAATAAATGATTATGTTACTGGCTTATGTATTTACTATACTAAACTTTTTATAATTAGAGTGTACTCTAATTATAAAATAATGTTTGTTGTAAAGCCATGTGCCATATTATTATACCTCATGCATTTCAGGCCTCATGTGCAGCCTCATGAATATCAGGTTTAATGTGGCTCAAGAGGTCACACAAAGTGATCTACCGACACCATCTAGTTTTGTGTAAATGCACTCTGTGATATTTTCATGATGACAACACCATCTAAGATGCATTTCTCAATGTATTCCCACCATTAAGTGACATAGGACTTTAAAAAGTTAAGATGGTTAGAGTGATTCTTTTATCTTTTTTTTTTTATACTGGCAATATGAATTAAAGCAAAGAGAATGTTACTTAAGTTTGAATTCCAAACTAGGAGAAAAAAAAGAAGTAAAAAAAATCCCTTATTATTGTATTAAACGTATTAAGTTTAATTTCTACGCAAGCTTCTCACTTTATGTATTTTGATATGGGAAAATATTAAAAATTTCTTGGGAAATAATCTTAGAAAAAGAGCTTGAAATGAATTCTAAAAATATTTAAAGCAATGATTCTCAAATTACTACTCTGCTTATAATATAATATTCTCATGGCCATCACCAATATCCATCCAAGAGTAGGATTAGATTTTACATGTATATATAGAATAATATTTATTAGGAAATAAATAAATATACATACACACATTTTATAAATTGTAAAACCTCAGAATTTTTTGGTAATAAGTAAAACAACATAAATGAATATATTATATAGATTATGTATGAATTATATTTTACATTGCAAATCACCAGAAAGTAATTTTTATAAATAGGTAAGGATAAATTGTTTAAGTTTTAATAATTTTGAATGAATTTCATTCACAACAAATGCTGAATAGTATTTCATCTCCATTGCATTGTTATCTTGAACTGATTCCTGACCCAAGAGATTACCTAATTGCTCTACTGACCCTAAAATAGTACAGTGTTTGATCCTTATTATCTATCAGTCATTCTATCTTAGTCATGGAGGCATAAACAACATTGCAGATGAGATCTTCAGTCAATATTTCAGTATTACACACAACTACCTAATACCTTGTTCCTAAAGAAATGTCTTTTGCTTGAAGAAAAACTCAGTAAATAGCTATCTGAGCATGTATCCCATAGATTAATCTTTCTTTAGCCTAATTTACCATTTCTACTGCCTCTTTGTGACTGGGAGGAAAGCAATAACTCTAGAGGGAGAAGAAATGGTTCATTCCAGCTCAGTTCTTTACTCCTCTTAAAAATTAGTCAATTTCCCCTTTATGTCCTTTCACAAACAATAAAAGGAAAGAAAGAAAGAAAAGGAAGGACAGAAGCAAGTCATATTTCCTTTAGAAAATTATTTCCCCTTCTAATTAATTTAGTCAACAAGTTTAGAATGCTAAAAGTACAAAAGGCAGATATACAGGACTATTGTTCCTGCCTTGAGTGTAGGGTTTAGTTCCTGAAAACCAACAGCCACTCTGTGCAGAGGAGTACTTCTCTGAAATGTTGAATTCATCTGATCTAGTCAGTCAGAGATATACTTTGGTGAGTTTTTGTTATAAAAGTCAGGATTTACATTATTAAACAAGATGTCTATTCTGAGACATAATACAATTCCAGGTACTATTTCCCTACTACTTAACAGAAAAAGTATTACATCATGAGATCTTCTACAGGTTACACTCTGGAGAAAAGCATCATGGCAACTGAAAAAATTCTTTGTGCATTTATTTGGGATAAGATATTTAATTTCAAAGCATATTATTATAGAACAGTTTGTAAGGTATGTGTTTTGTGGAGACTATACAAACAATAGAATGAACAGCAAAATCCAATTTCTGTTTTGGGATTTTTTTCCCCCCTTAATACGAAATTTAAAGTCTTTGGTCCTTCATAGCTAAATTAATTTGTGATGGAGCTCTTTAAAAAACCCAACACTCACAAAATGTAAAATAGTATATTACTACAGTGCAATGTTTCTGATAACTGTTTATTAAATATTAAAACTGTGCATTAGAAATATATAAAGGATTTGGGTGTGGAATAACAAATCAGAACAGAAAACATCATTTTTCGGGGTTTGGATATCGTTAATCTCGTCGTTTTATTTCGTGAATCTGGTCTCTGACTTGATAAAGAAAGCAGAGGCCAATAAGGAACACGATAAATTATGGTGGAGACCGTATGGAACGCCAACCCTGTGGCCACTATCAGATATTTTCATTTAGTTAGGTTTGCCTAAGGTGAGCGGTTAAAACCGATGTCAGTCTTGTTATTCAGGCTGAGTCGTGTGGACACTGTATTGCTTTCCCATGGATTCGCTTGTGGCCTAACACGACCCCACCTTCCACCGGAAGAGGTGCACTGAAGAAGCCGCAGGGGCTGTAGGGATTGGGACCGGAAGGTCTCTCAGGTGCGCATTGACTGTCGGGAAGTTGGGCCCCAGGCTGGTGTTAGACAGACCTACCTTGAAGCTGTGGGTTGGCCTAGAGTTACTGGTGCGAGCTCCAGCCTTAAGGAGCTTAGTGTAACTCTCCTAGGGCAGATTTGCAGTGATGAATTGGGTTGGGGGATCCCGGTAAGTTGCGCTGGCAGAGTTAGATACTATAGTCATCGTGTACCTGGACATTTATACCATAGTGACGCCTTTTTCTTAGGCCCCTGTGGAAGGGTCACAGCCTTAGCTGGAAACAACCTCGTAGGAGTGGGTCTTTTAATTGCTATACGTGCCAGGATGGAGGCTGTGGCTTCAAGTCCCTGTTCCTAAAACAAAAGCAACTAACTCAGCTTCTCTCTGCTATCTTCCCGAAGGCATCACTTGTGGGGCCTGCTAGGGGTGGCAGTCCCTGCTTTACTTCCTCCCTTCCTTGATATCCTTCATGCTTATCCTGTTATGAGGCCCCTGAACCCTACCTTCTGCCTGCACCTATTCCTCTTTTGAGAGGTTGGATTTTATAGGTTGATACATAGTCTTTGTATGAATTTGGAAAGTATCACAAGACAGTCTGGTCCCAGTTGCACTAAATCCAAGGCAGAGCAGCAATATCACCATATTTTCCAATTATAATTTATTTTTTAAAGGTAAATACTGTCACCACCTTTTATTTGAATAACTTACAAGAGAGTTTACAGTTCTTATTTAGGATTAATCACACAAAACATGATGGGTTGACAATTTAGTTTTACGTGACCTACTTATTACATTGCCATTGACCTCAAAGTCCCTTAGGGTGGAAATCATGTAGGTCTATAATTTTGTTTGATCAAAAGTGTTGATGAAAAGTGTGTCAATTGAAACAGCTACTGTGTACCTTTTTAAAAAATCATAGATAGACCCAGGACAGTGGTGATATGGTTAGAATATATTAAATTTCACAGAAAAATTATAAGAGAAAAGATGCTTTTATGTTCACCAAGTAACTTTAGCTTGAGTGTTTATCCTGTTGAATGTGTTAGCATTGTGTTTTAGAAATTTACCAGGATTATTTCTGGCTAGTGTTCTAAAAGAACACTTGCCCTTTGGAAAAAAGTGAAAATTCACTTATAGGCTTCAACAGGATTTAGTTATACATGATGATAAAGTGATGTTTTAAATTTGATATTCTTTAAAATGAATATTAAGATTATATTGTTGTTCTTCCTTCAGAACAACTCCAAGACATCCAGAATTAATTAATTCAACAAATATATTTTTCCATGCCTACTTGTTTAGGGCTAGCACTGTAGCTCAGAGGCAGAATGCTTGCCTCATGTGTATGAGGCACTGGGTTCAATCCTCAGCACCACATAAAAATAAACAAATAAAATGAAGGCATGCTGTCCATCTGCAACTACAAAAAATAAAAATAAAAGATTATATGAAATCATATTACAAAGACTTAAGCACTAATAGAATGATGCAATTATTGTTTTATGTAACAAATTTTTCTGGTTGTTCTGAGAGTAGTATTTTAATTGCCATTGGGAGGATTCAAAGGCAGTATATTGCAGGAAATATAGTCTAGAATTGTGTTTCTCAAAATGACTGTACTGCTGCACCTGAAGGAATTAGGAACTGGGGCTTAAGAAACAACAGACTAAATATGCATGGTTACATCTGCTTTGGAATATTCTTTTTACTCAGAGACTTGGGAAAACCTGTCTTTAAATGTAAACAAACATAGAACACATTATAGAGTAAAATTGAAACTCTTAGAAAATGTTAAGATAAACTATGCAGTTTTAAATAAAGTTTCCTTGTGAGGGAGCTGGGCTTCTTCAGATGAAGCCACATGTTGATTATGAAAAAATGAGTGTTTCCACTTTCTACTCTCAGAGTAGGCAAGAGTAGATGAGATTAGTTGAATTTGGCACTCTAATCACCTAAAAGGCCTCAATCTGAGACAATGCTTTTCATAATCACTAGCAGCTGATTGGAGCGTCTAATAAATAGGAATTTTAATCCTTATACTATCTTGGAATACCTATTTATTCTCCCCCCGTTTTTAGTGGTGATTTTGGTTGAAAAGGTTGAGAATTGTTAGAGAGTTAAAATACAGAAAAGTAACTAGAGAACAATTACAAAGCTCCTTCAGAACAACTCCAAGACATCCAGAATTAATTAATTCAACAATTATATTTTTGCATGCCTACTTGTTTAGGGCATTAACTTAAACAGGAGCATGCATAAAATAAAAAGATACCATTCTGGTTCCACAAAAAGTATCTTATGATAGAATGTTGAGATTTGAATTCGACAAATCACTGTAATAGGCAACAAGCACTGTACTTAGCTTATTATATCCTTACAAGAATCTTATGAGGTAAATAGGAATTTTATCCTCATTTTATGATGGGGAAACTGAAGCATAGTTAATATTAGGTGACTTCCCTAGAGTCAGTCAGCTGGTCTATAGTAGAGTTTTTAGGATATGAGCCCAATGTGCTTAACTGCTATGCTTAAAAAAAAGTATTGTAAAAAGTGGCACAAATAAAGGGCTGTGGATATTTCAAGAGCAAAGAAACAGAAAGTTACAATAAGCAGTATTGGATAGCACAGAAGCTAAGCATTCAAAGATGCAATGAAATACAGGTTCTTAAAGTCAAAAAGAAGGTGAGGTAAATAAATGCTCAACTTGGAGAACTAGTTTGTGGAGGAGGCTTAGAAGAGATGAATTGGAAGGGGAGGTATAATATTAAAGAACTTGAAAAAATTATTTGGCAGATAGATGGGTCTGCATAAATAAATTATCAGCTTGGAGAACTAGTCTTCAGAGGAGGCTTAGAAGAGATGAATTGGAAGGGAAGGTATAATATTAAAGAACTTGAAAAAGTTATTTGGCAGATAGGTGGGTCTGCATTAAGACATTTAAATAGGGGATATGAATATTTTGTGTCAAGTAAATGAATGAAACAGGCTACAACAAACTTATGTTTTGGGAGTAGCAACCTGATTACATATGCTTATCTGAACCAGAGTGTTCTTGTTTTATATTACAAAAACTTGATATACTGTTTAATTGCAGAATCATTTGATAGGAGCATCTTTACAATTTTACAGTTGCAAAGGTCTTTACAACTATTCTAATATAAAACAAACTGGCATTTGACCTTTACCTGATCTCCAATATAAGTGTTTTATTAGTCACACATAAAATGTCTTTTTATGAGGGAAAGAGCTGGTCACTGGGGAAGAAGTATATTTCCCTTATTTTCCTTTTTTAATTGTTTACTTGGTTGGCTTTAGTATTGTAGTCTTTGATATCTTTTCAAAATATAATGTTTTGTTTCAAACGAAAGTCTCATTAAGTATAAGAAAGTTGGTCTAAGCAGAGACTAATTGACATGTGTATGATAGTAATTCCCAAGCTACTGTCACCAGAACTCACTAATAAGCCATAATGTCAGGTTTTTGATTTAATAGACTGTTTTTTTCCTAAAATTATATATTTTTTGACCTTTTCATATATTAAAATTCACACTTCCCTTTTTTAAACCCTTTCTTGATAAATTTAAAATATCAGTTCTGTATCATTTCCATCAATTAAATATCATTTTTTGAAAATTACTTGTCTGGGAATCATTGACCTAGAACTCTTTTGTTTGTTTTTTTACTGCTAGAAGTCACTGCTGAAACTTTGTTTGCTAATTGGATCAATGTACAAATTTGAAAGAGGACAGATAAAAGCATTGATTTTTTTTAAAAAATTCTTTTCTTTATCAATCAATGACTTGTTTCACCAAATTCCTAGCTAGGCATGAAGGTGGTAGCAAGAAAGGACACTATAAAGATGGAAGCACTTTTGGGGCCAGAAAATGCTATTCAGAGTTAGATTGACTATAGATCTATAAATACAGTACTCAAATTAAATGTAAGAATTTTGGAGAGGGATACTAGGGATTGAACCCATGGGTGCTTTGCCATGAGCAACATCCCAGCCCTTTTTAAAATTCTGAGATGGAGTCTCACTGATTTGCTGATGCTGGCTTTGAATTTGTAATCCTCCTGCATCCGCTTCCCAAATTACTGGGATTATACACATACACCACTGTGTCTGGCTTAGTATAAGAATTTTTTTAATTAAAGAGATTTATTTTAATAATTTTAGTCAAAGAATACAACCAATGTCAATAAAAGGCACAAGTGAAGATCTGTTGGTATTGAGGTAAGGGAGAGGCTACCATTTATGGATACAGGCTTAGATCTAGTTCATCAAGCAAAAAAACTAGATGCTGTATAGCAAGCACTGTGCCACATGGGAGTACAAAGCTACTAAAATTTAGTCACATTCTGAGAGTTTCATAGTTTATCAAGGGAGTAAAATATCATCTTAAGTTTGAAAATGTTTAAGATCAGAGGCCCAAATATATGATATTATAAATAGGTAATGTGAACATATGATAGTTTTAACTGTGGTTTTGACTAATCAGAATGAAATATGAAAGTTCAGATGGAGAGGGAGAAATAAAACTGCATAAGTACTTGGAAATAAGATTAAAATTTTAAAATGTATGTGTGTGCTTGATAGTGAGTTTGAAAACCAAAGAAGTTGCAATTTTTCTGTTATTGAGGAGCCATATAAATTCAGAAGTAACCAATGTAAATGATATTTTATGACTATTTGTAGTGTTCATATTATATAGATTGGGATATAGCTGAGAAGACTCCATGATAGTGGTATCAGTTAGGATTCTGTTAGAAAAGAAAATTAATACTATTTAAAAAAATTTTGGGTATAACTATATATTCTTCAAATCCAATCAACACAAATTCTAGTTTACTTTGTAGGGATTACAGGCTTTGAAAATTTGGTTTGATTATTAAAACTCTCTATACAACAGTGGATCCAGGTTGTAGGTGAGCCCTCTAAGGAAAATGAATATAGATACAGAGCCTTGGAAGGGGTACATTCAGGTAAATGGTCCTGAAACTTAAGCTTAATTGGCTTTTCAGGAAATTAGCCTTTGTCTTTATATCTCTCTTTACTCATCTTTTAAATGTGGATATTACTCAGGTTTTAGTGAACATCATCCCAGTTTGACAGTCAAGGTTTGTGTGTTGTCCTAGGGTCATACTTAATTTAGCATTTGTCTTAGAGTTTTTTTTAACTACATATAAACTATTGTTAATAGTCCCATTAAAATGAGCCATCATAAATTCAGTGAATATCATTTTTAAAATCTCTGCCGTAGTTCTATTTGTGTGTGGGCCATATGTGCAATGAAGACAGTTCTCATTTTAACCTGGTTAAATCTGAAATCCAGTGGTACTCCAGGTCTTTATTTGATACTCTCCAAATGAAATAATAAGAGTTCCTTTTAAATACAGCATGAAAGGTACTTTATGACAAAAGAAATTATGCTGGGACATGAGTAGTTAGAGACAAAACTTGCTGGGTAGTGTGGAAAAAGTATTTATTTGGGTTGTCTCTGCTGTCCATTTGATGTATCTAGCCATTATAACATTGCAAGTTAAGGTCTAAGGGGTTTGTACAGCTCTCTGAAATAAGGGGAAATTTAAATTAGGAGTTAATGAAATATATGTGAAATATACAAGCTAGTCCTGTCAGAAAGCATGTTATTGAATTGAAAGAATGCTATTGCTAGAATAGCTTTGTCAACAACTGTTTTATCATCTGTTTGATAATGCTTTTGTAACAATTTTTTTTTTTGGCAACAGGGAGCTCAAATAAAGGAAAACTTAATGCTTAGTGAAATAGTAAGCATGGATATTTCACTTTTCAAGGAAATCAGTGAACCTATAACTTGTGCACAAAATGTTTATCAATATCCAGCATCCCCCATAGTTGTATTGATGACCACATAAAAATCTGAAGACATAAATGTACTGAAAAAAATATCAGTATTTGCTTTCCAATTTAGTAATTATTTTGAGGAGATACCAGTAGACATTAACTTAACATTTAGCTGCAAAATGTGCATTTACCTAGTACTCTGTGAAATATGACTTTTCATTTAGATTGAATGACTTCTTAATTTAAAATTTTCTTGTGTGTATTCAAAAAGGCAAGTAATGACTATAAATGTGTAAATTTACTAGCAGAACTTCATAAGCAGTCGAATGATGCCAGTTTTCCATGAGTGTCACCAGATACCACACAGAAAATAATTCCAATAATTATTTCATTTAATTCATGAATCAAAGAGAAATTCTTAGAAGCTCATTTTGTCAAAGATAATACATCTGATATTATTATGAATACAATTATGAATTGCATAAAGTTTCATAAAGTGAATTCCATAAACATAAATGATAAGGATAAAAGATAAAGATAAAATGATTCCTGAATCATAATATGAATATAAATTTGATGGATCATAGCTTTATGAGTAAAACAGGGTTCTTACTCAATTATTCAACCTGTGTAACTGAGATATACTTTGAATTATTTGGGTTTACATATATTAATTACATAGCTGCAGCCAAAGAAGCAAGATATTTTATCTAATAGAAGCGGCAGTTGTCAAAAGTTCCAAGTTATTTTATATATACAGTATAATAAATTGAACTACATTATTTTTGAGACAAAATTGATGCTGTATAAAAAAAAGAATGCTTTGGTATTTTATTGTTAACTTTCTTTGGTTACTTTTATTAGATGTCACACGTTTGAGTCTGAAGAATTACTTTATATATCAATCTGTGGGTCCTATGTAGTTATTAAATATTTTGATAAACAAGTCATCTAAATTTTGATGGCAATTTTTAAAAAAAAACTAGTGGGAGTATTTATTCAGAGTACTGTATAATTGGAATGACCAAATATTTCAGTGTTTGAAGCTTTTAGAAAATAAAATTTTAAAGGTTTATCCTGTACAAAATGTAATTTTGAAACTTTATTTTTGGAATTCAGATTCTGTATTGAAATATTGTGACTGTTAGAAAACTAAATACATATTTTTAATTGGTTAATTTTATATTTCACATATTCAATTTAATATGAATTAAATTGGAAAATCTCAGTTTTATACCATCTAAATTTGAAGAAATATTTAAAACATATTTATTTGTTAATTTTGTCTTTAGAAATAAGGAAGTTACTTTAAATGGTTTAGAAAAGATGTACATGTGAAAATGTTTTGGCTAAATGAAAACAAAGTAGGAGGTGGGAAAGGTTATCAATGAGTGTTAAGTTATGTTTATAAAAGGTTCTGGTGTGCTGTTGCACAGTAGGGTGACTATAGATAATAATTATATATTTTAAATGTCAAAAAACTATAAGAAATTATTTAATATTTTTACCATAAAGAAATGATAAATGAGGAGATGGCTATGTTTAACATGATTTAAACATATATAATATATACATGTATCAACACATCACATGGTATCCTGTAAATATATTCTTATTTTTTTTTCTATCAGTTTAAAAAAATTAAAAATAAAATTGACACTGTTTTCCATTTGGCAAAATTTGCTCTGACCTTACCAGGTACTTCAGCAACTATAAGGAGAGCATTTTCTCAAGTAAAAATAATATGGTTCATGTAGAATTGTTGATTGAGTGTTTAATAGTTTTAAATTTATTAACCAAATATAATTTTAAAGACTACTGTGGAAAGTTTTGTGAAGAGAATTTAAGTATAATAAATTTATTGAAAAAGCACTTTCTTCTGAAAACCATTAGTAACAAAGTATTAGAGACAAATTTAGCTTAAGTAATTAATTACATGAATTCAAGAAATAATTTTCCTGCTCATGTTTTTTTGTTTAGCCTTCTGACAGTTGAAATAAAGAATATTTTGTGTTGTGAGGATATTAAGTAAAAGGTACACTCATACACTGTTGATGGGACTGCAGTGGTTCAACCATTCTTGAAAGCGGTCTGAAGATTTCTCAAAATATTAGGAATGGAACCACCATATGACCCAGCTAACCTACTCCTTCATATATATTCAAAGGTCTAAAATCAATATACTACAGGAGTACAACCACATCAATGTTTATAGCAGCACTATTCACAATAACCAAGCTATGAAACTAACCTAGGTACCCACCAACAGATGAATGGATAAAGAAAATGTGTTACTTCCACCCAAAGGAGTATTACTCATCCAAAAAAGAAGAATAAAATTATGACGTTTGCTGGTAAATGGATGAAACTGGAGACCATCATGAAAAGTGAAATGAGCCCAGAAAGTTAAAGGTTGATTTAAAAAAAAAAAAAAAAAATATATATATATATATATATA
>NW_025999960.1:6755486-6782919 GCF_001458135.2 Marmota marmota marmota
GGAAAGATTAAATACTTCACTGAGATTCAAGTATTAAAATATTAGTTTTATGCTGTCAAACCTCTAAAATATTTTATATGAAAACTCAGAGGTGTAGAGAAAGGGGATTGAGGGTGAGGGAGGAGGAACAGAAAAAGGGAAGAATTGTGGACTCTGACCTAACTTTCCTGTGTATACATATGAGTATATCACAGTGAATGTACATCCACAAAGCACTAATTGAAACAACAAAAACAAAAACAAAACTATATAGGAATAGCAGAAAGACCAGTAGAGTAGACAGAAGAGAACAAGGAGAACAGGGAGGGAAAAGGGAAATATTGGGGACTGAAGTATAGCAAATTATATTCCATACTTGTATAATTATGTCAAAATGAATCATAATATTATATATAACTAAAAGGAACTAATAAAAAAAGAAATTTTTATTTTAATGTTCCTGGAGATTGAGAGAGAGAGAGAGCGAGAGCACGAGTGCGAGTGCTTTATCTATTGAGACAGCTCTTTATGTATCTCCATAGAGATATCTACAGATACAGAGATACTGGAGTATTACTCTGCATTAAAAAATGACAAAATCATAGAATTTGCAGGGAAATGGATGGCATTAGGGCAGATTATGCTAAGTGAAGCTAGCCAATCCCTAAAAAACAAATGCCAAATGTCTTCTTTGATATAAGGAGAGTAACTAAGAACAGAGTAGGGACGAAGAGCATGAGAAGAAGCTTAACATTAAACAGGGATGAGAGGTGGGAGGGAAAGGGAGAGAGAAGGGAAATTGCATGGTAATGGAAGGAGACCCTCAGAGTTATACAAAAGTACATACAAGAGGAAGTGGGGGGAAAGGGAAAAATAATACAAGGGGGAGAAATGAATGACAGTAGAGGGGGTAGACAGAGAAGAGGGGAGGGGATGGGAGGGGGGATAGTAGAGGATAGGAAAGGCAGCAGAATACAACAGACACTAGTATGGCAATATGTAAATCAATGTATGTGTAACTGATGTGATTCTGCAATCTGTATACGGGGTAAAAATGGGAGTTCATAACCCACTTGAATCAAAGTGTGAAATATGATATATCAAGAACTATGTAATGTTTTGAACAACCAGCAATAAAAATTAAAAAAAAAGAAATATATGTAGATATCTAGACATATTGGTATCTGTATATGTAATTTTAATTTTTATAAACATTTTTTAAAATTGTTTTCCTATAGAATATTTTAGAGATTTGACAATATAATATTAATATTTTAATAGTTCAATAATAGAAATATTAATATTTTAATAGTTCAATACATAGAATTCTGTCTGTGAGAAACATCTGTTAAATAGGAACAACTGAGACTTACTGTTCTTGAAACTTAACCATAAGCCTTAGGATGATCTACGTTCATTGCCTACCCTGATTTCTTTCAGGTTTACATAAAGTATGTTTGTAGGAAATTATTATTTTTTATATTTATAATGTTGCTTATTAAAATCTTATTATCTGTAAGACTACCAGGAATGTTTGTGTGAAAAACTTACCAAGATTTTAGCTATAAAATGAGAAGCCAGGTTGCATGTAAATATTAGTTAATTAAATTTGATGAAAGTGTGTATAATAGTCCATGAATATTTCCAAATTTTAGAAACATTCCTAATAGAACTATGAATATATTCAGTTTTTTTTTGATTTAACAAGTCTCTGAGAACTTGTTTTAATTAGGTTCTCTCTTCTGAGTATTATATAGATTTCTGCTTTATTGGCTTTACAATTTTTTCCCCTCAATATCTTTCCTCTTGTAATTCATACATCTTTTAAAACTTTTATCTTGTAAGAGAAAAGTATTTAAAAGCCATAGCATTTTGACATTTATCATTACTATTCCTAACACATCAGATAAACCTGCCAAGTACGTTTTCTAGGCTAATAACTGTCTTGAATCTTAATTAGTCCCCTAACTAATACTGTTAGATGTTGATGTTTTAGTTTAATATTAATTACACTGTAGTTCAAAGCATAGAATATTTTTCATCTGCTAGTTATTTATTGCTCTTTTAATTTTCTTTATATTTTCTAATTTTATTTGCTGAACATATTATTATAAGATGTTAACATTCTGAAACAGTTTCTTTTGCATGGCATCATGCCCCTAGGAATATAAACTAATCAGGGAACTAAAAAAAAGTAAAACCACACACGAAAAAAACAAAAGAGCAATTTAAGACAGATAATGTACAGTATTTATATAACACCTATAGTATTTAATTTCTGATGTAGCTTCAATACTGCCTGTATGCACCATGAAAATTTATGGTTTAGTTCTGTTTATAACAATTCTTTGGCAAATTTCTTATTGTTTTAAAATTTTTATTATAATTATTGATTCATATTAATTATACAGATTAATGAGTTTCACTGCAATATTTCCATACATGTGTATATCATGCTTTGTTCATATATACCTGCCTTACTACTACTGTCTTACTATATATGCCCCCCCTTCCCCCAGGCATCCTGCCTTTTCCTTTCTTTAATAGTCTGACTTTTATTTTAAGACATCTTCTTTTTAGTTTCCACATATGAGAGACAAAATATGATACTTGTATTTCTGTGTCTGTCTTATTTTCCTTAACATGATAACTTTCAATGCCATCCATTTTCCTAAAAATAACATGATTATGTTCCTTTTAATGGCTGAATGTATGCATACACCACTTTTTTTTATTTAACCAATTCATCTATTGATGGGTACCCAGGTTGACTCCATATCTTGGATTTTTTAAGGATTTTTTTAGCATTTTATTTTTTAAAGATGTTGATGAATCTTTTTTTTATTCACTTATATGCAGTGCTGAGAATTGGCTCCAGTTCCTCACACATGCTAGGCAAATGTTCTACCACTGAGCCATAACCCCAGCCCAACATTTTCTTTTAAATGTTTTCTTACTAGAAAGATTATCAAAGGTCAGAAGTTCACAATTCTATTGTCAGTATGGTTCCCTTCCATCTCTCTTTTTTTCTTTCTCCCCCCCCCTTTTTTTTCTAATTTTCCTTCCCTTAACCCTTTACACTTCTCTCATTTTTTTCCTTAGCAAAGAATAACAAATATTTATATTCCTACTATACAGAATGAATTACTTATAGAGTGTTCTATGAAAAAAACCTCCAGATTTTCTTTAAAGTACATAGCTATAATGATAGCTAATATTGTTCATTCAGACTTTCATTGAACAAGATGATTGTAATGTATTTCTTTAAAAATCCACTTTCCAGGCTGGGTGTCATGGTACACACCTATAATCCCAGATACTTGGGAAGCTGAGGCAGAAGTATCATAAGGGGACAGTCTCTGCAACTTAAGACTGTCTCAAAATAAAAAAATAAAAGACCTGTGACTGTAACCAATGGTAGAGTACCATTGGGTTCAAGTTCCAGTACTGTAAAAAATAAATTTTTTTCCAGGATAAAATAGTCATTAGTTTAAAAAGGATTATCCTTATTCTCACCCTTCTTCCTACCACTAAGTCTCTGATCTTTCAAATATTAAGACAAAAATTAGAGAAACTCTAATAAAAGTTATTTTATAAAGTACAGATAGATTTCATTAATAGATTGGTATATGAATGGAGTCTTGAAAGTATTGAAAGTTTTAAATATGAATATATGATGAAGAAAGTATCTTAACATGGAAAAGAGTACTATATATAGATTTTACTTTGGGAATGAGTTCATGAAGTGGATAACCAAAAAACAAGAGTTGAAAACTAAATTCGGACCATTCTATGGAAGTTCTATTCTTAAGTGATAATCAGATATATGTTTTAGAGTGCTTTCCCATGTAGTAAAATATGTTGGAGAGCATTTGCATAAGATCAAAGTAACCTTTTAAAATTTAATTTTGGTAAATTGGCTACATAATATTGTAATAGTCAATGTAGAATGCAAATGACTTGATGATTCACTGGCAAATTTTTTGGATTATGTGCAAATTTTTTGGTATGAATCATTTTTTATTCTTTTAAGATAACATGACAGTAGAGTGCAGTTTGACATACTATACATACATGGAGTGTAACTTATTAGGATTCCATGCTCATGGTTGTACATGATATGGAGTTTCACTGGTCATATATTTGTATGTGAACATAGGAAAGTTATATCTGATGGCATGGATCATTTTTATTAGATACATAAAGTGTGTAGAGACAGGATCTCACCAAGTTGCTTAGTGCTTTGCTTTTGCTGATGCTAGCTTTGAATTCATTATCCTCATGCCTCAGCCTCTCAAGCTGCTGGAATTACATGCATGCACCACCACACCTGGTGGCAATTGTCTTTAAAGTCATTTCTTTAATCACTGTATCTTCTGTCTTGCTTCCATTTTTAGAACCAGGGTTCTGATCAAGCAGGAGAGGAGAAAACAAAAGGTGAGGAAGATATATTTTTACTTGTGTTATCCTTATGTGAATCGTGACCTTCTGAAACATTTTCTACTATTAATAAATTCACCTAAGTGAATCAAATCAATCATCTTTCTTTAGTCTTCATCCTTGTAGATAGTTTGTTTAAATACTTTTTCTCAGACAGAGATTTAAAGATTATTGTTGATTATTTATGTCCTTCTAGTTCTAAAATATATTTCAAGTCTGACCTCTTCTCACTATTATAGTGTTAGCACTATAATTCACATCATCATTTACTGCCTAAAGTACTATAATGGTCTCTTGTCCTTTGACATGCTTTAACTTGTCCTTTTTTATTTTACTGATTGTGTTATAAAGTTGAGCATGTATGTACTGAGTGGTATATGTCTGAAAGAAACTCTTATACATGTGTACTTAGAGATAATGTATAAGATTGTTTGGGTCACTTTTATTGTTAAAATAGCAAACAAAAAGAAACAAGAAGGAGAAAAAAGAAGTGCATCTAGAGAGAGGAATAAGAAAGGGGAATAACCTAAACACCCGTTAGTAGTAGAATTATCCAACAGATTGTGGTATATTCAAGTAATGGTATGTATCAACTTCATGTAATTAGGTAGATCAATCTCAAGGACATAATGTTGAGCAAAAGAACCACTCACCGAAGAAGACAAGCAAAAAGATTCCTTTCACAAAAAATCCAAAGGAGTAAAAACAAAGGAACAAAAACCTAGTGTACTAATATGTCAAAGGTAGTAAAATTTAAATGAAAAGGAATGACAGTGAAGGCAGCATAGTTGCCCTCTTTGGATCCTTTCCCTTTTCTTCTGTGGCCCTTCACTCTCACTTCACATTTAGTTCTCAGTCTGCTGCACTGTACAATTCTTGTTAATGTCAACAATGAACCTTCTATTGTTGAATCAAAAGAATGTTTTTCAGTCCAACTTACTTTAATATGATATTTCCAATGTAGCCTGCCATTTCCTTTATTTTTAAACAAACTTATCCCATGCTTTCTTTGACTCATTCTCTGGATTTTATTTCTGCCTCTCTGGTTATTCCTTTTTTAATGGCTTTAAGTTAAAATTTGATTTATGATTTTCTGAAAGTTTTCTTATTCAGATTGTTTTCTAGTTTTTTTCTACCAAGTGAGACTTGATAGAAAAATTGAGCCTGGTCATATCAGGTAAATCAGTGACATACTCTTGTCCTTTCTAGGAACAGAGATTATGGGTAGTATGATAGCTTGAGCAGGGATAAACCTCTCTTGGGATGTTTCCTGGAATCAAGGCTACTCACTTTGCAGACAGTCTTTGTAGTTTCCCCTTATTCTTGGAACCTTTAATTTCTACTCCCTTTGGCTAACTCTGACTCATGCATCTATCTTAGAAATCATTTCCTAAAAAAATCCTAGTCCTCCTGCCCTCCATCTGCCCATCCTCCCCCATTACATTAACCTTCCACAGTATTTTATATCATCCCCTGTCATACTCAGTTGCAATTGTGTCTCTGATTCCTATGATTTCATCTATCATAAAATACAGTGCCTCAAGAAATAATATTCTTAATTCCAGTACACCATCAAGTATAAGATCTAGCATTGATAGGTAATTTTTTTTTTTTTTGGTCCAGTGATAGAATCCAGGGACTCTAAACCACTGAGCCACATTTCCAACCCTCTTTATTTATTTATTTTTTTATTTTGAGCCAGGATCTCACTAAATTGTTGGGGATGGCTTGGAAATTGCAATCCTCCTGCCTCAGCCTCCTGAGCTGCTAGGATTATGTGTGTGTGTGTGTGCTACAATGCCCAGCAGTTTTTTTAAGGACAGAAATATTTTCATCCTAAGGTTTCTACTATTTTATTACTGAATTATACTATGATCATTTAAAAGACATTTTAGTCAAATTTAGGGTTGTACATTACTCAAATGAAATATGTATGCATACCCTTTATCTATGATATATTTTGTATAAGAGAACATTTACTATTATGTTTGATAGTTGGCAAGTCTTTTATAGTTTTTACAAGTTTTTTAAAACCTTTAAAGTTGGTTGTAATTGACAGTATTCCAAGAAGTTAATGTGAATGAGCCTTACCCTCTTGAAAATATGATATATAATTATTTGGAAATATGACTCTTATGTTAAAATTTTTCCTGTCTTAGACTTTTTCCTTCTAACTACTCACATGTTAAGGAAGTTATGGTATTGTATTATGAATTATTTAATGGAATAGAAAATGTTTAAAGACAATTTGTTACAGTGTCTAGCACATAATATTTGCTCAGTTAATATTACACAAATCAAGTGTTTTTGAATTTGGTCAATTAAAGACGTAATTTGGAAAAAAAAGGAAGAATAATTATAGTTCAAGCAGGAAGAAAATAAAAGCTGAATGAAGAATGATAATTATGTGCAGATCTTTTTTTTTTTTTTTTAAAAGCAACCTTTTAGGAATAAAGGAGGGATAGTACAGTGAACTAAATTGGCATTGATTGCAGATATTTTTTACATAGTTTTCTTCCTTCTCATTTCTGCTGACTTTTAATGACACTTAGCTGCAACATACCTTTAAGGCATTTTTATATTTATAGGATAGCATACTTTGTAGAAGAACAGGTTTTTAACCTGTTGGATTTTTTTTTTTTGTTTGTTTGTTTGTTTTTTGTACCAGGGATTGAACCCAGGGGCATTTAACCACTGAACCACATCCTCAGCCCTTTTTTTCAATTTTATGTAGAGACAGGGTCTCACTGAGTTGCTTAGGGCCTTGCTAAGTTGCTGAGGCTGGCTTTGAATTTGTGATCCTTCAGCTTCAGCCTCCCAAACTGCTGGGATTACAGGCGTATGTCATTGTACCTGGCCAGATGTTTTCATTATATTATGCATATAGATAATTTTTAATCTTTTGATACCTGGGAATACTTTTTAAAAAAAATTCCATTTTAAAATATCATATGTTATAATAAAAAACTAATTAAAAAATCCAAGAGAAACTTTATTAAATGCTGTGAAATTTAGAGTTTTAAAGCAAGTTACAAGTTATTATAATTGATTTTAATTCATATGTAGACATATAAAGGTGGTGTCACAAAAATATACAAATATCAAGTCAATGATTTAATACCATTAGTGCATTTATGACTTATGGTTCTGCCTTAAATTAACTGGTTGATGCATTAATTTTTAACATTTTAAATTATTTTAGGAATACTTTGAAAGGAACAGGTTAAAATCAAAAATGAAATTACTGGGAGTTTTGTCCCCTGCAAAAAATTCCACTGCCAGTTTAGACCTCCTTAACCTATATATGGTAAATCAGATATCTTGTAAGAAGAAAACACCTGGTAAGTCTTTCCAGTAGCGTTTTGTTTAAACCTTAATGTGACCATAATAATTTTTGGCTTTCTAATTAATTTGCAATTTTAGAACTCAAAGCATGTGGCAAATTAATTTAAAACTTAGGTGCTCTTTAAATTAGAATAGTAACAAGATCTTAATGAACATTGTTTAAAATCTTTGTTGCTTAATCCATTTATTTTTATATTTAGGTTGTATATGTGTTATATAACATTAATTTATTAGTGATAGTTTTAATTACTATAGTGAATTTGTTGTAATTATTACATTATTTTTTTCTAGGCAGATAGTTACCAGAGTTTAGTTAGAAAGCAAGGAATAATAAATACGTTTACCATCTTTTACATTTAGAGAATTTGTTTTAAAAGAGTAGTAGGGAAGATTTTTCCCTGAATGACTGGTTTCCTGTCTCAAAAGATTGAATTACTTCTTACACATTCCTGGAATGCTATTTCAAAATAATGTATGTTTTCTCCTGCTCTTCAATTAAACAAAAAGATAATCAGATTATTTTTCTCTCTCTCAAGGAACAAATATATATCTGGTATTTAATGTTTTAAGTGAGTGTTAAAATGGGAGCTTAAAAATAAGACAATTCAAAGAGGGATATAAATCAATCAGAATAGAAGTATCTCTTCATTTACTTTGTCTCCAATTTTTCTTCCTCCCTCCATGAATGACAACTTGCACAAGTACATTTATTTATACTTTTAAAAGGAATGTTATGTATGAACTTGGGAATAAAACTTCTTACTGTAAATTGAATGTATTTACTTTTATTGCCTGTTTTTTAGGCAAGGAAAAATATTTTCCTTTCTATCACAAGGTTCATGGCTGAGGCCCAGACATGTCATGGCTGAGGCCCCAGCCATGTTGTGTCTGTCTTCTACATGATAGACAAATCACTATCTGTCAAGTAAATGATGGATTAACAAATTAATACAGATATATTTAAAATGTTTTATGTGACATGACAACTTTATAAGAAAATATAGACCCAAATCAGTCAGTAAATCTGTGCGAGGTTTGATGAAGAAGTGGATGGCTGTGGAGAGGTATGACTGGACTAAAAAGAAAAGCATGAGCTAATGATATTAACCTAAGAGCAACTTGCTGTTGGTTAAGAGTCTTTCTGTGATCCTGTGTCTTCAGAGAGAAGGATGTTTTGACTTGTGTGCCTCAGTGGTAGAATGCTTACCTAGCATGTGTGAAGATCTAGATACTATACCCAGCATAATAAAAATATTTTCCAAAAAATTGAAAACTATGATACTTCCCTTAAAGTGTAAGAATAACACCTGTTTTCAATTACTATAATTATGAATACATATTAATTTATATTTTAGTGGAATTCCCTGTGATATTTCCATACATACATACATTGTGCATTTACCATATCCATTCACCCTCTTCTACACTTCTACCCTGACCTCAGCATTCCAGTCCCTAGTAATCAGAAGGCTACCTCTTTTTAAAAAATTTTAAAATTTGTTCTGTTTAGATATAAATGACAGTAGAATGTATTTTGTTATATTATACATTCATGGAGTATAACTTAGAATCCCATTCTTGTGATTGTATATGATGTGGAGTTACACTGGTTGTGTATTCATATATGAACATAGGAAAGTTATGTCCAGTTCATTCTACTGTCTGTCCTATTCCCATTCTTCCTTCTTTCCTTTCACTCTCCTTTGTTTAATTCAATGAACTTCTGTTATTTCCTCCCCCATCCCCTTATTGTGTGTTAGCAACCACATATCAGAGAGAACATTCTGACTTTGGTTTTTTGGAATTGGCTTAGCATGATATTCTCCAGTTCTATGCACTTACTGGCAGATACCATAGTTTTATTCTTCTTTATGGCTGAATAATATTTCATGGTATACATATACCAAATTTTCTTTATTCATTCATTGTTGAAGGGCATGTAGATTGGTTCTATAGCTTCACTATTGTAAATTGAGCTGCTGTAAACATTAATGTGGCTGCATCACTGTAGTTTGCTGATTTTTAACTCCCTTTGGTATATATTGAGGAGTGAGATTAGTGGGTCAAATGGTGGTTCTATTCCAAGTTTTCTGAGGAATCCCCAAACTTTTTATAGAGTAGTTGCACCAATTTGCAGTCCCACTAACAATGTATGATTGAATCTTTTCCCCCATATCCTCGCCAACATTTATTGTTACTTTTATTCTTGATAATGGCCATTCTGATTAGAGTGAATTGGAATCTGAGTAGCAATCTCTAATTGCTAGAGATATTGAACATTTTTTTCATAATTTTTTGAGCATTTGTATTTCTTTTTCAGTGAAGTGTCTGTGCAGTTGCCTTGCCTATTTATATATTGGGTTGTTTGTTTTCTTGGTGTTAAGTTTTTGAGTTTTTAATATATACTAGAGATACATGCTCTGTATGATATACAGGTGGCAAAGATTTTTCTCCCATTCTGTAGGATCTCTACAGAATGTTTTTCATTGTTTCTTTGCTTTGAAGAAGTTTTTTAGTTTGATAACATCCCATTTATTGATTCTTGATTTTATTTTTTGCACTTTAGGAGTCTTGTTGAGGAAGTTGGTTCCTAAGCTGACATGATGGAGAATTGGGCCTACATTTTCTTCTAGCAGTTGCAGGGTCTCTGGTCTAGTGCCCAGGTCCATGATCCACTTTGTGTTTTGGGAAGAGTGAGAGATCAGGGTTCAATTTCAATCTGCTCCATGTGGATATCCAGTTTTCCCAACACCATTTGTTGAAGAGGCTGTCTTTCTCCAGTGTATGTTTATGGTGATATGAGATCACTATATTTATGGGGGTTTGTCTCTATATCTTCTATTCTGTACCATTGGTCTTCATGTTTGGTTTGGTGCCAAACACATGCCATTCGTTGTTTGTTACTATAGCTCTGTAGTATAATTTAAGTTCTGTTATTGTGAAGCTTCACTTTTTTGTTGAGGATTGCTTTGGCCTCTTATTTTTCCCAATGAATTTCATGACTGTTTTTTCTATTTCTATGAACAACATCATTGGAATTTTAATAGGAATTGTATTAAATCTATATAGCACTTTGTATTTATGGCCATTTTGCCAATATTAATTCTGCCTATCCAAGTACATGGGAGATCTTTCCATCTTCTAAGGTCTTCTCCAATTTCTTTCTTTAGTGTTCTGTAATTTTCATTATAGAGGTCTTTCACCTCTTTTGTCAGCTTGATTCTCCAATTTTTTTGGAGGCAATTTTGAATGGGTAGTTTTCCTAATTTCTCTTTCAGTTGATTCATCACTGTATATAGGAATGCAATTGATTTATGGGAGTTAATTTTATATCCTGATACTATGCTGAATTCATTTTTAAGTCTAGCAATTTTCTGGTGGAGTTTTTTGTGTCTTTTAAATATAGATTCATGTCATCAGCAAATAGGGATAATTAATCTCTTCTTTTCCTATTTGTATCCCTTTAATTTCTTTCTTGTAACTGCTTTGCCTAGAGTTTCAAGGACTGTGTTTCCTGGAAGTGGTGAAAGTGTTTTGTTCCAATTTTTAGAGGGAATGCTTTCAATTTTTTCTCCACTGAGAGTGATGTTGCTCTGGGGTTTAGCATATATAGCTTTTAAGGTATTGAGGTATGTTTCTACTATCCCTAGTTTTTCTAGTGTTTTGAATAGGAATAGATGCTGAATTTTGTCAGATGCTTTTTCTGCATCTATTGAGATGATCATGTGATTCTTGTCTTTATGTCTAATAATGTGATGAATTAGGTTTATTGATTTCTGTATGTTGAGCCAACCTTGCATCCCTGGGATGAACTCCACTTGATCATGGTGTAGTGTCTTTTTAATATGTTTTTGTATGCAATTTGCCACAATTTAATTGAAAATTTTTGCATTTATGTTCATCAGGGATATTGGTCTGAAGTTTTCTTTCCTGATATGTCCTTGTCTGGTTTTGGTATCAGGGTGATACTAGCTGCATAAAATGAGTTTGGAAGGATTCTCTCCTTTTCTATTTCATGAAATCATTTGACATGAATTGGTGTTAATTCTTTGAAGTTCTGGTAGAACATGGCTGAGAATCCATCTGGTCTTGGGCTTTTCTTTCTTGATAGGCTTTTAATGGTGTCTTCAATTTCATTGCTTGTAATTGACCTGTTTAAATTTTCTAGGTACTCATGATGCAATTTGGAAATCATATGTCTCTAGACATTTATTGCTGTCTTCAAGATTTTCTATTAAATTATAGAATAAATTTTCAAAATAGGTTCTGATTATCATCTGTATTTTAGTAGTGTCTGTTGTGATATTTCCGTTTTCATTTCATTATTAATTTTGGTAATTTGAGTTTTCTCTTTTTCTTTATTAGCTTGGCTAAGGGTTCACCAATTTTATTTATTTTTCCAAAGAATCAACTTTTTGTTTCATCCATTTTTGGATTGTTTCTTTTGTTTTCTTCATTGACTTTCACTCTGATTTAATGATTTTCTGTCTTCTATTGATTTTGGTGTTGATTTATTCTTCTTTTTCTAGGGCTTTGAGATGTAATGTTAGATTAATTATTTGTTGACTTTCTATTCTTTTAATAAATGAGCTCAGTCCAATGAACTTTCCTCTTAGCAGTGTCTTCATAGTCTCCCAGATATTTTTGATATGTTGTGCTGCTATTCTCATTTACCTCTAAGTATTTTTTTATTTCATCCCTGATTTCTTCTGCTATTTATAAGTAATTCAATAGTGTGTTATTTAGTCTTCAGGTGTTAAAGTAGCTTCTACTCTTTATTTTATCATTGATTTCTAATTTCATTCTATTATGATCTGATAAAATGCAAGGTACTATCTCTGTTTTTTGTATTTGCAAGAGTTGCTTTGTGGCCTGAGATATTATCTATTTTAGAGAAGTATCCATGGGCTGCCAAGAAGAAAGTGTATTCAGTCCTGATGGATGAAATATTCTATATGTCTGTGAAGTCTAAATTATTATTTGTATTTTTTAATTCTATAACTTCTTTATTTAGTTTTTGTTTGGAGGATCTATACAGTGGTGAGGGGGTTTTGTTAAAGTCACCCAGTATTATTGTGTTCTTCTCTATTTAATTCCTGAACTTGAATTGAGAAAGATTTTTTTGTTGTATGTAGATGCTCCATTGTTTGGGGCATAAATATTTTCAGTTATTATGTCTTGTTGATGTATAGTTCCCTTAAAAATGTCTTTCTTTGTCCCTTCTGATTAACTTTGGCTTGATGTCAACTTTATCTGATATGAGTATAGAAACCCTTGCTTATTTATGAGATTCATGTGAATAATCAGTTTTTTCAATCCTTTCACCTTCAGTCTGTGGGTGTCTTTGCCTATGAGTTGAGTCTCATGGACACTACATATTGTTGAGTTTTTTTTTTTTTTTTGAGCCAATTGTTAGTCTGTGTCTTTTGATTGTTGAGTTTAGGCCATTTATAGTCAATGTTATTATTGAGAAATGATTTTTATTTCCTGAAATTTTGATTTATTTCTGTTTTTAAATTTGAAATATTTTTTCCTTTGATTGATTATCTTCTAGTGTAGGTCCTGCCTTTACTGGTTTTCACTTTTATTCTTCATTTCTTAATGAAATATTTTATTAGGTATGTTTTGCAATGCAGGCTTTTGTTTATCATTGAAGGTTTTTATTTCATTGTCAGTTTTGAAGCTTTATTTTGTTGGGTATAGTATTCTTGGTTGACATCCATTTTCTTTTTTTAATTTATATATGACAGCAGAATGCATTACAATTCTTTTTACACATATAGAGCACAATTTTTCATATCTCTGGTTGTATAAAAGTATATTCACACCAATTTGTGTCTTCATACATGTGATTTGGATAGTAATGATCATCACATTCAACCATCATTTCTAACCCCTTGCCTCCTCCCTTCCCCTCCCACCCTTCTGCCCTATCTAGAGTTCATCTATTCCTTCCATGCTCCCTCTCCCTATCCCACTATGAATCAGCCTCCTTATATCAAAGAAAACATTTGGCATTTGTTTTCTTTTTTGGGGGGGATTGGCTAACTTCACTTAGCATTATCTTCTCTAACTCCATTCACTTACCTGCACATGCCATGATTTTATTCTCTTTTATTGCTGAGTAATATTCCATTGTGCATATATGCCATATTTTTTAATCCATTCATCTATTGAAGGGCATCTAGGTTGGCTCCACAGTTTAGCTATTGTGAATTGTGTTACTATAAACATTGATGTGGCTGTGTCCCTGTAGTATGCTGTTTTTAAGTCCTTTGGGTATAGGCTGAATAGAGGGACAGCTGGATCAAATGGTGGTTCCATTCCCAATTTTCCAAGAAATCTCTATGCTGCTTTCAATATTGGCTGCTCCAAATTGCTGTCCCACTAGCAGTGTCTGAGTGTACCTTTTTCCCCACATCCTCGTCAACACTTATTGTTGTTTTTCTTCATAATAGCTGCTATTCTGACTGGAGTGAGATGATATCTTAGAGTGGTTTTGATTTGCATTTCTCTAATTGCGAGCAATGATGAACTTTTTTTATATGTTTGTTGATTGATTGTATATCATCTTCTGAGAAGTGTCTGATCAGGTCCTTGGCCCATTTATTGATTGAGTTATTTGTTTTTTTGGTGTTTAACTTTTTGAATTCTTTACATACCCTTGAGATTAGTGCTCTGTCTGATGTGTGAGGGGTAAATATTTGCTCCCAAGATATAGGCTGCCTATTCACCTTATAGATTGTTTCTTTGTCTGAGAAGAAACTTTTCAGTTTGAGTCCATCCCATTTATTGATTCTTGATTTTAATTCTTACACCAAAGGAGTCTTATGAAGGAAATGGGGCATAATCCCACATGATGGAGATTAGGGCCTACTTTTTCTTCTATTAGACACAGGGTCTCTAATTTTATTCCTAAATCCTTAATCTATTTTGAGTTGAGTTTTGTGCATGGTGAGAGACAGGGGTTTAATATCAATTTCTTTCTTAGGAATTTCCAATTTTCCCAGCACCATTTGTTGAAGAGGCTATTTTTCTCCAATGCATGTTCTTGGCACCTTTGTCTAACATAATTGTAGTTTTGTGGGTTAGTCTATTCTGTGTCCTCTATTCTGTACCATTGGTCTACCAGTCTGTTTTGGTGCTAATACCATGTTTCACCTTCAGTCTGTGGGTGTCTTTTCCTATGAAATGAGTCTCTTGGAGGCAACATATTGTTGGGTCTTTTTTTTTTTTTTTGGATCCAAACTGCTAGTCTATGTGTTTTTATTGGTGTTTTTATTTTATTAGGCCATTAACATTCAGGGTTATTATTGAGACATGATTTGTATTCCCAGCCATATTTGTTTATTTTTGATATTTAATGTGACTTGGTTTTTCCTCTGATTAGATTTTCCTTTAGTGTAATCCCTCCCTCTGCTGATTTACATCATTATTTTTCATTTCCTCTTCTTGGAATATTTTGCTGAGGATGTTCTATAGTGCAGGCTTTCTAGTTGTAAATTCTTTTAACTTATGTTCATCATGGAAGGATTTTATTTCATCGTCAAATCTAAAACTTAGTTTTGCTGGATATAAGATTCTTGATTGGCATCCATTTTCTTTCAGAGCTTGGTATATGTTGTTTCACGATCTCCTGGCATTGAGGGTCTGGATTGAAAAATCTGCTGAGGTACGAATTAGTCTCCCCCTATATGTGACCTTATTTCTCTCTCTTGTGGCTTTTTAAGATTCTATCCTTATTCTGTATGCTAGGTATTTTCATTATAATGTGCCTTCGTGTAGATCTATTGTAATTTTGTACATTTGGTGTCCTGTAAGCCTCTTGTATGCAGTTTTCCAATTTGTTCTTCATATTGGGAAATTTTCTAATATTATCTCGTTGAAGAAATTGTGCATTCCTTTGGTTTGAAACTCTGTGCTTTCCCCTATCCCAATAACTCTTAGATTTGGTCTCTTGATGCTGTACTATAATTCTTGGATATTCTGTTCATGGTTTCTGACTTTCTTCATTGTGTGGTGAACTTTATTTTCCAGATTGTATACTTTGTCTTCATTAATTAATGTTCTTTCTTCCAAATGATCTAGTCTGTTGGTTATGCTTTCTATTGAGTTTTTTATTTGATTTATTGTATCCTTCATTTCAAGGATTTCTGACTGTTTTTTTTTTTCAGAGTCTCTATCTCACTCTTGAAGTCATTGTTTGCTATCTGTGTTTGCTCTCTTGTCTCTTTGTTGGAGGGATCAATTTTTTTTGCCTGTATTTGTTCATTTAGGTAATTATTTAATTCACAGATCATTTTAATTATGAACCTTTGGAACTCCTTCTCTGACATTTCATCAACTTTGCTTTCCATAGGTTTTGTTATGATAGTGTCCTGGTTTGTTTGGGGGTACTTTCCTCCCTTATTTTTTCATGTTTTCTATGTGTCTTCATTTCTTGCAGTGTGGATCTGTGATATTACATTTTCTTCCCTATTTTTTCTTAGTACCTATGCAGATTGTTTGTACCTCACCTTGATGTTGGGCTTCCAGACCCTGTTTCCCTCTTAATGTAGCATGTCCTTTTTCTCTGGGAGCCTTTAAAATTCTATTCTTAATCTGTATGTTAGGCATTTTCATAACAATGTGCTTTGATGTGGCTCTGTTATCTCTTCATTAAAGTGATCCTTCATTTTCTGTATTTTCTCTCTTGTACCATCCTTACATTGTTTTTTGACCTCACTGATCAGTTTAACAATTAACTCCTTTGACTTTCTTCCACTGTGGTGTCCATGGATTGTTATTGAAGTATCTTGGTTTGTTTGGGCCTCTTGGTCCCTTGATTTTTTTTATGTTGTTTGTGTGTCTGCCCATGTAACACTATGGATTTGAGATAGTAGAGTTTCTACCTGTTGACTTATAATGTCCCTGAAGATTTCTAGTACTTCATCTTCAGGGGGAGTCTGATAATAACAACCATCAATGCAAACAATGCGCATCATTAAACCAAATAATTCCTTCTATGGGATCTACAATGTAAATTTACATAAAAATCAGAAATGATATGATCAGTTGTTGCCCATAGGAAAAATAGTAAGTTTACAAAGGATTTACAATTCTAAGTCATGAACAGTGATAGAACTAAAGTGATGTAGGAAGTGATGTAGGATTATGAGGGAGGAGGAGAGAAAATAGAAGTAAAAAAATTAAAGGAAGATTGAAATAGAGACTAATAGAGATTGGCTGTTAGCAGTAGGCAGGAGAGAGAGAGAGAATCAAGAGAAGTAGATATGTGAGAAAAATGTATAAAATAAACATTTTACAAAAAGTAGAAGAATGCCAGAACATAACTGAGTTATACTGCATAAATGTGCTAGTCCTCAAAATGCTGATCCATGAAAAATAATTTACTTGAAAAATGCTTGAAAGGTGAAGGAAGAAACAGATATGAATATGTGTAAGCATCCATGATCCAATCAGGTAAGTTAACAGTTCAGATAAAGAAAAAAGAAAAAAGTAAAATTTAAAAAATCTTAATTTAAAGAATCATTTATGTTGGAGTTCGAATGATTTTCAGTTTTCCTTCCCAGTTGTGTTCTGTGGGGTTACTGGAGTGTGATGGGAAATCCCGTTGGAGGAGCTCCTGGAGGTGGGGTTTAGGCTCCAGGTTCTTCACTGAATGGCAGTTGGTCTGAAGATTTTAAATCTGTATATCTTCTAAGCTCAGCAGTTGCTGGTCAATGCTGAAATACTGCCCCCCAGGGATCTCCCCTGGGCTCTGCTAGCATAGTGGAGGAGCCAATCCTATGTCCCCACAGTCACTCATGTGTTTTTTTGTCTTTCAGGTTTAGTCTCCAAACCAAATAAATCTTGCCCTTCAAAATTCCCAGTTGGACACCTCTTCCTAGTGATTTTTCAAGCAGCCAGTCTGCAGGGGGTGGGTAGGGAGCCAGGTGGGTTTCCCCTGACAGGTATTACCCTGTGTAAACCCTTCTCAGGTTTCTTTTCTCCTGGTAGCTTAGGGACACTCTGTGGGCCTCTTTCTGGCCAAACTTGGGATAGCCAGTAAATGGCTCCCCTAGCTGCCCATCCCCACCACAGTAGCAAAATGGTTTCTTCCTTCATCCTCTCACACTGCTAGGAGAATGGGGCTTTTTTCCTTGCATGAGGATATTGTGCAGTGCACCTCTCTGTTCAGTCAGGAAGTGTCTTTGATCCCTAATCTCTTGGTACCCAGACATGCTGAGTTTTTTTTTTAATTGACTTATCCCTCTACATTTTTCAAGGGGGATCTTTCCAGCAGTCCCTGCCAGTGATGCACAGTGTTGGGAATTTTTCTTTATTTTATCCACTTCCTGAGTCCTGATCTGCTTTAAATGTCCAGAATTAATTCCCAGTAAAGCTCCTCTGTTTTTCTCCACCCATCTTGCTGAGAAGTCACTTGACTTTTCACACCATGGAGCAACCAAGAAAGTGACCTTCTTTATTCTACCATTTTGGTACCTTAGGAGGGTACCACTTAAATGAAATTTTTATGACCCTGTTTGGGAAAAGGTCAGAAAAATCCTAAGTTGTGAGGCCTGCTTTAGGGAGAAAAGAGGAAGCTGATAGTGATCTTCCTACTTCTGCAGTTTTCAAATGATAAGGTTCCATGGGATAATATATGCTAATCCCCATCACTTTCTCCCTGACAATTATTCATTCAACATATATTTGTTGAATTACTTATCACTTAATACTATATTGGGGCAAAATAGAAAATAAGACTTTATTAGTCATAATTCATGGGTGCTAATGATGAATTTAAAAAGAACTATATTTATACATTTAAGTAAAAAGAAGAGTGATGATGCAAAGGGTCTCAGACTGCCTGAATCAAGGATTTACATACTAATAGGATTCCTTTTTTCTTAAGATATTATTTTTATTCTCTTGGATAGTCATCATCATTAAGGCTCAACACCTGGCCTTAAGAAGCTAATAATTCTCACCTCTCCTAGGCTTGCCACCCAGAAAGACTGAAAGTTCTTTCTCTCATTTTACATTTTTATGGAAGAGTGTTGCCTTTTGCTACTGGTGGTGTATCCTAGCAGTGGAACACACTTAAAACCCAATGTATAGGATTCCATTATTGATTCATCCTTGCAGAAATGCCTGTCCCCAAACCAATTATTTTGCACAGAGAGGGATAGTTTCCATTGGAACTAGATAGTTGGGGAGGGTATAAAAAACATTTCTCAGTAGAGTAGGTAGGGATGGGGTTTGTGGCTCAGTGATAGAAATCTTGCCTAACCTGTGTGAGGCACTGGGTTCAACCCCAGCAACACATAAGAAAACTTTAAAAAAAAAGAAGGTTTTGTATCCATATACAACTAAAAATATTAAAAGAGTAGGTAAAAGTACTGCACAGACAAAACAGTATGTCTACTGTAATGAGAGATCAGGCTATATGTAGATCATCCTATATGTAGTCTAAATCTAGTGCAGGAGTCAATCAAGTACAATAAAGTGTGCAAAGTGATAGAGAAAATGTTTGGTGCTATAGTAATGTATAATAATACATAGTTGGGGGATGAAGCAAGCCTTGGAAGTAGAAAAAAGTAGAACTAAATTAATGGCCCCTTTCTTGATGTATATATAAACTGAGGAAGAAAAAGATGTTTTTAATTATATGTGATTGTTGTTAATATTGTAATGACTTTTTCTAGCATGTATAGAATGTGTTTTTAGTAAAATTTCTAAGATAAACATTTTTAATTAACATGATGTATCAAGTAGTGCTTTGAAATATTTTTTTTATTTTTAAACTATAATCTAATATTTTCATTATAGAAACTGTAAAAAAACCATTCCATGTGAATATGAATAGCAACATAAAAATGCTTCCAAAGAAACGTGAATTAGAACTTCCAATGTCACCTCATTGTACACCTTCTAAACTCTGCCTTGATGATGTAGAAAACAAGTGAGTTTTAGCTGGTATTTACATTATTAGATGTTTAAACTGGTTATTATCAACAGTTTTATTCTTTAGGAAATTATGAGGTACTTACCTTCAAGTTGTTTTTGTTTATCTAATTATAGATATTATAAAAATGTTAGAACCTTTATCAAATGGCTGAGTCATTTTGTACACATACTTTGACTTTCCTTATCATAAAAATGTCACTGTCATGTGTAACTAATTAAAACAAATTTAAAAAGTCTATTTCTAATATTAACATAATTTTTATAAAATTCAGCTATATTATGACCCGAAAATGATTTATTAAAATTCTGTATGTTTTTGTATGCTTGTGTAGAACATTAAGAGTTTTAAATATATAAGAAGTCATTTTTATTGTTGTTTAAATTTTAACCTTGAATTTTTCTTTTCATTAGTATACACTATCAAAAACTAGGTAACAAGGAAGAACTTGGCCAAGTTCAGGTGAGATATTTTTTGTAAAATTTTTAAGTTGTTTTAACAATTGCGATATGTCACTGAATAATCTTAATTTTTGAATACTGGGGAAAATTAGCTATCCTTTTACAAAATGTTAGACTTTTAAAATATTCTTTTAAAAGATTTTCAGTGTAGGAAAATAATACCTTAGTATATTTTAATTGATTCCTTATGAGAATCCCTTTGTAATATCAACAATGTGACCAGGCTTATGTGTGAATAATATTTGATTGTGCTTGTTACTGAACAGCTGTAAAAGACATTTCACTTAAGGGTTCTTACCATATGATTATTGAGCAGTTCATCTCTTCAAACATATGACAAGATTATTTTATACCAAGTTGTGATGTTTAGTACTCACTTTAATCCCAAGATAATTTTTCTTTCAAAGTATAACAAACTAGATTTTAGCAAATAAAATTTTAATCAATATAAGTACATAGATTGTTATTAAATCTTGAAATTTTGTTTAATGTCCAGTGCCTTCTTATTAACTCTTCTTTCCTTTCTTTGAATTGTCAGAGTTAAACCAGACCAGAAAGGCAATAGCAGTGATACTAAAAACAAAACAAAACAACAACAACAAAAAAAAAAAAAACAAAAAAAAAACCTTTGTAAATCTTGTCATCTACTTTGTGGTTTAATGGAACTCAGATTTTCTTTCATTAGAGGATAGCATATGGGAATGAAGCTTGTGGTTGGAGGGCAATATGGGCGGGAAAAACAAAGGGAAAGGAGTTCCTAAGTAATATCTTAGTTAATAATTTCTCTCATATTAATAAATCCTGTCAATTAATGATGACTTGTCTTTCCTTGGGACGTTTTCCCTTGCAGTCTATGCCCTTTTCACTTATTTTGGTTGTACTATTTTGACTTCTTTAGGTAATATGTATTTTAAATTATTTTATATTTTTTTCTTATAGTTATCTCAAGTTAAGAACTCATACAGTATGTTTGAACCTCAGTTCAGCAAAATAGAAAAGTGCAATTTTACTCCACCATCTTTTTCAGCAGAATTATCTTCTCACAGACATATTCCAAAACAAAATTTAATTCCCAGAATAGCATCTAGTCCTCAGAGTCTTGTATATGAAAAAAAGCAAGATGGGCAGGTAACTTTGAATTTTATTTTTATCATATACTGTTTTATCATATACTTTATAAAATATATGTATATATATTTTATATATGTATATATATTTTATCTATATATTTTATATATGTATATATATTTATATATGTATATATTTTTTATAAAATATATGTATATATTTTATACATATAAAAATATACATATATTTTATCATATACTGTTTTTTTATCATATACTACTTCTGTTTTTTATAGATTTTAAAAGTGTAGCCTGCAAATTAGTACAGATTAGAAGTACCAAATTGTACCAAATTAGAAGATAATTAAGGATGATTCATTCCTCTTAGATCAAAAGCTTAATTTTCTGTGCTCTAGAAAATTATGAATAGAAAACCAAGGAATGTTCTTCACTACCTTAGAAATTATCATTCATTTTAGAAAATTATTGATAGCAAATTTGAAAATAATTCAGTCTGTTTTATAGCAGTTTATGTTATGATCACTGTAAGTCAATAGTTTATAGATGTCATGGCAATTCGGTTTGCATGATATAGAAGGCATCCTGTGATGACATAGTCTCAGTGAAGACATAGTAGTTAGTCTCTTAAAGTATGAGTTGTGGTGGCTTGATTGGTTTTATGATTTAAAGATGACATCTGTTTATGAGTACTTCAATTAATGTACAAATTTATTCTTTTTTTTGTGTGTGTGTGGTGGTACTGGGAACCTAGATGCACTCTCCTACTGATCTATATCCCCAGCCCTCTTTGCTTTTTATTTTGAAAAAGGCTCTCACTAAGTTTCTGAGGTTGGCTTCAAACTTGTAATCTTCCTGCCTCTGTCTCCTGAGTTGTTGGAATTACAGGCATGTGCCCTCTCACCCAGCTACATATATAGAAATATGTGGCAATGTTACATAGCAGATACTACAATGCTTAATCACAGTTTTCTACAGTTAAAATATAAAAAAATCCAAATTCTAATATATGTTTGTCATAGAACATATAAGGGAATGATTTACTAAATATATATAGATTTAGAAATTTAAATTATTGAAGTTACTATACTAATGTACAATGGTAATGAAGAAAATGGCTATATAAGCATTATATTTTATTAACAGGGATATTAATTTTAGATTTCTCCCAGCTTTTAGCTTGCAGTGGTTTATACCATATTTGTATGTACATTATCTATAAGTAAATTTATAATAAATTTATGATTTATAAGTTCATAAATCATTTTAGTTAAATACTATACTATATTATAGATAAATGTAATATAGTTAATTATGATGATTTTTTAAAGTGTTTATTAAAGGATGATTTGCTGTTTCTTGGAGAGAAATGAAAAAAATTAAAGAACCTAATAATTTTTGAATTATGCAATGAAGGATATTCAACAACCCATTTGTTTTGTATTTTTAAAATTTTATTTGATGGGTTCTTTTTAGTTATACATATTGGTAGAATCCATTTTGATATAATTATATCAGCATGGAATATGTCTTATTCCAATTAGAACCCTAATATCTTTCCTTTACTTTCCCTTTCCCCACCCCTCTTCCCTTTCCTTTATTGAGCTTTCTGCTATTTTCCCATGATTATGTTTATTTTTTAAATTAATTAATTGTGGATGTACACGATGGTGACATTCACTGTGGTGTATTCATGTATGTATATAAGAAAATAACATCAGATTCATTCCACTGTCTTTTGTTTTCCTATCCCTCCTCCATTCTCTTTATTCCCCTTTGTCTAATCCCACTGAACTTCTTCTATTTCTGCCCCCCCCACACACACCTTTTTGTGGATTAGCTTCCACATATTAAAGAAAACATTCAGCCTTTGTCTCCCTTTGTAGATTAATTTGTAACTTATCCTTGCTCTATTAGCTTGTAAGATGGAGAATAAAACACTGTGGTTTCTCTGTAACCAATCTCTTCCTTACCTGTTACATATTATACACTATAGGTTAGCAATTAATTCCAAATAGGTAAATAACATACCTACTATGGTAGAAGACTGGAAAGAGAAGCTAATGTCCTTCTCCACGTTGTAGTGTCATATTTTTCGTTCTTAGAAAAATATTTAATAGATTATTTATGGAGATTTCTAGAAAAGTAAGAAAAATTAAAATGAAGTATTCTCTTCTTTCTCTGTTTTACTCTTTTGTGGTGCTGGGTATCAAATCTAGAGCCTTATGCATGCTCAGCAAGTACTCTGCCCCTCCACTCCTCTTTTGGTTTTTTATTTCTCACTTCAAAGTTAACTTTGTTTCTGCTCCTCTGTCACTGTTTTGAGACTAAGATATATTTGTTAGCCATCTTCTGACTTTGGTCTTTGTTTGTTGTTTGTTTGTTTTCCAAAGACATTCAGTGTCTCAATTTTCCTTTTCTTTATTTTTAAATTTTTGTGATAGGGTCTTACTATGTGGCCAGGTTGATCTTCAAACTCCTGCATTAAAGTGATCCTTATGTTTCTGTGCTGGCATTGCAGGTGCTCACCACCACTACCACCTCAACTCTGCTCTTTTTGTTTTCTGTTTTTATAATTGATTGTCTTTGGACTTCTCATTTTTATTGTTCCTGGGTTTAAAATTAAATATACTACAGTTATAAATTATCCTTACTGAATAGATTAGTGTTGGGTAAAAATGAAGTAAGTTTATATAGAACCTTGCACACTAACAAATGGATGTTTTTTATGCTTTAATAGTCTTCATAGTCTTATCCCTATTTTTTACCGAATGATATTGATATTCAGAAAAATTAAAGTAGTAGTCTAAAATTACAGTAAATGGAAGAACTGAGACCAGTGTAGCTGTTTCCTTGAAACAAACTACTATTTTCTATCAGAAACTTAACATTTAGTTATTGGAGATTCTGGTGTTCTGTGTGTTTGTTTATTTTTATAATCTTTTTTTAACTGAGAAAAATGTTAATTCACCATAGTATTAACTCTCTTATTTTAACAATCATTTAAATACTGATATTAATTTGTTGGTGGCTTTTACCTTCATTGTGCTATGGTGGCAATTGTTAGAACAGTATTTTGTTTCAAAAGGAACTAAAATTACTTTCTATTAGACTAAAAGATACATTTCTGAATATAGATGCTGTTCACTTAAATGACATTTTTTTTTGTGAGCAAGTGAAATTCCATGTATGTACATTTACTATTTTAATGTTTTTTTTCCTATTTTTCTAGCTCAACAATGTGGATGGTTCTAATTCTTTGGTTTCCAAAATAAATGAAAGTCAAGATGATCTCAGTTCATCATATAAACCAGCACAATTTGGAACATTATTTGAAAGATTAAACAGGTAAGCAAAGATGCTGAAGAAAATGAAGATGTAGGATTCTCTACTCTCAGTTATTAATCTAATCTTTTTAAAAAAAATTTTATTATTGGTTGTTCAAAACATTACATAGTTCTTGACATATCTTATTTCATACATTTGATTCAAGTGGGTTATGAGCTCCCATTTTTACCCCATATACAGATTGCAGAATCACATCAGTTACACATACATTGATTTACATATTGCCATACTAGTGTCTGTTGTATTCTGCTACCTTTCCTATCCTCTACTATCCCCCCTCCCCTCCCCTCCCATCTTTTCTCTCTACCCCAGATACTGTAATTCATCTCTCTCCCTTGTTTTTTTCCCTTTCCCCTCACTTCCTCTTATATGTAATTTTGTATAACTATGAGGGTCTCCTTCCATTTTTAAGCAATTTCCCTTCTCTCTCCCTTTCCCTCCCACATCTCGTCCCTGTTTAATGTTAATCTTCTTCTCATGCTCTTCCTCCCTGCTCTGTTCTTAGTTGTTCTCCTTATATCAAAGAAGATATTTGGCATTTGTTTTTTAGGGATTGGCTAGCTTCACTTAGCATAATCTGCTCTAATGCCATCCATTTTCCTGCAAATTCCATGACTTTGTCATTTTTTAGTGCAGAGTAATACTCCATTGTGTATAAATGCCACATTTTTTTAATCCATTCATCTATTAAAGGGCATCTAGGTTGGTTCCACAGTCTAGCTATTGTGAACTGTGCTTCTATGAACATTGATGTAGCAGTATCCCTGTAGCATGCTCTTTTTAGGTCTTTAGGGAATAGACCGAGAAGGGGAATAGCTGGGTCAAATGGTGGTTCCATTCCCAGCTTTCCCAGGAATCTCCATACTGCTTTCCAAATTGGCCGCACCAATTTGCAGTCCCACCAGCAATGTACAAGAGTACCCTTTTCCCCACATCCTCGCCAGCACTTGTTGTTGTTTGACTTCATAATGGCTGCCAATCTTACTGGAGTGAGATGGTATCTTAGGGTGGTTTTGATTTGCATTTCTCTGACAGCTAGAGATGGTGAGCATTTTTTCATGTACTTGTTGATTGACTGTATGTCCTCCTCTGAGAAGTGTCTGTTCAGGTCCTTGGCCCATTTGTTGATTGGGTTGTTTGTTCTCTTATTGTCTAATTTTTTGAGTTCTTTGTATACTCTGGATATTAGGGCTCTATCTGAAGTGTGAGGAGTAAAAATTTGTTTCAGGACGTAGGCTCCGTATTTATCTCTCTCATTGTTTCTCTTGCTGAGAAAAAACTTTTTAGTTTAAGTAAATCCCATTTGTTGATTCTAGTTATTAACTCTTGTGCTATGGGTGTCCTATTAAGGAATTTGGAGCCCGACCCCACAATATGTAGATCAGGGCCAACTTTTTCTTCTATTAGACGCAGAGTCTCTGATTTGATATCAAGCTCTTTGATCCATTTTGAGTTAACTTTTGTGCATGGCAAGAGAAAGGGATTCAGTTTCATTTTGTTGCACGTGGATTTCCAGTTTTCCCAGCACAATTTGTTTAAGATGCTATCCTTCCTCCATTGCATGCTTTTAGCACCTTTATCAAATATAAGATAGTTGTAATTTTGTGGATTGGTCTCTGTGTCCTCTATTCTGTACTATTGGTCCACTTGCCTGTTTTGGTACCAGTACCATGATGTTTTTGTTACTATTGCTCTGTAGTATAGTTTGAAGTCTGGTATCACTATACCGCCTGATTCACCTTACCTGCTTAGAATTGTTTTTGATATTCTGGGTCTTTTATTTTTCCATATGAATTTCATGATTGCTTTATCTATTTCTACAAGAAATGCTGTTGGGATTTTGATTGGCATTGCATTAAACCTATAGAGAACTTTTGGTAATATTGCCATTTTGATGATGTTAGTTCTGCCTATTCATGAACAAGGTATATTTTTCCATCTTCTAAGATCTTCTTCTATTTCTCTCTTTAGGGTTCTGTAGTTTTCATTGTATAAGTCTTTCACCTCTTTTGTTAGGTTGATTCCCAAGTATTTTATTTTTTTTTGAGGATATTGTGAATGGGGTGGTTATTCTCATTTCCATTTCAGAAGATTTGTCGCTGATATACAGGAATGCCTTTGATTTATGCGTGTTGATTTTATATCCTGCCACTTGGCTGAATTCATTTATTAGCTCTAATAGTTTCTTTGTAGACCCTTTTGGTCTTCTAGGTATAGAATCATGTCATCTGCAAATAGTGATAATTTAAGTTCTTCTTTTCCTATTTTTATGCCTTTAATTTCTTTTGTCTAATTGCTCTGGCCAGTGTATCGAGAACTATGTTTAACAGAAGTGGTGAGAGAGGGTATCCCTGTCTTGTTCCAGATTTTAGAGGGAATGCCTTCAATTTTTCTCCATTCAGAATGATGCTAGCCTGAGGCTTAGCATAGATAGCTTTTACAATATTGAGGTATGTTCCTGTTATCCCTAGTTTTTCTGGAGTTTTGAACATAAAGGGATGCTGTACTTTGTTGAATGCTTTTTCTGCATCTATCGAGATGATCATATGGTACTTATCTTTAAGTCTACTGATGTGGTGAATAACATTTATTGATTTCCGAATATTGAACCAGCCTTGCATCCCAGGGATGAATCCTACTTGATCATGGTGCACCATTTTTTTGATATGTTTTTGTATCCGATTCGCCAGAATTTTATTGAGGATTTTTGCATCTAGGTTCATTAGAGATATTGGTCTGTAGTTTTCTTTCTTTGAAGTGTCTTTGTCTGGTTTAGGTATCAGGGTGATGTTGGCCTCGTAGAATGAATTTGGAAGTTCTCCCTC
>NW_025999960.1:6782942-6790257 GCF_001458135.2 Marmota marmota marmota
ACTGGAGTGAGATGGTATCTTAGGGTGGTTTTGATTTGCATTTCTCTGACAGCTAGAGATGGTGAGCATTTTTTCATGTACTTGTTGATTGATTGTATGTCCTCCTCTGAGAAGTGTCTGTTCGGGTCCTTGGCCCATTTGTTGATTGGGTTGTTTGTTCTCTTATTGTCTAATTTTTAATCTTAACGAACAAAAATAGTCATTAGTAATATAAACAGACCTAAGTAATATTTCTAAAAAAAATGTTAAGTAAGTTTTTTCTTTTATATTTTTACTAACAGGTATTAATTTTATCTATTAATGGAATTTAGTGTGATATTTTCTTTTTAATTATTTTTTTAGTTGTAGTTGGACACAATACCTTTATTCTATTTATTTATTTGTATGTGATGCTGAGGATGGAACCCAGTGCCTTGCATGTGCTAGGCAAGTGATCTACCACTGAGCCATAACTCCAGCCCCTCAGTGCGATGTTTTTATACACTCAGTATATGTACTGATCAAACCCAACTTCCCTTTTTCTACCCTCTCTACCCTAAACCCTTTATGATATCTAGTAATCTCATAATTGTACTCTCAAGTCAAATTTTATTTTTGTGCTCATGTAAGATAAAACATACAGTACTTTTCTTTATGGCTTAATTCATTCAACACAGTGTTCTCCAATTCCTTCAATTTTGTTGTGAAGATGGACTTTCTTCTAGTTTATAGCTGGATAACTACTCCTTTTATTTACACACACACACACACACACACACAAACATACACACAAACATGTTTGAGAGAGTGTTTATATGTGTGTGTCACATTTTTCCTTATGTATTCTTTTGTTGAAAATCATTTAGGCTGATTCCGTATCTTGGCTATTGTGAATAGTGCTGCAGTAAACATGGACATTCAGGTATTTCTGATATACTGATTTTATTTTCTTTGTATATTTATCCAGAAATGGGATGGGTAGATCAAATAATCGATCTGTTTTTAAGATTTTGGAGGAACTTTCTGTTGTCCATAATGACTGCACAGATTTACTTATACATCACCAATATATAAATGTTTCTTTTTTTCTACCTTCTTGTCAGCATTTATTTTTTGATAATAGCCATTCTGACTAGGGTGACAATATCTCATTGTAGTTTTGATTTTTATTACCCTGTTAGCTAATGATATTTAGCAGTTTATCATATCATTATTTATGATTTATATTTCTTCTTTAGTGAAGTGTCTATTCATATCATTTGCTAAGTTTCTAATTGGCTTTTTTGTTATATTTTTTTATTTGCATATATATGGTTGGTGTTAACCCTCTGTCAGATGAATACTTTGGCAAGAATTTTCTCCCACTTTGTAGATTTTCTTATGACTGTTGGTTGTTTACTTTGCAAAAGCTTCTTAATGTAATCCCATTTTTAAATATTTGCTTTTGTTTCCTGTGCTTTTGGGATCCTATCCAGAAAAATTATTGCCTTCACCAATGTCTTAAAGAGTTTTCCATTTTATTCTAGTAGTTTTCAGAGTTTCAAGTCTCACATTTAGGTGTTTTTATATTGATCTTGAGTTGATTTTTGTATAGGATCAAGTTTCAGTCTTCTAAATGTGGATATCCAGTTTTACCAACACCATTTACTGAAAGGACTATCCTTTGTTTTGGTGTCTTTGTTGAGAATCTATTGACTGTAGATACAGAGTTTATTTTGGGAATCTCTGTACTGTTCCATTGGTTGATGTGTCTGTTTTTATGCAAATTCCATTATTCATGTTGTTTATTGTGTCTCTGTAATATGTCTTGAAATCAGGTATTTTGATACCTGCAGCATTGTTCTTTGTGCCCAAGATTGTTTTGGCTATATTTTCTACATATGAACTTCAGAATTGTTTTTTTTCATAGCTCTGCAGAAAATGACGTTGGTATTTTCTATAGATCACTTTGGATTGTATGGACATTTTTAACAATATTAATATTTTCAATCCAAGAACATTGGGGTTCTTTCAGATTTTTGTGTGTTATCTACAGTTTCTTTCATCAGTATTTTATTTATTTATTTATTTTATTTATATAGAATAGCAGAATGCATTACAATTCTTATTACATATATAGAGCCCAATTTTTCATATCTCTGGTTGTATACATAGTATATTCACACCAATTCATGTCTTTATACATGTACTTTGGATAAAAATGATCATCATATTCAACCATCATTAATTACCTCATGCCCCCTCCCTTCCCCTCCCACCCTTCTGCCCTATCTAGAGTTTGTCTATTCCTCCCATGCTCCCTCTCCCTATCCCATATGAACCAGCCTCCTTATATCAGAGAAAACATTTGGCATTTGGTTTTTTTTTGGGGGGGGGATTGGCTAACTTCACTTAGCATTATCTTCTCTAACTCCATCCATTTACTTGCACGTGCCATGATTTTTTTCTCTTTTATTGCTGAGTAATATTTCATTGTGTATATATGCCATGTTTTTTTATCCATTCATCTATTGAAGGGCATCTAGGTTAGCTCCACAGTTTAGCTAATGTAAATTGTGCTTCTATAAACATTGATGTGGCTGTGTCCCTGTAGTATGCTGTTTTTAAGTCCTTTGGGTATAGACTGAGGAGAGGGATAGCTGGATCAAATGGTGGTTCCATTCCCAGTTTTCCAAGAAATCTCCATACTGCTTTCTATATTAGCTGCATCAATTTGAAGTCCCACCAGTAGTATATGAATGTACCTTTTTCTCCACATCCTCAAATTGGCACTATTTGCTAATTATATAATTCTATACCTATAAGACCCTAAAAGTTCCACCAGAAAAATAGGAAATGAATTAAGCAAAGTAGCAGGGTATAAAATCAACACCCATAAATCAAAGGCATTTCTGTATATCAGTGACAAATCCTCAGAAAGGGAAATGAGGAAAACTATTCCATTCTCAATAGCCTCAAAATATAAAATAAAATAAAATACTTGGGAATCAATGAAACAGGTGAAAGATATATATATATATATATATATATAATGAAAATTATAGAACCCTAAAAAAGAAATCAAAGAAGACCTTAGAAAATGGAAAGATCTACCTTACTCCTGGATAGGCAGAATTAATATTATCAAAATGACCATACTTCCAAAAGCACTATGCAGATTTAATGTAATTGTGATCAAAATTCCATTGACATTCCTCATAGAAATAGTAAAAGCAATCATGAAACTCATCTGGAAAAACAAGAGACCCAGAATAGCTAAAGCAATCCTTAGCAGGAACAGTGAAGCAGGTGGCATCACTATACTAGACCTTAAACTATACAACAGAGCAATAGTAACAAAACAGCATGGTATTGGCACCAAAACAGACTGGTAGACCAATGGTACAGAAAAGAGGACACAGAGACTAACCCACAAAATTACAATTATCTTATATTAGACAAAGGTGCCAAGAACATGCATTGGAAAAATATAGCCTCTTCAACAAATGGTTTTGGGAAAACTGGAAATTCATATGCAACAAAATGAAATTAAAACCCTATCTCTCATCATGCACAGAACTCAACTCAAAATGAATTAAGGACTTAGTAATAAAACTAGAGACCCTGCATCTAATAGAAGAAAAAGTAGACCCTAATCTCCATCATGTGATATTAGGCCCCAACTTCCATAATAAGACACCTGTGGCACAAGAATTAAAATAAAAAATCAATAAATGGGATGGAGTCAAACTGAAAAGTTTCTTCTCAGCAAAAGAAATAATCTGTGAGGTGAATAGAGAGCCTACACTTTGGGAGCAAATCTTTACCCCTCACACATCAGATAGAACACTAATCACTAGGGAATATAAAGAACTCAAAAAGCTAGACACCAAAAAAAACCAAGTAACCCAATCAATAAATGGGCCAAGGACCTGATCAGTCACTTCTTAGAAGATGATATACAATCAATCAACAAACACATGAAAAAATGTTCATCATCACTAACAATTAGAGAAATGCAAATCAAAACCACTCTTAAGATTTCATCTCACTCTAGTCTTTCATCAGTATTTTATAATTTTTCATTGTAAATGTCTTTTGAACTTAAGTTTATTCTTAAGTATTTTCTTTTTCTTTTTATTGTTGTAGCTATTGTGAATGGAATGCTTTCACTATTTCTTTTTCAGTAATGTCATTATTGGTGTATAGAAAAGTCACTAAATACATAAATAACAAGAAATGAGATGTAGTTATATGTTGATTCTTTTTTCCTATTACTATACTGAATTGATTTTTCAGTTCTGATAGTCTTTTTTTCATTGTTTTTTATTTTATTTGTGCTTTGTAGTTAGTTATATGTAGTAGTTATGTTCATCCTGATAAACTCATACATGCATGGAATTTGATTTCAGATCACGTTTCTCTCTACCCTCCTACCTCCCTCCCCTTCCCCATTCTTCTTCTTCTACTATGCTAGACTTCCTTTCATTTGTGTATTTATTTATTTATGATAGCATAATGCATTACAATTCTTATTACACATATAGAGCACAATTTTTTATATCTCTGGTTGCATACAAAGTATAGTCACACCAATTTGTGTCTTCATACATGTACTTTGGATAATAATGACCATCACATTCCACCATCATTAATAACCCCATGCCCCCTCCCTTCCCCTCCAACCCCTCTGCCCTATCTAGAGTTTGTCTATTCCTCCCATGCTCCCTCTCCCTATCCCATATGAACCAGCCTCCTTATATCAGAGAAAACATTTGGCATTTGGTTTCTTCTCAGCAAAATAAACAATCTGTGAGGTGAATAGAGAGCCTACATCTTGGGAGCAAATCTTTACCCCTCACACATCAGACAGAGCACTAATCTCTAGGTTATATAAAGTTCTGATAGTCTTTTGGTGGAGTTTTTAGGTTTTCCTATATAGAAATGTATCATATACAAGCAAGGAAGTTTGACTTTCTCCTATGCTGTTTGTATCCCTTTTATTTCCTTATGTTGCCTAATTGCTCTTGCTAAAACTTCTAGTGCTATATTGAATAAACACAAGGACAATGGACACTCCTGTCTTATTCTAGATCTTAGGGAAAACATGTGCAGCTTTTCCCATTCAGTATGATGCTTGCTATGGGTTTTTACCACCTTTATTATGCTGAAGTACAATCCCTCTATATCTAGTTTGTTCAGGACTTTTATCATAAAGGGTCATTGAATTTTATCAGATTTTTTTCTGCATCTATTTAGATGATAATATGATTATTATCATTCATTCTGTTAGTTTTTTTATTGATTTGTACATATTGAACTATCCTTACATCCCAGGGAAGAAACCAGTTTGATCATAGTGAATGATCTTTTTTTATATGGTGTTGAATTAGCATTAGTGCTGTAAAGTTTGGTAAAATTCAGCAGTGAAGCCATTCAATCTTGGGCTTTTCTTTTGGGGGACATTTTTTTTTATTACTGATTCAGTCTCATTACTTCTTATTGATCTATTTAGATATTTTTTATGTTCTCATGTTTCAGTTTTGGTAGGTCCTATGTTTACAGAAAGTTGCCCATTTCTTCTAGGTTTTCCAATTTCTTAGCATATAGTTTTTCATAGTAATCCCTAATGATCCTTTGAATGTCTTTTGTATTGATTGTACTATCTCCTCTATCTCTGATTTTGTTCATTTGGGTCTTCTTTTTGTTTTTTATTTGTTAGTCTATAGGTTTACTAATGTTTCATTGATTTTTGTACTTTTTAAAGTGTATTTATTTCTGCTTTATATTGTTTCTTTTGTGTTTGGTTTGTTCTTTTCTAAATCCTTGGGATACATGGATAGGTTGTTTATTTGAAATTTTTCTTTTTCCTTTTTTTTTTTTTGAACTCATTGCTATAAACGTTCTTCTTATCACTGCTTTTCCTGTATTCTTTAAATTTTGGTAAGTTGTATTTTCATTTGTTTTGAGAAAGTTTTAAATTTCTCTTTTGTCTTCTTTGATAACAAGTTGTTAATTCAAAAAATTGTTAATTCAGTCTCCATGTATTTATATAATTTATAAATTATAAGAGTCTTTTGTTGGCTTCTAGTTTTATTCTATTATGATCAGAAAAGATATGGGATATGATTTAATTTTTTTAAAAATATTTTTATTTATAGATGGTCACAATACCTTTATTGTATTTAATTTTTAATATGGTGCTGAGAATCGAACCCAGTGCCTCATACATGCTAGGCAAGCACTCTACCACTGAGCCACGACCCCAGCCCTGATTTCATCTTTTAAAATATGTTAATACTTGTTTTGTGGTCTTTCAGTATATTGTTTTTTATTAAATAAAGTTATATGTTCTGGTGAAAGAATGTGTATTCTGAAGCTGTTGACTGGAATGTTCTATAATGTTAAGTCCATTTGATCTATAGTATGGTTTGTTTCTGATGTTTCTTTGTTAATTTGTTTGTCTGCAAACAAATCTGTTCTGTCCATTGATGAAAGTGGGTTGTTGAATCCCTCAGTATTATTGTAATGCAGTTTATCTCTCCACTTAGATCTAATAATGATTATAACATTAGGTGCTCTGACATAGATGCATCTAAATTTAGAATTACTGTCTCTTCTTCTTGAATTGATCACTTAATCATTATATGGTGACTATCTTTGCCTCTTTTTACAGTTTTGTTAGATTTAAGTATACATACTCCTGTTTGTTTTAAGGTTTAATTTGTTTGGAATGTAATTTTTTATCCTTTCTATTTTAATCTGTGTGATTCTTTACTGGTGACATGAGTTTCTGTAGGCATTGTATTGTTGGGTTTATTTCTTTATTAATCTATTCAACCAGTCTGTCCAGTTTTTAATTGGAAACTTTAGTCTATTTACATTTAAGGTTATCATTGAAAAGTAAGGACTTATTCCTGCCATTTTGTCTAGTAATCCCTTAAGCATCTTTTGGTAGGCTGTTCTTGTGGTCATAGCTTTTCTCAGTTTTAGCTAGTCTTGCAAGGAATGTACTTTTTCTTTATTTCTGAAGAATAGCTTTGCTATGTGTACAGTTGCTTAGGACTTCCAATATGTCATTCCATTTCTTGTTGTCCTATAGGATTTTTGTTGAGAAATCTGTAATCTAATTGAGATATATTGAAGTGTGCCTTGGCACTTTTGCAGATTTTAGTGTTTGTGCTTTTGATAATTTGGCTATAATATGCTGTGGTGAAGATGTTTTCTGGTCATGTTTATTTTGGGGTCCTATAATCTTCCTGTTCATGAATGTCCATAAACTTTTTTCCTCCTTACCGCAAGTATTCCAGAAATGTGTGTATGTTTCATGGGGAGTCTCAAAGTAACCCCCCCCCCC
>NW_025999960.1:6790364-6834423 GCF_001458135.2 Marmota marmota marmota
AAGGTCCTTTTATAAAAAAAAAAAAAAAAAAAAAGAGTCAGAAACCTGAAACAATAGTGTAGAGAAAGAAACAAAATACTCCTGGTGATCTGTCTGCCACTCCACAGACAGGATAGGAGTAGTCTCTCCTTTTCAGGGAAAAGGGTGAAAAGGTAGTGAGATACTGACAATCCTAGATATTGACAAGTTGCATAATCATCATCTTTATCCCTCATTTTCTTTTTACATTTGTGGTAGGTAGTTTAACACATCCTACTTTTATATTTTAGATGTTTGTGTATAAACTCTGGTTTTTTATTTAAAATCCATTAAGCTTGTAAAATCCATTAGAACCACACTTGGTGATATAATGAGAAACTCTAATTCTATCCTAGTCTTCCTTATCTTACAAAATGGCACCAGTATTTATTCATTTTCTAAAGCCAAAATAAAAGCTGTCCTTGACTCCTTCCTTTCTGTCAACTCCAGTTATCCTCTTCATTATCAGAGTATTATCAGTTTTGGATTCTAATAAGCTTTTTAATTGTCTATTCACATTTCCATCTCTGGGTTCCATCCTAGTCTAAAGTACCCTGACCTCTTGGTAGAGACATTATTTAAGGCCTTATAATAGTTCTTTTTGTTTCTTGTTTATTGAACATCTTTTAAAACATACTGTCTTATAAATATATAATTGACTCACAAGAAGCTGAACTTATTTAAATTTTTCACTTTAATGTTTTGATATATGTCAAAAAGAATGAACACATTTATCATACTGAGTAGTTTTTTGGGGGTAGCTTTGGAATCCCTTTTCTAGTTGCTTACCATCGCTCACTTATCTCCTAAGGCAACCACTGATCTGCTTTCTGTCTCTACAGAGTAGTCCGTATTTTTGCAATTTTTATAGCCTCTTACAGTATATATGTGTATTTTTTTGTTACTTGGCTTCTTTTACTTAGCATAATTATTTTGAAACCCATTCATGTTATTTGTTGTGTGTAATAATCATTCATTCCTTTTAATTGCACAGTAGTATTCCAGTGTATGTATTGTATTCATTTTCCTATTGATAAACATTTGGTGTTTACCTTTATTTTTGTCTATTCCAGATAAAGCTGATATGAAAGTTTATGTAAAAAGCTTTGCTTTGACATATGCTTTACTTATCTTGGGTACAAGGTGGGTTAGATCTTGTAGTTAGCTATATGTTTAACTCTTAAAGAAATTGCCAAACTGTTCTCCAAAATGAGTCATATCATTTTATTTTCCCATCAGCAATGTATGAGAGTTCTTGTTGTAACACATTCTTGCTAAAACTTGGTGAAGTCCATCTTTTTAAATGTTACCCGTTTTTGTTGATTTTTAATTTGCTTTTCTCTAATGACTAATGATTTTGCATATTTTCATGTTCCTGTAAGCCATTTGAGTATCTCTGCTGAGATGTTTAAGGTTTCAATTTTGATGCAATTTTTAAAATTAATTGTGCGTACAGTATCAAAGCCAATAAATCTTTACCCAATTCAGGATCATTGAAATTTTCTTGTTTTTTGTAGATCTTACATTTAGGTCTGTGACCTATGTTTTAGTTCATGTTTATTTGTAGTGTTTTAAGTCAGCTTTTTCTGTGCTGTGATTAAAGGATCTGACCAGAACAATTTTAAAGGAGGAAAAGTTTATTTGAGGGTTCAGGGTTTCAGTGGTCTCAGTCCATAGAAGGTCAGCTCCACTCCTAGGGCTCTAGGTGAGGCAGAACATCATGGTGAAAGAGTGTGGCAGAGGGAAGCAGCACACATGGTGATCAGAAAGCACAGAGAGAGTTCCCTACTTGCCAGATACAAATATATACCCCAAAGTCATGCTCCCCAATTCCACCTCCTCCAGCCACACCCTGCCACTTCAGTTATCACTCAGTTAATACCTATCAGGGAATTAATTTACTGATTTGGTTAAGAGTCTTACAACCCTCTCTCACAACTCTTACAATTCTCACAATCATTTTTCCTCTGAAACTTCTTGCATTGTCTTCACACATGAGCTTTTGGGGGACACCTTATATCCAAACCATAACATGTAGTGTAAGGGAAGGGCCTAAATATCTCATTTACATTTATGGAAAAGAATTTTTTTTGGTCAGAAATCAATTAACCATAAATATGTTTTTCCCCTTGTAATTTCAATTCTGTTTTGTCCATCTCTGTGTAGGTTAGTTCCACACTGCCTTGATTCTGTAACTTTATTATAAATTTTGAAATTGAGATTGTTATTTTTCAACAAGATTGTGGCTCTTTTTAATCTTTTAAAATTTTTGAATAAGTTTTTAGGTTTACAAAAAAGCCCACAAGAAGCTCAGTGGAATTTTGATAGAGATTGTGTTGAATTGATCAATTTGGGGAACATTGACATCTTAATGATAAAGACTTTTCTAATCCATGAACCTGAAATATGTCTTCTATTTTCTTTAATCCTGTTAATGTTGTTTTCAGTATATAAGCCTTATGTGTCTTTTATTAATTTTATTTCTAAGTATTGTATTCTTTTTGTGCTATTGTGAATGAAATTATTTTTGTAATTTTATATTGGTTTGTTCATTGCTAATGTTGAGGCTCAGAAAACAATACCGCAAAGACTAGTACTTTGACATGCTGAGGGGCTTTAGAACCCAACGCAGAATCCAGAACCTAACTCTGACCTTTCCTTGTGTGTCCCCTTCCCAGCTCAGCGGGAATTCCTGTGTTGTCTAAAGTCTGGGCCTACCTTGGCTCTTTTCTGGTGAGCTTTAATTAAATAAACTCATTACAGGAAGAAGGACTGAAGTCTGTCAGTCTACCTAAACAAACTTTAGTCACATTTCATTGTCCTTCATTTTAGTCCTAAATGTATTTACAAACTACTATCCTGATATGTGGTCTAGACAGTGTGCCAGTATGTTCTCTAAACCCATTGAGTTCCCCTAAAAATCATTTTCTATTTCCTCTCAAAACTGTCTAAATTCCCCATTTTCCCCTGCTCCTACAGAAATAGGGTATGTAAACCTCTGAATAATGTTGTGCTAGTAGGTAACCACCCTTATGTGATTTTCCCTTATATGGTGATTTTTCCCCCCTTCTCATCTTAATAAATTCTTTTCAATAGTCAGCTTATTCCAGCAAACCCTCAGTGGGTAGAGGGGAAATTTCCCTTTGCCCCTATACTAGTATATAAAAATACAATTACTTATCATATATTCATCTCACATCCGTTGACTTTGCTGAAATAATTATTAGCTCTTGTAGATAGGTTAGTGGATTCTTTTGGATTTTCACCATAGTGCATTATGTCATCTATAAGTAAAGATATTTTTACCTTTTCAATCTGGATGCCTTTTACTTTTTTTTCCTTCCCTTGCTGCACTGACTATAACCTCTAACACAAAAGTCCTGAAGAGCAATGGCGAGAGCAGAGATGCTTGCATTGTTCAGTCTTTAAATATGATGTTATTTGTAGGTGTTTTTGGTTTGTTTATTTGTTTTGTAGATGCTCTTTATGAATTTGAGAATTATCTATTTATAGTTTATTGAGAGCTTTTATCATGGATAAAATCATGAGAGCTTGTATCATGGATTTAGTCAAATGTTGTTTCTGTGACTTCCATGTAGTTTTCCCTGTTTATTAATATATATTAACTTGTTTTAAGATGGTAAACCACCTTGCATTCCTGAGATAAAAGCTGCTTGATCATGGTATATAATCTTACCCATATAGCTGTATTTGGTTTGCTAATAATTTTGTTGATAATTTCTGTGTCTGTATTCATAAAGGAAATTGATCTCAAATTTTCTTGTTGTATCTTTGTATGGCTTGGGTACCAGAGTAATACTGGGATTATAGAATGAGTTGGGAAAGTGTTTTTTTTTCTCTGATTGATGGAAAAAAATTGTGGAAGATTGATTTTTTTCCTTCTATAAATATTTCATAGAATTCACTAGTGAAGCCATTTGTACCTGGACTTTTCTTAGTGGCAAAACTTAATAATGAATTCATTTATTTTATTTTTTAAAATATTTATTTTTTAGTTGTAGTTGGGCACAATACCTTTATTTTATTTATGTATTTTTATGTGGTGGCTTAGGATTGAACCCAGAGCCCCACATGTATTAGGTGAGCACTCCATCACTGAGCCACAATCCTAGCCCTCATTTTTTTGTTTTTAATTATTATGTTTTTTTTTTTATCTGCTTGCTTTGGGTTGAGTTTGCCTGTCTTTTTCTAGTTTCTTAAAATACATTCTTAACTTAATGATTTGGTATGTTTCTTTTTTTCTGATATTGGCATTTAAACTATATATTTCCCCCCTAGCACTGCTTAGAGGTCAACAGTGTTGGTCTGAGGTTTTGTTTAAATACCTTGAGCTACCAAATCTTTCTTTTGTGTACAAAACCTCACAGCAAGCCAGGGATGAGTAGATACTTGAGGATGTATCTGATCTTTCCTGAGTGCACACACAACCTTGCACATGTGTATAGCCTTCTGAACTACCAGAGGTATCTGGAAGTTTATCCAAGCCCATTATGACTATTTGTTTTTCAGATCTCTTTGTGAAATTTCCAAATGTTTGTGCTTACTTCAATTAATATTATAGTCTCAAATAGCTGCAATATTGGGCAGTTTGACAGTTTGCCATTGAATTCATGATTGATTTTTACATACTGTAACACCTCTTAATAACATCACAGGCTGGGAACTAAGCCTTTAACACAGAAACCTTTGGTTGACACTTAAACAACAGCATTGTCTTTTGGGAACTCAAATTAATAAATTATCTACTTGAAGTTGTATCACAGTTCCCTGATGCTGGTAATTTTTTTTTTTTTTTTGAGTTTTTTAAGTCTCTCGTTGTTTCATTTAAAGTAGAATATCTTACTATATTTTTAGAGTTATTAATTGCATCTCCTTTGCTGTCTAATCTGCTGGTCATCCTATCCAGAGTATTTTTCATGTCTAGATAATTAATATTACCTATTTTTTAATATCTTCTATATATTTAAATATTCTCAGTTTTCCTCTGTCTTCTTAAATGTAGAAACTATAGTGATGATAACTTATATAATGCTCTTATCTGTGAATTATATGTGTGTCATTTTTGGTTTATATCTAATAATTGATTTTGTTCCTCATTATGAATGACAATTTTCTGCTGGTTTTGTCTTCTTGGTAATTGTGTTTGGATTCTATATATATTGTAAACCTTTATCATTTTGCTTGTTGGAAATTTTGGTATTTGTAGAAATAATAAGTTTTAATCAGAGATTTTCTTCCTTCTGGGATTTTCAAGTTTATTTGCTAACTTTTAAACTTTGAGGACTTAAAAGACTTATCAAAGAACCCATAAGCCTTCATTCTATGACTGATTTTGTCCCACTGCTGAGGTGATACCCTGCTGAATACTTTGTTGATTTTTCTTGCATTATGAGTTTTTCTATTCTGTTGGATGGGAGCATAGAATTTTACTAGTCCTGCATGAACTCCTGGGATTATTCTATCTTCTTGTGTTGAGTGGTTCTTTTCCCAGCAGTGGGTAATTCTTTCACATGCATGTGCCGATCAGTGCTTAGCTGAAGATTTGAGAAGAATCTACTATGTATTTGGAGTTCTCTCTTTGAAGCACTCTCTTTTATGCTGTTCTAACCTGTGAACTCTATTCTCTTCAGTCTTCCTGGATCCCAAGCTTTGTTTCTAAAGAAAGGGAATCAGCTAGCTTTATGTCCCCCATCCGTGTCCTATGACTTGGATCCTCTCTACAGGATAATTATCTTGCTCCACCTTGTCTTATGTTTAAAAACTGTTGTCATATATATATACACACATATACATATATACACAAACACATACACTTTATTATTTTTTGGTGGTCTAGGGGATCAAACCCAGGGTCTCAAGAATGCTAGGTAAATGTACCATTGAGGCATACCCCCAGCCTTGTCCCATATGTTTTGTCCAGTTTTTAAATTATGTCAGTTGGGAGGGTAAATCTCATCTCTGTTTCATTTTTGGAAGATGGAAATCCTGGAATTCATTCTTTCCCCAGGAGTCAAATTGATATTTTCTTTTTCTAGTATACTACAACCAAGTAGGATATATTCAAGTATACTGGGTTGGTTCAACATTCAAAAATCAACTGATGTATCCCCAGACTAGTGTATCCATGACAGAAGTCAGTTTTACTTTTGAACTTGGAAATTTGATTGATTTCTTATTGCTCTTTATAAAAATCATACTCTGCATATTCTGAGCCCTGTTGTACCTTTTTGTTTGGTCAAAAATTCATTTTAATGCTTCTATTCCAGCTTTATTCTTCTTCTCTTTCTCAAACATGCTACAGATCTTGCATTTGAAATGCTTATGCCATTTCTCTGCTATGCCCTTCTTTAATGTCTAACTATTTTATATCTTCAGCTTATTTATTACTTCCATAGTAGGGATTTTCCTGATGAAACTATCTGAACCTTGACCTCCAATACAAGCTGTTCTGTTATCTGATCTCAAAGCATCCATAATTATCCTTTCTATTTCTTCTTTAGTTCTTATTCATCATTCTTATTATTAATTATTTATTGTGTGTCTTCACTAGAGTTTAAGCTCTTACTTTCCTACAACACAGTAGGCATACAATAAATTCTTGCTGAACACATGTAAAAGGTTTAATTAGATAATTTGTATGTTTTTGTCTATAATTTTATTCTTATAGGAAAAATATTAAAGAAATTGTACTGATTTGCCTTAATAAGACTTTTAGTTCTTGAGCATCATTTTTGTCATCTCTGAAATTAATATCAACATTGTCTCCAAATGCCACCTATTTGATTTTTCTAAAGCAAAAGAATCTCTTCTATTTACTATTGTAGAATTTCAATTTGGCTATAGGATAACACTGATCACTTTGTTATTTTTCCTTCCTCTTCTGTACTGTAAATTTCTTGTTGGTAATAACTATATGTTATATATTTCTCTTTTTTTAAAGAGAGAGAGAATTTTTTAATATTTATTTTTTAGTTTTCGGTGGACACAACATCTTTATTTTATTTTTATGTGGTGCTGAGTATCAAACCCAGCAACCTGCACATGCCAGGCGAGCGCGCTACGGCTTGAGCCACATCCCCAGCCCTGTTATATGTTTTTCTATTGTCCAGATATTTTAGTGAATATTTCTTCTAAGCATGCTTAAAATACCTTTAAAAATGATAATGTACTTTTATAGTGTGCTTTATAACTTAGGAGGTCTTTTTCCTTTGTTCTCTCATTTAGAGTAGTAGATATTTCTCTGGTACAAATGGTGAATATTATTACTATGTATTGTGTCCTTTAGTATATAATATTATTCTGACTAAAACATCAATAAGATGATCCATATTGATAAATAGTATAGAACCATAGCTATGGGCATTTATTGGCAAAACTTTAATTTCCTTCTCTTAATAACAGAATTATTTTATTTCTCTCTACCTTGACATAAGGCTTGGTGCCTGGAGCACAGCTGCTCTCCATTAAATATTTACCTTAAAAATAAAATTGGAAATCTGAGTTTTATCAGTCTATATGTTTCTTTTAAAAATTTCTTTGGTATGTCTAACTTCTGGAACAGCCCAATTCAAAATAAATTTGTAGTCACTGGCAATCAAATTTAAAAACTTCTCTTTTCCTAGTTGTTTCCTATCTTAGCTTTGATTCTTTTATACAAGTTGAACTTAACCTAGAATTAATATATCTATATTAGAAAGGAGCTTATAGTTTATCTAATATTCTTAATTGATTTTCATCTAATTCACCTTATCTCTTTGCTTTATTACTTATATGCACATTCATACCTATACCTTCATTAGAAAATTTATAGTTGTTTTTGTATACTTGTTAGGTTGAGAAATATCTGGTATAATGTCCTCATAACTTTGTGATTTTATGGTTTTACATGGGATGACTTTTCTACACATGTCTTCTAATTATCTTTCTCTGGTTAAATGGAGAGCAGCAGTGACATACTCTGGTTGCCTATGTTATTTGCTAGAATTTATTATAGAAGAACCACTACATATAGGTCATTCATAGTTTCTTTTGCTAATATAAAAATAAATTGAGCTATGCACTCACTTTTCATGTTGAAATACAAAACTGAGCATAGATTAATTTTATACACAATAAAAGATCGTTAGAGTCATTGGGAGAGCACATTTGATGAATTCCATCTGAAAGAGTATTATTTACTTAAATATAAAAAAATAGAAACATAATCCAAGTAAATGTTAGTAGCTACTCAATAAAAAAATATTTAAAAAAATGTTCTCTAAAGTTTAAGGATAGTATTTATAAATGAAAATGATCTGTGCTTTTCTTAATAAATATGTTTTAATTTATCTCAAAGTCTAGGAAATGGGAATTTCCTTTCTAAAAGATCAGCAATAATTATGAGTGAGGATTTTGGGAACATGGATAAAAGAAGACAGTCAGATTTCATTATTGAAAAACAGTCAATACAACAAATCTGGGGAGAAAATGGAAAAGAAGTTTCAAGTTTTCTGGAGAATGTGAATGAGCCAACACATAGACTTCTGTCAGAGAATTGTGACTCTTTTGTTCCTCAAAATATGATAAATTTATTAGACCTTGATCAACAAAGGGTAAAGAAAACCTTTGACAAATGTGGCTATGATAGTTTAGGGGATATTTGTTTGGTTACAAGTTCGGATGAAAACCATTCCATTGATGGAAACAGAAGCATTTTTACAGCTCCAGAGTCAACTTTTAGTAGTTCTACTTTAAATAAAACAAGTTATCCAGAAGAACATCAACCAAACAGGAACTATCAGGAAAAGCACAACAATAATGAAATAAATGACTTTGCTACATGTTTTGAGGATTGTTACCTGATCAGCTCTGAAAAGAAAGGTTGGTGTTGTATGTGGAAAATGTAAAAATCTATACTTCATCAGTTTTAATATACATATTTGTATATCTTAGGTATATGTCCACACACATACAGTGAGCCCTTCATATTTGTGGGTTCCCCATCTGAAGATTAAACCAAATGATTGACATCATTTAAAAATAAAATTGCATCTGAGCTGGATGTAGTAATGCTGCTGTAATCCCAGCAGCTCGGGAAACCTAGGCAGGAGGATCACAAATTTAAAGCCTGCCTCAGTTATTTTGTGAGGCCCTAAGAAACATGGTGAGACCCTATCTCAAAATTTAAAAATGAAAAGGGCTGAGGATGTGGCTTAGTGGTTAAGCACCCCTGGGTTCAACCTCTGGTACCTAAATAAATAAATAAATAAATAATTGTATCCAGATATAGATATTGTTTAGCATTTTACTTAAAGAATTCAATATTAGAGCTATTTATATTGCATTTCCATTTTATTGGATGTTATAAGTAACCTAGAGATGATATAAAGTGTATAGGAGGATCTATGTAGCTTATATGCAAATACTAAACCACTATTATTGAAAACCATTATTATCTGAAAGACTTGAACATCCATGGGTTCAATATGTGCAGGAGTGGCAGAGGGAGATCCTGAACTGACTATACTGTATATATTTATATGTATGTTTCTGTGTTTGAAGAAATATGAAACCAGAAATATAATGATGATTAGGTGACATTGTAGACTTATGATCTCTCTGTGTGCCATGCTAATATGTTTTGTATTGAAAAATGATAATAGACTGTGTTAAATTTTTAACACACACTTTCATTTTTGAAGGAAAACTTAACAATGTTTACCAAGAGAAAACACCACAGAAAAATATCCAGGAATATCCAGTGAACTCTATGTAAGTTTTTAGGTAAATCTGGAGAATGTAAATTAGGATGTAGTATATAGAAGTTTGAACTAATGCAAAGTCAGGTAGGCATACTACTGTCAGAGAGTGAGCAACCTGGTTATAATGATGTGTTACTAGTAATCACATTCTTGATATTATCACCATAGTGGAAAGTATGGTGTACATATTTGCCAACTTCCAAAATACCTTCTTATCTGAATATTAGTTTTGATTTTGATTACATTTGAGAAATTGTCTTAAGTTCATAAGAAATTTGGGGCTGGGGTTATGGCTCAGCAGTAGAGTGGTAGAGCACGTGCGAGGCCCTGGGTTTGATTCTCAGCACCACATAAAAATAAATAAATAAAGATATTGTTTCCAACTATAACTAAAAAAATAAATATTAAAAAAAGAAATTTCTATGGAGCAGAATGTCAGTTTGTGAATTTACATTAAGAAACTGAAGCATCACATGTAGAAATGGTTATAAGCATGAAAGTCCTTTTTTTTTCTTTTACCTTCCATAAGAAGATTGCTTGGTTGTTTGAGAGTCAGAACAGAGAGTAACAGAACTTACAGATCAGTGGCATATGCAAGCATCATCAATTTATGAAGCAATTTGTGATCTAGGAATAAAACATACCCCTTATTGTCAATATTTATCTCTCAGTGACTCCCTCTCCTCTCTGTGTTCAGGATTACTATCTCCTCCATTCCATTATTGTTGTATTTTTTCCTATATGAAAACAACAGTCTTCCCCAGATCTTGCTACTAGTGTACAAATGTTCTGCATTTAAGAAGTTAAAAGCTTTATGTATATCCGTGAAATTCTGATCCTGTGAAGACTTTATAACAAAAGAGACTAAACCTTAGAGATCAAATAAATTTTTCATGGTCACACACTCACACTAGACTTGGGATTCAAACAACTGTCTTATCTTACTTGATATTTTCAGCTACAGTTTTTCAGTGTTTAAAAACACTGGTGAAAACTCACATTAGACCTTGAATTTTAAATGTACTTATGAGAGTGACTTAGAAGATGTTTTCCAAACTTGGTTGCAGATCCAAATTTACTTGAGGGAGTGATTTTAAAACTACAGAGGGCAAAGTTTTACATATACTAATAAATAAATAATATCCTTGGCATGGAGTTTATGAATCTTTGTTTTAAAAATACCTCTTATATAATTCTAATTTGGAGCCAAGTTTTGAAACCATAATTTAGAACAACAACTTTCAGAGGAAGTAAAGTAAATTTTAATACTGTCTTTTTTATAACCCATAGGGGCAGTGTCCCTTTGCAAGAATTGTATTCTAAGCAATCCTGGGATTTAAGACTTGGTGAGGTAAAATGCATTGTTACATTATTTTTTTAATTTAGTCACTTTGTGTTCTATAATATTTTAACATTATGACTTACTTTGATTTAAGTTTAGCTTTTATTTATAAATTTCTTTTTAGCTATACTCTTTCTTATATCGGAAAATTATAGCTGAATCTAGAAATAAAAACACCTTTTTAAAAACTATAATGTTCTTCATTTGAAACAAATGAATCTCGATGCATTTTAAATACAATATAAAATATTTTCCAAGATAAAACCTCTTTAGAATTAAGTGTACAAAACATCTATAAGCCTTGGTTATGTAATGTTATAATCCCTGTTATGGTTTGAATGTCAGGTGTCCCCCAAAAACTCAAGTATGAGACAATGCAAGAAAGTTTAGTGGAGAAATGATTCTGTTATGAGAGCCTTAACCCAGTTAGTGAATTAATCCCCTTATGGAGATTAACTGAGTGGAAACTGGAGGCGGGTAGGATGTGGCTGGAGGAGGTGGACCTTGGGGGACTGGGTTTGGGGTATATATTTTGTATCTGTAAGTGGAGCATCTCTGTCTGCTTTTTGATCATTATGTGAACTGCTTCCCTTTGCCATACTCTTCCACCATGATGTTCTGTCTTACTCCAAGCCCCAAGGAAAGGTGCCAACTGTCCATGGACTGAGACCTATAAACTTTTTCCAAATAAACTTTTCCTGCCCTATAATTGTTCTTGTCAGGTCTTTTCGTCACAGCAGTAAAAAAAAAAAAAAAAAAAAAAAAAAAAAAGCTGCCTAAAACAATCCTTCTTCATAATAATTTTAGAGAGATTAAATAAATTGTTCACAAACACTTGATTCAGGATTCAAACTACTGTCTTATCTGATTTGATATTCTCAACTATATTGTTTTCTGTTTTTTCTCCATTAATATGTAATTGAATATTATGAATTCATTATCATACATTGACTATCTCCAGTGCACTGGGAATACAAAGGTTAAAAACAGTCTTTCTTTTAACAAAGATTACATTGTTATGCATTCAACTGCAAGGGACAGATATGGAAGGACATGGAACCTATCTTTAAGAAGCTTTTGTCCAGTAAATAGAGATAGAAAAATCTAATGCATTTAGATGAATTATTCTAATTGTAGTTAGTACAAAATCAGTGGTAGCCTACTGAAAGACACCACTAAGTTTTGTGGTTAGTCAGGAGGAAGATGTTATAGGTAAGAAAACTTCTGAGCAAAAACTCAATAAATTTGCTGAATGGAGGAAATGTCTGGAAAGAAGAAGCAATATAAATAGAACCAAAGATATGAGAGACTGTATCTTGCTTAAGAAACTTCAAGTACCTGTCTCATTCTAGTTACTGTTATTGCTAGTATTTGTAAATCATGAGGGGTCTGGCATGAGATAATTCTGGATAATTTAAAAGAGCAGATCATAAATGATCTGTATGATATTTAATAGTTTAATTTCCTATAAGTAGTAATGAGAGTGGTGTCTTTTATAAAAAAACATAAGACAATGTATAACATAATATATAGCTATATATATATATATATATGTGTGTGTGTGTGTGTGTGTGTGTGTGTGTGTGTGTATAATATTAAAACCAGAAAACATAAATGCAGCAAGAAGCCCATTTAAGAAGAAGAATAGAAGATAGAATTTCTGATCATGTCAAACATGAAATTTTGCTGGGCAAGCATTGTGATGTGAGGTGTCCTATCCTGGGAGAATAGGGCAAGTTCCTTGAATAACTTAGTTTCTTCTCAGTTGAAAAAGATCTTCTTTGTTATCCTTTGTGTACATATTTTAGAAATATTTTGAGTTGTAGATGGACAAAATACCTTTAGTTTGATATTTATTTTTATGTGGTGCTGAGGATTGAACCTAGTGTCTCACATGTGTGAGACAAGCACTCTCCCACTGAGCTACAACCTCAGACCATTTATGAACATTTTTGAAGTGGATAATGGAGTTCATGCATGCCTTGAAGTCTGTATAGCTTTCCCAGTTGATCAAGTTTTCTATCACCACTCCTTTTTCTTGTTCTTCTTGCAAATTTGGGGCTTGAATGTTTCAAGAATTGAACAGAAAAGACTTTTTAAAAGATGAAATAGTTATAAGGTTCAAGAAGTGGCTCTGTTCCACATATTTATTCAGGGCTTCAACTTTGTGGATACTTGTCTTTAACTAGTGTTCCCATGTTTGTAGAATATGTTGGTATCAGCAGAAGTAGAAAGGAAGTGGAGGACTGTTGAGTAGATTTTTATCGGCCTGGATTTGCAGTAGTGTATATTACTTCTGCCACTGACCAGAAATTAAACCACAAGTCCAAACCAACTTCAGGGGAGGCTAGGAAATGTGGTCTAGCTGTATATCTGAGAAGAAAGGGAATCAAATTTGGGTAAATAACTAGGAAATGTCTCCTTTTTTCTGTCTATCTAAAGCTCTATATCCCACCAACAGAGAATATATAGAAATTATTTTAGTTAGATCTATGGTATATTTGCAAATATAATTAGCACAGTAAGCCATAAAGAAAATCTAAAAAAAAAATAGTGAAGGAGAGAATTGTAACTACATCCTGCAATCAAAATTTAATAAAATTTGAAATCAACCCCCAAAAGTTGTTTGTCATCCTTAAACTTTTTGAAAAGTTGGAGACAATTTGGGTTTTAAAAAAATAAGAAAAAAGGCCATGGATGTATTATAAGTCAAAATACATTCTACTGTCAGGTATAACTAAAAAGAATAAATAAAAAATTTTAAAAAATATGAAAGTCAACTACAAATTACAGAGAAAGTGATGAAAACCAAAACCAGTGTTATGTTCTACAGAAAATTCATACCTTTAAACTTTTTATTTTTTAGTAAATGACTGATAACCCAACTTAAGAAATCAGGAGAATAATAGAACAAATCCAAATAATACCTTAATGCCTTATCTTTTTCCAATTGAATTTACTATGATTGCCTGAAGGTTCTTTTTTGTCAGTAATTTATTTCCTAGAAAGTGGCTATTCTGTTACCTGTTGCTTCTAAACCAATTTAAGTTTCATTTTATTCACTATAGGCTAATTGTGTGTGTGTGGGGGGGGGGAGAGAACTTCATTGAATTAAAGTACTATAAAACAAATCAGTGGCATTTATTGGGTAGATATAAGTGGAAATTATCATGCATACTTGGGAATTGTTAAAATTTTGATTTTCTCCTAGATTGTGATGGAAGAAGGAAGAACATGTTCTTTAAAAGGAAGGCCAACATCCACAAAGAAAATCTGTCAGTATGACTGTATAAGTTAATTTTATTCTCTTTAAAACTAACAACTAGAAATCAGTTAAATTAAAAAAAATTTTAAAGATTTTCACTAGCCAATAAATATTTCATAGGTATCTTAGAAAATACTAGTAATGCAATCAACGCTTTAAAATAAGTTTTTTATAAAAATACATTATGAATATACATAATGTAAATGGACAGTTTAACAAATAGTAAAATAAATATCCTCAAACTCAACCATGTACCTTTAAAAATAATATATAAATACTGTACTTTTGAAAATATTCTCAATTGCATTTCCTATCCTGCCCCCTAGAGGTAACTATTTTCCTGAATTTGTTTCTTGGGATGGTATCACACAGACATTTCTGTTGCTTGATTTTAAACTTTTTACATATTGAAAAACTTCTATGTATTTTCCTGCAACTTTCTTTTTTAACTTAGTATTATGTTTTCAGGCTCATTTACTTTTACATTTTATTATTATTTTTATTGTTATGCAGCATTCTGTTTTGTGAATGTGCCACAGTTTATTTATGCATCTTTCGACAATGGATATTTATTTAGTTTTCAATATTTTGCTTTTTGCTATTTATGCCATTCTTGACATTTCTTCTAGCACACATGCATATAAAATTACTCTAGGGTATATTACTAGGAGTAGAATTGCCAATTTAATGCAAAATTATTTTCTGAAGTGTGCCTATTTTACCTACAGCTAACAAAGGGTAAGAATCTTAGTCACATATTTTAACCAACACTATGTCAGTCTTTTGTAATTGTTGGTAATTTGATATTTATATTTTAACATATTTTTCTGATTACTTATTAGGTTAATTGGTTATCTGTGTTTCGTTTGTGAAGTGTATTTCATGTCTTTAGCTCTTGTTTCGTTTAAGAAGTTTGGTTTTACTTATGAGATATCTTTTATCAATAGATCTGTATCTTTTGTAAATCTCTTTTGAATCTTGAATACTAATTATTTATAGGCTTACATGTAACAGATACTTCATATTTGAGTAGTTTTTTCATTCTTTACTGATATGATAGATTAAAGTTTCATATTTTCCTGACACTTCTTAGGTATTCTGTGCTAGAATGGCTCTTTAGGTTATCTAGTCTGCTAGGTACTTAGAAACCTTTGTGGATGTAAAACATTAGTCTAGCTTTTTTAGTTCTTTAATTCCTTGCTTCCTTCAGCATATGGGTATTCTTTGTTGTTTTATGGTTTATCCTTGCAATCTGTAAGATTTCCCTCCCCGAAATAAAGCCTAAAACATATAAAAAACATGCATGCCCACAAAATTTAGTTCTCTTCCTTTATTGCTCTGAGTGTAATACATGCAATTATGTAAAAGAATTAAGTGAATCCTATAGATTCTCCCATGTTAGTACCATATATTTATCATCCTTTTATGACTTGCTAGTCATTCATTCAGTACATTTACTGCAGTTGATTTAATTGGTATCCTATTGATGCACATTTGGGTGGTTTCTTACAAATGTAACTAAAGAACTTGGTGCATATTTTTTTATTTGTGGAGGTGTGTTTTGGTGGTAATTACTAGGGATGGGATTCAACAGTCAAAACAAGATGCACTGTTATTTGATATATATTGCTGAATCTCCATTTTGATGTTATCAAATTTCCTACTTGCAGCATTTAGCCAATTATAACAGTAAGTGCGAGTTATCCCATAGGCTCTTCAACAGATATTGTGGTCAAATCTAGGATTTTTTGTAATTTTGAGTTATTTGAGATGAATAGATAGGTTTTAGTTTGTATTTAATTTCTGTCTGTGAAGCTGAATATTCTTTTAAATATTTTCAGTGGCTGTTTATGTTCTTTTTTTTCTTTTCTTTTTTTTGGTTTTTGGTCTACTTGGCATTCATGTCTTTTGACCAGTTGCGTTCTTGGCCTTTTTTCTTGATACTTAAGAACTAGCTCTTCATATGTTAAAGAGGTTTACATTTTGTAATATAAGTAATAAATATTTTCTTCTAGTTTAATATATTAGCTTTTCATATATTTTGATTTTACTATACTTACATTGTCTCTTGCTTTGTTTAACAATATTTTACTATTTCTGGATTGCATTAGAAGTTCTCCACACTCCTGGGTTATAAATGAATTCACCATATTTTCTTGTAGCTTTAGTATTGTTTTGTACTTTACATTTATATGTTTAATTTATTTGGATATTTTCCTGATTTAAAGTATGGGACAAGATATCATTCAAGTTCTAAAAATGCATCTTTCCCTAGGTGTTTATGATATTGCCTTTTTAATATACTAACTACATATTATCTGATATGTTTGGAGGTTTTCTTAACTGTTCAATTGGTCTTTCCTTATTTTCATGTGCCAATACTATACTTTTAAACTTAAGATTGTTTTATAGTGTGTTTAATTTCTGGAAATGTTTTATATCTCTGCACTTTTTAAAAAGTCTTTCTTGGCCAGTCTAAATTATTTTTTCATATAAGCTTTAAAATTAATCTAACTCCAAAAGAAACATTTTAATTTTTATTAGGAAACTGTTAAATGTGTATCTTAGTGTGAATTGTTATTGTAATGAATATAATATATCATAGCCCTAAGAATAAGGGTATCTTTCCATCAATTCAATCTAAATTTATAGTTGTAGTTACCTAACATATCTTTAAGCACTTTCTTAAATTTTTTTCAAATAGATTTTGCATGTTTCTTATTTCACTTATTCATAGGTACTTTTTGGTATTTTTGTTGCTACTTTAGTATGAATATATTTCCTATATTTCTACACTGAGATTCTGGATTGTGGGCTTGTGTGAATTTGTATTGATTATTTTTTCAAGAATTTGACACCTTCCGATAGTTATGAGATATTATCCACTTGTGATTTTGGGAAATTAGTGGTTTGGGTTAAGAGTGATTCTTAGTGTCTGTGGGAATGATTATTATTTTTTATTCTTAGAGTTTTAAGCTTATTGTGGCCAAAACCACATAATGTGAAATTTACCCTTCCAATAGTTTTTATGTGTGTAGAGCTTTATCATCAAACACATGCCACTGTATCTACCCAGTAAAAACTGCCTGTCTCTCACTTCCCCTGGCCCCTGGCAATCCCCCTTTTACTTTCTGTTTTTATCAGTTTGATTATTTTAGATACTCAAATGAGTGGAATCATGAAGTATTTATCTTTTTTGTGACTGACTTGTTTCACTTGAAATAATGACTTAAGTTTCATCCATATTGTAACATGTACTAACAAGATTACCTTCTTTCTTAATGCTGCATAATATGCCACTTGTATGTGTATAACACTTTTGTTTTAGCCATTCATCCATTGCTGAGGTTGCTTCCAGCTCTTGGCTATTGTGATTAATATTGCAATCAATATGAGAGTAGAAATCTCTCTTTTAGACCCTATAATAGGTTTTCAGTTCTTTTGGCCATGCACCCATAAGTAGGATTACAAGATTCATGTGGTGATTCCAATTTTAATTTTTTTGAGGCATCTCTGTACTATTTTCCATAGTAGCTTCCCCATTTATTTTCTTACCAAACATGCAGGACAGTAATTATTCTACTTCATCATCAATACTTATTCTAGTTTTTTTTTTTTAAATGATAGTGGCCTTCCAATAGGTGTGACATGTTATCCAGTTGTGATACAGCTCTTTTACAAAGGTGAATCTTATTAAAGGATTTTGCAACTTGGACTGTCTTTGCATTCTTATAATCTTGCCAAGTGATGATGTTTTATAATATTGATTATTTTTTAAAAAATAGTTTAATATTTTATTTGTTATTAGATTTTTGCATCAGTATTCATAAATGAGATTTTCTATATATATAGAGAGGGAGACTGTGTGTGTGTGTGTGTGTGTGTGTGTAGTCTTTGTCAGATTTTGAGATTGTACAGATCCAGAAACAATTTAAAAGCTACATACTTGCCCAAATTGAGGCTAGCTGAAAACTTTCTTGATATTTAAATCTCTTGCCCTTTCCCCATCCCAATTTCACTACTTCATTACAAATTACTTTATGATGTTTGGTTTGGTAGGTAGGGAGTCATATACTACTTCCTAGGCCCAGTTTTAAACTTTGTTTGCAATCATAAGATAACATATTAAGCAAAAATGAAAAAATATAATATTGGTGCTTTGGATAGATTTTTTTTCATACAGTTTTGATTGCACAGTAAAGTTTCATTGACTAGATTAGCAAATATCTGATACCTTGGGACTCAATTTATGTCTGCTTCCTACAGTTGACACTTTAAATTATTTGTTCATAAAAAATGGCACATATATTGGAAAACATCAATCCTAATTTTCTCATTTCTGCTTTCCTCTCTTATGTACCCCTATTACTTGTAGATAACCATTCTTTTAAGAGTAAAATAAACCCATAAATCCTGTTATAAATGCATGGTGCCAAGTAGCCTAAATTTTAACTAAATTTAGCACATTTTAAAGTGCTGTTTGTTAGGTTAGCTAATCTTTGCACACAGATATCTTCTGCCTTTGGATATTTTATACAGCAATAGTGAATATCATTCTTCATGAATTAAACCTTTATTTTCAGGTCTTGATTCTTCACAGAGTAGTCAGTCTGCCAGTTACTCTCCAAGGCCAACGGATAGTTGTTTAAGTTCTAGTTCAGAGATGGTAAGTTATGCCTTTTTACTTATAAATTTTATATTCATTTAGATTTTTTATACTGGAGATTGAACCCAGAGGCACTTATCCACTGAGCCACATCCCCAAATCTTTTTTTGTATTTTATTTGGAAACAGGGTCTCACTGAGTTGCCTAGCGCTGTGCTAGGTTGCTGAAGCTGGCTTTGAACTTGAGATCCTCCTTCCTCAGCCTTCCAAGCCATTGGGATTACAGGCATGCACCACTGTGCCCAGCTAGAATTATTTTTGTCAGTTTACTTTTACATTATGAAAAACAGTTGAACCAATACAGAGTGGAAATAAAAAATAATATAAATGAAAATGTAAAAAAGTAAACAATATAAGAAATATTGTAAAACGTGAAAGCATAAGAAAGTGTACACAAAAATGTAAAATAAAATAATAAGAAAATGTAAACAGTTGGGTGTGATAGCTTATGCCCATAATCTCAGCATTTTGGGAGACATGAGGCAGGAGGATCATAAGTTCAACTTGTCTTAGCAACTTAGGCCCTAAGCAACTTGGCAAGACCTTGTTTCGATAAAAAAAATAAAAAGGGATGGAGATATAGATCAGTGGTGAAGTGCCCCTGAGTTCAATTCCCCAGTACCAAATAAAAAAAAAAAAGAAAAAAAATTACATAAAAATATATTATTTGTAAAATTGTCTTAACAAGATGTATATAATTTGAAGCATAAAACAACCAAGTGTACCTTCAAAAAATAAAAGTCTCAAGGCTTATATAAGAAGAAATTGGATAACAGTGTTGGAGACTAAAATATGAATAATTTGAAAGACATTTCTGAGTGAGAATCTACACTTCTGACAAATCACTTTTAGAAGGGAATTCTTACCTTCACTCTTTTATCTTCATTCCTTGTTGCCTTTAGTATCTAATTTGCCGTCTTGCTAAGCATACCAGTGACTTCTGTGTTGTCAGATTGACTGGATGCTTTTCAGTCTTTATCTTATGAGATACTGATAGAAATTATTATTTAATTTCTTTGAAATATTTTTCTTCTTTGCTTTTATTTTAACACACTATCTTTGTTTTCTTGATATCTCTATGAATGCTTTTTTATGCCTTTTTTTCACTTGTCTTTTTCCCTATATAAATGTTGTAATGTTTAGGGTTTCATACAAGATCCTGTTCTGTAAACCTATAATCTAAACCTTTAGTGATTTTATACATTCTAATGACTTTTATACTATCTGGGTGATGTCAGTTCCTAGTTTTATGACTTTAGCCCTGGTTCTTATTTAGATGTTCAAATTTCTATTGGACACATCTTGGATATTTCACAAAGATCTTTTTCATACCTCAAACTTAAAACCTAATTTTTCACCCAAATCAGTTTTTTTTTATATTTCTGTATCAATAAATATTTTTTGTATTTGCCCAAGTGTTCATATCAGAAGCCTACTATAATAGTTAATGTTGTCATTTCTTTCTTTCTCAAATCTGCCTCCCTCAATTATCTTTATTTCATTACTTTGTGCAATCAATTCTACCTCCAAAATAAATTGTGAATTTATCTACTTTCAACAAGCACCAGTGCCCTATTCTAAGTTACCATCATCTTGTTCTTGAACTGTTCTGGCTGTTTCAAAGAGATGTCTTTACTTTCACTCTTCCCCCAGTGTCTTCTCTAGTTAGCAGATATCATAATAAAAAAAAATAATAAGTTGGCCAGGCACAGTGGCACAAACCTGTAATCCCAGTGGTTCAGGAGGCTAAGGCTAGAGGATTATTGGTTCAAATCCAGATTCAACAATTTAGTGAGGCTCTAAGCAACTTAGAACCTATCTCAAAATAAAAAATAAAAAGTCCTCAGTGGTTAAACATCCTGGGTTCACTCTTTGGTACCAAATAAATAAATAAAGTAAGTTGAATCATGTTATTCTGATGTGTAATAATTCAATGGATTTCTATTTTCCGATAGAATCTGAACTTACAGTGGCTACTAGCTCTTGGCCACCATTTCCTGTTTCTTCCAGTATTCTTCCTTTCTTCTTTTTCTTCCACACGTATTGACCCTTCATTTTCCTTAGTTTGTCATTCTCCTTTCGGCTTCAGGGCAGGAATTTATTTCTTTTTTCTCAGTCTTATTCTTTTTTATCCTTTAAGTCTTATGTTAAATATGTCACTTATTTAAAAAGTCCTTCCCTGGCTCCCCAGTATAAATATGGCTTCTCCCTTAGTGATGCTCTGAAAGTGCCTCATACTTGTTCCTCATAATGCTTTTCTCAATCTATAGTTATGTGTTTATGTGTCTGATTATTTTGCTAATTTTATTTTTACTCATTATGTGAATTCCAAGAGAACAGCAACCATTTTGTTTCACTCATATTGCAGATGCCTTTTAGTAAGTGAATGTTTCTTTCTTAACTAAATACATGCATTGAGCTTTTGTTTTCCAATTTGTGCTCAGTTTTAATGCTCTGTCTTGGGCTTACTTTAGTTTTTTCATTATTATTTTTGCCACTTTTTTTAGTTTGAATGATTAGTACTTTTAAATATTCATAAAAAGTATGATTTTGTTCTTAATAAATACATTTTTCATGAAGTTGAAAAATTCAGGCTTAGCAAATTTAAATCTAAGCCTATTAAAAGTTATTACAGTTTGTATTTTTAGATAAAACATTTATTCCTGTTAAACTTTTATTTTTTAAAATATTTTTTTAGTTGTAGATGGACACAGTATCTTTATTTTATTTATTTATTTTTATGTGGTGCTATGGATTGAACCCAGTGCCTCATGCATGCGAGGCAAGCGCTCAACCACTAAGGTACAATCCTAGCCCCTAAATATTTTTGATATTCTGTTAGCTGATACTCTCCTTATATTATCTTCTTAAGATATATCTTTCATGGGATGGACCCATAAAATGTATGTAATGAGTATGTTTTCCTTAATGAATTGGTGAGTAAATAATAAAAAAGTTTCAACCGTTCCCTTCAAAGGTATCACTTTGGCAGTCTTTTGAAGTGATTGAATAGTGAATTGCCCATCATTTCTTCAGTGTTAGAGATTTATGGAATGATGCATTCCGTGATTATAAGTACTGAGAAGACATAAGATTCCTCTTGTTTTTTTTTCCATTTTTATTATTTAAAAATCCACAGCCTGCTGAGTGAGATGTATGGTAGATTCAAGACACTTTGATAATATATATGCTTTGCTTAGTAACCTGTCAGTCTCTCCTGTATTTAGAAATTTCCTATAATGTGAATTTTAAGAATGTTTACTTGGAAGTAATTGAACAATTTTATTAGGCATTTTATTTAAGCGTTATTTACAGCAAAATTATTTAATTTCTTTTAGCCATCAGAAGATGAAGATCAAATGTTACAGCAAATTGAAGACTCAAATAAGATATGTGTCAAAACTACTGAAACAACCAATGATTTTCATCTAGAAAGGATGTCAAAAGTTTCAGGTGATAGGATTGGTAAAGATAATGCCAAAATTCACAAACAAACTGAAAATTTCTACCCATTCTCAGTGAAAAATAATACAGATCAATCTCCTCAGTTGCAGTGCAATTCAGCACATGTGTTGCAAAACAAAATCAATAATAACTGCATTCTGCCAGTTGTAAGATGTGATGCAGGGGTACAAACAGAGAGAGAACCTGCAATGGAAGAAAAATTTGATGCTGCCGTACAGTGTAATATAATTTCACTGTGTACATGTAGAAGTGATGTGTCTCCTCTTTGCCATATAGAAATACAGTGAAAATATTAAGGCATATACCACTGGAGGGCAGGAAATCCTTAAGAAAAACTAGTATTCTAAAATCTCAGTCTAGGATGTAACATTTCAGTTGACCTTGGAAGGCAATAATAAATGTTCAGAATTTAATTAACATAATAAGGAATGAGAAAATGTAACTAAGCATTAGGTTAAAGTATTTAGAAAGTCTATTCATGATTCTAAGCCGTTTTAATATTTTATGCACTTAATTTTTTGTATAGGCATTTCTTTGATGGCTTTAGTGTATCATCAAGGTTTTATAAAATAGTCTTATAAATATATTATCATTTTCATGTTTATTATTCTTTACATTATTATGATATGCTGTTATTCCTGGATTAAAAATGCTTAGCTTTCTTCCTTGTGGCATTTACTTTAAAATTAGGTGCAGTTGTATCTTGCAGGAAAAATATTTTCTTCCAAGACTTTAGGGCAGAAAATAATAGTACCTAATGTGTTCTATGTCTTCATCATAAGAATTTTGTTAACTACTTCTCTTTAATGTTATACTCCACTTAAAATTCTAGATTTTTTTTAAACTCTGGTTTCATTTGTGTGTGTGTATGAGACTGCTGGGGAGCAAACTCAGATCCTCACAAATACTTGGCAAGTGCTCTACCACCAGTACCCACCAGCCTATGGATTAATTTTTAGACAAAATATGACTTCTTTTTTGTTTGGATAACATTTGTTGTTAGTGCTTGTATCAACTCAGAGGAAGATGTTTTCCTCCTTAAGGTTAAAAAATATTTTAATGCTTTTATAGAAAAAAAGTTTTAAAATTGGAAAAATTTATGTTTCTTTTTTTAATGTTGCCAAGCTTCTTTAACAAATATTACATCAAAATTTCTTAGTCTTTTAAAATATAGGCTTTGATTCTAGCACATTTATCTTATACCACAATTTTAAATGTTTGTACTTTAAAATTAACATTTGTTTGGATATGCAGATGCTCGGAGACTTATTAGTGGGGTTACATCCTGGTAAACTGATTGTAATTGAAGATATTTTAAGTTGAAAATGCATTTAGCTTACCTAACTTACCAAGCATCATAGCTTAGCAATATACTACATTATATAAACTATTGGTTTTCCCACATGATAGAGTGGCCGACAGAGTGTTTGCAACTTGTCACCAACACTGTGGACTATTATACTACAAATAGCTAAACCAGGAAAAGATCAAAATTCCATTATGGATTTATTTCCTGAGAACTATTTTGCAAAAATATAACATATTGTGTAGGAAAGACTAATTATGTGGAATAAGAAGACTATACTGACAACTTTGAAATAATATTAAGCTGTGAGCCTTACCTTGGTTTCAACTGTTAAATAAACCAATGTTTTCCAAATATGAATCAAAGTTTGTTAATATAGAAAGCAAATTAACTACAAAAGTCTACACTAGTTCAGTTTTTATCAATATCATAATGTAATAGTTAAGCTTAGTAATGTATGAATTTTGGAGCTTTTAAAAGGCAATGATCACTCCCAGTGAGAGCAGGGAAGTCGCAGGGTAGTACAGAAATTAATCTTGTCCAAAAAAAGGTTTGGCCTTCATTTCTGGGAGTGTCATTCTGTATTTTTGGTACCAGGGATTGAACCTAGGGGTGCTTAACCACTGAGCCACGTCCCCAGCCCTTTACTTTTTTATTTTGAGACAGGGTCTCGCTAAGCTGCTTAGGGCCTCACTAAGTTGCTGATGCTGGCTTTGAACTCACAATCCTCTGTTAGCCTCCTAAACTGCTGAGATTATAGGCATGTTATTCTAAACGAGTCTTCTTATTAACCTGAGAACCTTGGGAAAAGCCACATTGTAACAGTGTGAATTAAGATGAAGCTTTTGATTCAATCAGTATCAGCTTGACTTCCTTTGGGACTGGAGAATGAGATCAATCATTTAGGCAGTCACCATGCCATTGTGTTGGAGCCCTAGTAAAGACTCAGGACACCATAGCTCAGGCAAACTTCCCTGATTAGCAGTACTCCATGTATATTGTCATATCTTTGTAGGAAAGTAATGTTATCTATGATTTTGTGAGAGAACTATTAGAAGCTCTATGTTTGTTATTTTCCTAGACTATGTCTGTGAGATTCTTCTGGCTGATTTTAATCTGTATTCTTTCTCTGTAATAAACCACAACTGTGAATACAACATCTTTCAAAGAGTTCTTTGAGTCCTAGTGAATTATTAAATTTGAGTGTGGTCTAGTGACACCCAAACAAGTGATCTTTGTATTCTCTAAGACTGGAGAAACATTGTTCTTCCCTAGTTGATCTGAAGGATAAAGCTTCAGTTACTCACAGTGATAATTTGCTTAATAAACCCTTTATTACTTTTCTTCCTTTTTCACGTCTCACTTCCATGCCATGTTTTTTTTTTTTTTTTTTTTTTTTTTTTTTTGAGATTATACACCAAAGGGTATTTACTTGAATCCTTGCCTCATAATTTGCTTTTGGAGCAAGTCAAAAGATTGGCAGGAACCATAACAAGTAGATAAATGAATTGTATGTATAGTTTAAATCAAATGTTAATATTCCTATTTTTTTGTCTCAGATTTCCATTTCTGCTAATTACTGAAAACTTAATACATTGGTCTAGTGGCATATTAGATACAGACAAAGAAAGCATTTGTGAAGTTAAATATACATAAAATTCCCATAATTCAGAAGATTTTTAGTATCAGGTATGAGAGAATAAGTTAACAATAAGGAGGACAGAGAAGACACTTCAAATATGCTTAATTGAACTACCAGCAGTATGGGAAAGAATGGGAAAGCAGCATAATATGAAGAGATAATGGCTGTTTTCCAGAAGTGATCAATCATACTAATACACAGATTCAAAAAAGCTGGTGATTTCCCAGTAGAAAAAAAAAGAAATACATATTTTAGGCTCAATATAATAGTTAAGACTCAAAAGCAAAGGAAGATCATGAAAGCAGCTGAGGAGAAAAAAAAAACTGCCTTCTTAGGGCAGCTATAATGTCAGATGGATTTTTAATTAAATTTTTATTCTAATTTGTTATACATAATGGCAGAATGCAATTCATTTCATATTACATATATAGAGCACATTTTTTCAAGTCACTGATTGTACACAAGTATTTTCACACCATTTGTGTCTTCATACATGTACTTAGGATAATGATGTCTAACTCATTTCACCATCTTTCCTACCTCCTTTCCCCCTGCTTTTCCCTCTCTCCCCTTTGCCCAATCTAAAGTTCCTCCATTCCTTCCATGCCCCCACTATTGCCATTATGAGTCTGCATCCTCATATCAAAGAAAACATTTGGCCTTTATTTTTTGGGGAGTGGCTTACTTCACTTAGCATGGTGTTCTCCAACTCTATCCATTTACCTGCAAATGCCATGATTTTATTCTCTTTTAATGCTGAGTAATGTTCCATTGTGTATATATACCCAAGTTTACCTTTCCATTCATCTACTGAAGGGCATCTGGGTTGATTCCACAATTTAGCTATTGTGAGTTGTGCTGATATAATAGTATGCTGTTTTTAAGTCCTTTGGGTGTAAACTGAGGAGTGGGATAGCTGGGTCAAATGGTGGTTCCATTCCAAGTTTTCCAAGGAATCTCCATACTGCTTTCCAAATTGGCTGCACCAATTTGTAGTCCCACCAGCAATGTATGAGTGTGCTTTTTCCCCCACATCCTCGCCAATATTTACTGTTGTTTGTATTCTTGATAGCTGCCATTCTGACTGGAGGGAGATGAAATCTTAGAGTAGTTATGATTTGCATTTCTCTAATTGCTAGAGATGTTGAACACTTTTTCATATGTTTGTTGATTGATTGTATTTAGAGAGCCTGCAGAATGGGAGCAAATCTTACCACAAGCACATCAGATAGAGCACTAATCTCTAGGATATATAAAGCACTCAAAAACCTTAACACCAAAAAAACAAATAATCTAATCAAAAAATGGGCCAAGGAACTGAACAGACACTTCTCAGAAGAGGATATACAATCAGGTGAATTTTATTTTATTATATATTTTTTTGTGTGTGTGTGGTGCTAGGGATTGAACCCAGGGCCTTGTGCATGCAAGGCAAGCACACTACCAACTGAGCTATATCCCCAGCCCATGAATTTTTAATATCAATAATTTAAACCAAAAGACAGTATAATAAACCTTCCAAATGCTGCCAGAAAATAATTGTCATCCTAGATTGTGTTTCCAGTGCTACAGCTATAGTAATATTTGAAATCACAAAACTAGCCACTACAAACTTTAAGGAACCACTGACACAGGATTTGGTAATTTATACTTAATGTTTTTGCATTATATATAGATTGTGCTTTTTCTTTGTGGGAAAGTTTGTTACTTATTTTTCACTATTTAGTCTTTAACTCATGAGTTCAACTGTTTTTCTGTTTTTTATATGTTTTTAGGCTACCTTGTTAAGTGCTTTAAAACCTTTGAAATTGTTTTTAGCCACAGGCATTTTTTAAAAATTTTTTTCCAGTGTTGTGTCTGTTTCACTGCAGTGTGCATTCCTGTATGAACCTGTTGCTCAAGAGATTATGTATTCTCTCATTTTTTTCAAATTACTTTCTTTTAAGATTTTATTTATTTTTTAAAATATTTTTTAGTTTTGATAGACCTTTATTTTTTATTTATTTATACATGGTGCTGAGAATTGAACTCAGGGCCTCGCATGTGCTAGGCAAGCACTCTACCACTGAGCCACCCCAGCCCGAAAAGGCTTTTTGATTAAGATCAAATCCTGGTCACTATCAGGAAAATAGGGAGTGAAGATCATGTCAATGCGTTATTATATAACTCTTTGCAAGAAGGTGGAATGGTACCTTAAATATCCCTAAGAATTTTAAATGGCATGCATTGCAGATTATCTCTCCTAATTAGTGTGTTTTTAAGAATATAAGTGGTGCTTTCCTTTGGCAATATTACAGGAAACCAAAGATAGAGGAAAGGTTTATCTTGATGAATTTTGTAGGTGTAGCTTTTGTATAATTATGTCAACTTCAGTATAATTTGTAGAAGACCCACAAAACTTTAAGAGAAGTATATTCACAAACACTTCCACTTTGAATTACAGGATAGACAGTATCAAATGAGAGGAGCCCTTTGTACTTAAGAAGTATCACTCTCAGGAAGCTGAGAAAACTATACCAGTGTTTTTTGTTTGTTTGTTTGAACTAGTGACTCTATTTACCCCTCTTATCCCCATTCTATTTTCCATGGTAAAATATATAGCAATTATCTTATGCCTCTACCCCATTGTATGTTGATACCTGAAAGCCACATAACTTGTCTCTTTGGTTCACTATGTTTTTAGATTGAAAATATACTTCATGAGTTGTACTTTGCTGTAGTTGATAATTGGCATCTGAGGAGTCTCAGCCATACTTCTATGAAATCCTGGATTTTTCAGCCTATCCTTGATGCCATCATAGGTAAGATTTTTGCAAGGGTGTGGTTACCTAGGGAATTGAAGAGTGTATTTTGCATGTGGAAGGAATGAATGCAAATACTTTGTGGTGAAAGGGTATGTTTATAATTTCTTTGACACTTTTTTTTTTTTTACAAAAGGTAAAGTCTAATTGCCATTCCTTTGTTATGAGTGAGTTTTAGTGGCTTATTCCTATAAATAGTATGAGAAAGAAGTGATATAGTAGGACTTCCAAGGCTATGTCATAAAAGATGATTCCGAAAGCTGACATTTTCTCTTTCAGGATACATGACTTTTTGTGGTCTGAGTTGCCATTTTAGAAGTCTGATTGCCCTAAAATCTTCATGCTGGAGAGACTGATATGTGTACTGCTGCATTCTATCCTGTGGTTCATGTTTGGGGGTTGGTCCATGGAGAGATCTACCATTAAAAATATGATTAACATGCACATAAAATTTGAAACTAATAACTATCTCAGTAACACAGAATAACATATCTTGTTGGAAAATTTGTGAAATCTATTGTGTCCTGGTGTCAGGGAACAGAAAGATGAGAACAGTGGGAACATGAGGTTAAGAGAATAATTCTATAAAATGGGCCCACTGTGCTGACCTTGCACATACTTTCTTCGCCAAAAAGCAATCTGCCTGAATCCTTGCCTGGCCCATGTTGTTAACCTCTGCAATTCTGCTTCTGGGTACTTTGGGTTGATAACATTCAACCTCATGTCCCTGCCCTTAAACGCATACATGGAGAAGAAAGAGAAAGCAATAATTAAAAGAGGGGATGCTGAGGTCTGTAAAAGAGCAAGACACACCCCCTCCTGTGGACACTTAACTCTGGAGCCCCTTCTCTTCAGAGAAGTCTGTATCATCACTTTCTTAAATTACATTTGCTTTCTACATTTGCCTTGGCATTTTTTGGGGAACAAGGACCTCATTCCTGATCTCCAAGACTGGTATCACTGGAGCCACTGAACTGTTTCCTTGCTTGAAAAAAATTGAGATCTGTAAGAAAAAAAATGGAAAAGTTCTGTGACAAAGCTTTTGTGATGTAAGGTTTTCTAGTCTTAGAATAGACATTTTAAGCTTTACTGATAGACCAAGAAATGTTTTTGTTCTCTTAAGGGGAGATCTCTTGCTCATATTGAAAGTCTTGTAGTTACATGTTGGCATGAGAGTTAACTTTGTTGGCTGCTATTGACTGTTTAGTTCTTTGCTTTTTGTAGTCACTGAACATGTATATGAACTGAATTTGCCACCGATGTTTTAATAATTTTGATTGATACTTATGAATTAAAGAGTAAATGCATAAAACTGATAGAAAACAAGATAGCCTAAAAGCACAGATAGAAACAGTTGGAAAATCAAAGCATAATGAGTGCAAACATTTCTTTTCCTATCATAACTGACAATTTGTTATGTTTAATATTGGTCAGTTCTAATTTGTCTTTCATTGCTAATAAGGAGCTACCTCGCTTTAGATAAGATCAGATGGAAGGGTTATTGTTTCCCTGAGCTACTTTTACTTGGGAAATCAATTCACCTTACTTTTTAGAAAGTTAGCCCCCCCAAATTAAGTGGCACGTTTCTTAAATTATTCTATAATGTCTTTGAATCATGATTTATTTGTTCAGTACCTATGAAAGTAAAATATTTCAGTACATGTCTTAATATGGGAGTCTTTGAATTTTAAAACCACATTTACAAATGTCATTGACACAGATTTGGAAAATGTGGATATGAAAAAGTCATCAAGAGTATGTGTTTCTGGTTCATATTTAAATGAAAATATGATTTCAATATTATAAGTTGTTTTTCCCATGGTACAATAGCTGAATAAATCATGGTACTGAATTTAGACTTAGAGTTGCAGTGCTGTTTATAACTAACTGTGGTTTAAAGGTAGAAGTGCTATTGTAAAATTCCTAATCTATCTCTAATTTATAGCTACAAATTCTATTTATGGAAAAATAATATGTATAATCTAATGACTAAAAATAGAATTTATAGAAAAAATTATAAATACAATCTTTCAAGTATAATACAGCTGTATTTTATCATTTTTTTCTGTTATATATCGTTCTGAGTTCAGTGCTTATAGCCAGTTCTATACACTATTTCCAGATGGCTAGTTATTTGAAAATTCAGTAATTGCTGAATAATGACAGATAAATTTCAGTGTCAATACAATGGGCTACTTGTATTCTTGAATACAAAGTATGAACATATTACAAATTTTTTCAGGATAAAGAAAGTGGTAAGAATTCTTTTACTCTTTTATAAAAATGTATTTAGTTATTTATAGAAGACCTACTGTGTGCAAATACCTAGAGACTATGGGAGATACCAGATGGTTGGGACAACTCATTTTTTAGTGAATTTTTAATTTAATAGAGGATTCAGTCATTTATTTGGTCAGTTTATCAATAAGTAATACTGACTAAATATGTACTGAGTGCAGACACTGTGGAAAGCAATGATCACACATTAAAAGAAAGTAAGAAATACTGATCCCTAGTCTTCTGAAACTCATTATCTAATAAGAGCTATCAAATAAATAAAATACAGCAGAATATCATTATTGAATTTATAGAAATTGAGTTAAAACATATCACTGTTGGCTAGGATACTTAGGTAAAGCTTTCTTGAAGTTATACTTCCAAATGTTATATCATTATATGAAGTAAATGCTTAGGTACTTAATTTTTGTACAAATTATTAATGAGGAGCAGAAACCAAATATAGCACTATAGATTGCAAAAATGGTAATGATTCTGTATGATCCTATGTATCTACACACCCAGTATAATATGATATTGCATTTCCTTCCATGGACAGGTAGAAGATTTCACCTCTGGAATTTAGATGAACAATGTAACTTGATTTTGCCCCTAAAATCTTGCAGATAGGAGTGCCAATTCTGAGACCTGGCCTTAAGAGGGCTTAATGCTTCTGTTCTCAGAATCCTGCCTAGCCTCCTTAAATTAGCTTGGGTAAACCATCTGAAAGATAAGAGACCATGTAGAAGAAGATGAGCCATCCCAGCTAAGGCCATCTTAGCCAACAGCATTAGCAAGATCAGTATTAGTAAGATCAGCAATGGCTGCAAGAACCAAACATATGAGTCCAGGTGAAATTGTTAACTGGCCAAATAAACATTTATTGATTTAAGTTCCTGCATTTTAGGTGGTTTGTTACATAACAATACCAGCTAGTTATTCTTTAGATTGTGGGTGGTGTTAGCAATGTTAATAAATGGAAGTAAATGTAGGAAAGAATATTTTAATTACCAAACTCTTAATATTGTTTGTATGGTGTGTGGGTGTATATATATATTTACATTTATTTATATGTAATATATGTTATATATTTTGTATATGTTTTATTGCCTTTTTTGTTTGTTTGATTTTGGGGGGCCACTTTATAAATGACAAGATTTTATTTATTGCAATTGGGACACTTTCAAGAATAATTTGTGGCCATATATATGGATGGGACAGTTCATCAGTGAGACGATGTGCTTTGCCATAAAGAAGTAAAATTAGTAGGAAGAATTGAGAGATTTGAAGTCCAAACAACTATATCTATTCAGAAACTATTTTTCTTTGAATTTTTAGGTTATTTTTTCTCTTCAACATTTTTCTTGCTTTCCAAAATTAAGAGATAATTTTAAAATTCAGTTAATGATTTTTTTCTAACAAAACCAATTTTGATTTCCTTCTGAAAGGAAATATGTGTTATATGTAAAAATGATATTTTAAAATTCAATATAATATACATAATCATTTCATGAACAGAAGTGCCCCTTTATGGTTCTTAAATACATTTCTATAGAAAGCACTTAGAAAAGAGATCTTTTCAGGTTTTCTTTATATTTCTATATTTATCCCTGAAGTGATTATATTTCTTATGCCTTTAAATTTTTCATAAAGTTTATATCTTTATTCTTCTGTCTTCTAATGGAACATGAGTCATCTCCTTTAAAAAAAATAGTTTGTGTAGGACCTACCATAGTTCTAGGAACCTATAAGCATATCATTAGATTTCAGTCAGCCTGATCATCATTTGAGAATATTAGAATTATCTAATAATAATATTATTATCTAATAATAATATCTAAAATATTAGAATTATCTCCATTTTCCTGAAGATGATCAATATTATTGCTCAAAGAGAATTTTATCATATGATTTGTTTCACAGGACTTGGGATATAGAGGGGTGTAGAGGTGACAGTCAGTACAGTGACTATTAATATTTCCTGATTTATGCTAAACTGGATAGCTTTTGAAAAGAGGACACTCTCTTAGGTTCCTTTGTATAGTTAAAACATCATTTTCTTTGAGGGAAGGAAATGTCATGCAATTGCCAGATACACCTATGTTAGGCTTATTAAGTGTGCTGATAAATGAACTACAAAATCTTCAACTTGAAGATCGCCCTGCTGATACCTTTATGATTAGAAACTGAGAGTATAGCTCAGTGGTAGAACATGTGTTTAGCATACATGAGGCCCTGGGTTCAATCTCTAGCACCAAAAGAAAAACAATAACAATGAAAGGTTTATGATTATTGAACTTCAGCAATAAAGGTAATATTTTAGTTTTGGTTTCTATTTTATTTCCTAGCTGTTTTTCCATTTTATTATTTTTATTTTTTCTAATTAGTTCCACATGACAGCAAAATGCATTTTGTTCCATTGTACATAAATGGAGCACAGCTTTTCATTTCCCTGGTTGTATATGATGCAGAGTTGTACCAATTGTGCAATATACGTGTACTAGGGTAATGACATCTGTCTCATTCCACCATCTTACCTATCCCTGTGCCCCCACCCCAACCCTTTGCCCAATTCAAAGTTCCTCCATTCTTTCCATGCCCCCTCCTCCCATTATAGATTAGCACCCACTTATCTGAGAGAACATTTGGCCTTTGGTTTATTGGGATTGGCTTACCTCACTTAGCATGATATTCTTCAACTCCATCTATTTACCTGCAAATGCCATAATTTTATTCTCTTTCAATGCTGAGTAATATTCCATAGTGTATATACCATAGTTTCTTTATCCATTCTTCTACTGAAGGGCATCTAGATTGATTCCACAATTTGCCTATTGTGAATTGAGCTGCTATATACATTGATGTGGCTCCAACACTGTAGGATGCTAATTTTAAGTTCTTTGGGTATAGACCGAGGAGTGGGATACCTGGGTCAAATGGTGGTTCCATTCCAGATTTTTTAAGGAATCTCCATATTGCTTTCCAGAGTGGTTTCACCAATTTGCCGTGCCACCAGCAATGTGTGAATGTGCCTTTTTCTCCTCATCCTCACCAATACTTATTGTTGTTTGTTCTTAATAATTGCCATTCTGACTGGAGGGAGATGAAATCTTAGATTTGCATTTCTCTAATTGCTAGAGATGTTGAACATTTTTAAATATATTTGTTGATTGATTGTATATCATCTTTTGAGAAGTATCTGTTTAGTTCTTTAGTCCACTTATTAATTGAGTTATTTGGGGTTTTTTTGGTGTTAAGTTTTTTATATATCCTGGAGATTGATGCTGTATCTGAGGTGCATATGATTATTGAACTTCAGCAATAAAGGTAAGATTTTTTTTCTATTTTTAGTTTTTGTTTCTGAAGGTACTTCTATCATAGAGCTCAGAGACTTCTGCACCCTTGAACACCTTAGATAAGATAGCAGTGTCTTCTGGTTATTTGTCCAGTGATTCTTGCTGGTAGGAAAAGTTGTGTAAATAGGTGCTGTTTACATTATATTGTGGAAATAGGTTCTGTTTCACCTCAGCCAGAGATTTCAAATTGTATCTCTCAGAGTTGAGAAAGCTTATTTGTTTCCAGTGTTGGAATGGAAGAGCTTGGAAGGCACCCTAGACTAATAAGGAAAAAGTTGAACAAACTGAAAATCAATAACTCTTCTGTATGAGAAGTAAGGCCTTAGGACAAATTGTTGCCCCCAAAATTGAGACAGGCAGATATAAGGAACAATAATTCACTGTAGCAGAAACCCAGAACAGCAACCTCTAAGGGAACCAGTGCCTGAGTAGGAAAACCTAAACTAACTGATGAATCATTAGTAGCGTAGTGTGGACAATTTGGAGAGTTAAAAACTCCATAGGGGAGGGCCAGTTACAGCCAAGTCTGGCTCCTTCTTCCCCTTCTCCAGACTTTTTTGAATTTCACTTCAATATGCTTTATCAACTCTACAAGGTTTACAGTGAAACCAGAGGGTGGGGGGATTTTCCCTTCCTCTTTTTGCTTCTAGAATGTTCTGTCATATTTCAAAATGGTTATTATCCCTTTCCCCTATTGTTTCTAGAAGGGGAAGGGAAAATAATCATTTTGAAATATGAGTGAACATTCTTTTAAACAAGGCTTGCCCTCAAGAGAAACAGTTTTACCAGAGCCTAGTCTATTGTGTTTTATCAGCACCTACCTGCAGTAACTCTAGCCTGCTCTATTTTCCCACTTGGGAGAATGGAAATATATAACCCCGGACCCCATGAGGTGTCCTGTCTTACCTAGGTGGAGAAAAAAAAAAAACAAGGAACATTTGGGAAGTTCTCAATAAAAGGAGCACATGTTCCCTAAAAGACTGGACCTAATCATTTAACTATAGAATGCTTCCCTTCCCTCTCCTTATCATACCTTATCACCTTATCACTAAAGGCCTAGAGTTTTTTTTTTTTTTTAATCTACATCTGATATCTGGCTTTCAACCAAAAATTTCAAGGCTTACTAAAAGGCAGAAGACAGAAGTTGAAGAGACAGAGCAAGCATCAGAACCAGATTTATATATGACAGAAATGTTGAAATTATTAGATTGGGAATTAAAACAACTATGATTAATATGCTATTGGATATAATGGAAAAAGTAAACAAACTGCAAGAAGGAATGGGTGATGTAAGTTAAGAGATGGAAGTTCTAAGAATGAATCTTAACTGCTAGAGTTAACACAGTTAACGGAAATGAAGAATGCCTTTGGTGGGCTTATTAGTAGAGTGGGCACAGCTCAGGTAAGAATATCTGAGCTTGAGAATATCCCAATAGAAACTTCCATAACAAAGAGAAAAAAGATTGAGCAAAATTGAATAGAATGTCCAAGAATTGTAGGACAACTCCAAAAGGATGATGCATTCATAAAGTCATCAGGGTCCTTGGCCAAAAGGCCTGACTCTAGGGTTCTTAATAGACCAGATTCAGCCACCTACCGCCTCAAGAATTTAATTAATAGGTGTGATTAAAGGAATTTATTCTTGGTTTGGCTAGACCAGGAAGACAGCTAGTCCAGAGAATTGTCTTACCTGTTTATGTAATAGCTCCAGGGTCATATAGGGAAGAAACAAATTTGAGAGCCAAGCCAAGTTGGTATGCATGCACATAGCAATTTTGCTCAGGCTATGGGGTCCTGTACTTTCCAGAGAAATGTATATGCAAGTTGAAGTTCTATTTCACAGGTCCTGCTGGTCCTAGGGTTTGGGTGCAGTTTCTGCTCCCAGCATGTGATGAAGCTGTATAGGAAAGGCAACTTCAAGAAAACATGTTAGAAGGCAGGACAACAATTGAATCTTTTTTTTTTAAATCTCCACAAAATGGGGACATCAGAAGGAGAAGAAAGAAAAGAAGGAAAAAAAATGAAGAAATAATGACTGGGAATTTCCCTAAATTAATGTTAAAAAAAACAAAACAAAAACCCACAGATCTGGAAATCTCAGATAACACCAACCAGGATAAATGCAAACAAAATAAAATACATCTATGTATATCATATTCAAACTATAAAAAGTTACAGATAAAAAAACCTTGAGAGCCAAAGGGAAGAACACTTATAGAGAAACAAAGATAAGAATTACATCAGGCTTCTCTGAAATCATATAAACATTAAAAGAATGAAGTGAAATATTTAAACCTACCACCTAAAATTCTATATCCTGAGAAATTGAGCTTCAAAAATGAAGAAGTAAAGACTTTATCAAACAGAAATTGAAGGAATATGTTTCCAGTAGACCTGCTTTGCAAAAAATGTTGAACTTCTCCCTCTATGAAGGAAAATAATACAAAAAGAAACAGATCTGTATTAAAAAAAGGAAAAGCTAGATATGGAACGAGTGAAGGTAAGTTAAAAAACCTTATTATTAAATGATCTAACAAATAGTAGTTTAAAATAATAGCAACCATGTACTTAGGCATTACAGCTCATGTAAAAGTGAAATGAATGATAGCAGTGGTACAAGGGATGGGGGAGAATAAGGAATGTCTTACTAAAAGGTACTTGTATTACTCATGAAAGGTCCTGTATTATTTCAAAGTAGACGTGGATTACTTGTATGTGCACATTGAAAACTCTGGAACAACCAGGAAAAACAGTCATAAAAGAGGTACCATTGATAGGGTAGGAGAGAAAATGGAATCAGAAAATATAAGTGGAAAATAAAAAGAAAAAGAACTAGGGCAACAAATAGAACATAGTAACAAATGTGTAGATATTTTATCACCTCAGTTGTTAATGGTCTAAGTACATAGACTAAAGGATATTGTTAGAGTGGATCAAAAAGACTGTTTTCAAGAATCCCATTTTAGAAATATATATTGAAAGTAAAAGGGATGGATAAATATTATCCTAACACTAATCAAAAGCAAGCTAGACTGGTTATATTAATTTTAGAAACAGCAAACTTCAGAGCAAGGGCCTGCTGCAGAGCTAAGGCAGCTACACTGGTCCTTGGTTGACAGTTCTTAAAATAACACTAGAAAAATTTCAGACATGTCTCTTGGAGTAGCAGATATTAGTTTATTAGAAGAGATAGATAAAAGGAAAAGGGGGACATTGTCAAGGGAAGTATCCTCAAAAATCTTGTGTAAGACAATGCAAGAAGGTTTAGAGAGAAATGATTGAATTATAAGAGGCTTAACCCAATCAGTGACTTAATCCTCTGATGGGATTAACTGGGTAGAGGCTGAAGGCAGGTAGGGTATATACTGAAGGCACGTGGTATACATTGGGGTATATATTTTATATCTGGTAAATTGAGTCTCTTTCTGTTTTCTTATCATCATATGAGCTGCTTCTCTCCATCACACTCTTCTGTCATGATCTGCCTCACCTCAAACCCCAAAGAATAGAACCTGCTGTCGATTGAGATCTATGAAACTATGATCCCTCAAATAAAAATTTCCTCCTCTACCATTGTTCTTGTCAGGTCTTTTAGTCACATCAGTGAAAAAGCTGACTAAAACAAGAAGAGTGTGCCTAGGTTCACCTCTTAAATTTTGACTGACAGCAGGATTGCCTCAGACTTTCAAGTCCCCACTGTCTTAGCCCAAGGAGGAGTGATTTGACATGCTAAAGATCCAAGGCAACTCTGGGTCACTTTGGCTCATGCTGGTTCTAACTGGAACTTGTTTTTACAGATTTTATGGTTAGGTACTAATCTTCACTATTAGTTCTGGAATCTGGCCTGTGAAAAGGTTCTAGAAGTCCCCCATTTGGGGATAACTTGTGTTCCTCTTTTTGGTAGGGAGGATCCTTTTGGGCCTGAGTTTCTTTTGCACATAACAGGTGGTTTGTTGAGGAATGCAACGTAAGTAACATACGTCAGGAGGGCTGCAGGTAAATTGCTTTATAACAGAAAGCATGTGAGGTTCAACATAGTAGGCCTTAAACTTATGCTCCCACCACTCACATCTGTGTGCTGCCTATCCATACTAGTAAATTTGGGCATTTTCTTGGAAGTTACTGATCATTTCAGGCTTTAGCTATAATTCACAAACCAATTGCATTTGGCTCCAAATTATAATATCAGTTTTATCCAATAGTTAATGGTTTAGTTCCTGATTCCATAATCAGTGACCATTCTAGCGAAAAACAGTACCAGTATTTTCAGGTAGAGGATTTATTCAAGTGTTCCTTGGTAACATTCCTTGTAAAGAAACAACAATAAAGAACAGTGGTAAAAATTATCCCAAACTGACTTGGATCTAAATGGTACTGAATATATGTGACTTTACTTCCTCTGACTCAATAATTTCCTAATTCAAAACAGCATTTTTGATAGCTTTTGTGAGGATAGAAAGAAATTATGTATATAAAGCATGTGGCACATAATAAGTATGTTATTCTAGAAAGAAAATTTAGAAATAGAGTAACTAGAAAACACAAATTTTACCCAATCTTATTTAATGATTTTTTTATATTAGGTTTCTACTTATTTAATAAGAAACAAATTTAAATAATGTTTTCATGAATACATGTGGATTCATATATACTATAGGGAATTTACTGTTTGATAAAAAAAGCAGCTGTGCTATGCCCAGGTTCATTTACAAAGCATGGTTTTTAATATTGGTGTGGGACCATGTTGCTGTTTTAATCAATTTTTTTTCCAGCCTGTTAAATATGTCCACTGTTCATTTGCTGGAGCACCAGAGATCTGTGCATCCATTCATTTTGTTTTTTTTTCCAAAATTGGGCATATAATATATGGCATGCTGTATGAGATATTGGGGAGTCAATAGGGAATAAAACAAGTTCCCAATTCTTATGTAGTATATATCCTAGAGAGAAACAGAGAAAAAATATGAAAAGTACTAATCTTCATATAGTGATAGTATGAATGAAACATGATAATATATTAACAGCAGGGCATGATAACATTACAGATAAGTCAGGCTCTGGAAGGGCTTTCAGCTGATGCCTAGATTGACTAGAAAGAAGTAGATACATAAAGAATAGAACAATAAGCATACGAGGGATAGGGAACATCCTGTGCTAAGTCCTTGAGTTGGAAATGAGACTATTTATAATGAGACTATTTATATATAGACTAATGTGCAGTTAAGTCACTTTGTTTACTTACTGTGTGAGTTCAGCATTTTAAAGAATAAATATAATTTCTTTTCCAAGTGGTGGTTCTAAACTTATGATATAGTGGTTTCTTAGTTATTTTTGAGTTTACAAATCACCTGGAGAGCTGCTGAAAATAGTTTCGTATGCTCTATCCTAGTCAGTAAGGTGAGAACCAAGGATTTGCATTTGTAACAAACTCACAGGAGATCTCATACTACCAGTCTGAGGACCAAACTTAGAGAGAAATGCTGTAGTAGAGATCAGAGTAGAGATCAGAGAGGAGCAGGGAGAGAGGAAGAGAAACATGTCCGTTTTAAAAAATGCATGTATGTTTGTGAGTTTCGTATCCAGAAGTAAAGCACACCAGATTTTTCTTTTATGTATAAAATCTTCCTGCACACTAATCATCTGAAATTAGTTTTTCTAGGTGTACAATAAAGGCAAAAATGCTCAATATTTCATATTGCTTTCATAGCATTTATAATATGAGCTTAATTTTGATATAGTTAATTAGTGAAAGATTAATGTCACTGTGTTTATTGGGAGAGGATTTCAAACATCACTGTCTTTGATAAATGTTGCAGAAAAGGTTTTTTTTTTGTTTTGTTTTTTTAGGAAAAAGGAAAAAAAAAGGTTTATTGCTTTGCTAGCAAAGAAAAAACACAGGGGACTCCTGTTCCAGAAGCTGTGATTCTGTCCATCAGTAGGAATAGGGGAACTTAAAGAGGTGATCCGGTGGCGACATTCCATGTATTCTCTGTTGGAGTTGTAATTCACTTGTTAAATTGGGAGTTATCATTCCTGAAATCTTCTGGTATCATCCCCAAAGTCCAGAGTATTTCTTTCCTATAGTAGTTATGTACTCATGGACAGATAAATTGGCCTACAATGGAGAAGAAAAGTAATCCTGTTTTCTTTGAGATTAGGGAGGAGTAGAGATCAGAGAGGAGCAGGGAGAGAGGAAGAGAAAGAAACATGTCCGTTTTAAAAAATAAGTTGCAGGGGCTAGGGATGTGGCTCAAGCTGTAGCGCGCTCGCCTGGCGTGCGGCCTGGGTTCGATCCTCAGCACCACACAAACAAAGATGTTATGTCTGCCGAAAACTAAAAAATAAATATTAAAAAAAAATTCTCTCTCTCTCTCTCTCTCTTAAAAAAATAAGTTGCAGTTGCAGAACAGCAAGGCCTATATTCAAAGCATATCCCCATTGTCAGTTTCTACATTCCATTTTTATGGAAAAATCCAATGACATCTCCAAGCTGCTTCCTAAGATGGTAGAGTTAGGGGAAGTAACCCAAAGGCCTTGTTCTCTATCAGGTGGGGTCTGAACAGTTTAAGGGTATTCAGAATGAGAGCAGTTCATAGTGGCAGATGGAAGGTGACTGGACAAGGCATATATAGGGAACAGACCATGCTAAGACATAATAAACAAGACAGCAAATTATTACTTTATGTAAACAATTAGCACAAAAGCATTAAGTATTTCATACTTCAGTCAGTCTCCGAAAACCATGAAGAAAGTAACTCATAATCACATCAATGAAAAAAAGATCAAGTTTATCAAAGTAGGAGCAAGGAATATTTGTAGGTCTATGAGATCAGGCTCAAGTAAATTTGACTCTGGAGTCCTTTGTGATTGTTATTATTAGGCATTCCCACACAAAAACCCTTCTTCTATAGCCTCTATCTTTACTTGCTTTTGATAGGGATGATATCTTAAGTTACATTAAAAAAACAAAACAAAATATTGTTTTTCCTTTTAAATGTGCACATAGGACTGTGCTTAGGCTATACTCCCCTTCCAGATATTTAGGACCAAGTTGGTCAAAACTGACCTTGTTCCTGTCCACTCAAGAGTCAGCTGAGATTCCTCAGAGATCATTCATAGGGACATGTGTGAAGCTTTTTTGCTCCTTTAGCTCTCCTCTACCAGTTGTGCCATCTGCCAGGATGGTTTAGGGTCTGGCTGACCATATGTGGATTCTTTTGGAAGCATAAGAGACATTTCCTTCTCCAGTGATCCTCTTCTTGGCGGAATTGTGCACTGATTGGCTTCCTCTTCTATAGAGTCCTCTTGATCTCCTTGATCAGCAGATTGGGTGAATCACTGAAGTTGTGAGGGGGAGGGGTCCCGTCATTCATTCTCTGGGTCCTGGCTGATCTTAGAGGGCAAGGGTCAAAATGTTGGCTGCTCTTTCCTTAGTTCTTTTACTTTCTTGACTTTGCTCAGCAAGATTTTGCAGGGTTTTAAGCACCCTACAGGTCAGTTTCAACAGTCTTAAAATGGGAGAACTATTCCCTGTTTATTTTGAGATCACAGTAATTTTTACAACAAAATTCAGTCTTTTGAACATGACTCTAAATTAGCTGAAGTTTAGCCTATTTTGGAGGCATTCTAACATAGAGTAAGGTGGGTGGCAGAGTCTTATCTCAGGTATGGCTTGGCACTTGACAAACAACATGATACAACATTAAATCTAAAACATCAATCAAACAAAGGCTAAGAGCTTTTAATTTTCTATTGGTGGAAAAAGTAGCAAAATGCTTCCATGTTTTACAACACCATCTTTAAGCAGATAAGGTTCTCCTTATTACTTTCCAAAAATATATTTAAGTTCCAATTTCAATAATCAGAGGTCTGTATGGGTTATCAAAATCATTTAAGGATAGCCTTAAGGATTTAAGGATAGCCTTAAATCTCTTATACATTTAGGAAACAGTGTTAATGATAAGAAATTGACTGAAATTCAAGCTCCCGTTCGTCTGCGTCTCGCAGACAAACCGCTGTGACTCAGCACTAAACGATCCCGCTGAAACAACTGGTCGGCCCTTCTGAACCTGCGGAGGTTAATAAACTGAGCCTTCATAGGCAGTGGCCACAGGATTGAGACGGGGCTTGGGAGAGCCAGTCAGGACCCACCCATTGCATTGGTCACCCGGCAAAGGGAAGGAAATGTTGCCATTTGCATGGGATACCACCATGGCAGAGAACTGACGTCACCAGAATGCAGCGGAGGAGATAACCGGAGGCAACAGGTGTGTAACCCCCTAGCCCTTCCTCTCCACACAGTGGGGAAACCTTAAGGGCCCCTCCAAGCTCTCCCGTGAGCGCGATAGTCAGACCGAGGGAATCAGGAGTGGTGCGGGACCCGCAGCATGGAACCCCCGGCTACCGCGCCCACCAGTGCTGACAACTGAGGTCTCTTGCACCAGCTACCAGGGGCGTGGCTACCAGAGGGCAAGCAAAATTCGCTGAGGGTTCTCAGCCCCAAGCTCCACAAACTTAGGGTCTGAGGGAATGGCAAACAGGGAGAGTGTGCCCAGTCGTTCAAGAAAATAGGGCTCCTGGGAGCTGCAGACCTGGCGTGTAGCCAGAATTGTGGTGAGCGTCACTGGTGAGCGGGGCCTGGCTAGAGGAAAAGTGGGGAAGTGACTAGACACAAGAGAAGGCCCTAGGCACTCAGGATTGGAGACCCGCCCAGTCTGGGAGGAGGAGCTGCTGCACAGTGATTGGTTCCCGCGTATTGAGAGGAGAAGCTTGGCTCGGCGGGAACAGCTCCACCTACTGGAAGAAAAGTTAATCAAACTGTAAGACTGCATTTATTAATTTTTTGGGTTTTTTTTTCATTTTCATTTTTTTTAAAATTTTTAAAAATATTTTTATTATTTTTTAATTTTAATTTTAATTTTTTTTGATTTTTTTAAAAATAAATTTTGTTTTCTTTTTTTATTTTCTATTTTTTTCTTTTGTCTTTTCATTTATTTTCAATTTCCTTATTCCCCCTTCCTTGAATTCTACCTACTCTCATTCTCTTTAGTGACTTCTTCCCTTCCATTCTAATACCTTTCCTCCCAAGCATCAAATAAATTTATAGGAGTAAACAGTAACTCAGCAGTCAAACAGAACAAGAAGTAACATGAGCAGCATGAAAAAGCAAGGAAGAAAAGGAGTACAAACAATGCAGGACAGCCTAAATATTCAGGAGGACCTAGAGGCATCAGAAAAATGGCCAAATAAAGAACTCAAGGAATACCTTAGACAGATGGAATATAATCTTAAAGAGGATATGAGACAGCAAATTCAAACAGTGAAAGAACACATTGAAAATGAATTACATAAACAGATAAAAGAAGCAAATAAGCATTTTTATCAGGAGATAGAGATTATAAAAAAAAATCAAACAATAATTCTAGAAATTCAGGAAACTATAAACCAAATTAAAAACTCAAATGAGAGTATCACTAACAGAGTGGAGCAAGTAGAAGCCAGAACGTCGGATAATGAAGACAAAATATATCATCTTGAAAAGAGTCTAGCCAACTCAGAAAGGCTGGTAAAAAATCATGAGAAAAACATCCAAGAGATATGGGATAACATAAAAAAAACAAACTTAAGAGTCATCGGGATAAAGGAAGGTATAGAGGTTCAAACCAAGGGAATGAGCAACCTGCTGAATGAAATAATTATAGAAAACTTTCCAGAAATAAAAAAGGAAATGGATATACAAATTGTCGATGCATACAGGACACCGAGCATACAAAATCACAGTAGACCAATGCCAAGACACATTGTTATGAAGATATCCAATATACAGAACAAAGAGAAAATATTAAAAGCTACAAGAGAAAGGAGGCAGATTACATTCAGGGGTAAACCAATAAGGTTAACAACGGATTTTTCATCACAGATGCTGAAAGCGAGAAGATCCTGGAACAACATATTTCAAACACTGAAAGACAATGGATGCCAACCAAGAATTTTGTATCCAGCAAAATTAAGCTTCAGGTACGACAACGAAATAAAAATCTTTCATGATAAACAAAAGTTAAAAGAATTTGCAGCCAGAAAACCAGCACTGCAAAGCATCTTGAGCAAAACACTACACGAGGAAGAAATGAAAAACAATAACCAAAACCAACAGTGGGAAGT
>NW_025999960.1:6834587-6869105 GCF_001458135.2 Marmota marmota marmota
AAATGTCTTCTTTGATATAATGAGAGCAACTAAGAACAGAGCAGGGAGGAAGAGCAGGAGGAAAAGATTAATATTAAACAGAGACATGAGGTGGGAGGGAAATGGAGAGAAAAGGGAAATTGCATGGAAATGGAAGGAGACCCTCATTGTTATACAAAATTACATATAAGAGGTTGTGAGGGGAATGGGAAAAAAAACAAGGAGAGAAATGAATTATAGTAGATGGGGTAGAGAGAGAAGATGGGAGGGGAGGGGAGGGGGGATAGTAGAGGATAGGAAAGGTAGCAGAATACAACAGTTACTAATATGGCATTATGTAAAAATGTGGATGTGTAACCGATGTGATTCTGCAATCTGTATTTGGGGTAAAAACGGGAGTTCATAACCCACTTGAATCTAATGTATGAAATATGATATGTCAAGAGCTTTGTAATGTTTTGAACAACCAATAAAAAAAATTTAAAAAAAAAGAAATTGACTTAGTCAAAGCAAACAGATAAAAGACAAGTCTTTAAATGACAGACATTGTGGCTCTTCTATGTCAGATACAGTGTATGAAAGCACTTATTGATAATCTTGCCAGTAAACTTACATAAATTCTCATTTCATAAACTTTTATATAATACTTAGACAAAGCTTATACAGATATAGTCCTCAGATGCATATGTATACTTAGTCACATATATCTGGGGTATCAACTATATTGTTATAACCTGAATAACAGTTGTTTGTTTAACCAGGTACAAAGTAATCATTTAAGACTTAAAAACATGTGCAAATCCTAATTCCTTTAAGACTTAGTTTCCCCAAGTAATAAAACCTAACAAATACAAGAAAATTATTTTGATAAGAGAAGACCAATGTTTCAGACTTTGCTTCATATCAGTACTTTCAATTTCAAATAACTTTAACTGACTGTGCTAATTATAGCCAATTTTATCACAAACACAAACTTTTTCAGATTTACCTTCTGCAAACCTTCTGTGACTTCCTTAAACAGTTACAACTTCTTTACATCCTTAGTTTTGTCCCCTTTCATCTTGGGCTCTAGCAGAAGAATATTACTTCACCAGACAAAAATGTTTTCTCATCCTGAAACATTTCTTTTACCTTCTAATTTTCTGTACTAAAATATTTCCAAACCTATAACTTTCTTTTATCTCTTTTTAGTTTCAGACCTTTTTCTTAAATTCATATTTTCAAACAACCTTATGAATGTTATCTGTGTTTGTATTTACACAACAAATTTCATTCCTGAAGAAGGATCAGACAATCTAGCATATACAAAAACTGTGTCTTTTCTCTCCCAGGTGACATTCAAGGGGTTGGAGCACAAGATATTTTTGAGCCTGGTCAGTCTTCCTTATCATTATCAAGATGCCATCAATTTTAAGTGAGGTCAGCACTGTCATTTGTACCCAGAGTCTGCTTTTGAACCTTTTTCTCATACTAGGCATATTGATATGCAATGGAGGAGGCCCTTTCCATTCTTTTCTTTAGGCTTCCTTGAAGATCCTTTTGTAGAGGCTGCCTACAGAACACATGTTGGCCTCAGTCTTTTTCTGCTCTGGGTATAGTTGTTTACCTTGCCAGTTTCTCCACATATTTAATTATCTGATAGGATACTGTTATAGCAAGAACTTCTTTGCTCCAGTGATGGATGTCCCCTGGCCAAATGAGGTGTCCTGTCAGATCTTAAAAAGGGGAGACTATACCTGTCCCCTCATCATAAACTAACAGTGCTGAAACCTACTGCTACATTCTTTGTGGCCAGCAGCTTCCACTTTCATGGGCAGAAGGGGCTGGAAGGCAGGGTAAAGGCCAGGTTCCCTTTGGCCATTTTTCTATAGCCCAGGCAGCTTTTTGGGGATTTTTTTCCCCCCAGTTTAGGGCTAGTGTCCTTGACCACAGTGAGATGATCTGTGGCTGCCCGGGGCCAGGCTGAAAAACAGATCTGGGAGTGCCAGCACTGGGTTTAAAAGATTTAAATCTTTTTGACCCCTGATATCCTTGCATTGCCTTTTGGCACCTTCAACTTAGTTCTTGACAGTTCAGACTCCTTATGCAACTACATAATTGCCTGTACATACAGAATCTATTTCATATCCTTTAACCCTGACAGAAACCTTCAATTTCAAGATTGTGTAATAATCCAGAAAAACCTTTCAAAGGCTAGATTGTGTTATAGTAAATCGTTTTAGGCTTATACCTATAGGTTGCTCATTCAGCCAAGATCTATTTGCTCAGGAGACCACTGGGCCAGTAACAGATACAAAAAAACCAAAACAGATGAGAGAGGATCATCAACCAGGACTGACAGATGGGAACCTTTAAAATAGACCTGTGTGTATAGATTTCTTCCACTTACTTTCCCTTTCTTTGACAGATCAATTCTAACTGCAAGATTGTATACTAATCCAGAAAGCTATTTGAAAGCCAGATAGTTGGAGTAAAACTTTATATTAGATAGGCTTATACCTATAAGTGGCCCTTCAACTTTACCTCTGACAGACCAACTTCAATTGAAAGACTGTACAAAAAAGAAACAGACACTACCAAAGAGCCCCAAAACCATGGCCAACAGACAGGAACATTTAAGTTCCAGCCAAGATCTTTCTCAAGAGACTACCTATAGGATTAGTGCATTATTGGCCATGTCTTAAAAGGGGCAGTAACAGATATAGGCAAAAACACAAGACAACAAGTTCTCAAACTCAAGGCCAACAAATAGTCTAGAACCTACAACAGATCAGAAGGGAGTAAGTATCCTGAGGTTCTTGAGTCCCACTTAACCATGACTTCCACATGAGTGGTACCACACTTCCCCATAAAAAGGGACCAGATGTGTGGAATCAAGGGTCTTGGCTTGCACACTGGGTGACTTATCAAATGGCCAACGGTGTCACAACTTTACTGAATTCAGTTTCCTTTTTCTCAGTGTAGACCATGGTGGAGCAACCTTTACCATTCAGGGAGAAAAGGCAGGAGTTCCCCAAAGCAAAAGGAGCTTTGGCAGCTGCTAGGATGGTCCTTCAGTCCCTCCCTTTACTCACAGGAATAGCACCTCTGGTTCAGAAGTAAACTTATCTATCTCCTAACTCTCCTACTGTTGGCTCTTAACAAGTTTGTCAGCACCTTGCATCCTTAGCATGGAATTGGGGTTCTTTGGAGAGCTAGTCTGCCCAAGAAAGTTGGAACAGGGGCTGCTCTTGTGTTCCAATTGGGGTACCAAACTTTTTGCAGTAAGTTTAGTCCTTGTTCTCGATGCCAATCCAATAAGGAGAACATGGTTTTGAGAAAAAGGAAAAAAGTTGTGTTGCTTGCTAGCAAAGGAGAAACACAGGGGACTCCTGTCCTAGAAGCTGTGATTCTTGCAGAATAGAATTTCAAGGCACATAAGATAGAGGCACAGATTTATTCAGAAAAGCAAGGAATATGTATTCAAGGGAGAAAAGTACAGAATACCTCAAGATTGAGACAGACATACTTTTGTGGTCTAGGGCTCTTTTTTTAAAGGAAATTTTGTGAGCAGTGGTCATGGAAATGTGGGTGGGGTATCAGTCTGGTGATCACAGGACAGCTTTTGTTGTGATGGCTGATCTCAGGATCTTTAGGTGGATGTCATTCATCTCTATTACCTGATCAATAAGATAACAATTGGAATATTCCCTATTAGGTTTCTGAAAACATCTCCCTTTACTTATTCTATTCTGAAAACATATGTTTGTGTATAGTACAGGACAATTTTTGTAAATAAGTGACTCTGCAGTAACTTTAAGATCCCAGAAACTTAGAAATGACTGGCCTGGGAACAAAACTTACTTGAGCACAAAAGGTATGAGGAACTTTAGCATGTGGCTTTCAGTTTAAAGCTATAGTCTCTTTTTCCTTTGTTTCCTTTATACCTTATATTTCTTCTTAGAATTTGGGAACCCTGTGGTTTTCATTAGCTGTGCCTTTGAGCATGCTTATGGAAAAAAGTGGAAAAAAGAAGGGGGACAATTAGGCTAGATCAGCTCAAAGAATTCTGGTCAGCAGGGATGCTATATGTCAAGACTGTAGTAGTTGTTTCCAGGAAGGGACTTGGTAAGCAAATTGCCTGTGTTTTGAACATCATGCTGTTAGCAGCAGGGTCAGAGATAGAACATGTATGATGAAACTAAGAAGAGCCAGCTGTTATCTATCCCTTACTATATGCTGCTGCTCTACGTGCTTTACATGGTTGACAGACCCTTTACAACTGTGTAGTAATACTAACTTCATCTCTGTTCTGCAGACAATGAAAGTGAGGCAAAGATTAACTAAGATTAGTAATTTAGGCTACCGGGCAGTGGAATAGCTGGTATTGAAATCTAGACAATTTGAATTCAATCTGACCTCTCAAACAATGTTCTATGTTATTGCCTCACATTTTAAGAGGATCATGAAGTCAAGGGTCTCCAGGATTTGTTCTGTAGTTCTGGTTAAATTGAGGTATTTGTTTATTTTTCTGGATACTCTTTAAATTATGATGCAAGGATTCTTTTTTGTCTGTGTTTTAATCTGTATGCCTAGGTGTGATATGATGATGTTCCAAATAATCTACTCCAACAGTGGCTGGAATAGCAACCAAAGAGAAATTTACATCAGTTCCTATTGTGTGATCTTGAGCAAGTCACAAAAATGTTCTGAATTTAAGCTTTAGAAGCAGAAAAGGATAACACCATGTATACCATAAGACTGGACAATTAAATGAGGATTTTCTGACCACTAACTAGATGTGTTCTATTTAGGTGTCCTTGTTCAGGTAAGTGGACAATTTATGTGTGGCATTTGCAAGAGTAATTTTGACCATAGGATTTTTCTTTACTGCTGACATTAAACTCTTTGGTTAGAAGCAAAAGCATAGAAGCCCCTAAATGACTGTATGCCAAGTGTCTTGAGATGATTGATCTCTTTGGGTTATTTTTATAGTCATGCTTAGAGTAACACTCATCTAACTAACTAAGGAGATGGGTCTGGTGACTGCCCATATCAAGCATGTATTTCTTTGCTAATAAAAGCTATGATTAAGACAGAAGAGCAATGGAAAGCAAAAGAGTTCCAGAAGGACCTATTCAGCTGACCATTCAGCAGATATTTTGTTTTCATTTTCACAAAGTGACAACCAAAAAAAATTTCTGAAGGCAACTGAATTATCTAAAATATTAAACATTTTTTATTTAAATAAATATTTTTCAGTTTCTTTCAATTGAAATATTAAAATAGATAGAACTGCATTAATATATAGAAGTAGACTGCTTTAAATATTGTAACCTGTATACTAAAATCCAAGGAAGAGAAGTATAGAAAAAAGTACAAGGGAATTATGAGTAATGAATTATTTTAAAGTTTATTGGATTATTTTCATTACAGTTGTGGCACTGACATTTTTTTTAAAAAAAGATTTAAATTTTATGTAAAGATTGAACTTCAATAAAATAACTTAAAAAACATATACATGTATAGCACTAAATCTCCATAAAATATACAATACTTTTGATACAACATAGGTTAGGATGATTTAAGGAAATAATACATATTCATAATTTTTCATCGATATCCCATGTCACATGTGAGAATAAATATATTGAATTTGCCAAGACATATGAAGTAACACTATGTAACATGCACTCAAATTAAAATATACAGTTTGAAATACATACATTTTTAAAAGCATAAAACTGTTTTTATCTAGATGTACATTAGAGCTTCTAAAGAGAAATCTGAACATTTATTACAAATAAAAGATACTATAACATCATGTGAGATACAGTCCAAAAGCTGCTAGGAAACAATTTCGACATGTAGAACATAAATTTCTACTTTGGCCAGAGTTAAAGTCTGATCTTTTTTGATCTTTAAATGAAATGGAATAATGTTAAATTTACTAACGTCTTAAAACTGCACAAAGTACTGTTGTGATTTTAAGTACTAGTTAGCTGCACAGTCCATTTCTTTTTCTCATTTATATTGATATGACAAAATCAAACACATGAACTGTCTAAAACAAAAATGTGACTTCCTTTTAAATGAAGGTATTTGAAATTCTGTAGACCAAATTATTCAAGTACAACAGACTGTATTTTATACACACAAAAGATTTATAGGAATTATGTTGTTTTACACTCACAAGCAAGTTATGAGGATAAAATACCTTTTCATGTACTTTCGAACATCAACACTTGGCATACAAAAATTTCCTTCTCTAAAGAGATGATATACAAGAAAGAGTTGTTAGCAGTTAGCTGTTTGGCATTTGTAAATGATTGCTGTTTCTAGACAATAGCAGCAGTATTGCTCACCTAGAAGAAATGAATGTACCAACAGTTTATATACTGCTACAATCTGAACCACTTCATCAAATTAGCTTAACATTACTATACATGAGGCTAAAAAATTTATAGAAAGTGACAGAATAAAGGACATTAAAATTAATCCAGAGAATAATTATGATTCTTTTTTATAGGTAGCATCTATGTCAGCTGTAAATTTTACCCATAATTTAATAGTTTGCTATAAAACATACACTATAAATTCTCTTTTCTTAGCCTGGTTATGTTTAATTATTTTATTACTAATAAGTGAAAAGGTCTGAATTTATAATTGAAAATTTACCACACCAGAATAAAAGTCAGGTATTTAGTATAATTTGCTATAACTTTGAAAATAGTAAAATTTGATAACATAATAATACTTAATTATTGTGCTGATAAAAATCAAATCACAACAATCCTGCAAACTCCCCACTGTAGTAGTGAACTATATTAGTGTAATTAAGATGTGAGATTTTTAAGATTACATATGGATAGTATTTTCTAAAATATCATACTCTCCCCCTAGCCCCTGGGTCTGTGATTATAATACATTTTAATTTTTATTGAAAACCAAAAGGGTAAAGTTGCCAACTTGTGTTTTTCCTAACAGATACTGAAGTTATAGTAAGAAATTTATAAATTTTTTGCTTGAACTAATTTCTCATTTTAGTGTGAATAATGTACAAAGTAATATTTAGATATGTACTAAAATCTAGTTCAGTAGTAAAATTAAGTTATGAAAAGACTTTAGAGGTATTCTCAGACAATTTTCTATTAAGGAACTTACTAATGCTTAGGCTGGGAACAAAAGCACAAATGGAAATTTTTTTTCCATCTATAAATATATATATTAAAAACAATCATGTTTTAAATCATTGACTAAGTTAGGTGCAATAATCAAAATTAATAGGTATGTTTACCTTGAAGAAAGATATTAATATCTTTTTTGATATCACATTCAGGCCTATATATGGACAAAAATATTTTAAATTTTAATGCAGAACAGCTCTCTACCTAGCCTCATCAGTGATTATGACCTTCTTCATTATATTTTCCTAAACCATCACATACCTCTGTTGAATTTGCAGCATATTAGGAGGATTACTATAAATAATTTCAATTGAAACCATGATGCTTAATCTGTGATTTAATAGGTAGGTCAAATAACATTATGTAAATTGTCCTACAAAATATATATTTGATTATATTTCAAATGGGATGCTTTCAAGTTGATAGTGGTAGCCAAAGGCACTGAAAACTTAAAAGGTGATAATATTAAAAAAACTTGCAAAATTCATATATTTTAATTTTAATGTATTATAAATGTTCACCAAATCTAAAATACCCTAACTGTGTAAGATTCCTTTTCAAGGAGTTATTATTTTTTTAAAAAGTTATAAATAATTCTTATACTATATCTCTCTGTCTTCAAAGATATGGAATATTATTATCATTACATAAATAACAAATAGTCCTTTAAAGGAGGAGCTGAAGGAAATTGGACAGGAGAACTGTGGCTGATTTTCCCTGGTATTATGTCATTTATGGATATAAAGTTGAAAACATCATTTTCATTTCAGGGAGAACAGGCCATGGTAAGAAAAAGCAAGAGTCTAGTTGCTTCTTTAATAAAGTTACTGTGCATCAGCCCAGCTGAGTATAAGTTTATAATTAAGGCTATATATGCAATAAGAGAAGAACTGAGGCAATATTGAACAAATCTGAAAAATAAAATTTTAAAGAGAAAACTTTACTGTTTTTCTCCCCATAATATTGATTGTATCACATAGTAGCTTATTTTCACTTTACCTGTATAATATTTTACACAGATAAGACATTTCTTATTATCCCATGTTAATAAAATAATACATTTCCCTATTAAATTATCTGCTTTTCTGGGGAAAAATCAATATTGATATTCCCTTAGAAATCAATCGCTAAAGCTCCTAATTCAAGGAAACACTGTTCTCTAAAAATCATGTTTTTTTAATAATATGAAAGGACCAAATGGAGAAAATTTTCTTGTTGAAGGATTTTTAGGGCACCAAAGTAACTGCTTAAGTACTTCTGGTGACTTAGAGTGAACTTCCTTGTCTAAATTCTCAGTTTGACAATTGTCATGGCAACTGAAGACTGAATTTATCAAAAGCCAGCTTTTCACTTAAGATATAGTACCTTATTAAATGTACTATTACAATGCATCAAACTGATGGCATTCCTAACTGGCCACAGAAGATTCATTCATGTTTTTAAGTGAAATCAGCAAGTGATTTTGTAAGCAAGTAATTTTGTATGTATTAAATATTTATTGATGGAAGGGTAAGAATTTAGAGTTCAGTGATGAATGAACACAGAAACTAATGAACACTTTGAAAAGACATTATAGAAATGCAGTAGTCAACATTTCAACATGTGATATATTAGAACCATTAATTTGTTCCAATAAAAAAAATCTCAATTTTTAGACAAGAAGGAAAATCAAACCAAGCATTAACAAACACACACACATCTCCACACATACACTCACATAGAGCCAAATCTATGTATCTTGGTATTTTTGGAAAATTGTCCGAAAAAATGTGAAAAGATGGCAAAATAAAAACTAGTTTATGGAGTTAAGAAAAAGACAATTACAATTAAATGTGATAATTAACTTAGGAAGAGTTAATAAAAAGTTAAAAAAATAAGTCCCATGATTTTAATTAAAGAAACATCAATAACAGCAGGACTATTTCTGCCACTGATTTCCTTCCTCTCATTTCAGAAATTACTGGATTAAAAGAAAGGGAAAAATAGTCTGCTAGCAGCTATTTATATAACACCAATGAAGGCACAAAAGAGTGGATTCAGAACCAATGAGTGAAGATGTGAGTTTGGCATGAACAAAAACTGACCCTGAAATACAGTTAAAGATCTGGCACTATTTGCATTTATAGTTGCATTCTTAAGTGACTTATGAATTAGGGATCTATAAAAATCTTTTCTTTCTTTCTTTGACAATAAAATATACTTATCAAAACTTGCTAGCTTATCTGTGCAAATATTACTAAAGCAAAAAAAAAAAGTATGAAAATAACCCCTAAAAAGGCCTGCTTTTGATATGTTCAAAAGATCCTGTGTAGAGTCAGTCTCTGAAGAATTTGCATTATCTGGAGAGAGAAATCAAAATGTGGTATCCAAAAGAGATAAGGACAGCTGTGCCCTCCTAAGACACTTTTGAATCTGTTGATGAAACTTTAAAAAAAATTTACTTTCTAAGAGCGGATCACAGATAAGCCACTACTCATTAAGAAAATTTAGGGTCAATAGGCTATGTTTTGACATAAAACACTATTGGACCATTTCAAAGAATTCTTTAAAAGTGTATTTATGTAATTTGGCTATATTATCATTGACTCTATTGTCACTAATAATTATATATGGTCTTAGGGGAAAAGGGGCCACTGAAGTCACTGGGTACAATATTATTTTACACTATCTCAGGAAGGAATTATTAGATTAAAGAATTAATATAAGCTGAAGAATTATTAGATTAAAATCTCTAAATTTTTTTCTAAAATTTTTGCTTATTAAAAAAAAAAGTCATAAGGGTTGCATTTACCTCCTAATCAAGTATTCTAGAATAGGAAGTCATTCAGGATGAGACTGTGGAAAGAATCAGATTAAAAGCAGGGCAGTGAGGTCACCAATTGCTGTTCTCCCCAACACTTGTTTAAATAACTAAAGGTATCAGCAACTGGTAACTATTCCACATCCGAAGCATCATTGTCAGAAAGATGATAGTTACTTCCCTTTACTCGAATGTATTCAATATATCTTCCTTCATCAGAATCTGAAGCGCCACATGTACATAGCCTGTTGTCAAAAAGTGATTCAATTTCCTCTAATTTTTTCCCTTTGGTTTCAGGAAGACAGCCATAGATGAAAAGAAGTCCCACAGCTGCAAATCCAGCATAGAGGAAGAAAGCTCCTGCAATGGTAAATAATATGTATGAATATATATATGTAGGCTTAAGTCAGAAGAGTACTCAATTTTGACATTTCTCCCCCTAGTCAATCATGTATAAGCATGGTAGGAAATGGGACTAAAAACCTGCTAACCTGGTTTACTCAAATTGTTCTGACTCTATGAATATAATGCAACATTTAATGCCAAATTCAAGAATAATAAGAATAGACCAGGCTCAGCTGTAATTTCTGCTTTGAAGCCTTTCCTCCTGTTCGTTACTAGAGGGAATTACTCCTTCCCATATGCTTCCATAGCACTATGCTGACAAGTATTATATGATAAAAAACCAAGAAGTATTATAATTATGTGCATATGTATATCTAAATCTTGTCTACAAGACTAGAGGCACTTTGAGATGGGGGAAATTTCTTTCTTATGTTGATTTCCAGAACCAAACACAATAATGACATTGCTAAATTATGCCTCAGTGGAGCACACAGGCAACTCCATCCTTCTGGTTTCTCGTGCCACAAGTCTGGGAGTCATTCTTGACATTTCTTTTATTCTCCTACCCAACATTCAATCTGTTAGGAAATCCTGTTGGCTCTATCTTTAAAATATAACCCAAAGATGACAATTTCTTAGTAAATTCATAGATATCTGTGGCTATTCTCCCTCACTACACTATTGCAATTATCTTCTAACGGGTCACCTTGTTCCTTCTCTTAGACCTTTATATTCCATTTTTTTCTCCATCATCTGACATACTGTAATGTAAGCTCTATGAGTTCAGAGAATTCTGTTTTGCTGTAAGATTATGCATGTCAGTGCAGTACAGCCATAAAGACATAACTACTACCTGTTTGTGTTTTCTCAATTTCAGTAAAGCAAGCCTGATGGATGAGATACCTGAATGCATGGCTTCTTTGTATTCTCTCCATATTTCCAAGATGGCATTTCCTTTATAATTGAATTCTTCATTTAAGTTTAAGAACCTATATTTTAACTTTGGTGGGGAACAACCAACTATAATAAAGTCCTTGCCTAATTCTAGGCCTTCAGACCAGATTATCTGTATATAGGATGGGGAAAGCAAAATGAAAGACTAATGTGACAAATAGCTGAAGAAAGGGTGTCACAATTAGAACTGGGAAGACCTGGATGTAAAACTGGTCTCAGTGTCTTCTAGATAGTCATTTAACCTCTGTGCCTTAGTTTCCTCATTAAATAAAGTAAGATGGTTTCACAGTTACTATTTAAGCGCTGGCAGTTTATGAGTCTATAAATAATATAGTCCAAATCACAAACAGGTATAGGTAAAATGGTTACGAGATACTAAAGAGAGAGACTTGCTCTTTTGTAAGTAGCAATGTGGTCTACTCGAGGGCAGAGTCTGTTGTTTGCTCATCTTTGGAGTCCCAGTGAATAGGGCAGTGCCTGAACACATTTGAGGGTCTAGAGAATTAATGTGCCCTTTTAGCTGCCAGATGGAATATACTGGATAGCAGACCCGAAAAAAGTGTTGAATTGTACAATTATACAACATAGCTTTAAACTGAATAATCATAGAAGTTAAACAACTGAGTAAAACATTTTGATATGGTAACATAATAGCACAGTAAGGGAAAGACATATTAAACTACTTTCTTAATAAATAGCTATGTTGAAAATTTCCTCAGAAATATGTCTTGGCAACTCTTGAGGAACTGTGGAGGAGTGCTGCTTAAAGAATCTGCTAAATAGAATGAGGGGCTATAAGAAGACAGAAGGGGAAACAGATAAATTGTGAGATATTAGAAAAAACATGAAAGGGTTAACTAAATCAACATATCATTTGTTAAGTACTCAGAGCCATTAACTTTTTCAGGAGCTAGACTTGTAAAATACATTTTTTTCTTTAGTAAAATTCAACTGTTTACAAATCATCAGTTCATTTTAGTATGGTTCTTTTTAAACACTAATTATAAGCTTACATTTATTTTTTTATAGCTTATACCCAAATCAGAAAATATTATGAGGTCATCTAGGATGTGAGGCACAGTGAGAAAAGTCAAGCTCCATGGCTCTGTGGAGAATGTGACCCTGAAAGTCCCATTTATGGTTCAGGACCCATACATCCTGAACCCTTGGCAGAGATTTTAAAATTCTTTTGAACTTAGTTTCCTGATCTGTGTAAAGGGGAAATAATTCCTGCTTTTCCAAACTGTACAGAATAGAAATAATGTATGTTACATGTCCATTAGAATTTTGGATGCTCAAAAATGTGATAGTCAACATTATTCAATTCTACCAAATGATTAATTAGGAATGTTCTCATAAAAATGGTGACATTGACAAGTTAGCTCTTAGAGAATGTGGCAGTCTGACTTCCTCTTCCTACCCTAAAAGGAAGCAGAGTCCTGTGTTATGAGGGCAGATAAGCAAAAATATGGAGGGGAACAGAAATCCAATCTTTAGTGAGGAGGGACAAAAAAAAAAAGGATGGTAATCATGAAAAGTAAAGTGCAGATGGTGAAACATTTTAAATTATATCAAAGCAAATCCAGTTTGGCTTTATACAATATATTTTTTTTCATGATCTTTCACAATTTTGGAACAGTGGCCTAATTAGAAGTAACAAAATCTGTCATTCTAAACTCCTATAGTTAAAAACAGTTAAATGCATTAGTAAGATTCTTAAAGATGATACAGATTCTTGTTTGCAATCTAGATTTCCAAAGCCAAAGAAAGTAAAGGACATTCTTTTAAAATACAGGACTGAAAAAAATATAAAGAATCCAAAGCAGGCAAATGTGCACACTGCCTAGACCCTACTGAGACTGGTCAAACTACAGAGGAGAGTAAGCAGGCCTACTTCTTGTCATGGTCAAATCAATAATGTAACTCACTTTCTCACGTTATTCCTCCTTGGAAAAAAAAAAGTAACAAGTCTATCACAGGACTATAAAACAGTGTAGATAATTCCTCAGCATTATTCTAAAGGAAATAAATCTTATTGGAGTTCTATATTAAATTTCAGATTAAAACAAATATTTAATATATTTATGCAGATGAATGGATAAAAAATGTGGTATACATACATAATGGAGTATTACTCAGTCATAAGGAAGAATAACTATGACAATTGCTGGTAAATGGGTAGATCTGGACACTATCATTCAAAGTTAAATAAGCCAATCTCCCAAATCCAAAGGTCAAAGGTTTTCTCTGATATGTGGAAACTGACCCACACAATAAGGGATTGGGGGGAAAAATAGTTCAGTGGATAGATAAAGGGGAATAAAGAGAAGGGAGGGGGTATGCGTAAAGGAAAGACAGTGGAATGAATCTGATATCACTTTCCTATGTACATACATAAATATATCACTGAATCTCACCATTGTGTTTTTAAATTTTTTTTAGTACTGGGGATTGAACCCAGGGGTGCTTAACCACTGAACTGCATCCTCAGCCCTTTTTATATTTTATTTAGAGACAGGGTCTTGCTGAGTTGCTTAGGGCCTCTTTAAGTTGCTGAGGCTGGCTTTGATCTTGTGATTCTCTTGCCTCAGCCTCCTGAGCTGCTGGTATTACAGGTTTGTACCACCATGCCTGGCCTTGTACATCCACAAGAAATTTAAAAAAATAAATAACTGGGTAAAAACAAATATTTATACAAATTGAATCAAGGATCATGTTTCATTGAATTTTAGTATTTCAAGAATGGTGTTATAATGCTCTCCAAGGGAATCCATTTAGCCATACATGATATGTATAAAATGGTATACTGGTGACATTTTAATGATGATTTTTAGTAATGAGCATTATTAAATGACTTATAAGGCAAGCCTTATGAATTAACAATAATAATAATAAACAAGAAAGAAAGAAGCCATGTATATTCCCAGAGTAATATAGCATTAGGATGTGTTATAGTTTGGATCTGGAATGTCCCCCAAAGTCTCATGTGTTGAAGACTTGGTCCCTACCTAATGCAGCAATGTTCAGAGGTTGAGATTTTAGGAAATGACTGGATCAGAAGGGCTTTAACCTCATCAGTGGATTAATCCATTTGATAGATTAATAATTTGAATGGACTATGGGGAGATGGTAGAAACTGTAGGCAGGTGGAACATGGTTGGAGAAAATAGGTTGCAGGGGTTGTGCCCTGGAAGGTTGTTGTCCCTGGCCCCTTCCCCTTTCTTTCTTTCTCTGCTTCTCAGCTACCAATGAGGTGAGCAGCTGTCCTCTGCTAATCCTTCTATCATTATGTTCTGCCTAATCTCAGGCCCAAAACAATTGAGCAGGCTAACCATGGACTGAAACTTCTATAAATCTTTCCTCCTTAAGTTGTTTTTCTCAGGTATTTGTTACAGGGATAAAAAGTTGATTAACACAGATATATACATATTAAATCAGGGTTATTAAATACATGTCGTACATAAATCAATAACATTAGATTAAAATATCACACAAAAAGGAGAAAAATGATCCCGAACTGAAATATTTTCTCTCTTGGAGAGTCGCAGATCAGGTAGACAAATGTGCTGACATGAGAGAAGCAAAAGCTTCCAACTGGCTATTTTTGAAAAAGGTCTGCTTATGACCCATTTAAATTTCATTTTTGTTTCATGTTTTCTCAGAAGTATAGATTCAGGAATAGCTTTGCTCTCCAAAGTATTACCATGTAAACCTTTTTTTTTTTTTTCTAATTTGGACGATGAGTTTCTATACAAAATGCTTTCTCAGGGTGTTAGTGTATATTTAGGTGTTCAAATATTTAAACATTCTCAAGAAACAACAAATAGAAGTAAATATTGTGTTCATATTTATCATGTCATGAAGATAAGTTCATGATGAGTTTATGTAAAAATCTTTAATTGCCAAATGGGACAAAGCTGAATATTCTAAATATATATCCAGTTTAAAATGCCAGTGCATTTCCTTTCCAAGAAAATAATTATTTCTAAGTGTTCTAAGTAGTGATTAGAAGAGTTTTAAAAATATAAAATCATTGGATAAATAGTACAAATTAAAAGCAGATACCAATTTAATATGTTTATAAGAGAAGGGAAATAGATTTTTATGTTTCCTTGTAATCATTTATCTACAAAATTCATTCATGTATTTATTCACTGGGCAAACACTTTTGAGTGCTTATCTGGTGAATAAAATGCAATAAAAGGACTCAGGAATATAGTTTCTCTCTAGGGATTTATGGTCTAGTGGTAGAGTGTTGGGAAGAAGGCCAGTAAGCCTGTTCTGTAACATGGAATTATAAAAGTTCCTGGAGCATGACTGAGGTGAGATGGGGAAGGGAATCAGAACAGGTTTTCTGGAAGAGTGGATTTCCACAAACTCTACCAAGGCTATGGGGAGATGATAATGAATACCTTGCATTTCACTGTTTAGATCCTATCAGAACCTATGAAGTTGGACGAACAAGGCAGAACTCTCTTTTTAAATTTTTTTTGTAGATGGACACCATGCCTTTATTTTATTTATTTTTTTATGCAGTGCTAAGGATCGAACCCCAGTGCCTCACAGTGCTAGGCAAGCGCTCTGAGCTACAGCCCCAGCCCACAGAGTTCTCTTTAAAAAAAAAAAAGAAAGAAAGAAAAAAATAATGTCTTTTCACTTAAGTACAAAGGATTTGAAACAGCTTCCCAAAGTATTTTTGTAACCCAGCTATTTCCCAGTATTGTTGTTTTTGAAATATGGTCTCCACGTTTTTCACTTGAACACTCTTGTCACAGTTGTGGAAGTACTGGCCTTAAAGAAACTGAAAGGTACAGGGCGTGGCCTGAACAGCACAGGTGGGAGGCATGAGCACAACACATCATATCTTTCAGTATTTGTGTAATTTACTTTCTGCCCTCCACTGACTGTGCTCCTAGACTTGAGTGCTTCCCTGTTACAGGGTATCTTGTTGGCCCTGCCTTCATCTTTCTATTGTTTGTTAAACTGAAAGCTACACTGTGAAGATGTCCAACTGGGGGGGTAGAGGGGAGATATTTGGGGTTACAAGAGTGGATGAGAAATAGCCATAAGCCTCAAGATCAAACCAGGCTCTTACCATAGTATGTAAGATATTCTGCTGTGTGTAAAAATGTCAGTGAAACCAGAACATTGAAAATCCAGTTTATTCCAGATGAACATGCATTTCCTGTACTTCTTGCCCAAAGGGGATATATTTCAGAATTCACAGTCCAAGGCATTGGTCCCATTCCTAAAAAATAAAAAAAAAAAAATTAAAGCTTCTGTAAAATAGCATGTAAAAATTTTGCAAAATAATAACTTTTATTTTAAAAGGAGATAATTTAAGACAATAACAACAACAAAGCCTTTGCTTACCAGGTGCAAAGAAAACAAGATATAAAATAAGGCCCAGAAGTGCAGTCCAAGAGTATGGAGTAGGGCAGAAATTGTAAGCCCAAAATACTTCTTCTGTTTTGAACTTGGTTTCATTTTCACACCTAAAAAATAAGGCAATATAATAAGTGTTTTAGGACATAGTTGGATGTGTTTGGAAATCCCTTAATGCCTTAAGATAAAGGGTACAAATGGTTTTCTTGAAAAAAAATTATTAAATATGTATGTAAGCTCATATAGAACATTTTAAAGCTAATATAATTCTAGGGCAACCCATAGAAATGAACTATTTTTTACCCATCTCTGTATAAATTATACCTTTTTTCTAGAAGAATACTATGAGTCAGTGTTCCAAATTTCAGAACCAAAGGTTTTTCATCTGTGAAATGGGGATGAGAACTCATAGGCTCTAAAGAGGTGATAGGGTGGATAAAGGAAGCAAACAGAACAGTAACAATGATTAGATCTGATTCCAAATAATCATCTGTCTCCTGCTCAATGTCACTGCTTTTCCATCAGTTATTCCTGATGATCTTACCTTCTTGTTCTATAGTGAAGCAAAATGTCCTTGGTTTATATTAATTCTGAAATTGAACTAAAATCTTTTTACCTTAATTGCCCCTAAAGATACAATTAGTCCTGGCTGGGCTCATGCCTATAATCTCAGTGGCTCAGAAGGCTAAGGCAGGAGGATTTCGAGTTCAAAGCCATCCTCAGCAACTTCTTGAGGCCCTAAGCAACTCAACAAATTAAAAAAAAAATGGGGGTGTTGGGATGTGGCTCAGTGGTTATGTGTCCCTGGGTTCAATCCCTGGTATCCCCCAGCCAAAACAACAACAACAACAAAAAACCCCAAAAAACGACTAGTCTCAAAAACACTGTCTTTGTCAACTTCTGAACCTTGACATTCAAGCCTACTTTTATTATAGTGTGTATGAACTACTTATAACATCCCACCTGTCTTGATGATTTAGATGCTTTGTCAGTCCTTTCTCTACCTCCTTTCATACTGTACCACATTCATTTTTACTTCTTAACCATCTAATTCATTGGGCTAATACTTCATTATTTATTCTAAAAGCAGAGAGAGAGGGAAAGAAAGAGAGCGCGCGTGTGCGCACATTTTATAGTTTGATGGAAGTAATATTTTATTCTAAGACATCAAACTTTGGAACATTCACTTTCTGATCACACTTTATTTCCTTACTTTTGATAAGATGAACTACAGCCAAAACTTTTGTTTCTGAACTTCCAGTATGCATTTGCTTCATTACTCAGCTCAGACCATGCCAATACTCTACTCTCTTCACTGGCCTGTAGAAGCCATCCTTCCTCTATACTTGTTTGCCATCTTACCATCTCAGTTTCCAACTAAGTGTGATATCACTAACTTCCTTCAACAACCACTTATTATAAGTTGGCCAAAGTTATAAAACTATGCTTGTGGGCTCCATTAATCTTTCATGATGATTCATCTTAGTGGGGTCCCTAATGATGCTTATTTAATCCTTTATTGTCTTCTCTACTGAATTACCTACCTATTTCAAAGTAGTCAATAAACTTTTGTCAACTGTTGTTTCTATTCAATAAAAGATTTCTTACTATCTTCTGGTCCTGAAATCTTTCCCTGTGGTTTCTAAGGAGATGGATTTGTCTCCTTGTTAAAGAAGAATTGAGGGGGGTCAGGGACAGGGCTCAGTGGTGGAGTGTTTGCTTAGCATGCGTAAGGAACCAAGTACTATACAAAGAAAAAAGGAGAACTTTTCCAAAAAAGGAGGACCTTCAGTTTGAACATAAAATTTTCTTTACTCAACCTCTACTTTTCTTTTTTGAAAATAAAAAAATCTTTCCCAGAAACAAAAAATAGAGGCGAGCTCTTCTCCATCCAGAGGTTATGTTATTCATCTTTTCTAAGAACTGCCCTTTGTGTCAATCATTTTGCATCTTATTCTTCTCCTGCATCCACTGGGGTTATTTTCCATAAAGTCTATTCCTGTCATCTTTAGTTTCTTCCTACTTGAGCCTTCCCTTCTGTCTATTACACAGATCTCTCCTATTCAAGTGTTTAACCTTCTCATATTACTACTACTAGCTCTTCCAAAATCACAGAGGCACTTCTACTCATGAACTCTACATTCTCACTTTCCTTCCCATACCCTTTCCCATACCCTGTGTCACCTGCCAGCTGACTTAGTTGGGGTCTATTTTCCTGAATCTGCTCACCAAAATGCCATCTATGATCTCTTATATTTACTCTGTGGTGGTTGATATTTCTGATATCCTTCCTTCCTTCTCTTCCCTCTTTGCTTTTTAAAGTGTTCTCTGAAGTTTTACGCTTATGCCTTCTGTTGTCATCATACCATCTAATTGTAGACTATAGTCTCCACGTGGATACCCCTTTTTAGTTTATCCTTGACTTTTTTTTTCAAGCTCTATTGATGGGGTTTAGGTATCTGTTGAACATTCACATCTAGATATCCTGCTATACCCTTAAACATAATGTGGCTACAATGAAATGTATTCTAAGAGGAAAGGTGGGGCTTCTATAACTGCAAATCATGACTTAACCACTTACTTTGTTGTGTTCATGCAAAAATTTATATGATGGGTGCTTTTTAATGTGTCAGTAATTAGAACACAATTATTGTATTTATGGAACCTTGAGTTAGATGGACACAAGCATGGACCTGTTTCCTCAATCTGTAAAATAGGTGAAAGGACTATTACCAGGCTGTTAGAACATTAAATGTTCCTATATGTGTGAGCATTGTGCATCTGCATGCTTAGCATCCTGCCTGGCATATGGTATAAGCACAATCAATTATTACTTTACTAGTGCCCCTCGAGCCATTTCTGTTTTACTTAACATAACCATTCTCTGAATTGCATGTTTTAAAATCTTGGCATCATCTTCTGCCTTTTCTTATCCATTTTAGATCCCCTTGCTTTTAAGTATAACTAAAGCACAGTGGCTGAGAGTTTGTACTCTGACACTAAATTCTGAAGGTTAAATCCCAGGTTGGGACATCAAGCTGTGAAGCTAGAATGTATGTGACTAAAGTGCTTTTCAAAGCTATGCCCTTATCTGTGAAATAAGGATTTTCCTAACACACAGAAAGATATTTTTGAGTCTTACATGACATTAATGAATACAATTTCACACAGTACAGGCCAGAAATCATAATCATATTTCTGATGGGCTGTGGATGTAGCTTAGTAGTAGAGCATTCACTTTAATATACAAGGTCCTAGGTTTAATCTTCAACACAAATAAAAAGTATTTCCTAGATACTTTCTTGAATCTGATTCTTCCATTTGCACTAATAAGCACCTCAATTCAGAATCTGAGTGCTTGTGTCATAAACCACTTCTTCTCAGCACAGTCTAGAGCAGACCTCTGATCTGCATTTCCTGATATTCATGTCCTGTGCATTCTTCTGCCCTTGAATGTGGGAAGAACCTGTGACTTGCGTCTAACTCAACAGAAGCTGGCAAAGGTGACAAGACATATGTGGTCAAGTATGTAAGATAGTAGTGCTGTTAAGCTGAACTCTTTCATTCCCTTGCGGCTTTAAAGAAGCAAGATTCTATGTTGTAGGAGGCAGAAGGCTTATTTTGGAAGGCCCCCGGAGGGAAATAAGGGCAGCTTTGACACAAAGCCACAAGTTACTAAATTCTGCTAACAAAAGTGAATAATCCCCTATTGAGCCTTGTTCTGAGTGTTGTACGATCCTAAACAGGGGACCCAGCTAAGCTGTGCCTGGATTCCTGACCCACAGAAACTATGACATAATAAATGTGTGCTATAATAGAAAATAAATATACTCTAATTATTTTTTATGCTTCTAGCATATCTTTCTTCAAATTTCTGCCCTACCCCTATCACACTATAGCTGTTCTAGCCAGTTTGCTGCTCGAAAACCATTTTTTCCCTAATTCCAACAGGGCCTGCAAAATTTGGCGATAGCTGCTTTTTGTTGTATTCTATACATAATCATATTCTCCACCTAGACTAGACTTTATTTTATGAATATACCTTCCAGAGCCAGCATCTTCTACTCATGCCATTTCCTCTAACTAAAAGCAGACTCTTAATTCTCATGCCTCCAGGGTTAGTAATTCTCTTGGGCCTCCAGGGTTAGTATAGAGCCTACCACACAGCTGTCTGAAAGCTGCTTCCCTCCATCACACTCAGTTTCATCGTCCTTGTTTATACCATTGCTCAATATTCTCCCATTTGATATAAAATCCTCCTCCTCCTATGCTGGACCCTCACCCCAGGCACTGCAGCATGACACAGGGGGCTGAGCACACAAGGTCAAACAAATGTCAGATATGAATTTGTTTTTCATTTCTACCACTGGCCAGCTGTGTAACTTTGGAAAAATCACTTAATTTCTCTGTGTTTCAATTTTTCTATTAAAAAAAAAAAGAGTCCCTGATAGAGATTAAATAAGGCGATAACTGCTTGGCACAAGAGCAACTTATAAGTGTCTGCCAAAAGAATAGACATTTTTGTATTTTTAAAATATATTATTTTCTAGTCCAGAGATTATGCTCTATAATAAATCTCCTGAGAAATAATCCTTGAATGTTAAACGAAGCCTTAACATTGACATTTGTTTGAAAGTATGAAACAGCAGTAGCAATCTCCTGATATATAATCCCATGATTGATAATTTTCCAACTTAATTTCCCCACCACTGAAGTAGTCTTTTGAATTATTAAAATCATAAGAAGGAAGAAAAAACAGGAAAAGAAAAGTAGGCAGGTATGTAGGGGAGGAATGTTCATAGTGATAACTAAAATGCACTGAAAACCTCTCTTTACTATTTTTGTTACTATCATATTTTCTTGCATGTGGTATTGCTGTGCGAATGGTAAGTAGCATATTCTAAGGTGAACTCCACTTACCCACACAGCTTTCCCTGTCTGGCTGTGCATGTTTCTGTGTGTAAAAATGGCCAAATAAACTCACTGTCATCTTTGTGCTGATTTTAGAAAGCAGTGCAGGCACTGACTTCTCAGTTGCGCACTCAGCAATACATACATGTAGCAAATGACTAAGGTGATATCATTCTTGACCTTCAAAATATAAACACTACAAATCCCAACTAAAAAGTGAAGATGTAGATTCTGATATTATTGCACAATACCCTCATGCTTTCCTGGCTTAGCAACTGCTGGTGGAAGAACATAATGCTCCCGAAAAGGAACAAAAATACTTTGACATCAGTGTGTGGGTTGAGATTAGAAATAAAGTCATGCTCTCTGATGCAGCATTACATCTTAGAGCAAAACCAAAAAATGGCACTATAATACAAAGCTGTGTGCAGGGTGCTATGGTGGACAAAGCAGTGGAAGCTTATCAAGAAGGTGACATGTTTCTCTTAAGAGTAAGAGAACTATCTTTCCTAGCAGAATGACTAGACTACTACCTGACTGTAGACCAAATAAATGGTATTTGCCTGCTCTAGTCTTGAGGCCCATAATACTTCCTTTAGTAACACATCTAGAAGGCCTTCTGTGAATGTGGAATAATTCTCTTCTGCCCACTAAACACCCACCCCACAAGCCAGTTCCCATGTAGAGCTAGTTCTTCCTGTTTCTTTTATATTATCGGTCCATCTGATATGGATAGTTGTAAACCAAAGAACTAAAGAAAGAAACAAAGCAGTGCAAATATGCAACTGCTCTTGCCACAGTCAGAAATAATAATGTTCTTTGCTTCCTACACAACACATGCTTTTTGTATTACCTCTTTATTCACTATGATGACGTGATAAACACACAGAACACTGCCCCTCTCTAAGAGTTTATAAAATACCCAGGATTTTGGAAAAGAGATGGGAGAGCTTATTATGGGAAGAAGTGATATATTTTTTCACCCATTGCAGTGCTGGGGATGGAACCCATGGCCTCACGTGTGCTATGCAATTGCTCTACCACTGAGCTACACCCCAGCCCCTATGTATTGGTTTGGGTGACATATTTCCCAGTCTTCTGTTGGGTTTACTGAACATGCTTTACTTGATAATTTATTAATGAGAACTGTGTGAGTGAAGCATGATTTCATATCCAGTTATTCATGCAGGACTGTGATTGCTATGGAAAAGATCACTAAGCTATCACCTCAACACAAATTAGCTATCCTTAAATGTTAACTCTAATAGTTCTTTACTGGTGGGAATTTATGAATAGATTAAACAGAATTTTAAAATGGTATTGAAGTGATACCTGGAAAAAGATAAAAGTATCTTCTAGGAAATGTTACTGTTACTTTTATCTGAGGATAAAATAAAGGAAAAAAAAAAGGGCAACCACTCAGAGTACTAGGATGATGTAAACTACTGCAACACAAACCTTAAGAAATTTAGACTTCTGGGCATCCTATCAAAGAAACCAGGAAAGTTACTATTACAAACTTGGCTCGTTACTTCCCACTTTCAATTGCTGTTCTGTAGGCACAGTCCCTACTTAATAACCTAACATGAACTTTTAAACTATTAACATGTACACAGCTGAATATTTATAGCAAAGTATGATTTCCTAGCTTGTGATACACACATAGACCAAGGTGAATATCTCAGCCTTGCATGATTTCCTATTGCCTAGCTTTTCTCCCTGCCCCTCCCTGTTTTTGGTTTTGTAATTTTCCTAGAGAGGATTGTCAAAAAAGGAAGTTGAAAAACAAATTGGATTTTGTTACTTACGGTGAGTTTTGGGTAAAAATAAAATATTTAGAATTATTGAGGCAATTAAATTAGTCATAATTAAATTTCAAGAGCTTTAGAAGTTTGAAGCTAAAAGCCAGTTTTTCCTTGTTTGTTTACTTATTGTACTAGAGATTGAACCCAGGGGCACATTACCACCGGGCTACTCCATCAGCCCTTGTTTATTGTTTGAGACAGAGCCTTACTTAGTTGTTAAGGCTGGCCACAAACTTGAAATCTTCCTGTGTCAGCTAAGTCATTGGGATTATTGCTCTTCCAATAGGCTGGTGGGCCTGAGATCAACTTAGGCCTCGTTGTGGGCGTGGGCAAGGGGACAAGTCTTTGCAGTGGAAGTTATCCCATTTCCCCATCCTATAAAGTCATATGTTGCCTATGCTCTGCTTCTGACTCCCTGGCTGGTCCTCTTTCCAGCTATCTGGCTTTTCACATATTTCCTTTATTCATTATTAAACCTACAACTTGGCTGAACACTGTGGTACATATTTATTATTCTAATGACACAGGAGGCCGAGGCAGGAAGACTGCAAATTTGAGACAGCCTGGGCAACTCAGCAAGACTGTCCTAAAATAAAGACTAAGGTTTTAAGATGATGATATAGAGAAGTTCAGCTTCCTGGATGCTCTGTGGCCTGAAACCAAGAAAGAACTTAGGGAACTTCTCAGCAAGGTGGGTAAGGAAAAAAAAAAAGTGGGTGGGGGCCAGCTTTACTGGAATTTAATACTGAACATTCAAAGCAGATTGGGGACTCAGAAGGTTGGACATAATAAAATAAGGAAAAATCCCCAGCACCACAGCTGCAGCTGGAGACACCAGCCAGAGTGGTCCCCTCCATGTTCAAAGTGGAGAGATAAGGGAATTAAAGGAACCTACATTTTTAGGAGGCCTGAGGCATGTCTGGGAACAGAGAGTTTAGAGATCAAAGACATTGCCCAAGTAAATTGAAAGGTGCACTGCACAATATTTTTGTGCAGGAAAGAAGCCCCATCTCTCCTAGCAGTGTACAGGGAGGAGAGTAAGGAACCATTTTGGAGATGTGGTGGAAGAGCTGGCAGCTGGGGAGCTGATTCCTGACAAACCAGAGTTTGGCCCAAAATACTTGAAAATCCACACTGCATGACATAGAGTCTGCTAAGTGACCAGGAGAAAATCACTTTTACACAGGCAACAACTGGTCATGGAAACCCACTCAGCTCTATCCCTCCCCCTTTAATTAAGCTGCTTGCAGGACTGGCTAGGAGTGTCATGCCTAGTTGTGAATTAAAAAATGCAGGGACAGTAGAGATTGAGTTTGGACACTGAACCTGAGATCTGGAAACATGGGGTCCTCAGATGATGTATGAAGTAAGAAATTGGCTCCTCCAACACACAAGTGGAATCCAGGGGAGATCCCTGTGGTACAGTCTTCCAGTATTGACTGGCAATTGCTGGGCCCTGGTGATACACTGATTTGAAATCTCCAGACCAATTTTGCATTCATTGAAGAGCAGGGAGCATACCTAAGCCCAAACCCCACCTCCAGAATTTTGCCTATAGGATTGCCTTACTCCAGCAGTCTACCTGAAGGGTGGGGCATCAAGCTCTAGATGACCTCATCTAACACTAGTGACAAGAGTAGCTGAGAATCTTTTGAACTCCAAGGAAACAATTCTTTATCTTAAAGATTTTTTTCCCCTCCCTCTTTTTTTCTTTTCTCTGTCCAATTGTGATCTTAATGGTTCATGACATTTATACATATCCATATTTGTATTTTTTCTAATTTGTAGCATTTTTGAAGCCAGTTATTTTTCATGGATCAGATTTTTGAGGACTGGGATGTATGATTGGTTTATTTCCATTGTTTTGTATTCCTTTATTTTTAACTTATGAAATTTTTACCTCAGGAGCTGGGGCTATAACTCAGTGGCAGAGCATCTACTAACATCAAATAAACTTTTCTTAATTTCAAGAATCAAAGAGAATACAATACAATAATACTGGGTGACAATAACACATCTCTGTTACCACTGGATAGATCATCCAAATAAAAACTAAATAAAGAAATACAAAATTAAAAAATACAATTAATAATTTAGACTTAATAGACATAGATATTTCATCCATCAATGACTAAATACACTTTCTTCTCAGTAGCATACAGATCCTTCTCTTAAACAGACCATATCTTAGGCTACAAAGTCACTTTTAAAAATTTACAAAAATAATAGAGATTATACCTTGCATTTTATCAGATCATAATGAAATAAAATTAGAAATTAATGATAAAATAAAATCTGCTCTATCACCAGGAAAATAATACTGTATTGAATGACAAATGGAAGAAATCTGGGATGAAATTTAAAAAAATACTTAGAGGTAAATGAGAATAGCAGCACAACATATAAAAATCTCTGGGACACTATGAAGACACTGCTAAGAGGAAAGTTCATTGGATTGAGCTCATTTATTAAAAGAATAGAAAGTTAACAAATAACTAAGTTACCCGTCAAAGCCCCAGAAAAATAAGAACAAATTAACAATAAAAACAGTCTAAGACAGTAAATAATTAAAATCAGAGTTGATGTCACTGAAATCAAAACAAAAGTTGGTTCTTTGAAAAAATGAATACAATTAATAAATACAATTGGTGAACACTTAGCCAAGCTGACAAAGAAAAAGAAAGAAAACCCAATTTACAAAAATTCGCAATGAAATGGAATGGATATTAATGAAATAGAAACAATAATCAGAACATATTTTGAAAATTTATACTCTAATAAAAATATTGAAAACATCAACAAATTTCTAGAGACATATGACCTACCCAAATTGAATCAGGAGGATATAGAAAATTTAAACAGATCAATTTCAAGCAATGAAACTGAAGATGCCATACAAACCCTACCAACAAAGAAAAGCTCAGAACCAGGTGGATTCTCAGCCAAGTTCAACCAGAACATCAAAGAACTAACATCAATCCTTCACAAATTATTCCATGAAATTGAAAAGGAGAGAACTCTTCCAAACTCATTGTATGAAGCTAGTATCACCCTGATACCCAAACCAGACAAGGACACATCAGGAAAGAAAACTTCAGACCAATATCCTTAAAGAACATAAATGTAAAAATTCTCAAATTGTGGCAAATTACATACAGAAACATACTAAAAAGATAATGCACCATAATCAAATGGAGTTTATCCTAGGGATGCAACATTGGTTCAACATACAGAAATCAATAAACCTGATTCATCACATCATTAGACATAAAGACAAGAATCACATGATTATCTCTATAGGTGCAGAAAAAGCATATGACAAAATTCAGCATCTATTCATATTCAAAACACTAGAAAAACTAGGGATAGTAGGAACATACCTTAACATTGTAAAAGCTATATATGCTAAACTCCGGGCCAACATCACTCTCAGTGGAGAAAAAATTGAAAGCCTTCCCTCTAAACTCTGGAACAAACCAGGGATGCACTCTTTCACCACTTCTAGGCAACACAGTCCTTGAAATTCTAGGCAGAGCAGTTAGAAGAAAGAAACTAAAGGGATATGAATAAGAAAAGAAGAACTTAAATTATCCCTATTTGCTATGACATGAATCTATATTTAGAAGACCCAAAAAACTGTACCAGAAAATTACTAGATTCATGAATTCAGCAAAGTAGTAGTATATAAAATTAACACCCATAAATCAATTATATTCCTATATATCAGTGATGAATCAACTGAAAGAGAAACTAGGAAAACTATTCCATTCACAATAGCTTCAAAGAAAAAAATATTTGGGAATCAATCTAACAAAAGAGGTGGAAGACCTCTACAATAAAAACTACAAACAAACACTAAGGAAAGAAATTGGAGAAGATCTTAGAAGATGGAAAAATCTCCCATGTTTTTGGATGGGCAGAATTAATATTGTCAAAATGGGCATACTACCAAAATGCATATGTAATGCAATTCCTATTAAAATTCCCATGCGTTGTTCATAGAAATAGAACTGTCATGAAATTCATTCAGAGAAATAAGAGGTCCAGAATAGCCAAAGCAATCCTCAGCATGAAAAGTGAGGCTTCAGAATATCAGACTTTATATTATACAACAGAGCTATAGTAATAAAAATGGCATGGTATTGGCACCAAACCAGACATGTAGACCAATGCTATAGAAGACACAGAGACAAACCCATACAAATACAGTTATCTCATACTAGACAAAGGTGCCAAACATACACTGGAGTGTTTCCCACCTCTTCAACAAATGGTGCTGGAAAAACTGGAAATCTATATGTAATAAAATGAAATTAAACTCTCTCTCACCATACACACAACAACTCAAAGTGGATGAAAGACATAGGAATTAGATCAGAGACCCTGTGCCTAAGAGAAGAAAAGTAGGCCCATATCTTCATCATGTCAGATTATTCTGTGACTTCCTTAACAAGATTCCTAAAGTATAAGAAATAAATCAATAAATGGGATGGATTCAAACTAAAAAGCTTCTTCTCATCAAAAGAAACAATGAGGTAAAGAGAGAGCCTACAGAATGGAGTAAATTTTTACCACATGCACATCAGAGCAACTAATCTCCAGGATTCATAAAGGACTCAAAAAACTTAATGCCAAAACAAACAAACAAACAAATAAATAACCCAATGAATAAATGGGCCAAGGAACTGAACAGATACTTCTCAGAAGAAGATATACAACAATCAACAAATATATGATAAAATGTTCAACATCTCTAGTAATTAGAGAAGTGCTAATCAAAACTGTTGTTAAGATTTCATCTCATTCCAGTCAGAATGGCAGCTATCAAGAATACAAGCAACAGTAAGTGCAATCAATCTGGAAGGCAGTATGGAGATTTCTTAGAAAACTTAGAATGGAACAACCATTTGACCCAACTATCCCACTCCTTGGTCTATACCCAAAGGACTTAAAATCAGCATACTGTAGTGAGGTAGTCACATCAGTAGCAGCACAATTGAAAATAGCTAAGCTATGGAACCAACCTAGGTGTCCATAATCATATAATAGATAAAGAAAATGTGGTACATATACACAATGGAAATTTTCTCAGCCATAAATAAGAATTAATTATAGCATTTTCTGGTAAATGGATGGAACTGGATACTATCATGCTAATGAAGTAAGCCAATCCCAATAAGCCAAACGCTAAATGTTCTCTATGATATGCAGATGCTAACTCAATAAGCAGAGGGGAGGGAAGACTAGAAGTTCACTGCATTAGACAAAGAGGAATGAAGGGAACAAAATGGGAATGGGAATATGAAAGATTGAAGAATGAATTGGACATAGCATAGCTTTCCTATGTTCTTCTTTGAATTGGAATTAACTTTCCTATGTTCTTTCCTATGATTTAATATAATAATACTTTAATAATAGTTTAATTAAAACATTATTTTTTCAAACCAAAAAAAGTTAAATTTGTACAATTTATCACTGGGCCAACATTATTTCTATGGAACAGGGTTCCATGTGACCTTCATGTAACTGCTCTGTGACAAATCTCATGATAGCAAGTTACACCATCTCTCAAGTTTCCACTCAGAGACCTGACGTTTTTCCACAATTAAGGTTTCACATTCCTGATTGTATTTTATTCCTTTTATTTGTGGATTTTATAACCCTCAATAAATAGTATAATTGCAGTAAGAACACAATACCTGCTATCTTTTCTTTCTCTAGGTTTCGTGAACCAGTATTCAGCACACTTGACACACAGTTAAATTGCTCCATGAATATCAAATAAAACAAAAAAACTTTTACCAGTTCCCATTAAACAGATCTTTGGTCATCTGACACCAATTTTTCCACTATATTGTAAGCATTATAAAAGAGAGATATTACTTGCTGTCAAAATTTCCTAAATTCTAAGAAATCTTTATGTATTTAACTCTAGTTATTGGCAGTATAAGGAGCAGCACTTTTCCATAAGGAGAGCACTGTATGATCCATCCTTGCAGGTGCATGGGCATGAATGCAGGCTGATTTATCTGTCACTGTGGGCTGCCTTGTATAAACAATGGCAAATTTTTTTTTTTGAATTCTTTTCAATCCATTCTACAGCTGCTTTTTGGCAAATGTGAGTTTTAAAAACTGTGCTCCCAACAGACATGTCATGAGTAGATGTGAATTCTCAATTGATGAAATTGATAATTTATACACAGCCTTACCATATACGAAACACCTTACTATATATGAACTCTTTTAACTCTTCTAATAATTCAAAGCAATAGCCTCACTGCTTACATCTTTGTGTACAAGAAAGTCTTTTTAAATATAATAACTTTCCCAAAATTACATAGCATTGTTAGCATTTGAAACTCACTCTGCTGTTTCCTGCTCCTTCAACACAGTCATCCTTCCAGGCCAGGAATATATGGAAACCTCTCTTTTTTGGGGGTGCTTTACTTTTCACGGAATTTAAATGGAAAAAGAGATGAGATGAAAACTGCTTAAATCTCCCAAGTTAGCATTCTTCCTAATGTTGAATGTAAATAATTCAGAAATCTGTATCCAAAATGAGTGGAATAAAATGCTGCTCAAAGGGTATCAGGAAATAAAATGAGCATCATCTTGGCAGATTTGGGCCTGTGTCCTCTGTACTGTCTTCTGACTGGGGATCCATTTTGTCCCAAAGCACACAATACAAATTAGAACAGAAAGGATGCATATATGAGCTGGAAGTTAAAATATCACGCAGCATTCTCAATAAGTAGGAAACTCATTTGAGGGCAGTAATGTCAACACTACAAATGTACTACAAGAATAACAGTATTCTAATATAATAAGAAGGCAGTCTTTCAATAATACATACTCTAAAACACTTGCTATATACTGATTTTCTCTGATATAGTCATGTCAGTAACTAAAATTAAAAAAAGACTTTTCTAAGAAGTTGCTTAGAGCATGAAAACAATATTTAAGGGGGTACTCAGCAATTACTTAAAAACACAAATTGAGCTGTTATTGACAAAATTATTTTGTAAAACCATAAACTGTAAGGTAGTTTCACATTATTTTATCTCAAATAACTACTAACGTGAAAACATTATAGCTTCACAAATTAAGCATTTTCAGGGCAATTGCCTTTTTTTCTCACTTTCTGATTTGTATAGAAACTCTGAAACACCTTACTGATTATCAGCAATGAAACAAAAAAAACTAAGATCCTCCTAAATCTAAGATGGTTTTTTCAAACATTTAAATAAATGAATTTTTGGTGTATTAAAAGCACCTTAAAATCCTTTTAATCTGTTCCTGGTACTGGTGCAAAGTAAATCATATCACTCAACCATATATTTCACCCATCTTTCTAAAGGTGACTTCACACCTAGGGAGGCCTCTGCACTGTGGAGGCTGCCCAACCTTCCTCCTCTCTTACAGCATCACTGGTGTGCCTCAGAGATTGGTACAGTGACATGTAAAGTAGCATAATAAAAGAACACTACATAAGTAGAACAATGTACATAGTTGGGGCTCAGTAAATATTTGTTGAATGAATTAATCATTTTCTTATTTGACATGTCATGAAAGCATTCCCTTAGAGTCTTCAAGTTTATTTACAAAGCAATTTTATATAAGGAGAGAATTAGTAATGCATTTTATTCTTGGCATGAACTTTGTGTATTTTGATCAAGAGCAGGTATTGAAAAGTAACAATTGTAGGTAATCGTTCCTTTGAGTAATAAATTTGTTATATAATCAAATAGATTTTTGTTGTATTCTAGGTATAAGAATACAAATAGATGAATTTAAATGTTCATTCTTATCATTTATAATCACTTATGACTAAGTGGCAAAATTATTGATACAGAAATTAAAATAAACTGGCAGGTGAGGGGGAGCTTTGTATTTCCCAACAAACATATACACAAGTGTAACAACAGAAAAGACCTATTAGAAGACATGGGTGGTATCATCCTTGGGAAGGGTCTGGTAGCAATGGGCAAAAGTGAATGGGCTTGTGTAGGACCTGAACAAACTCCGAAAGTAGTGGGCTTAGAACATTTGCCTGCATTTATAGAGGTACCTAGGAGAAAAGCTCTCAACTTATAGAAATGAAGAATATTTGCAGCAATTGAATAGGCAAAAGGCAGTATTGTATTCTGGCTGTTTTGTGAATACAGGAATTGGGAATTAAATAATGTGATGATGAACTTGTACTCTTTAAAAAAATTTTTCTTGTTAGTGCATTATGTTTGTACATAATATTTGGTTTATTTTGACATAATTATGCAAACATAATTGCTCCATTTCAGTTCCCAGTACTTTCCCTTAATCTCCAACTGTTCCCTTTCCTCTATTCTGGTTTTTGTTCTATTTATATATTTTTTTAAAAAGAAAGAAAACTACTGCTTTAGGATGAAATTCACTCTGGTGTATTTATATAGGTACAAAGAATAGCCTGATCAATTTCATTCCACTGGTCCTGCATCCCCCTCAATCCTCTTACTCTACTTCACTGATCTCTCTTCTGTTTTCATGGAACAATCCCCACCCCCACTTTTTTTCTTCTATATTTTGCACTTGCTTCTGCATATGACAAAACATTTTACATTCGGTCTTCTGGGGTTTGGTTTATTTCACTTAGCATGATGATGTCCAGTCTATCCTTTACCAGCAAATGCCATAATTTCATTCTTCTTTATGACTGAGTAAAACTCCATTTATATACATTTTATTTAGCCATTCATCTGCTAATGGGTATCTGGTCAGGTTCCACAACTTGGCTACTCTGAATTGTACTGCTCTAAACATTGAGCTGGCCATATCCCTGTACTGCAGTGCTTTTAGATCTTTTGGATATAAACCAAGGAGTGGAATACCTGGGTCATGTGCTGGTTCCATTCTTAGCTTTTTTAGGAGTTTCCATACTGCTTGCCAGAGAGTAGTTGTAATAATTTGCAGTCCCACCAACAATATATGAGTGTGCCCTCTCCCTCCACACCTTTGCAGCATTATTATTTGTATTCTTAATGATTGCCATTCTGACTGGAGTAAGATGAAATCTTAATGTAGTTTTGATTTGCATTTCTGATTGCTAGAGATGTTGATCATTTTTTCATATATTTGTTGGCCATTTGTGTTTCTTCCTTTGAGAAATATCTATTTAGTTCTTTTTCCCATTTATTAATTAGTTTATTTTTTTGAATAGGGTTTTTGAGTTCTTCATATGGTCTAGAAATTAATCTTCTAAGGAGAAGGTGGCAAAGAACTCCCATTCTTGAGGATCTCTCTTCATGCTCTTGTTTACTTGGCTGTGCAGAATCTTTTTAATTTGATGCCATAGTGCTCATTGATCCTTTGTTGTATTTTTTGTGCTTTAGAAGTCTTGGTGAGGAAGTCAGTGCCTGTGCCATTATGTTGAAGTGTTGGGCCTACATTTTATTCTGGCAGTTGCAAAGTTTCTGGTCTAATTCCTAGGTCTTTGATCGACTTTATGTTTTTGTGCAGGGTGACAGATATGGATCAAATTTTATTCTTCTACATATGGATACCCAGCACCGTTTATTAAAAAGACTCTTCTCCTTGGTATGTTTCTGGCACATTTGTTGAATATCAGATGATTATATCTGTGGGTTTGTATCTTGTGTCTTTTCTTTTACTCCATTGGTTTTCATGTCTGTTTTGTTGCCAGTATCAGGCTGTTTTTGATACTATAGCTCTGTAGCATAATTTGAGGTCAGCATTGTTATGCTTCTAGCATCACTCTTTTTGCTCAGGATTGCTTTGGCTATTCTGTATCTCTTAATTCTTCCAAATGAATTCTAGAACTATTTTTTCCTCTAGTTTTGTGAAGCATGTCATTGTGATGAGGATTGCATTGAATCTATATGGTAGTATGGCCATGTTGACAATATTAATGTGGCCTATCCAAGAACATGAGAGATACTTCCATCTAAGGTCTTCTTCAACTTTTTTCTTCAATGTTCTTATAGTTTTCATTGTAAAGGTCTTTTACCTCCTTGATTAGATTTTTTTTTTTTTTACCAAGTATTTGATTTTATTTTTTGAGGGTACTGTGAATGGAATAGTGTTCCTAATTTGTTTTTCAGCAGATTCGCTACTGGAGGATAGGAAAGCAATTGATTTATGTATGTTGATGTTGTATCCTACCTACTACTTTGCTAAATTTATCAGCTCTAGAAGGCTTCTGATGGAATTTCTTTTTTTTTTGGGGGGGGGGTTCCTAAATATAGTATCATGTCATCAACAGAGATAATCTGACTTCTTTTTCTATTTGTATCCCTTTAATTTCTTTCTCTTGCCTATTACACTGTCTAGAGTTTCAAGGATTATGATGAATTGGAAAGATGTGAGTGGACATCCTTGTCTTGTACCTTTTTTTTAATGGAATTGCTTTCAGTTTTTCTCCATTTAGTATGATGTTGGCTTCAGTTTGTCATATTATAACCTTTACAAAGTTGAGGGAAGTTTATTCTTTTCCTAGATTCTGTAGTATTTTAAACATGAATGGGTGCAGGGCTTTGTTAAGTGCCTTTTCTGCATCTGTTGAGAAAATCATGTGATTCTTAACTCTATGTAGTATCTTATGTTTATTGATTTGTATATATTGAACCAGCTTGCATCCCTGGAATGAAATCCAGTTGATCATGGTAGACTATCTTCTTAATGTGTTTTTGAGTGCGGTTTGTCAATATTGATATTTGTACATGGATTTTTTTGCTTTTGTATTCAACAGGAATATTGGTCTGAAGTTTTCTTTCCTTGATGTGTCTTTTTCTGGTTTTGATATCAGGATGATACTGGCTTCACAGAGTTAATGTGGTAGTATTGCCCCCTTTTCTATTTTATGGAATAATTTGAGGAGGATTGGTATTGGTTCTTTATTAAAGGTCTAGTAGTCCTGTTTTTTTTTCTTAGTTGGAAGGCTTTTAACAGCTGCTTAAATTTCATTGCTTGATATTTGTACAAGCTTTCTGTATCTTTTTTTTTTTTAATTTTTTTTTATTGTGGGTTGTTCAAAACATTACAAATTTCTTGACATATCATATTCCACACTTTGATTCAAGTGGGTTATGAACTCCCCCCCTCACCCCATACACAGATAGCAGAATCACATCAGTTTCACATCCATTGATTTACAAATTGCCATCCTAGTGTCTGTTGTGCT
>NW_025999960.1:6872914-6888541 GCF_001458135.2 Marmota marmota marmota
CATTCCATTATGATCAGATAAGATGCATGGTATTATCTCTACTCCTTTATATTGTCTAAGAGTTGCCCTGTGACATAATATATGATCTATTTTTGAGAAGGATCCATGTGCTGCTGAGAAAAAAGTGTAACTGCTTGATGTTGGGTGGTATACTCTATATATGTCAATTAGGTCTAGGTTATTAATAGTGTTATTGAGTTCTATAGTTTCCTTATTCAACTTTTGTTTGGAAGATCTGTCCAGTGGCGAGAGAGGTGTGTTGAAGTCTCCCATGATTATGGTATGGTGGTCTATTAGACTCTTGAACTTGAGAAGAGTTTGTTTGACGAACATAGCTGCACCATTGTTTGGGGCATAAATATTTATGATTGTTATGTCTTGTTGGTGTATGGTTCCCTTAAGCAGTATGTAGTGTCCCTCTTTATCTCTTTTGATTAACTTTGGCTTGAAATCTATTTTATTTGATATGAGTATGGACACTCCTGCTTGTTTCCGAAGTCCATATGAGTGATATGATTTTTCCCAACCTTTCACCTTCAACCTGTGTGTGTCTTTTCTCATTTGTTTCTTAAAACTTTAAAATTCTCTCCTGATTACTTCTATAATCCATTCCTCATCCATCTATCTCCATGTTTGAATGGTTAATCATGGTGTTGACTAATTTCTAACTTCATTCAATTATAACATGATAGAATGGAAGGAATTATCTCCATTTTCTATTTGCTTTGTGACCTAATTTAGACCAAGTTCCATGGTAATTAAAGTGAATTCAGTTGTTGATGGATGGAATATTCTATTGTTGTCTGTTAGGCACATTTGAGTTACAATATTTTTTATTTCTGAAGACCATTTACTCTGTTTATATCTGGATGATTTAATGGTGAGATTTGTTGAAATCATTCAATATTATTATCTTGTGTCTCTGTGTTTCTTTATATTGAAAAGGGTTTGTCTCTCATATGTACATGTACTGTTGTTTTATCTGGTTGTGGGGTAATTTCCTTAACCAGCGTTAAGTGACCTTGTCTTTTCTGATTAGTTTTGACCTAAGTCTGTTTTTGTCTGATATTAGAGTAGCCACTCCTGCTTGCTTCTGGTTTCCATTTGCATGCTATATCTTTCCCCATTCTCACTGTCAGTCTGTAGATGTCATTGTCTCTAAGTCTCTATTATAAACAACATACAGTTGCACCTTGTTTTTTCATCCAATATGCCAACCTATGTCTTTGATTAGAGAGTTTAGACCACTTACAGTGTTTTTAATAGAGACGATTTTTATTTCCTGCCAAATTTCTAATGTTTAATTCATACTTGATTGTCTTTTAATTGACTATTTTCCTAGTGCGATTTATCCCTCTGTTGGATTTTCATTTTTTTTCTGCATGGTATATTTCATTGACTATTTTATAGTATAGGCTTAGTAGTTATGAATTGTTTTATTTTCTTCTCATCACGGAAGGTTTTTATTTCATCTTGAATTCTGGAGGATGCTTTTGTTTGACCTAGTTATCTTGGTACCCATTTTCTTTTTTTTTTTTAAATCTTATTTTTATTTGTTTATTTTTATGTGGTGCTGGGGACCGAACGCAGGGCCTCATGCATGCAAGGCAATCTACAACCCCGGTCCCTGGTACCCATTTTCTTACAGGGCTTGGTATATTTCATTCCAAGCCCTCCTGGATTTTAGGGTCTGGGTTGAGAAATCAGTTGAAATCCAAATTGGTTTACCTTAAAATGTAATGTGTCATTTTTATTTTGCAGCTCTTAACATTATATCCTTATTCTTTATATTAAGCATTTTCTTTACAGTGTGTCTTGCAGAGGATTTTTTTGATCTTGCCTATTTGGGGTTCTATTTGTGTTCTACTGGGGGTTCTAGTATCTTGTGTTTGGATTTGTATCTCATTCTTAGGATTTGGAAAATTATTTTTTTATTTCATTGAAAATATTATGCATTATTTTAGATTATATTTTGGTGTTGCCTTCTAACCAAGATATTCTTGATCTCTTAATATTATCCCAGATTTCCTGAATATTCTGGTTACAGTGTCTTAACATCTTTTCTTTATTATCAAATTTTTTTCAGATTATATACTTGGTCTTTAAGGCCAAATAATTATCTTCAATGTAGTCTAATCTATTGGTGCTGCTTTCAATTGAAGTTTTAACTTGATTTATTGATTCTTTCATTTCCAGGATATCCATTTGGTTCTTTTTCAGAATCTTTCTTTAGTTATATGATCTTTTTTTCACTTTCTGTACTTTCTAAGTTCATTCATTATAACTTCTTTTAGCTCACTGAACATTTTAACTGTGAAATTTCTAAACTCACTCAATGTGTGTACCCATTATCAGTACAACTTTGAGAGAAGACACTAAACAATATTTACTAAAATCATTCAGAGTAAATTCATGTATTACTCAACCTTAGGAAAAACAACAACTTGTTGACAGAGTTCTTCACAGTTTCTCTAATCTAGGAATAAACTTGTAGTAAAGTTCATTTTCTGGCTTTCAAGGCACCTAGTGTCCTCCTAATAAATCTTCCAGCACATGCATGGCAAAGCAAATCGGGCCTCCTAAACATAAGAAGCCTAGAGAAGGATCCCAAGAATGGCAGGTTCCAGAGATAGGTCACACCAGAATCTGAACCTGTATTCTTGTGCGGTCAAAGTAACCATGGTCCAGGAACTATGCCTAGAAGTAAGGCTAAAGTCTCTGGATATAAATAAAAAATCTTAGGTGACAATACAAACTCTAACTTAAGACATATGGTACAGGGCAGATTTTAAAAATCCTGTGTTTTACTTGGGTGCAGTTTTTTCCCCAGAAGACTCTTGGAGGCTGATAATATGTCCTAAAGTTCAACCTGATAAGGGAAAGGTGTTTCTCAAGTACTAAAATGTACATTCTAAGTAGACTCTGGCATATATACAAGGAAAACAAAATCCAGAGGTGGGGCTCAGAGATGGCTGGATCAGTGTAGTTACCCTGACCAGAGTCATGGAAATTTAGGAATAGGGAAACTTCAGAGACAGAATATTAAGCTGCAGAAACACAGCCTTAGTGAATGAATCATTCTTTGTACTATCTGTACTCACAGGGTTAAATATCTGAATTCTCTCTCGTAAGATGTGCAAAGATTATTTTCACTATAGTAGTGAATTGAGATTTAAGTGAATGGCTTACTCAGAACTTATTCTTTGTCTACTTGTTTTGAACCCAGGACCTTGTGCATGCCAGGTAAGCGTTCTACCAACTGAACTATATCCCCAGCCCCTGTTTACTTGTTTTTATTTTTGGCAAGTGGCCATAAGAGAGCTATACATGTCTCAAATCAGAGTCATAGTTAAATTTTTGTATGGAATAAGAAATTAAAGCCCTGTAATGTAGTGAAAACAAGGTACTATAGCTAGGTGTTAAGAAAATCCTCTGATATATACAGTAAGAGTGACTCAGTCTCCTTAAAAGCTAGAAGAAATGCAGATGGATTTGGGTATATGGCCAGTTTTGTACAGAGGTTTTAATATATAAGACTTGCAGTGTAACAATCTGAATGCTGGCTTACCATTTATTAGTCTACCAATGGCCTTAAGTTATTTACCTGAAACTTGGTGTCTTTATTTAAAAATGCTTATCATGAAATAAAATCATTTTTAAAAAACAGCAATTACTGTTTCTATTAATAAAATGCATATATCATGCCATCCCTAAGGACAGAAAACAATATTTTTTCATAAAGTTTTATACATTACAATATTCTCTTGTGGATATATTTCCTACAGTAGAGGACATTTTTCTTTCAGCTCATTTATTTATCTCAGGCATACTATCTTCTTGTCAGTCTTTTTAGAACATTTGAACATCTTTCTTGACTTCCTCTTTAGTTATTATTAAAAAAAGTTCTTCATGCGATTATGAATAATCTTACTCTTATTCATATTAACTAATGTCAGCATTCTATTTGAACCATAATGATAACTTTTCTATTTACCTTTTGGCACTGGGGATTGAACACAGGCATGCTTTACCACAAAGTTTTTTTTTTTTGGAACAGGGTCTTATTAAGTTCCGTAGGCAAGTCTTGTACTTGTGCCTCAGCCTCCTGATTTGCTGGGATTACAAGCATGTGTCATTGCATCCATCATAATGATAAATTTTGGTACAAAAATGAATAAATAGCAAAGGTTAAACAAGAGGAGGCAGCCTATGATAAATAAATGAAATCATGATGTTAGGTGAATGGATATACTTTGGAGAGGTTTATATACCCTTTATTGTCTAAAAATTGAAAGGGGCAAATGCACAAGTGCATTGATAATTCATTGTTATTTGCTAGTCACGAATCTATCAAGAATGGAGGGGTATTATCACTTATGAAACACATAATACAAACTTCACTAATACTAATATAATACATAGTACTGTACTGTCAATTCCATCATAGAAATTTGGCCTGTGTATGAAAATGTAGTAATTTATGAATATCAAGAACAATTACATAATGAAATAATAAATCTCCATTCCATATATATTGGGGTATATATTAAAATATACTATACTTCTAGGAGACTTTATGTATGTCCAAATTGACCAGTATGACTTTCTGTATGTGTAAAATCATTAGGAGCCATCTAAAATGTGCTAAAATACCCATGTGGCTATATAGGCTGGTAATGATATAATGTTGCTTATGTTTTTGATAAACACAATTAATGGAATTAAACCAAAGGGGTGAAGGATCTCTACAACAAAAACTGTAAAAATACTGGTGAAAGAAGTCAAAGAGGACACACACACACACAAAACCTCCCATGTTCATGGACCTAACAATCTTTATTGTTTAGAATGTTCATACAATCCAAAGTCATCTATAGACTCAATGTAATCCCTATCAAAATACCAAAAGCATGTTTCACAGAACTATAAAAATAGAATCCTGAAATTTGTATAGAGCCAGTAAAAATCCAAAATACTGATTTCTATTGGAAGCAACTCAAAATTAAAGCTGTCCTTCAACCTGAAACTTCCAGACTCAAACTCTTGGCTATTCACCCATGTTTCTGTCTTGTTATCATGAAATAATGATTCAAGGTATTTCCTTCAAGTTCTTTTCCCATACATATTGACAAATACAGTTTGTGTTTGTATTTGTGTGTGTGTGTGTGTGTGTGTGTATATGCATGCACAAATAAGATTAGGTTCATACTTTAGTTGTTTTATACCTTGCTTTCATTTATTAAAATTTGTCATGCATATAAAGAATTTATAAAATATCTACATATGTTAAAGAATAGTAATAAGGTAATCAACAACTCATTTAGTAACCAGGTAAGAACTCTTGTAATTAGGTTTGAGGAGTTCTTTGTGGACTATTTTCTGATTGTATCTCTTTCCTTGGTCCCAGAGATAATTACTATCCTGAATTTTATGTAAATTATGATTTGTTTTTCTGAATGGTTATACTACCAATAGGTACATTTTGAAAATGTGTATTTCTTTGTTGTGCCTGGTTTTGAATTTATTGCAATGGAATATTGTGTACTTTCTTTTATGACTTCATTCCTAAATTATGTTTTTCAGATTTATACATTTTAGACATATCTCAATAGCAGTGAAAAAGAAATTAAAAAACATTTTTAAAAAATTATCTGCTAATCAGGTTGATAAGTGTTACTTCATTATGGTCTTAATTTGCATTACATTTATTAATGAATAATTTGTGCTCCCTTTTCATGTATTTATTGACCATTTGATTAAGTGCTTTTAGAAAGTGTCTGTTCTTTCTATTTTCCAATTGGACTGTTTGTCTATTTCTCACTGGTTCACAGTAACATCTAGGTATAATGTAGATCAGGAATGCCTGCAATATATAAAATGATCCACATTAAATGGGTAAAAAAGTAAAATTAATTGTAGTAATATATTTTATTGAATACAATGTCTCAAATATTTTCACTTCAACATGTATTCAGTAGAAAAATTATTAAGGAAACTTGACATTTTTTTCATACTATGTCAAATCTGGTGTGTATTTTACATTGAAGCACATCTCAATTGGGAAAAGTCTCACTGCAAATGCTCAAAAGCCACATATTTTATGTGTCTACACTTTTGGCAGTGCAACTCTAAATCCTAAGGTTTTGCCAGGTATATATATTGCAAATGCCTTCTTTGGTGAGGACTTCTGTCTTCACTTTTTTTATGGTATCTTTTCATGAACCAAGATTCTGAACAGTAAATAATCAAGTATGTCTATATTTTCCTTTATGGCATTTTCCATTCCTGGTTTCAAAAAAATCCTTCATCTTTCCTATGTCATAAAGATACACATGTGTGTATCACATGTGTGTACCATATTATCTATTAAAAGTTGTTCATAATTTGTAAATAGTACAATTATAGTGGAAAATCCAATGGAAAAACAAGTTTCTTCCAGATGGTCACACTGGTAATGCCTGACCAATGCCCAGCAAACTTGTATTGTCCCTCTGCTGCTTTTTTTTCCATGAAAAATTTCCCATCATTCTTGAAGTTTGAGTATTCTCCCTGTTGCAGACGTTTGAATACAGTAAATTTTCTATTATTTCATTTTGAGATTCAGTGATTTTTTTGAGAAACCGACAGACTTTTACTTTCATTATTTGAAATATTATTTCATTGTGCACAATTATAAGCTGATGTGCATTTCCTTCAGCATAGTGAGGATAGAATTTAGTTCTTTTTTGAAGAAATAAGGTGTCAGTCTAATTGCTCTTTCTTTGAAGATAATATCTTTTCCCACCCTGATGAGCTGTTTTTAAGATTTCCTCCCTTTTTATTGTTTAGCAGTGTCACTCTAATGTGTGTAGAGTGGATATCACCTAACTTATACAATTGGGGTGCTTTGGGCTTCTTAATGTCACAGATTAAAAAGTTTTCATATGTTCAGATATTGCCTCTTCTTCATCTGTCCCATTTTCTCCTTCTTGAATTTTGATTCGAAGTACACCAATGGCTTTATCCTATCCTCTCTTCTACCCTGATTTCTTTCTTTCTCTATGTCTGTTAATTTTGTACAGGATAAAATTTTCATCTTTTTTCCAGTTTATTAATCCTATGGATTCAAATCTACTGATAATTCTATATAATTGTTTTCAACTTAATTCATTATATAATTCTTTTCTAGACTTTTAATAATTTATAATTATAAATCTCCTTAGTCTCTACTTAATGCTTCTAAAACTTGAAAAAAATTTAAAACATCTTAATCATCATGATTTTATTAACTTCAATATTTGTAATTTTTTTCATCCCAGTACTTCTGCTTTGTATTTCACAGATTTCTACTCATGGTCCCTAGTTCCCTTCTATATTTTGTGATTTGCACTGTGGTCTGAACATTTTCTGTAGAATTTTGTCTGTGGAATGATTTGTGGCATGGACAGAGGTTGAAATTTCCAGAGAGTTTACATTTACTGTTGCTAGACACCAGGAGGGTGCTCAGAAGAAGAACCACGTTAGCATAAATTTTAGTGGAAGGATTTTGACACATAGGTTGAGACCCATGTAAGTGCTGACTTCTGGTTTTATGTTTTTGGGCTAGGGAAATTTCTCCTAATCCATGCCAAGGATGAGAAAGAAAAATTTCCTTGTTCCTTTATGCATGGGGGCATTTTTCTTTTTTAATAGCTTTCTCTTTTATTACCATAAAACTAATCTTTTGATAATATACAATCCAGTGAGTATTCACATAGTTTTGTAACTATGTTCAATATTTAATTTTAAAACATTTTCATTACATAAAAAATAAACTCCAGCCCCATTAGCAATCACTTTCCAATTGCTTCTCTCTCCCCCCTTTTATGGACATTAATATAAATAAAATCATACAGTAAATGACTTTTTGTAACTGGATTCTTGGCTTAAAAATATTTTCAAAGTCATGCTTGGCAGTGTTTATGTTTTATTCATCCACACAATGCAGGGTGCAGTCTCTGACATTCTAATTTTAACTTGAATATGACTATGTAACTAAATTTGGGCCAGTGGGATTCAAAGAGAAAGAAGGTATAATACTTCTTGGTCATTTCCTTTGCTTTCCCCCCATTCCCATGGACTGGCATCCCATGGGTTGGCACAAGGTCTTAGTAAGTTCCTTGAAGCTAGGTGGAAAGTATAAAATCCTATGGACTTCTAGAAATAAAGAGGAAACCTCAGTCCCCGATAACCTAATGGTGGATGACACTAAATCCCTGGAATATTACATGACTGAGATAGAGTTTACATGTAAGTTTGTCTGTTTGGGATGGTCCTTTGGCTCCAGTGGTTTAACCTGTTAATTAATACAAGAAGAATATAGCATCATCATGGGGCTAGGATTGTAGCTCAGTGGTGGAGCATGTGCCTCTCTTATATGAGGCACTGGGTTCAATGCTCAGCACAATATAAAAATAAATAGATAAATAAATAAATAAATAAATAAATGAATAAATAAAATTATTGTGTCCATCTACAACTAAAAAAATCATATAAAATAAAAAAATATAGCACATCAATTTTACCATTTGCCTGCTGGATAGTTTTCAACCTTTTTTTTTTTTTAAATAACAATAATGCCGCCATGAACATATGCATCTTTGACTTCCTCTAGGTTACTTCCTTATGGCATATTTCTAGAAATGGAGCTGCTTCTTATAGCACAGCCTCTTGAAACATATTGCCAGATTTCCAGTTAGGAATATGATTTGTTTTATTTTTGACATCACTGTACAGAGTGCTTTCTGCTCATTTTTAAAAGCTTTAAACATAACCTAAAAGGTGCTATTTGAAAACTTGCCTAGGGTAAATAATAGTAGGTAATGGACAGTGAAAACTGTTCATTTTATTATTTGCATAAATTCATATGTTATGAAAGTAGCACATCTCTGAGTGATTTAAAGTGAGCATACAAGTATCCCTGAGCCTGTCAACTGGGAAATAATGGTAAAAATTGCATTATGTTTACAATATAATTATCTTTAAGTATGATATAAAATGCTAACATTTTTAGCATACATTGAATTTATTTTGAATTTCTGACTTGCATTTCCTGAGCTATAATTATAATGTTATTTTCCTGTTTCAACTCAATAATTTTCTCATTTATATTGTAGTTCTCTAGCACTATGGTCTCTAGCAATATGGGAACAATATTTAAGTGATGATTTAACACAAAATCAGAAGCTAATCTAATAACCCATCTCTTCTAAAGTAGCTAAATATTTCACTCAGTTTCACATAGATTATGAAGACAACTGCATCTCTTTCGTTGTCTCATGCTGGTAACTTTTACTCTGTGAAAATGATAACTATAAAGCAGATAACCTAATTGTATTCTAAGATGAAAATACACAAACATATACTGAAAATTAATTATAGTTCAACTCATATATTCCATCCATGAAATATAAAAGCTATTGCTTTCATTAAAAATAACTTCTAACATGATTTTTATTCAGAGTTGTGGGATTTGTTCTTCAGCATGCCCCCAGTGGCCCTACTTCCTGAAATGTCCTTGTGAAGCGCCCACTAGTCTGTGCAACCTATAGGATATTGTGGAATGATGACTTCTGAAATGAGTTAACAAAAGGCATTGTGGCTTCTGTATTTCTTTCTCTTGGATCACTAGCTCTGGGAGAAGAAGCCTTCTGCCATGTTATGAGGGCACTCAAGCAGCAACTCCAGGAGAATTCCCCATGAAGATAAAGCAAGGCCTGTTTGACTACAATCTACATTAATCTGCCAGGCACATGAATGAGCCACCTTGGAAGTGGATCCTCTAGCACCTGTTAAGCCTTCAGAGGCCTGCAATTGCCATGAGACTAACTGCACCAGAACCTATCAACTCAGCCATTCCCACCCAGAGAAACTGAGACAATAAAAGGTTTACTGTTTGAAATTTCTAATATTTTGTTACATAGCATGGATTACTAATACGAGGAATCTAAAATATTAAATGAAGATCAGTTAGCCTAAATAAAAATCTGAATGCCAAAGGAGACACCTCAATTCTTACCAAATTAAAATCTAGAACCCCAAGTAACTTCATCTAAACATAATGACAACACATTATGCATCAGAGAGCCCTTTAACTTCTAACCCATTGAATAACTGCTTCCCTCCTGGGAAGTCCTCTATTCCCATCTACTTCTGTTGGCCTCCTTGAACAGAAATGTGGAGACCCTGCCCAGAAAGACCCTGGCTGGTGCTCTGGCTCAGGATGGACTCACAGAACATCACCTCTGGTCCTAGTTTTTTTCCTGAGCTTTCAGGACATTTCTCATGGCACCTTAGCATAAATAAACACCTCATATTTCTTTATTACTAAATGAAACTCAAATACATCATAAGTTGTCCTGAAATAAATCAGTGTAATGAACAAAGGTGCTGCTTGTTTTCAAACTATATGCAAGTCCATAATCTTTGTCCCATCCCATCACTTTGGGTAAGGTAGAACCTCCTTGAGAATCACTATTCTGTTTTTTAATTTTAACATTAGTAACCTCACTGTACAATTTTACAGGGACCCACCAGAGGAATCTCCAAGATTATAGTAAAAGTGTTTCATTTCTATTAGAACTGGAAGAGTAAACTATATAAAGGAAAAAAGTATAAGGGCTTAGAAAGAAAACAAAACTGAGGTTTAAATAACAGCTGGGTCAAAAAGATTGGACAAATGTCAGTGGTAAAAGCAACTAAAAGCAACTGAAAAAAAGGAAAATGCATGTCAGTGAGATACAGCAATGGGGTGCTTTCAAAATTTGGGCCTGTCATACAAGAATGTGTACTGAGACAAAGCAGGGTAGATGGAATCATGATTTCACACACCTCAGGAAGAATCCTGTTGGGACTTACAGCTCATCCGTGCAGAGAGAATCAAATTTATAATGGGAAAATTTGCAACCTGTCAGAATTCTTTGAAGTAAGAATTGCTCCCCATCTTTAGTGGAACAACTGATATGTGCAGACAACATTGGTGCCCACCTTTGTCTACAGTTTCATGATAAATATTCCTTGCTGAGAAAATGTATACATGACATTTATTGTGATTTAGTTGGATCCATCCCAATCTTCTGGGTACATGAAAAAAAAAAAAAAAAAAAAGCAACTCTACAACTGCCATTGAGCTTCCCACACGGCTAATACATCTTTAAATCTTTGGTAGTTTTGCAAAAAAGTAATTGGTTCCAACATGCTCTGCATGAAAACTATAAATAGAAGACAACTTGTGGCTAAAATCTATTCTGAGAGTGATACAAACAGAAATGCAACTTATGCTGTATAAGAACTGGCAGGGCTATTTCCAAGGTGACCTGAAAGAACTGAGGCTTCTGTAGTAGCAAATTCACAAACAATACACAAAATGCATAGCCATAAAGAAAATAGAGATGTGCTCTAGAGATGATGAGGACCTGCTTAAGAGGGGCTTGTCTCAAGACCTAATCAAGGGTAGGATACAAAAATGGGGAAGTTTTCCATTTTAAGATTATGTAAAAAGTCAAGTAGCTAAATAAAAAGGCTGGGGGTAGCTCAGTGGTAAAGCGCATGCCCAGAATGTGTGAGGCCCAGGGTTAGATTCCCAGCAGTGAAAAAAGAAAGGAAAAGATTACAACACCAGGAAAGTTCAATTAGTGTTAGGAGAAACAGGACTAAATTGGTAGTAAACAGACTTTACTTTTCTTGTTCTAAACTTGCCACTAATAGGTTTTATGAGTTTTTATCATATCACTTCAACTGTCTGGAATTCAGTTCCTCATGTCTAAAACAAAAAAGGCTGAACTAGAATCCAGAATTCATGAGTTCATGATTTTTTGTGTAAAATCAGATCACTTGAAAGACCTGGAAAACTAAGTTGAGAAAAATTCTTAGGTTGCTTGGAGATTCCTTAAGAAAGCAAGCCCTAATCAACTTGTAATGTCTGCCAAGGCAAGACACAGTGTTATAGTGGAGGAATGGTCAGATTCGTGCATATTTGCTATGTGCATATTTGGACTCAGTCACCTTCAAGGACTTGTAACTATAATATTCTATAATTTATACACTGAACACAAATAACCCAAAACAAATCAACAATCTCAATAAAACTACATGTTTTTTAAAAAAGCAAAGAGCTTGATAAAGAGCAGAAGGGAAAATTGTTTTTAAAGGCTATTAACTTGAAGAGGTAAAAATGACTATTTAAAGCAATTGATGTTCAATTTTTTACAAAAAAAAAAAATTAGAAAAAAAGTAAACTCACAGGTAGAGGTTCTAGGTTGGATAGATAAAACTCCAAAATCAGGATTGGAGTTTTATAGCTCTGAGATATTAATTGTCACAGATAAAATACCAATAACTTTATGAAATCTCCTTGCACTTTGCCTTCCAAATCATTACAAAATTCCAGATTACTAGAGCAGAGTTTTAAAAATTATATGCTTTGCAACTTAAATTTGAACATAAAATCTGTAATAAGAAATAGAGCTGGCAACTGACTGGCACATTTTTAATCAGTAGAATTGCCACTATTGGGGAGATCATCAACCTGTTCTCAATTGGTATCAATTAACACAAGCTTAATTAAAAATGTACATCAATCTGAAACAAAATAGAAATGATTTAAAGTAATTTTAGTCTAGAAGACATTTACACACTCATAAAACATATCTAAAGTACCTTTGGATGATATTGTGATAAAATCTAATCCAAGGTACTAAATAAGTGAAACTTGACTGTATTTAAAAGACATAACTTCTTCAAGGAAGCTTCCTTATAATAAAATGGACTGAGAAGAGGATCTTAAGGTACTTTAGATAGCATACACAAAGTTAATATCTCAAATTTGAGATTTCTCCAAAATGCTTAAATTATTTATAGTACAGGAAACATATTAGTTACTACAAATGTTTTCATACAATAACACAATCCAGATAACTAAAAATAATTTCAGAAGTTGAAGCTGCAAACCATCCATTTGTCAAGGGGTAAATAAACAAACAATGGAGTGTTCATACTACACAATACTGCTTAGTAATGAGAGACCTGAACTATCGATATATTCAACATGAATCTCCAGAGAATTATGCTGAGAAGAAAGCCAATCCCCAAAGGTTACATTCTATATATTCCATCCATTCATGGCTTTTTTTGAAGACTAGGATGGCTAGAAGACCTGAGCAGCCTGACAACTCATTTGCTTTCAAAAGTAAACTTAAAGCTTTTTGAATTTTGCTTCGAAAACAAAAAGTTCTTCACCATGAAAATCTTCTTTGAAAGACATCGCTAAGAGAATATAAAGCCAACCCACAGACTAAATATCAGTAATATGTATATCTTTCAAAGTACATTGAATTTCTTTATATTCTCTTAACAGTGTCTTTCAAAGAGCAGAAGATTTTCGTGTTGAAGAACTTCAATGTATTTTGAAAACAAGAGAATCTTTCCTATGATTAATGGGGTCCACAAATGGTACTTGCTAAAAGTAGAACTATTTTGCCCTTTGAAAAAAGCTAGAAAAATATAATTTCGTATGGTATGAGTAATTCTTAGAAGTCAACTTATGGAGCATTTTAATCACTTATTGGTATAATACATGGAATACAAACTATACCCATCATTTTAATTGTGCAAGTTACTGAATTTTGACAATGTATTGACCTAAGTAACTACCACCATAAATGACATATTGGACATTTCCATAACACCAAAAAGTTTCTAGTCAATAATGGATCTGTTTTTGGTCAGCAGAGGTTGGTTTTGCTTTTATAGAATTTCACAAGAAGACATCTACAGTAAAGTTACCAGGATGTTGATCATATCAGTAATTCATTGGTTGGTAGTATCTAATTTTTTTGGCTGTATCATAATTATTCATTTACTCATTGAAGTAATATCTGGAAAGTCTTGAATTTGTCTATTATGAATAAAGCTTCTATAAATAGTGATATAGAAATGTTTGTTGGAAACATGTTTATATCACTTGACTAAATTTTTAATAGTTGGAACTACTGGGTTGTATGGAAAATATAGGGTAAACTTTTTAAGAAATTTCCCAACTGTTTGTACCATCTGACATTCCCATTAGCATGGTGCTTGACAACTTCATCAGAGCTTGGTACTGTTACTCTTTCCCATTTTGTCTGATCCAGTGCATGTGCTGTGGCTTATCACTATGATTATGATTTACATTTCTCTGATGGTTAATAATGTTCAACATCTTTTTCTACCCTGAGTTAGGGATTAATCCTATGGGCACTCTACCAATGGACTACATCAGTCCTTTTTATAAAAGACAGGGTCTTCCTAAATTGCACAGGCTGGCCTTTATTTGCCATCCTCCTGCATCAGCTTCCCTCAGAGCTGGGATCACAGGTGTACACTACCATGGCCAACTCGTTCACCTTCTTTCTGTATTTGCTATTTCTTTATTGTATTTTTTCAAGTGTCTGTTCAAATATTTTGGCCTGTCTGTGCCTATTTATGATTAAATTTTAAGGACTCTTCATTCACAAGGTCCTTTGTCAGATATATGTATCATTAATATTTAGTCTGTGGTGTGGCTTTATTCTCTTAACAATGTTATTCAAATAGTAGAGGATTTTAATGTTGAGGAACATCAACGTATACATTTTTGTTCTTTTATTGTTTATGCTTTTAGTGACCTGTCTCAAAATTTTCTGCCCACCCTCAAGGCACAAATTTTCTCCAAAGTTTTCCTACACAAGTTCTATGATTCTAGTTTTTATATTTAGGTGTGATTTATTTTGAGTTATTTTTTGTTTAGAGTATGAGGTAAGGGTTAACTCCCTGCCCCCACCCAGGTAGAGACCCTGTAGCATTAGCACCATTTGTTGAAGAAGAAATCATCCTTTCCTTATTGAATTAAACTGACATCTTTGTTGAAAATCAGTTGGCCATACACAAATGGATTTATATCTGGAATGTATTCTATTCCATTGATGTATAGGTGTATTCTACTAATAAGATGTTGCTGTGATTATTGTAACTTTTTAGTAAGTCTTCAAATAAGTTAAGGCAAGTCTTCTTTTACTCTTTTAAAAAGATTTTGGCCACTCCAGTTGCTTTGGCTTTCCATACAAACTTTAGAATCAGCTTGCCACTTTAAAAATTGCCTGTTGAGATTTTGATTATTTGAATGAATAAATCAATATGAAGAGAGCTCATATCTTCACAATATTGAATTTTTTAATCTGGGAACACTGTATATCTTGGTTTAGCTCTTCTTTAATTTCATCAGCATTATTTAGTAGTTTTCAATATAGCAATCTTGATAGTTCATGCTAAAATTATCTATAAAATATTTCACTTGTCAATTGTAATAGAAATAAAATATATTTTTGTACAATGATCTTTTTTTGTGCCTTGTTACATTTACTTAATTGAACTAGTAGGTTTTTTGTAAATATAATGTCAGTTGAAAAGAGCGGCTCTTCCTTTCCAAACAAGATGCCTTTATATATATATAAACTATATGGCATATAAACTATATGGCATATATAAACTATATGGCATATATAAACTATATGGCATATATAAACTATATGGCATATATATATATATATATATATATATATATATATACACACACATACATACATACAATGGAAT
>NW_025999960.1:6897158-6899948 GCF_001458135.2 Marmota marmota marmota
GGGCGATTTGCTGAATACCCTGAATTACCCTCCGTGCGACAAATCTCTCGCGTTTGAGTCCCCGTAGCCGATCCTCGTGCGATGGAAATCCTTCCTCCAGGTTCCGGAGCACCCCACTATTGCTGGAAATTCCTAACAAGATAGCCTTTAGCCGTCCTGACTTGTCATACTCCCACACAGTGACGCAGCACACGGGGGCAATGCATTCCCCTCGCCGCCATCTCCCATCTAGTCTTCTGAAAGTTTTTTTTTCATGAATGGATGTTGAATTTCATTAAAAAGGCATCTACTATGATGATCACATGGTTTTTCTCTTTTATTCTATTAATATGATAAATTACATCTATTAAATGATACACTGCTTTATATTGCTGACTTCAATTTAAGAATTTCTGTGCCCCATATTAAGAGACATACTGAGATGTTTGTTAGTCTACAGTTTTCCCTTCTTGTACTTTTTGTAAAAGTTTGATAAGATAAAACCACTGTTACAAAATGAGTTGGGGAGTCCTCCTTCCCCACTCTACTTTTTTTCTAAAGGAGTCTATATAGAATTGACATTATTTCCTTCCTTAACCATCTGGAATAATTCACAAATGAAGCCGTGTAGGTCTGGAGATTTTTTTTGTGGTGAGATTTTTAATTACCTGTTTGGGGTTTGAAAGAGATCTGATGATTTAGCTTTCCCATCACTTTCTGCTCCAGGTTGGGAAATTTTGTTATAAGAGCTTTCATCCATTTCATCAAAGTCCTCTTTTTAAATTCTAATAGTGAAGACTTGAGTCTTCTTTCTCCCTTGATAAGTCCAGCTCTAATATAATCTACTTTATTATTTTCTTCAACAAATAGCTTTTAATTTCATTTTGATTTTTATTTATTGCTTTCCTATTTTGATTTTGTTGATTTCTACTGTATTATTTCCTTCTTTCTACTTACTTTGGGTTTATTTCTTTATTTTCCAGTACTGTATTGGTTGTCTGTCAAAATTTTTGATGCTGTAATTTCATTTTTATTTTCTTTAAAATGTTTCCTATTTATCCCTGTTTTCTTCTTTGTAACAAATTATTTAGAAATGTGTTGATTAATATCTCAATATTTGGACATGTTTTGTGAAACTTTAAAATGCAGATTTCCAGTAAGCTCTGTTATTAAAGAAATATATATTTAAAATTTTTATGTTGTTTGAATTGGCCACTTACTATTATAGTAATAAACTATTCCTCCTTATCTCTGATGACATTCCCTATTCTAAAGTTTTGTCTAATATTAAAAAAAACAATGTTCACATTAGTGTTTGTAAGAAATGTTTGTTCATACAAATAAAGATGAGATCATTATTTAAACCATATATATCTATATGTTTAATTTCTTTTCTAGATAGCAAATGGCTGCATGGTGTTTTTTTAAAATCCACTTGAACACTCTCTACCTTTTTTTTTTTTAGTTTCTATGTCATTTATATTTAATGTAATTTATTAAAAAGGTTGGCTTAAATTTTCCATTTATTTCTTTTGTATTTATCTCATTTGACTTTTGATGCTTATCTCAGTCCACATGCGAGGCTAGTACAGAATATTATGGATCAGTTACCTAAAAGCACAGAAATTTCTCAGGGTTCTAGATCCTGAGAAGTCCAAGGTCAAGACATCAGATTTGGAATCTGATGAGGGCTCTATTTCTAGTTCATGAACTTTTCATAGTGTAAAGTTATTACTTTCTTTAATTGTCCCATTCATGAAGAACCCTTGATAACCTGCTAATCATCTCCTAAGGGTCCCACCTCCAAATACCCTAACATTGAGGATAAGTTTTAGTTTATGAATTTTGGGGAACAGAATATGAACATTCATTCTAAAGCATTACTCCTTTTCTCCTTTTTAAATATTTGTTTTGGATTAATTGCATTTTTTTCCCCTTGGATTGTACTTCTTCCTGCTTCTTTCTTTTATATATATATATATTTTAAAAATTTGTCATTGGTCTAGGTCAGTATTTGTTTTGACACATTAAATTTTCTTTTATTGTAAGTATTCTCAATTATATTAAAAAGTACAGAGAACAGTATAATTAACCTTAATGTATCCATAACAAACTTTCAATATAATACAGATCCAATCTTGTTTCATCTAAATACCCACTCATACCACCTCTCCTGGATTGCTTTGAGGCAAATTCCAGGTTTCATATTATTTCATCCGTAATGATTTTAGAATGCATTTAAAATTACAAAACGTTTCTAATAGTATCAGACGATTATTGTTCAGATTGTTTTTTCAAGCTATTTTTCAGTTTGTATGGATCAAGATTAAAATTACAATCCATTCTTTGCCAACTGTTTTCATCTGAGTACTAGGGGAGGAAAGTACTTCAGGAAGATTTAAAAATTCTGCCACTATCATCTCCAGTTCCCAATATGGCATCCATTTGATTTAAAATTTAAAACAGTCATTTTAAAGATGCAATTGGAGTATTAATAAGATTACTGTACACTACAAAAGCATTTTTAAATTGCAATTTCCATTTTCTATTGAAAAATGTCATGCTTAGAAACTGTTTCAAGCCTACACAGCCACAACTTGGATTGGTTCATACTTGGAAATTTTCAATTTTGGATGATTTCCAGTAGTAGGAGGGATTTCCTATTATTTTATCTATATCATATTGCCAAATTCTATAAAGTCATAATCCCATTTTATAAGAGGAAGAAAACTACTCATGAATAGTCCTTTAAGTTTTATCTTTATTCTATTTGTGTGTGTGGAGAGAGAGAGAGAGAGAGAGAGAGAGAGA
>NW_025999960.1:6899973-6919383 GCF_001458135.2 Marmota marmota marmota
TAAGAAAAAAAAAAAAAAAAAAAAAAAAAAAAAAAAAGAGAGAGGGAGGGAAGGGGGAGGGGAGTAGAGTAAAATTAACTTAAAATGTGAAATCTAGGGCCAGGATGACAAAACATTAATCAACCATTCTGATGCAGATTTGTACTGCTGGAGTTTTCATGGAACTGCTTTACCTTTCAAGGAAATGAACTATAGTTGTAGGTAATAAATGTAACAGTTTATGAGGAATAAGCTCACTGAATATACTTACAGACTTACTCATAATTTCTTTTTGTACTTTGTAAAACCTGAAGTTTTTCTAACTAGAGATTAAAGTGAAAATACCCATTCCCTTAAGAAGACCTTAAGAGGGCTTTAGCTGATTTTCATTGTATCAGACAACATACCAGCTTATTAAAGAAATATAATAAAATTCTGCCAGGTGCACTGGTGCATACTTCTAATTTTAGCAGCTTGGGAGGCTAAGGCAGGAGGATTGCAAATTTGGGGCCAGTTTCAGCAATTTAGCAAGGCCCTAAGCAACTAACTTAATTTGATACTGTCTCAAAATAAAAAACAAAAAGGGATATAGGGATGTGACTCAGTGGTAAAGTGCCCATTAGTTCAATCTTCCTCCCAGAAGAAATAAAATAAAATTCTGATAATACTAAGTACTATAATAATTTTATAAGATTTAAGGAAAATAAATAGATGACAGTGGTTACAAAGCTAAATATACTTTACATGAAAGTTGAACTTTTTATTCTAAAATACTTGTGTATTTTAATTCGCCAGTAAGATATACAATTCTAGTCAGTTTATCCGGCTAGTTAAGGCAAAAAGATTTAATGGATTGTGGAACTTGGATCTATAAAGAGACCCTTTAAAAATCAACCGTATGAATCATTTTCTGGTACTTTTTCACTCAACTATCTCAATCATCTCATATGGAAATCAGGATTTAGTGTTATTAATTTCTTTCATTCTAAAGATGAAAAAAGTAAGGGATCAAAGAGAGAGAAAACACGACCTGAGGCCAACTCTAGTTAGCTGTTGAATACAGACAGGAAATCTGTTGGCTCCAGGGGTTACCCTCTTTCTGTTAGGCTAGAGCTAAGCTGCCCATTGATTTTGGACTTCCTGGACCTTACATACTCAAACATGAGTCAGAAATAGAAAAAGAGGAATCAGAAGAAGACAGAGAATACTGCTGTACTGAGTACAATGAAGGTCTGGGTCCTTATTGTTAACTAATGTCATTTCCAGTATAAATTGTTCAAAAAAAACCTCTGGCCCTCACATGACACAAAAACATCAGGAAGGCCAAAAGTAAAAGATTATTTGTAGAAAAAACTAGAGGACTGGTAAGCTGGAGCATTCTTTCATTTTCCCTAATTACTACTCTTTCAGTAATATTCTCATGTACTGAGAGACTTGTACATGCTACACACAATGCCAGCAGAGACACTATTCCCACTTTCTCTTTAGAAGTTTTTAGTTTGGGCAAGGTTAGAGGAAAACAGGTAAACAAATAACCATAACATAACATCAGAAAATAATTATTTAGTTACATACAATGGACTAGGGAGCAGTTCTATTTAAGGGCAGGAGGGAAAGGAAAGGGTATTTTGGAGGAATAGTTGAAATGTATCTATGTATACTAGCTACAGTGAAATAATTCTTAAGTTTTCAGTCTGGGAAAAACAACTAACTTCTATTTTAGTTAAGTTTTAACATAGTACAACATTCTGTAAAAGAGAGCCAACTGTAAAATAAACGTAGGCAATATCCAAAAAAAAGTGGATAAGTAAATTAATTTATTAATGTTTTAGAGGCGATGATGCTTTGACGCCATAGATTTCTGAAATATTGCCCCTTCTGTTCTGAACATTCTTTTTCTTTAACAAATTTCACCATTCTTACTCAATTAGCTATTCTATAGACCTACAATGTTCACAAAATCCTAATAGTAACATTTAAATCCATGGGGCACATTATATATATATTCTTGGACTGATAGGGAATTGTCACACTAGAATTTTCCTACTCCTTTTTAAAAAACCTGGGGGTTTATGTATGGATTTGGTCCATTGTTATTATCACAGTTCTCAAATTAGCACATATATTGATATCCTACAGAATAAAATAGCACATCTTTTAGAAATGATGTTTTCCTTTTCTCAATGAAGAATAAGAGTTGTTGGGATGGGTTGTCCAGAAAAATCAAGGATGCATAATAAAAACATTATAGTATTGCTATAGTTTGGATTTGGACTATCCTCTAAAAGTCCATGTGTTAAAGGCTTAATTCTGAGATGTCACTGTTGGATGGTGCCAGAACTATGGGGTCTCATTTGTGGTCCTCAGGTCATCGAGGGTGTGCCCTTGAAGGGGATTGTGCGACTGAAGCCCCTCCCTCTTTCTCTTTCACTCTTTAGCCAAGAGAACAGTGATTTTGGTGTACTACACATTGTGTTCATGATATGCTGCCACAGGCCCAAAATAATGGGGCTAATGATCCTGGCCTAAAAATTCTAAAACTGTGAGCCAAAATAAACCTTTTCTCATAGGGGTGGAAAGCTGACTAAATCAAAGATTAAGATTAATATGGATATGTTTTAAAGTATAAAGGAAAATTTAGATTAAATTTACAAATAAAACACTAGCTTGGAAGACAAACGTATAAACATCCACTTTGATAGATCTCTTTGGGCTATTCTGCCAGAAACTCAAATGTCTGTCTTCATTCTAGTTAGGAATTGGAAATACAGTGGTGAAAAGCAATGCTTTAACTGAATCCAGAATTCTAAAAATTACCACTTTAAGAGTATGGAAGACTTTAATAAGAATCCATAGAAGGCCAGGCACTGTGGTGCACGCCTATAATCCCAGTTATTCTGCAAGCTGAGGCAGGAGGATCGAAAGTTGGAAACCCACCTTAGCAACTTTGTGAGACCCTATCTCAAAGATGAAAAGTAAAAGGGCTTCTGAAGTAGCTCATTTGGTAGATAGAGCCCCTGAGTTCATACCCTAATATTGCAAAGAAAAAAACTGTTTTCATAGAGGATTAGATACTTTAAACTTGTTTTGTATGGAATACTTCAGGTATGCTTTATCACTGCCTTTTATCTCTGGCAAATAATGATTGACTGTAGCCCTGTTTCAATTTAGGATAGGCTGTGCCAGCCTAGTGGTGGATCATCTGCTTTACAGGTGTGGGCTGTCAGTAACTGCACTGCATCAGTTCCTCATTTAGTGCAGAAAACAAGCCCTGTCTGAAATGCAACAGTTAGTTGCAACTACAGGATAGGAAACATTTATAGAAAGCAGTTGAGAAAAGCAACTTATGACTGCTAAGGGCTTTAGTGAAACAAAAATATAGAACTTTTCATCTGTACTCATAAAAGGTTATTTATACACAGTAGATCATAAAGCATAACTATCACTTTTTTCAGTTTTTTTCAATTTTGCCTTTATTTATTTTTATTTGGAGCCCGAGGTATGTTTATTTGGTGATGGAGAGTACAGAATTTCCTCATGAATTAGTTGTAGAGGTTTTTTTCTTTTTAAAATTAATTTTTTAATTTATATATGACAGCAGAATGCATTACAATTCTTATTACACATATAGAGCACATTTTTTTATATCTCTGGTTGTATATAAATTATATTCACAACAATTCATATCTTCATACATGTACTTTGGATAATGATGTCCATCACATTCCATCATCATTTCTAACCCCAATGCCTCCTCCCTTCCCCTCCCACCCCTCTGCCCTATCTAGAGTTTGTCTATTCCTCCCATGCTCCCTCTCCCTACCCCACTATGAATCAGCCTCCTTTTATTAGAGAAGACATTCAGCACTTGATTATTTGGAATTGGCTAACTTCACTTAGTATTATCTTCTCTAACGCCATCCATTTACCTGTAAATACCATGATTATATTCTCTTTTATTGCTGAGTAATATTACAATGTGTATATATGCCACATTTTTTAAATCCATTCATCTATTGAAGGGCATCTAGGTTGGTTCCATAGTTTAGCTATCGTGAATTGTGCTGCTTTGCACATTGATGTGCTGTGTCCCTGAAAGATTCTGTTTTTAAGTCCTTTGGGTATAGACCGAGGTGAGAGATATCTGGGTCAAATGGTGGGTAAGCATAACTATCTCATCTTCAGCTTTTTATGTATTTCAAAAGCATATTTAAAAACTATGCATATACCAACTACTAGATCTGTTAGAAAAACCTATTCAAAGCTGTCCATTAAACCAGGATTCTGTCAGTATTCCTGGGAGCAATTCAAAGAGAGCTCTTGCTCAGCAGAGAGACATCCACCACAGGTGAGAAACTCCCACAGGGAAGGCTGACCATGTTCTCAAGAGCTGCTCCCTGAACTAGCTTCCAAGATAAATATTCCTTAAACTTATCCTGGCTCCCCTGATTTTTCTTCACAGACTTCTCTAGTTTCTCCTTTTTTGTCCTTTCAAATTGGACACCTTTATGACCACATTCTAGCTCTGTGATCTCTACAAATGCTTCATTTACTTCCTGCATTTTGTGCTGCCACTAAGCTGCCTGGGGCCACTTTAGTGACCTTGTCAGCTGTGTGATCCCTTCCCTGTTGCACCTAATATATTGTGATATCCTAAAACTCTTAGTTCATGGCAGAAAGAAATAATAAAATGAAAAAAAATCTTAAACTTTAACTGAGCAAAAGCACTGAATGTATACAGTTTCTAAGGCCAGTTGGCTTCCCCCTTGTCATGTATTCCTCATGTTGAACGGTTGATGGTGAAACTTCAGCGAATTCACAGGAAAAATATTAAGATCAGTAAAAAAAAATTCTATATATCTTCTTAAATTTCTAGTTAAAGTTGTAGTTATAAATCATGATCAAAGTTATAGTACTAAATCAAGAAGTACGCAAAAATGTTCATTGCTACCAAGATATCAGATACAGTAGTTATCTCCACAGGGAAGAAACTGCTCTGGACAGTACATTCTTTCTTTAATGTTGCTAAAAGTAGCTTCTCAGACAATGGAAGCACACATTTCTGCTTCTAATCACTTTTGAAATTCTTCAATTTTGTCTAAGTGTGCTAGTTGACTTTCCCTATGTTTCCGTAGATATACCAAGCTTTGCTATCCAATCTTTGTTATAAACATAGTTTTTGATCAATGTTTGTTGAACAATTAAAGGCAGAATGAGTGTAGATAAGTTTCATATGAATGGAAACTACAGTTTGACAGGACAGATGTAGAAAACAGTTTCAGAAGTTACTGACCTATAAAATGTGGACTTAACTCTGCTATGCCATTTTTCTTCATCCCTTCTTCTAAGCAGAATTTTGATCCCCTAATTCCTAAGCCACAGATAATTTACAAGTTAAAGAGGTCTGCATAATCAGGTACTTCCCAAAAGATCAGAGTTAAAGTAAATAAGATGACATTCACTGTCAATTACAATTTCAGTCTTACCCAATAGAAAGCAAATCTGTGTACTTCTATGAACATCCCATTTTTAATGATTTGAGGAATTTAAAAGTCTCTCCTATAAAAAATTACAACATTAAGAGTTTTTTGAGGGTAGAAAGACATAATTTTATAAATATTTACAGTCCATATCCCATATATGAAATATTTTGCCCTACAGCTAGCCACAAACATTTTTCTTCAAACTTTCCAATAATTTTAAGTTCCTAAAAGCCAGGTTGGTTTCTAGAACTCACATACTTTTCCTAACTCTTTCTCAAATGTCCTTGATTCTAAGCACGACACAAAACAAATACTTTTCTTTCTTCATGTATTTGTAAAAGGAATATTCATTTTGTTAAAATAATTTTAGTGAATGCTTGTGCAAATGTTGCTATTCTATGAGATTATAAATCTTAGGAGTGATGTCTGAGTCTTTTTAATATACTTTTTATAGCATGTAGCACAATATCAAATTTCAATGTTATTAAATGACTCCATAAAAAAACTACATTTCCAAGTGTAAATGCCATGCCAATGTGAACAGAATTTAAACTGTTATAAAATCCAGCCTGCCAATAATTAAACATGAGAATATAAATATTTATGTATTTGTCCATGCAGAACAGCTCTATATTCAATTTTCCCCCTTCTAGTCATATATCAAACAAGTAACAACAAAAAATATTTTTATATATCTTATGTTTTAGAAGGCACTAGGGTACATGTGCCTCTAAAATCAAAATTAATCCTTAGAGCTACTTAAGATTCTCAGACAAAAAAAGATGGCACTCATCCTCACGGAGGACAAGTGAAGATACACTAAAGAGTATTTCAATGAACTCTTTCTAGACACATGGGTTGTGACAGTTTCCAGGCTGCCATTTTGGCATTATTTTGAAACTGGGAATTGTGACTGGTACTGATTCATCAGTGTATATGCAAATTGTGATAATCCAAGGTTTGTCATTGCACAAACTGTAGAAGTTTTAAGCCCAAATTATATATAATGAAAAACTATTTGATGTATAAAGCTGGCACTAAAATCAAGAGTAGAAAGGATCTGGATACCAAGAGTTCACATAAGCTGTCCAGCAAAAAGCATAGATATTTGGATATATAAAAGCATTATTTCTGTGTTATAGCAACATGTATAATTATCTAAGTGTCTGTGTCAAAATATAAAACATTTAAAATTGTAGCAACACCCTTATACATCCCTTGTATTAATAAACTTCTGAATGCCTTGCTTTGTGCTATATTTTTTATTCATAAATTTATTCCTTTTTCCATCAGAATTTTACTTGCTAAATCCCCAAACCATTCTTGTTAGTCCTTACTTAAAAACTTTAACCTCTCCCTATTCCCTGTAGGAGTGTTCACAAACCTATGACGTTTGGCAACCCCCTTTGAAATTGTTCACCCTTGCTTTGGCCTGTACTGTTGCTTTTTAAGTAATTTTTTTAAATAGTTTTTTTTTAATAACCTAAGGAAAAGTTTATGCCACTTCCACAATGCAATCCAGTTTATCTTGCTTTATCAGCTCCAAGGAACAGATCATATAGTAAAAAAGCATCGAAATCCCAGTGGGATTTACAAATACCAAGCATAATTTCTTTATCACCATATAGTTCTATTACAGGTCAGTTATAGTTCTGTTCCACATTTTGTACATGATCAAAGATAATGGAACACCTTTTATTTTGGGACATGGCCAACCTTACAGCAGAGGGAAAAGGACATGGCACATTTTGGTTTGAAACTCTGAGTCTTACACTTGGCTCCGACATGACACTGACTGGTTCCACTTGCACACTAAGACTAAATGGACTGGGGAAATATAATTGTTCCCTGGAGAGTGGCAGCAGATATTCTCAAAAATAACAAAAACTTACCAAGAATAGCAGATAATTATAATAAAAATGGAATGACAACAGTGTTATGAATTTCTAGTCGTTTCCTGCCCAAATGTTAGAATCATGCTACAGCCAAATTTCTTTCCCCTCCATATATTTGGAATATTTAGAGAATTCTTACTATGTGATTCAATACTGCATCATGTCCCGGTATCACATGGAGCCATTCACTGAAAATCACTGCCAATATGATTTCCACATCTATGACATTACACCTGAAAAATCCAATTAAATTCCTAAATGTAAGATTTTGATGATGTGATCCAAAGTCAGATTTCTAGTATCAGATCTAGCCACGTATTTGCCTTCTTCTATTTCCCATTGCTTCACCTGCAGACTTTTTGACAACTTATGATAGCTACAGACTTCATCTCTGCTTACAGCATCTTCTGTTGCTTAGTTGCACTAATATTTGATGAACCAATATTCACCACTATGATCCTATATTAACTACTCACATGCAGTTCAAGCTTTGGCTTGTAACCTTCTAACAAAAGTCTTAGAGTCTTCTTTAATCTTTAGTAAAAAAGAACTCATAGATTACTTTTCAAAAGGAAGTATGAACTGAAAAAATTTTTTAAAAAATGTAAAAGGAACATGGGCTGACTGGAAATGTAAGATTTTGATAAAAATGGAAATTTTAATGTATTATGAATATTACTACTTTGGCTAAAACTGTTATAAAAGTGATTATTATTATCCACAAATGTGTGGGTTCTCTGATTTGTTTGCTTTGCAACATAATTAAGTATCAGAATCTGCAATAGAATCATTAAATCCAAAGGAGTTTAAGTTTCTGGACTTGAAAAAATAATAGGTCTAAGACATGTGATCTCTGAAATTATTATAGATAAATGAATCTTTTGGCAGATACTATTATAGCTGCAGATCTTAAAGCAAATAATCTAGCATAATGACTTTGATTCCAGCAAAAACATGGAAGAAAAGTATTTAAAATGTAAAATGGATTAAAATATTCTATATTAGTCTGCTTTCCTATATATAAAAAGTAAGCTTGCATATATTAATTTTGAATTCTGATGGCATTAGGAGCACACCTGGAGGTCTTTGTTTGGTGATTCTTCTCCCCTTATACCTATATTCAGTATGGGTTGGTTTCCAGGTTTCACCAAGGGAGGTTAAACTTGTTGTCAAGGTGAGCTTTGCTCTAAGATGTCTAAAGAGCTGCGTGTGCACTGAGGTATCCTAGTTTCCAGGCAATCCCTGGGCCAGGTTATATCATACTGTCAATAAAAATAATTAGTAAAAATTATAAATACCTGTAGATATGTATTTATTTATTTGTGGGGCTGGGGATTGAATGCCAGGCCTTGTACATGCTCTGCAAGTGTTCTACCACTGACCTATAATCCCAGGCTCTGACATATTTGTTTATTAATGGTAAATTTCCTTTTCTAATATATCTCTCTAAAAGTTAAACAACAACAACAACAACAACAGAGGTAATGAAGGGAAAACATCTCAATTTTTGTTGTTTGGCGTCATTTGTAATATTCTTGGTCATATGCTATTACCATATATTTATTGCTTCTCTAGTATACTGGGGATTGTTTTGAGAAAATTTGCTGAATATGTCTTCCAACAATTTTTTAAAGAGTAATTTTCATGTAGCATGACCATAAGCAATATTTAGTATGCAGTAACACACTTGAAAAGTACATGGCTGAATTTTATAAAAACCGTTTTTAGGGTTTTAAATACTCTCAGTAGCTGGGCATGGTAGTGCACACCTGTAATCCCAGTTACTCAGGTGGTTGAGGCAGGAGGAACTCAAGTTCAAGGCCAGCCTGGGGAACTTATTGAGACTCTGTCTCAAAAAATAAAGAGGGCTGGGGATGTAGCTCAGTTACAGAGTGCCCCTGGACTCAATCCCCAGAAATGCAAATAAAAATAAATAAATAAATAAATAAATAAATAAATAAAATTTTTAAAAAATTAAAATCTAAAACGGTCTTAGGTAAGCACAGACACTCTATGTTAATTAAAATTCTATTACTTTCATTTTTTCTTTTACATGTTTCATTTCTTAAAAATAAGTATGAATGTAGAAGAGGTAACTCAAATGAAATGATTAGAATATAATAACCTCTCATTTGGAACTATGGCTAATTTCAAACTTTCAAAATTTTAAAATTATTGATGTATACAAATTACTCAGGGTTTAAAAACACTGCAGGGCACAGGTATTGGAATTTCTATCTTAGGCAAGAAGATACACATTAGCCAGTATAATTACCATACAAGTTATATAAATGCCTTGTTTGGGGTTCTGAGTGGTCCTAGTTAACCAGCTTCCTCATGGGCAACTTTTTCCTTTCTGTCTGACTCCTATCAAAGATGAGTCCCAGACATGGCTGCTCTGGCAGTGCTGTGACAAGTCAGACACCAGAGCAGGCTGATGGCATAGGTCACAACCAACCAGGGGTCAGATGACCACCTGTGTGGGGGTCTCCATTTGGAGACCATTCTCAAAGTTTGGTGATTCTTCTCCCCTTATACCTATATTCAGTATGGGTTGGTTTCCAGGTTTCACCAAGGGAGGTTAAACTTGTTGTCAAGGTGAGCTTTGCTCTAAGATGTCTAAAGAGCTGCGTGTGCACTGAGGTATCCTAGTTTCCAGGCAATCCCTGGGCCAGGTTATATCATACTGTCAAGTAACGTGTGTTGTTGGCCCTGGGTGACGCTTGAACAGGCCTCATGGCTATCATTAATCTCGTAGCTACGACATATCTCTTGTAGTTTACTACAATGTTCGTGCCAGAGGACAGAAGGGGATGTAATAAGCATTGTTTTCTGGGGCTAATCGGAGACTGCAAGGAAAAAGCAACATCTGCTCTGGGAAAAAAATGATGATTATAACTCAAGCAGAGATCAAAAAGGAGAAAGAGGGTGGTTAATCCTAGGCAGAATGCACAGAATGAGGAAAGGTATAAGAGGCAGGAAGTCATAGTGGACATTGGGAGATGGCAAGGGGTTTACCTTGACTAGAATTCTGTACAGGAGAATAAATGGTCAGATGCAGAGAAAACAGGCTGAATGTTGTGGCACAGCACGGCTCTGAGAAAAACATCTTTGCTGAATGAATACGATGAACAATGGATTGCCAAATAGGGAATCTATCTAGCTATTTTAGTGTTTCTAATTACAAAGCAAAATGCTGTATTAGAGGAAACAAATACTGAATGAGCACATTAAGAAATATCCCTCATTAGTGATATTTTTAGTCAGCAGGTTTAAAGTTCCAAAATAGAATTATTTATGGTGTATATATAGAGAGCCAGGAGGTATGGAGGTGGATGAATAGACACAAACACATAAACAGTATTCTAAGGCACTTATCTATTAGGAAATGCTTATTGTAATGCAAAACCTGTTACTGACGAGAAAACACATTACTGAGAAAGAAAAATTCATACAAGATATTTTTATAAAGCATTGTTTTCACAATATCTTCAGATAAGCTCTTATTTGATCTTCCTAACAACCATATTGTTCAGCACAACAATTATATTGTTTCCATTTTACAGATGAAGAATGTGGCTCAGAGACACCCAGTCTGTCCCAGGACCAAACTATGAGGTAAATAATGAAAGCCCAAATTCATAGTCACTTCATTCTAAAAGTATGTTTTTCTATTACTTAACTGATGCTGCCCCCAAATAAGGTGGTCTACGGGCCTCTTGACTTTTAGAAAGTCATTCAGATCCTCTAGGCCATCCTCACCTGAACTGGAGAATATTATTCATGGAATTCTCTTAAGATTTGAACAATCTTTGCTATCTCTTCTATGCCTCCCCCCGACCAACTATTGTTTGTGCATTTTTTACTGCTTGATCAGTATTGCCAGAGGTTTCTTCATTCTATTGTTCTCTAAAATCAACCATCTTTATTTCTTGATCCTCTCTAGTACTTCTTTGCTTTATTTCACTCCTCACTTATCTTTCTAATTTTTATCCTCTGTTTCCTCGGCAGGTTTGGTCTTTATTCTAGTTCTAATTTCTTATGGATCTGTTTAACTATTGATTTTGAATTTTGTTTTCCATTATGCTGACTTCCTTTTTTTAAATTTTTTTTTAGATGTGTAGACCTTTATTTTATTCCTTTACTTATATGTGGTGCTGAGAATCGAACCCAGTGCCTCACACATGCTAGGCAAGCGCTCTACCACTGAGCCACAGCCTCAGTTGTCTTCTTAATTCATTAATTAACTTGAAGTTTAGATTTTGTATTTAGTTTCCAAGCTGAAGTAGAAGAGGTGATAACTATTGTGTTATTGTTTGGCAAACTTATTGCGTTTTGATTAGAAAACGTGTTCTGCATGGTATTGGTTATTTGAATATATTTAGAATCTTCTGGAATAGATGCATTTATATAAATTTATCAAATTTATTTTTTTGCTTGAACATGAAAATTTTCATAAGTGTTCTGGATTTGCTTGAAAAGAATGAAGTACTCTACTTGTTAAGTGCACAAAATCTTACATAAAGCTTTTAAATTTCCAAAGTTCTTTGATTTCTGCTATTTTTTTTCTTTTTGATTTAGCACTTATTTGTTTTCATTGTGTTTCCATCCCTTCTGTGATCTCTTGTAAATAGTGAATAGCTGTCTTTAAAAAAATAAAATAAAAAAACTCAGTATGAGGATGTTTGCCTTTATTGGGGTGCTTTATTGGTTTGTATTTTTATTGTAGTGAGTTAAGTTTATATTCAGTTCTATTGGATTTTCTGTGATTTCCCTTAACCATCATTCTGTGTGTGTGTGTGTGTGTGTGTGTGTGTGTGTGTGTGTGTGTCTTTCCTCTGTTTATTAGTTTGATTTTATTGTTTCTCCTTTTAATAGTTCATAATTTAAATGTTAAGTTCTTATACCACATTCTATACTACTATGTATCTTGAACTGTAGGTTTGTAGGTTTTAGTTTTTTTTTTTTTTCAAAATTTACTGATAACACATTATATATATACATATATACATAGACAGTGTACACATTATAGCATATAGCTTTCAGCATAATTTCACAAAAGTGTATCATATCCCTTATTTCTTTTAAATATTATTTCAAATTCTCTTTCAAAAACTGGGGTGTTTTGTAATGTAGGTATTCATTTGGCCATCTTTCACATGTACAGCTTTCTCTTGTTTACCTGATGGTGTACTTTATAGTAGTCTTACAAATGGAAAACTTGTCCTAAGAATTTTCACAGTGAATGCATCCCACCGTTTTTGATCTCTTTTTAGCAAAGACTAATGTAACCAACAGCAGTGGTCAGGTTAAGAGAAAGGCTGTTTCCCAGCAGAGGGAAGAAAGAGTAAGAAAAATTTGTGATTTTATTTTTCTTTATTCTAAATGCTTTGAGATTATTCTAACAATATGCTATAAACATAGAAATTCTTAAGTATTTTCTTAAGTTAGTTTTATTTATTTTCTGTGCCTCATCTTTCTCTAGTAGTGTATGTAGTCATAGGATAATGATACAAAAATATAAATAAAATGTAAGAATAACTTTCTAAATTGTTCTTCACAAAAAACCCACTAATATATACATTTCCACTAAAATGCTATATAATTTATTTGCAAAACATAAGAATAAAACTCCAGTTTTGAAGCATCTGACTTATAAACCTACTGAGGGTGAGAAATACATCTAATTTTAGTACTCCTTACTATTTATTAGTAGACATTTCTAATAAGCTTACAGATTAATTCTGTGAAATATGGGAAACCATATTCATTTATTATTGCTAAACAGACTTCATCACATGTTCATGATTCTAGACTAGTAACTTTCTCTCCTGGGAAAAACAAAACCAAAAGCTAGGGGTTTAAAGCTATAAACTAGTTACATATACTCAAAGTTCTTTTAAAGGTTCATTTAAAATAACAACTGCATTTCTTTTACATCTTTCTTTGTTGTTATCATATTTAAAATGCAGTCTGGACTTTCCCTCAACTACCATAAAGTTTACTTCTTTGGAGTAATTCCCTAATACAATGATTAATGGTAACAGCATAACGATTAATACTAATACATTATATTTTATAGTTCACAGGCGATACAAGTACTTTAAAGATTCAATTGCCTTTATAATAGGTACTATGAGGTAGACAGTATGAGAGCATATTACTCCTTTTAATGAGAATTTAAACCACAGAAGAGTTAAAAGCCATATCATTTGTACATTTACACATTTTATGTGTCTAAGAATATGAATATTAGTTCATAAATGTGGGAAGGATTTATTCTATATAAAGGTTTCATTTATGTCTCTACTATAAACTAATATGTTCTGTTAGAAAGAGATACAGGCTACCAGACAGGCTGCACACCAATGATTTCCAAATTTTATCCTTATTTTGCTTAGTTTCATTGAATCCTAGGAAAGTACTCTAGAAAAAATTAGTTCCATGAAAGTATGTAAAGTGGCATTAATTCATTTTGACCTTACAATTACCATTAAGTTCAGGAAATTCTAGTTTGGAATTTTACAGCGTAGGTATATAATACATAGTGGCAAAACTGCCTTGGCAATATTTGTGAATATTTGCCTTAAACTAAAGATCCCAATTACTGTGGTTTATTAGGCAGAGTTGAGTCTGGACTTCAGGCCTCCAGAAGTCTGGGCCTGAGTGCTTTCTTCTCTGAAAGTATGAACTACACAGGTGCAACGCTTTGCACCCATCACCAGTACATGCAGCTTAAAAAGAACCGGTGCAAGACACCCTGAAATATTAGAAATCAGACACATATTAAAATTGTATTAGACATTCTTTTGTTTAGTAATGAGTAACATACCTGCCCCAGGCTGCCTCATTTGTGGATTCTTTATTAACGGGCACACAAGAAGAGTCAATGACAGCTGATTTGTTCATCTTGTAACAGAAACCGCAGTCTGGATCCAACATACATTCGTTACAGTAACTGAAAAATAAAAAGAATTATGGTCATGTTGGCAGAGACAACTGGTATTTACCATATACTAGATTCCAGGTGCTTTTCTGTATTTTCCATTCTAGTTTTCAGTAGGATTTGGTCTCTGAGACTGGTTTTGGCCAAGGCAAGTGACATGTGCTGAGCCAGGTGGCTGGTCAATTCTGTTTTACCCTATCCTGGCTAGAGCAACTTTGGAAACCACTATGAGAAGGAGGAGGCTTGGATCTCAGAGACTGGATAGAGAAGAGTCCCAGTTAACCTGAAGCAAATAAACTTGCTTTCCTCAACCACAGATTGATTCATCTTGATTCAACTCTGATTGGTTCCAAATTGTCCTAAAGTATTTTTTCTCATCAATGTTTCCACATGTACTATAATTTAAAAAACTGGAAATAGTTAAGTTTTTTTCCCCAAAATATGACCTGAAACAAACGTTTTGTCAAACAAAGACAAAATGGATACCTAATGAAAAAAGTTAAACTGAAATATCACCCAAATATGGCCACTGTTAATATTTTGATTGACAGTTTTAGTTTTAACAAACACATAGAGTGTTGACTAAGTATTACTCTCAATTTTAAAAAATGGGTACAGGAAAAAAGGCTAATCTTTCTATGAGTTAATCACTTCTACTGGCTGGATCATGAGGCCATATTCAGTTAATCATTGCTCACCTGACAGTGGTATCCTAGCTGCAGGGAAATTTTAAAGTGGGTAGAGTTTCTCAACCTAGGCCTACAGTGAGCTTTAAAACAAGTTTTCTTGCTATCGGTTTTAGGACACTTCATTGCAAAACACTGGAGACACTAAAGATGCATAAGCCAAAGTCCCTGCTCCTTGATAGACAAAAGGCAAGAATGAGAAACAGATGTATAATACATAATGAACACACAACAGAAAATAGGTGTAAGCTACTCAAAGGACAGAGGCCTATTCATTTTGCCTGTAAGAGCTAGGAATAATTTCAGAGGTGATATCTGAAGTAAATTATAAAAGCAATTTACCAGGCAAAGAGGTAGAGGGAAGCACATTTCAGAGAATGGCTTAGTTTATTATTAAAGATCAACAGGACAGAATTAATGAATATCTACTTTCTATAAGTACTTTTACTATGGGGCACGAGAAGAAAACATATCTGAAAGACATGCAAGTCATCTAAAAGCGATATGAAGGACAGTATTTCTCAATCCTCAAAATTGAAATAACTCTTTGATTCAATTAATTCATTAAAAAAAAACTGGCATGGCTTAAAAACTAGATTTATTATCATTTTAGCAGTCTTATGTAACCTTTTGCTTTGGTAAACAATCATCTCTATTTTTGAATGACACTTTAGTCCTAGACAAAAAGCAAAAGAGAAGCTTTTTAAAACCTACTGAAAGGTCAATATACTTTAGAGAGGTGATTCAGCAATGTAAATATAAAACTGTCTACACAGGTGATAAGCACAATAAAACAACTGAAGGCATCAGAAGCCAGTGTCCTTAGACTTTGGCTTTGAGAGAAAGGAAGATAATTTCTACTAGTGTTTTGTCTGCGTATTTTTCCCATATTAGGTCAAATCTAACAACCCTAATTGTGCAATGACCTCAAAGGATATTCACTTGGAAAAGGTCAACTCATGCATTTGCAGAAAATGGCTCTATATTTCTGTGAAAATAAATAGTTCCTATAAAAGTCCAAAAAAGCATAATAAGGCTAATTATTAGTGGGAACATACTATATGTACATATCAAGGCACATGTTATGCAGAATGAATAACCTCCTGTTATCACTAATCCATATCTGACTAAAATTTCACATTTTTCTGCTTGTTTATTAAATTATCACCTATTGCAGGTGCTAGCACAGAGATTTGAGGAAGAAAAAGGTTCCTTACCTTTGCAGAGCTGATTTGGATTTTAGACTTTCTGGTGACTGCTAGTTAACTGACCCCTCTATATTCATTTGTTGTTTTCCTCCTTTTCTGTAGTTTTTTTTTCTTATCCAGTTTATTGACCATGACCTATCATTTCAATATCCTAAACTTCTGTGCTGTTCTATTATTTCATCCCACCCATATAACAAAACTGTAGCCCTACACGAATACAAACATTTGCCTTTTCTGTGCCTTTACCCACAGGAATCACACTACAGGGCAGAACAATAGTGTCCTCCCTCCCGCCCCCCCATGTGTGGGGAGGTGGAATCATCTGCCTGTAATCCCAGTGACTTGGGAGGCTTAAGTAGAAGGATCACCAAATTTGAGGCCATCTGGGCAACTTCAGTGAGGCCCTGCCTCAAAAAAAAAAAAAAAAAAAAAATNTTCCCTTAGCAGAGTCAGCAAAAAAAGAAAAAAGAAAAAGAAAAACAAAGGACTAGGAATGGAGCCAAGTGGTAGAGCAGCCCTGGGTTCATTCCAAGTACTGAGGTGAGAGAGAGAGAGAATTAGCAAGATGACTCTTACAAAATCAGTACAGTAATTATTTTATAATTCATGATCATCAAACTCAAATCATCCTCAATAAACTTGAAACTTTTAGTAGTTTTCTGTTTTTTTTTCTACAGAGGACTATTTTAGTCACCGTGCATGAAAATTATCTCAACTCTCCTTCACTATCCTCAGACCTCCAATGCTCCATTTTCCTGTACTCTGCAGATGACTTCAAGTCCAGCTTTATCAAGAAAATAAAAGGTAGCAGAAAGCAACTTCATTATCTTCTCAATGGAAACACATGACCCACCCTCCTAGCCTAATGTCCAGTTACAATGGCAAGCTGTTTTTACCAAGGGCCAGTTTCCCTATCTGAGCTATTTGATTCCCTCTCAGACACTTGTGATTTTTTGCTCCTTCTTTCCCCTTAGGGAGAAGTTTAAGTCATGGATTTGAGAGTTTTCTTTCCTTTCAATGTCGGCATTTAAAACTGTACACTTCCCTTTAAGCACTGGTTTAGCTGCATCTTGTATTTAATATTCTGTGTTGTTCTTTTCACTGATCTCAAAGTATTTTTTCTAATTTCTTGTGTCTTCTTTGACTTGTTAGCCATTTAGGAGTGTGTTGGTTTTCACATATTTGTGAACGCCCCCACAATCCTTCTGTTATTAATATCATTCCACGTGAGTCAAAAATATACTTGGAATGATTTTAGTCCTCTACTAAGGCTTGTTTTATGGTTTAGTAATATGGTCTGTCCTGGAGAGTATTTCTTGCATACTTAAGAAGGATGTGTTTATTCTGTTGTCCTTGGATGGAGTGTTCTACAAAGATTTATTAGGTCATGATGTTTTTCATATGTATGTATGTATCCATATACTGTCTATCTATCTACCTACCTACCTACCTACTTTTTTTTTTGTCCTTGGGATTTGAACCCAGGGGCTTTACCACTGATCTACATCTCCAGCCCTTTATCCTTAAGTTGCTAAGGGCCTCTCCACATTGCTGAGGCTGGTCTTGAACTTGTTATCCTCCTGCCTAAGCCTCTCAAGTTGCTGGGATTACAGGAGTGCACCACTATACCCAGCCAACATTTTAACCTTAAGGGACATTAAGCTCTTAGTTTCTAACAGTCTTCAGCTCAGCCTGTCATCATCCACATCCTGGAAATTGTCATCATCTGTGACAGCAATCAGCAAATTACAATCCTTGAGAAAAATCTAGTCCAACAACCTGTTTTTGTAAACAAAGATAACTGGAACACAACCATGCCCATTTAATTAATGTCTAAGACTGCCTTCATGATCTAAGGGAAGAGTTGAGAAGTTGTAGCAGAAACCATATTGGCCTGGAAAGTAGAAAATAACTACTCTCTGGCTCATTATAGAAAATGTTTGTGTCATAGTTTAGATATGAGGGGGCCTCTTAAAAGCTCACGTGTGAGTCAATATTTAAGAATGTTCAGAGGTAAAACAATCAAGTTATGAGAGTTGTAACCTTATTGGTAAATTAATCCATTGATATATGTGTGGTAACTGCGTAGGTACAGTGTGGAGGAGATAGGTCACTGGGAGTATGACTTTGGGGTTTACATTTGTCCTTGATGAGTGGAGCTCTCTCTCTTCCTGGTTGCCATGTCCTGAGCTGATTTTCTTCTGCCAGGATGTTATGCCTCACCTTAGGCCTAGAGTTGTTGAGTTGTCCAACCATTGACTGAACCTCTGAAACTGATTGCCAAAAGGAACATTTTCTCCCCTAAATTGTTTTGTCAGATATTTTTGGTAACAGCAATGAAAGGCTAACTAAAACAGTTTGGTAATCATTGATCTGGAAGACGTATGCAGATTCCATGTTGCAGATTTGCTACACCTTTCCTTCAAGCTTCCTTACTCTGAGAACAATTGCTCTGCTCTTCTACCTCTTATAAACCTTCAATGCTCCTTTCCCTCTGATCCTTCATTACATTCAAGGCTTTGTTCCTTCTGTAAAAACTTCATGCTAAATCCCTCTAATGACTCTCACCAAATCTTAAATGTTTTACATTTAGTTTCTTCTGTTATAGCCACTCTACAAAACTTCATGTTTGGTTCTTTCCAATCACCTTTCTTCTTTTACACAAGCTATTCTGTACTGGTGGAGAAATAACACAAGAAGATATAATGATAATAATAAAGACACATTTACATATAGGCTGGGAATGTAGCTCAGTGGGATAGCAATTGCCTAGCACATGCAAGATGCCCTGGGCTCAATCCCCGTGCTGCAAAAACAAACAGAACACACTGCAGTATTCAAACTTGGCTGGATTCACTGCTGGCAGAAGCTTCTAATTGCTAACTCTCCACATGTCCAAGACTGATACCCCACACACCCACAATTTCAACCCCTTATTCTTCTACACATCATAGCCTTGTCTTTGTTGGGAATCAGGACATACTACCCCATAATATAGCACCTTCGAGGTCATACTCTTTATCCTGCTTATCTCCTCAGAAGCCTAGTTACACTGAAGTTCTCTGAAAGTAGGACACAGGACCTTCATTCAGAGTGGTTATAGTCTATACTTGATGAAAAGAATCTGAACACACAGGCCTTGCTGAGCTCCCCAGGTTATTACCATTAAGTTACACCCTTTTGTTCTCCAACCATACTTTTTTTTTTTTTTTT
>NW_025999960.1:6920092-6935789 GCF_001458135.2 Marmota marmota marmota
TCTTTTTTTTTTTTTTTTGTGGGTCTTTGGGCTTCATTTCTGAAGTTTCCTATGTCACACAAAACTTTGGTTAAAAGAATTTGTTATGCTTCTTTTTCTTATTCTAATCTTATTTTTGTTAAAGGTATAAATCATTACCTTTGATATAGGTAAGGAAAAGATATTACTTTTTCTTCCCTACATCTTAATTCATAGTGAGAATTGATTAACCAGTTTCATTTCTCAGCTTTAAGCTCAGAGAGGAACAAAGTCATATTTGTCCTCACCTCCTTTCCTCAGGGCATTGAAAAACAGGAGTTCAAGGTTATCCCTGGACAAGAGATTAATTTTTTTCCCTCTGGCCATCAACAGGACCAGATATCTCATCATACTTATTATTTTATTTTCTTTATACTTTAAGGCATCTCCTGGACATACCCCCATAGTTTATGTGGAGGTTCAAATTTTTCCTGTGTTCAAAAAACAGGGAAAACTGTCATTTCTGCTACTCCATACTGCACCCCTGCCAAGGCTAGTTCACAGAGTTCTCTCAGTGAAAAGGAAATAATCATTAAAATTTGCTCAATTTCCTTGGCACCCCAGGGAGCAGGCCACTGCTTGAGAATTGGCACTGGACTTTGGGCTCTCAGGCTTCTGAAGGCAAGACAAAATTTCCTACCACTCTCTCATCTTTGACCCAGCTTTTTTTCCATCCCATGTACTACTTTATGGCAAAATTTCTCCCAATATAACAACATTCCCAATTTCAACTTGACATTTGAAGGTAACACAAAAATATCCTGGGGATCTGCTAATTGACCTTTTACAGAGAACATGTATCATAACTGTGGCTTTAACAAATGGCATTAAAAGATATAGAACAACTTCCAGAAGTGGCTAACTATTTTTCATTCATGATTTGCTCTTTAAAACTTTGTTGAATGTGATCTGATGCATTCACACAAGGTTTTCTAAATATAAAAACTGGGATTCAAAACACATTGGCACAAAATTGATGCTTATAAGATTATTCTAAGCATAGAATGAAGTGTGTGTGGGTTTGTGTATGTGTGTGTGTGTGTGTGTGTTTGTGTGTGTGGCGGGGAAGGAAGCAGATATTAAGCTTATTTGCCCTTTTCACAGTGTTACATGGGGGGAGTTCTAAATTCTAGATTTCAAGCTTTCTTTCTCCAGAGCACATGATCTCTGTGGGACCATGCATTTCCAAGAGTCTATATGGAAGAAAAAGAAATACATAAAATGTAACCCTAAATTCACAAACTTTAACAATGTGAAAACATTATAATGCTATAACATCTCACAAATATTTACTCTTATATATGGACGGCAAGGGCAGAAATTACAGTTGTACACTACTTTAAAATTTTTTACTTCTTCAAAAAAATTAGAAAGGTATTTACAAAAGGATTAGGCTTTAGAAAAGCAAATGCTGAATGAATTAAATCAACTGGGATTCCTCCCTATTGATACAAAATATCTTGAGTTTCAGACAAAACCAGATGTAGTATGGCCCTTTGCTTGTCTCTGGACACATTTCTTTTATAGAACTTACAATGTTTTTTACCAGCTGGTTTGCAAAACAAACTGTGATGACCTAAGGGACAAGACCCTGCTTGCCTCCACTGAACCTGCAGAGCAACATCCAGCCCACTACTGCAGGCTGGATCCCCCATGCATCTACTAGATGAACTGTGCCCAACAGCTCTACAAAGCATTACAGTAGGTTCATTAGCTTGTTTCTGCTTATTTCTGAAAAAATAACTTGGGAGTGGGTGGGTTGAGGTAATTAAATCAGTCAGTTTTAGAATGAGATAAAAATCATATAAAACTAATTGTCAAAAGTTATGTTAGTTTGAGACTGATTTTTAAAAGCCAAAGGCAAAAGCTGCCACTTGTAAACATTCAATCAATAGCTAAAATGTAATAGGATAATTTTTTTTTTGATAATTTGCTTTCATAAACACCAACTGCAGGGGCCACATTCCTTGAAACAACACAAAAGAGCCACAAAAGAGGCCCTTCTTTTAAATTATAACCTGCAAAACTTCAGAATAAGAGAACACTGCAATAGAGAAAATCTGTGTAAATTAAGTGAGCCCAGAATTCATGTTCTGCTTCTTGAGGAGACTGGACAACAATCAAAGATTCAGCTCTATTGTGGATGCAGCTGCTGGGAGAAGTGAATGAAGAGGTCACAAGACACCAAGAGGAGACTGGCAGATACTTAATCCAGACCATGAAGACAGTGAGAACCAAAAGGTTATTTTCTTGCTAGTCATACAGAGAAAAGATTTGCCTTTTTCTTTTTATTTTTTTATATTTTTAGATGTAGATGGACACAATATCTTTATTTATTTATTTTTTTGTGGTGCTGAGGCTCGAACCCCCACCTCAAATGTGCTAGGCAAATGCTCTATCACTAAGCTATAACCCCAGCCCAAGATTTACCTTTTCAATCTCTGACTTTTCTTTTTAGAAATGGGGACAAATCCACTTTCACATATTTAGAACAAAACTGGTTCTAAAACTTTAAAATGTTTCCAATTAAACTAAATAAGAGCAGAAAAAAGGGCAGTGCAGTGTCCAAGGGAGAGGAAAAGGTGGCCTATTTTCATTCACTCAATTGTGCATGTGTTCACAGGGTACCAATGGTCTTAACCAAGTGGACCTTCTCCTCAAAAATCTTTTAAAAATTGATTTGCATTAATTTACACATTTTGAATTTCTAGTATGTGAAGCTGAGTGTGAAATTCAGCCCTCTAGACAACAGCCCATTTGTTTTTTAAGTATGTCTCATTAAGCCCAATGTGATGGAGCATTAAGAACAGTGTGGTCTTAAAATACCTGCCTCTGGTATGCTGGGAATTTCAGGAAACTCTTGGTGGCAAAAGTAGGTGTCAGGATGATCCATTGCCACAGATCCCCTTTATTCTCCACAATTCACTGTGCCCAGTCATTTCTTTTTAATGAACTTAACCCCCTGATTTGCACAGCATCTTCAGTTTCCCTCGGTAGCTATCCCAAACTTCCCTACTTTTTACCGTCTCCTTCTTCATATCCTCACTGCCTTGAGCAGGTGACCTGGAATCTGATTTAAGAGAGAAGACTGGGCCAACCATAGGGGGCTTCTGGGCCTTTTCTGGAGCCATCTGAAGGGCCCTATTTCTATATCATTATTGCAAACAATTCCAGAACTCCAAACTTCTTTCCCTGAGTGTGGGTATCAGATTTCCTCCCCATATTTGTACCGTATAAGTAGAGAACTCATTAGAATAGTTAAAAAAAAAAATCAAGGAACTTAAGTAAATGAATGGAAATTAATTTAAAAAGCTGGGTACCCATTGGTACTAATTTCATGAAGTAAATCATGCCTCACCACTCCATTAAAGCTGCTTTGAGATTGCTGGTGGTCCTCTATATATCAATTCTGAGCACTTTCCTGGCTTAATTTATCATTCTGTGATAAAATTTCCTAAAAATACCCCCCTTTTCCTAAAATGTTCTCATCTTCTGGTTCAGCAGCATGGTTTCCCTTATGTTCCTCCCATCTCCGACTGCTGCATCGTATTCTTCTTTCTGTACCTTTGGTTCTGTTTAAGGCAATCTATTTTTATGAGTCTGCTGAGAAACATCAAGCTGATGTGACCATTACCGTAAGTGATACAGTAAGGCCCCATGAGGCATTTCTTTACTTTGTGTCCCTTCCCTACTAGGTGCCAGATCCACATTTTCAACTGTTCAGCCATTTGTTTTTCACAAGTATTTCAAACTCTACATACCTAAAGTTCAATCTTTAGCTTTCCTGCCAATCAGAACACCTGAGCATGGTCTTAGACCATGCACATTTAAATGCCCACCCAGTCTATTAAGTCCTTGAGCACTAAATGTGTAGATCCTCTGATTGCCATTCTTACCCTTGCCAGCTCTCATTCTCTTTCAGTAATCTTCAAATGAGTGCTCCTATTTAGATTCCCTCTCCTCTGCCTCCTACAATGCCTTATTTCTAACCTGAGCAGGCTTCTCTCCTGTTTAAATCCTGTAATATCCTTTCTTGCCTATCAGGTGAAAACCAAACTTCTTACTGTGGAATGACCTAACCCCTGCTTCTCTTGTCAATTTCTCCTTGTATTTCTCAACAAGTGTCATTGGCCCTCGCCAGGGCAAACAAACTGCAGGATTTAGAGTATGTCATGCTGTCATGTTTTCTCTGTCTGGACTATTAATTTCACCTAATTTTTTTTTTTAATACTTACTTAAGCTTCGAACTCACATTCATCAGGGCCTCCTCTGTGAACCTTCTTGACTACAGTAGGATTAGATGCATGACCATGCTACCAGAAAATCCCAAAACTCTAGTGTTATTAATCCCATTATATTTCTCTAAGGCCTTATGATGTTTGCTTTTCCTAAATGCTCTGCAACCTTCTCAAGGCAAAGATTTTTCTTTTCTCGTACATTTTTTACTCCAAGTGATTTGCATGTTGCCAGATACATAAATGATCAGCAAAAACTGTGGAATCAGTAAAGAGATGAATGGATGTCACTTATACAGAGAGCAGACTTGATAGGTCTCTCTGTATTTCTGTTAGACATATTGTACATGGTTCTTCACAGCTCTGTTGATGAAAATAACAAAACTGAAGTCTGAATCAAGCTGTGAATTGTAGTTAACAGAACAAATCCATATACAACTGTCTGGAATTCTCTGGAACATGGGCATTTTTCTTATCTCTTCTCTTAGAAGCTGAGGTTAAAAAGAAAACCAATTGATTCCTGATTTAGAAGGACAAAATAATTATAGTACTGAGGCCTACAGATTCAAAGCAAGCAGGCTCCTGTCCTGATTGAGCAACAGGCACTGACACTAACCAATGGGGGCAAAAAATGGTAGTCATCACAGTGGTTTTTGTTCTTTGACATGTATTAGTATGTGAGGCTCTAATTTCTGGTAATTATCTAATCTTGATTCAGTTCTTTCATTTTCTTTCAAGAAAGTATACCAACAAACTCTCTAAAGGGGGGCGGGAAGAAGAAAACCCTATTTGCCATGACTGTCCACACAATGGGGCCAAGTGCTTTGCTATTATAGTCTATTAGCTATGTCAAAGCTTTGATAATTAAACCTCAACTTGGCAAATGTAAGATGACATGTATATGCATGTATGTTTCTGATAGATAAGCATGTACATATATACACTTATATGTGACTTATTTTCAATTTGATAAACTTGGGAGTAAAATCAGATTTGCATATAATTTGGTCACCAACACATCTAATCTAATTTAGTGTGTAGTATGCTACCTTAAAAAGAAAAACCAGTAACTAATCTTCTCTGGTGACAGCACACATTATCTTTATTGAACAGGCATAAAAGAAGTATTAGAAAGAAGATTTAAGAGTTTGGAAGTTCTAGGTTTGCAGAGAGACCCAAGTAAGGCAATTAAGTATTTGTGAGTCTGAAGAGGATTCTGGAGTTTAACCACAGGCCTTACTGTGGTTACATCACAGAATGCTTACTACAGGAAGGCATGTTCTCACTCATCCGCTATATTGGCTTATTTATTTATTTGGTCCTGGGGATTAACCCAGGGGCACTCTTCCACTGAACTACATCATCAACCTTTTTTTTTTTTTTCCAACATTGTGACAGGGTCTCCCTTTGTTGGCACAACATAGGGAGTTGTTCAAGCATGCCTTGAACTTTCAATCCAACTTCCTCAGCCCCTCAAGTCACTGGGATCAGAGGCATGCACCATTGTGCCCAACCCTACCTTGGCTCCTCAGAGACTTTAACTTCCCCTGGATACAAATAAGAAACCTGAGATTTAGAGAGGTTAGATCACCTGAGCAAGGACACACAAGTAAAATATGGCAAGGCTGGGAATGACACTTAAGCATGTTGATTTCAAATATTCAGCTTTTGATAATAAGTTTATTTACAGGAAAGGCTACATAATATAAGGGAAATTAGATAAATTTAAACCAGAAAGAAAAGAATAAATACTAACCTTAGCAGCATATGGTACACAAAGCACTTAACATGCCTTGTGTCATCTGCTCCTTCCTGTAACTTGGTAAAGAATGCATTACCATTCCTCTTTACAGAGGAAACGGAATTCAAGCTTCTGAGAGACTTGTGCCCTTCCCTAAGAAAGATTCTCTGACTCCAAATCAGATACTTCTAGACTTTAGTGTTTTGAAATTTAGAGTTGTGTCATTGAAGATGCAGATACTGTGATACTAGGATAGATCTGCAATCTTCTATTATTTTGTCTAGATATAGATATGAGGCACTGGTTATACTCCCCAGTAAAATGGAGGCAGAAAGACCAAAACATTGTGGAGAAGGAATGCCACATGGCACATACATTTAAAAAAATGAGACAAAATTTATAACATAAAATTATCACTTTAAAGTTTATAATACAGTATATTTCAATAGTGAAATTATCACTATCTAATTCCTGCATATTTTCATTACCCTAAATAAATTATCTACATCTCAGTTCCTACTTCCCCAGCATTCCCCTCTTATGATGGACATATATATAATAGGGTCATTTAAGATATGCTCTTTGTTCCTAGATGTTTTTTACCCAATGCTAATGTTTCAAGTTCCATCCATATTGTAGTATGTATCAGTACTTTATTTCTTTTTATAGCTGTATAATATTCCATTATAACATACCACATTTTGTTTATCCATTCATTAGTTGGTGAAAAATTTGAGTTATTTCCACTTTTATTGGCTATTATGATGAATGCTGGTAAGAATATCTGTGTACCAGTTTTGTGTGAACAAACATTTTCAGTTCTCTTGGGTCTATACCCAGGAGAATTGTTGAGTCAGTAACTGTTTAACTTTTTGAAAATTTGCCAAACTTTAATTCCTGCACATTTTTTGATATATATTTTTTTCACCTAATGTAATTGGTACAGAAACGGTCAATTTTTCCAGTCAGTAGAAGTTGTAAATAGAAAAATTGTGTCCTTTCTAACGGGCATTGTTAAAGGAATTTTTTTTTTTTTTTTTTTTTTTTTGCGGTAACAATGCTGTTACTTACTATAGTGATGCAGTCAGAATAAACAAAATTTTCTATGGTTTTTTTTTTTTTTTTTTAGAAAGAATGATATGGAAATATTGGCTACAAATAAAATAGCAAATAAACCACAGAACATGTAAAAATAATGTTCTCCAATATCAACTTGTCCTTTATTTGAAGGCATACAGAGAATTACAATTTGTTGCCCTTTTAAAATTGGGAGTAGCCACATGAGTATTTGTGGCCAAACAACCAAAGCAGAAATAATAATTGTAGGCTAAAACATTTTTCTGCTGTTGCTCTGCTCTCCAGCTCTATATTTTACCTGTGTGATGAACCTTGAAGACCTGCAGTGAGAGATGCATCATAAAATGGCAGAGCTTCCATTTGTCTGGGTCTCTGAGACATGAGCTGAGTTTTTATTAAAACACAAATACTATTTTTTATAGTTATATTAGAAATTACTATCCTACACTGACTGCTATGCCACTGAACTTATCCGTGAATGATTCTGATTATGAACTACAGTATATGATTGTTGCCAAATAGGTTATCAGTATGTTATTTTTATCAGACTATTACAAACTCTGCTGGGAGTGTACCTCACTTGCCTAATGTGTGAAGCCCTGGGGTCAATCCCCAACACCACAGACAGACAGACACACACACACACACATTATCAACTGATCACTGGTGTGTTAACACATATTCCACACAGAGGCCACAAAACTTTACTGAAAAGAATAGTAAATTAAAACAATGTAGGAACACAGTTGTCTGGGGCTAATCACTTCTTGAAAACTCTTTTATAAGCCTGATTTTGCCTTTGAGTTTGTATTTGTGGAAGCACTGACTTGTCCTTGAAAAAGCTGTAAAATACACATTCCTTCTCCAAATGCAGTTAACAAGCCATACAACTTGACACGAGAAGCCAGTTTTTGAATAGTACTCATAACATGAACTTTTCTAGTTATTGAGAACTTTTTTTACATTACAAGGCATAGAGTAGATTGAGACCTTTGATAATTGTACCGTTTAGGATCAACTATAAAGTCAGATTTAAGCACTGTACTAAAGAAAGCTTCTCATGATCAGTAATACATTACTTTTGCACATAATGCCAAAATTTTTAAAGTGAGGTGTTCATAAATATCCCTCCTTACATAGAAACCATAACCACAAATATTATTTTTATTTTTTTCTAGTGGAAACAAAGAAATACTTAAAGGAAGAAGTATTTATTTAGTTTCTAAGTTAATATTTGCTTACAATATTATTGCAATTTTATCCTCCCCAAAATATGCTTTAGAAATACTCCTCAAAGCCAGGCATGGTGGTGACCAACTGTAATCATAGGTATATGGGAGGCTGAGGCAGGCAGATTGTAAATTCCAGGTGGTCTTGGCTACTTAAGGAAATCTTGTGTCAAACAATAGTTACTCCTCAGATCAGCTAACTTAAGACTATATAGATTTTAATATGGACTAATGTAAATTCCTGACTTTAAAAATTAAAAAAAATGTATTTGATAAGTAGTTAAAATGGTTTCTAGTTTAATAAATTTAGAAATGAGAATCAATTTTAATTCAGAACCATGTAACTTTTAATATTTGGAGTATCAAAAACTGAAATCTGATCTAGTATTTGGCATTCCTTGTAAATGGATAGTCCACATTGCCTTTAACATATTTCCTTTATGTTAACATAAAAAAGAGGCTGCTTTAAATGAGCAGCCTTTGTGCTCATTTAAAGTGCTTAAAAAAGCACTTTGTGTTTACCTGAGTAAACAGTTTTTAATATTATCTCTCTTTTTTGCACCCCTTTTTATCAGTTTTTTTACTATGGTAATTGATGGGTCTATAGTTAAATGTTGCCTGTGCATCTCCCTATGCATCAAGGAGAAAGCTTGGTGACCAAGTCTTTTTATGTTTTATACCAAATGCAATAATATCTAGCACTAGGCTTTTCAGATGTGTTTCACACAGAGACAATAAGACCAAAAAGAAAAATACATTTTGGTTTATACTGCTTCACTTATCAGTTTTTCCACTGTTGCTTGGTTCTAAGTTTTGTGGGAAATTGTATGTTTGAAAGTAAAGGAGGAAGTGAGCATTGTTTTAGAGGATGTGAGAAACAATCATCCCTTGTAGCCCTAGAAATGATGTTTAATTTGGAAGCTGTATTGTGTCATAGAGATGAAATGAGAGAGCCCAGAAGTCATTCCCCTGAGTATCATGTCCTGTGCTGCCAGCGACTCTGTCTAATCTAATCATCATGTGCTCTGACAATGATAAAATTCACAAAATTAAAAGAATTCAAGGTGGATGAAACCTGTTTGTAATCAGTAGAGTGGTGTTGGGGATAAATCAAAACACTAATGTCAGCACACGATGATTCTTCTCTTTAAGGAAAATATTCAGATGCACATGTATAATTCATCTCCCTAATTAGAGGAGGAAACAGAGGAGAGAACAGCTTTCATGGTCTACATTTTTTTCATCTGAGTGTTCAGATATAGTCTAATTTGCCTAAAGGGTATATCATTTTGTAAGTACATTGCGTCTATATTTGCTTCTTGCCTTAAATGACTTTTTTTTTTTTTTGCATTCATCTACCTGTGTAACAGAGGCCTCAAAACAATTACACCAAACAAACAAAACCAAATTACCTCAATTCAACATAGAACAGATGCTCATATTCAAAACTATGTGAATAACACCACTCTGCTTTTAGGAAAATTAAGCAGTTGAATATTTTAAAATATTTTAGATGATTTTGCTTTATCTTTGGCACTGCTTTTATATTAAAGTTCTACTGATGATCTAAAAAATGGTGGTAAAATAATTTTCTGAGCTGAATATAGGCAAGTGAAAATACATGAACAAAATTAACAAAATGAAAACCAAACTTCTTAAGTCTGATAGAATACAACTGTCAAAAAAGGTATTTCATAAAAAGAATCTCAGCTTCACAGAATGAGAGAAAATATGCCCAAATACGCATTTTTAGCTCTACTGGCCTTTGATGATAAAAAATTATTGGCTCCTTCCCAAAGTGTATGTACCACCCTCCACTGGCAGCAGAAGCATCATACCACAAGATTGTTACAGTTCAGAATGAAGATAGCCAAGAGTTTGGTTTTGGAGAAAGACCTTTCTCAGTGAAAACCTAGTTCTACAGCTGGCCACGCCATGTGATCTTCCAAATTCATTTAACCTCTTTAAGCCTCAGAATCAACTGGTAAAATGGGAGAATTAATAACATCTACCTGGTAATAGTAAACTTTTAAATGGGAGAAGTAATAGCATCTGTCTTGCTGAGACAAAAAAAAAAAAAAAGAAAGAGAGGCTTTAAAGCTCCTGGTGACTGACACAGTGTTAACCACATAACAAATGGTGGTTGCCCTAAGTGAACAGATGAACCTTTGCTAAATCACTCATTTGGAACAAACATAATGAACAGCAGCTGTTTTACTGGTTTTAAAGGTCAAATAAACAGGGCAAACGAAAGAGATTTCAATAATTCTCCCTTCCAAAGTTGGAGGTAAAATACTTAAGGCTGCCACAGTTCTTACCACCTGCAAAGTTGACCTTAGACTTCTAATGACTATAAAGTGAACTAAACCATGAAACGAGGTAGAGCCCTATTTGGTCAACTAATCTGACCTTCCTATTAAGGAGAACCACTCATAAGTGTCCCATAAAATTAATAGATTCCCTAGCTCCACTATTGTGGCAAAGACTGCTTGTGGTCTATATAATATTAATTTTTTTCTTCCTTCTTTGTAAAAGAATTCTTAATTGGACACTTTGCTCTTCGAAATAAAAGCACACATTTCCCAGTCCCTATTCCAACTGATAGGGCAATGCGACTAATTCTGGCCAATGAGAAGTATTGCATATGATTTCACGAAGATTTCAAAAGGAGGTGATTCACGTGGGAAGTGTTGCTTTTTCTACATCCTCTCCTTTGGCTTTTTGAAACATGATGGTGGAGCCCTAGCAGCCATCCTGGGTCATGTACTGCACTTGTGAAGGATACATATATCAGGGACACCAACGGATGGAAGCCTGGATCCTAGATGACACTAGAATAGCACAGTTTGATCCCAAACTCCTGACTTTTGAATTTATTTTACCAGAAAGAGAGAGATACCTCTTTCTTACTTAAGCCATTGTTATTAATTATTAATATCAGTAATTGTATATAATTACTGATAATAATAATATATTTAATATTAATGATTAACAATATGCTTAAATACATACATACACACACGCGCATGCACACATACACGCACATGCTTCAATCATAACTATATTGTGATATACCAGCTTCTGCTTCAACTTATGAATCTCTCTAAAGATAAAGGGCTTAGGTATTGTTCAAAATGTAAACAGAAGACTTTCAGAGATCCTGCCTACTTCTAAAGAGAGGCTATCAAGTTATGCCTTGTTTTCTTAATAGCTGGCACAATATGTGATACCTGGTTAGTGTTCAGTAATATTTGCCCAGTAAAAGAATGAAACTGGGAAATAGTCCCTAAAGACTGTGAACATCTGAATGCAAATTGGTAATGCTGAATGTCCCCAGCACCTCAGTTGAATCTCACTGGTGAATGTTTCATGTAGCAAACATGCTGGTCCTTTCAAAAACTTGGATGTCATGAAAGGTGACCTAAAAGTATAATAGTTAATATCTCACCTCATTAATCCACCCACCAAACGGCTTCCATACCTGTGCACTGCTTCTTATTAGTACAAAGTAAACCCGGTATGACAAGGTCAGTGAGGGCTACGACTTGTCACGATTATTTGGCTTTGTGAACTTATTTTTTTGCGATGCTCATGACCAATTCTGTCTTAACTCGGCACATATCTGATTGAGATAGGAAGCCCTTCCTTTGTAACTCTTCCTAAAAGGGAATCTGCATAGTGAAGCTTCTTCTTTTTCCCTGCCTTTTCTTCTCTCACTTGTTATCCTGACCTCTCTGACAGATAATTACCAAGTCTGTCCCTCTTAGAATCATACAGATTTATGATCATTTGAATTTCACTTATGTGTAAATTTCTTAACCTTTTCTGGTATCTGTTCAATTTATGGCTTTTGTCTTTCAATAATTTAAACTTCAAAGATCCTGTAGATCCTGAGTAACTTTATATATAGCTACTCCTCTCTTTGCTTCCAGATGGGATTTGAAGACTCCATTGGCTATTAAAAAAAAAAAAAATCTCTCAGAGTGGTAGTGTACACTATTTTACTTTATTCCCACAGGTTAAGAACTTTGGATTGCTGTATTTTTCCACATTTTCTTTGAAAATGCAATACAAACTGTAGTTAGGCTTTGTCATTCCAGCACATATCATCACTCTACCATGCTCTCTGTTTTGGCCAGGCTAACTTCCATCAGCTCACTGCTTAACTTTGAGAAGCCTTTTAGAATAACCAGGAGTCAGGCAGTGGTCAGGGAGTAGTTACTGGAAACCAAAAGGCATTATTATTTTAATATATATTTGGATGACTGGCTTTTAAAAAAGGCTGACTTTCTCCACTGCATTGATAAGGTTTTCAATAGCTTAGGCATTAAGAAAAATAGGTCAGCCTCTGTATATTAAGAAAATAATTTTTAAAAAGTATAATAGTAACTACTTTTGGAAGTTGAAATGAACCATGGCACTATCAGCTTACATAAAAGTAGAAGACCACTCTGGTTCTCATTGGAATTTCAAATTAAAAAAAAAAGTAATGATATTAATTTACGAAGTTTATTCTAATCATATATAGCAAGCCAAAACAAAAGCCTACACATTTATATAATACGAAAGGAGAGGGGGATCCAACATGGAGGCGGGCGGGGAGGCAGCGCTTTCAGTACCTCCTCAATAACGGGGTCAGAGAGACGCATTGATACGCTTAGATTCTACCTGCTGAGAAACTCCTAGCAAAATTCCACCGAAGAGAGACCAGCTGGGAATTAGTAGGATTTTTGGACGTGACAGTTTGCCCCAGACGAGTGAATCTCTGCCACGCGGCGCAGAGGTCCAGACCCGCCAGCTGCTGCCCGCGCAACTCGGTGACTGCCGGCCGCCCTCTCGCGGCCCCCGCGACTGGGCGGCTAGCCTCCGAGGCGCAGCTCAGCAGGAGCGGCGCAGGGACTCTAGGAAGAGGTCTCTAGCCAAGCCTTCATGAAATAGCGAACCGGGAACTGAAACCAACCAGAGACGGACCAGTCCCACCCCTCCCTTCGGACACTCTGGCAAGGAGCCTGGGGCCCCCCATAGCAGAGAGGTGACGTCACTGGAGTTCAGCTGACGGAATTCCTTCCCAGCGGAATCCACTTTAGCAGGTGTGTGACTCCCACCCCCTCCAGATACAAGCAGCCGGGAAACCTCGGGAATCTCTCCGGGGGCGTGTCTGTAGGGAAGCAGAGGGGATTCCCGATCCCCAACTCCCCATACCACCAGCGGCGACACCCAAGGTCTTAGCCGCCAATTTCTGGGGGCGTGCCCACCAAAGGGGTCCGGAAAAATTAAACTGTTGGTTCCCAGATCACCGTACCACAGCACTGGGGCTTAGAAGAATGACAGAGAGAGTGCTCAGTCGTTTGGGAAATAGGACACGTGGTGGGGCTGCATGTGTAACCAGATCCTTGGGAAACCGCCTCCGCTGAACAGGACCTGGCTGGCTGGCTGGTAGGAGGAAGGGGGGAGGGGCCAGAGAAGTGAAACGGCTCTGGACTAACAGGATTGAGAGACTCCCAGGAGCCGCCTTACAGGGATTGCTGTCGGCACATAGAGGGAAGAAGCTCGGCTCGGAGGGCACAGCTCCGCCTACTGGAAGAGAAGAAAATGGATCTCTAAGACTTCAATTTTTTTTCTCTCTTTGTTCTTTTCTCCCCTTTTCCTTCTTTCTTTCTTGTTTCACGTTGTATTGTTCTTTCCATTCTCCTCTAATCTATCTATCTCTTTCTCCTTCTTTCTTTTTAAGAGCACCTTCCTTCCCCTACCCCCCAACTTTCATCCCAAGCATTACGTCCTCCATTACGTGTAATTGTCTAAATGCAAATAGGTGAATGTTTTGAGACTGTCTATAGGGCTCCTAAATACCTAGCTACTACCAAACACCCTGATCCAATCGCCTGTTAATATCCCCCTTCAGTAGAGCAATCATAGCACCTAACCTAAACATAAAGTCCTAAGAACAAACAACAAATCACTATATGCATACAGAATCCGGAAGCCTTTTATGAATTGAATGAATCAGCTTTAAAGTACAATAAAGCCCAACATTTCTAGGCATAGTCTCCTACCACAAAGGAGAGACAACAGAGATATACAAAACCAAAACAAATTTATAGGAGAAAGCCGAAACACAGCAGTCAAACAGAGCTGGAAAGTAACGTGAACAACATGAAAAAACAAGGGAAAAAAGGATTACAAACAATGCAGGACAACTTAAATCTTCAGGAGGACCTAGAAGCATCAGAAAAATGGACAGAGAAAGAACTCAAGGCATACCTAACTCAGATGGAACGGAATATTAGAGAAGACATGAGACAGCAAGTCCAGGCAATGAAAGTATATTTTGAAAACGAATTAAACAAATTCAAATGGCAAAGAACGAGCTCTACCAGGAGATAGAGATTTAAAAAAAAAATCAAACAGTAATCCTAGAAATGCAGGAAACCAGAAACCAAATTAAAAACTCAAACCAGAATATTACAAATAGACTAGATAAAGTAGAAGTCAGAACATCAGATAATGAAGACAAAGTTTATCAACTTGAAAAGAATATAGTCAACACAGAAAGGATGCTTAAAACTCACGAGCAATCTATCCAAGAGATATGGGATGTCATAAAAAAACCAAACTTGAGAGTCATTGGGATAGAAGAAGGTATAGAGGTTCAAACGAAAGGAATGGACAACCTATTAAATGAAATAATCCTAGAAAACTTCCCAGATATGAAAGATGGAATGGATTGCCAAATCCTGGAAGCCTACAGGAGCCCAAACATTCAAAACCGTAATAGACCAACTCCAAGACACATAATTATGAAGATATCCAACATACAGAACAAGGAGAGAATATTAAAAGCTACAAGAGAAAGGAGGCAGATTACATTCAGGGGTAAATCAATTAGGTTAACGACTGATTTTTCATCACAGATGTTGAAAGCGAGAAGATCCTGGAACAACGTATTTCAAACGCTGAAAAATAATGGAGTCCAACCAAGAATACTATATCCAGCAAAATTAAGCTTCAGATTTGACAATGAAATTAAAATATTTCATGATAAACAAAAGTTAAAAGAATTCACAGCCAGAAAACCAGCACTGCAAGGCATTTTGAGCAAAATACAACAAGAAGAGGAATTGAAAACTAAAACCCAAAACTAACACCCAAAACTAACAGTGGGAGGTATCTCAGTAAAGGGGGAGAAAAATAACCAAAGAGGAAAAACTAGCCAAACTAAAATAAATAAATAAATAAACATGACTGGAAGTACAAACCATATTTCAATAGGAACCTTAAATGTTAATGGCTTAAATTCACCAATCAAGAGACATAGGCTAGTAACTTGGATTAAAAAAACAGATCCAACAATATGCTGCCTTCAGGAGACTCATATGATAGGAAAAGACATACACAGG
>NW_025999960.1:6940742-6970908 GCF_001458135.2 Marmota marmota marmota
GGGGGGGGGAGATTTACAGGAGTTTTACATATTTCAAAACTTGAAGAAATAAAAGTTTTATTATTGAATCTGACAGCATTGTAATGCCCATGTTAATGATGGGTGACACATCATGCCAAGGCTGGAAAAAGAAGAAAAGACAGTGTAGTGAATGCAAAATTCTTATTATTAATTTGTAAATTAACTCTGAAAGGACTAATGAGTAGCATATTGTTTCCCAGAATTAGGGTCACCACCATATGGAGGTCTACAGATAAAGCCACAATCTGTCAATTTGTATGTTTAAAAACTTCACCTACAGAGGAAACCATGAAAGTATCACTATAAAAGGAGAACTACATTGAGTATCTTTGTACTCTTGGTTTAATTAGGTTCAGGAAGGAAGGAAGGAAGAAAATAAATGGAAGGCAATGGTACTTTAATACCCTGAAGCATTATGGGGAGTGTTCTAAAGTACACCCCATCTCTGGGTGAGGAAGACCTGGGGGAAGGAAAGAGAGTAGCTTTAAATACCTCTGCAGATGATTTCAGATAAGACTATGAATTGAGACAGATTAAAAGGATGAAGTGCAATGAATCAGAAGCACAGTTTCTTTGGCCAATTTCTACTCAGCATCTAAATCATGGTAAGAACTGTATTGTGGTAATGTATCAACCATTATCCAATGTGTAAAATTATCTAACTGTCCAAGTCATCTTAACTGACAAACTATCTCCCTGGTCCAAGACAAGAAGAGCAGGCTCTGAAAGGAACATACAGACAAGCTGTGTGCCATTGTGTTTTTCTTCAGGACAAGGAGTCCTGAAGAACTGTGTGTTTTAAAAAAGGATGGTCCAAATGAGACCCAGACAAGAGAAGTCTAGAAGAATAAGCAGTCAGTGTTCTTAGACTTAAAACTGCTGTTTCTTTTATTGTAAGATGACAGGCTTAAATTAGATTATATTATATGCCTTCCTTCACGAGGAGTTTGTGATTCTATGATGGGAAAATGCATGAAGAGTAGAAGGTTAGCTCCACTTGATAGTGAACTACTAGTGAAACTGAAAAAGCAGCCAGAGTCCCAGTTACAATCTTAGTTATGAATCAGATGTCACCTGTGTCCACATCTTAATTACCATGTGTAAGTGGCAATTCTCCACTACAGAACTCTCCTTCAATTACAAGCTGGAATGCCCAAATACCTATTCAATGGACCCAATGAAAATGTTTATGGACACCTAAGATTCAACATGTCTTAAATTGTACCCATGGTGTTGCCTCATCCAAACATTCCATTTCATTTCCATGATCTTTTGATTCATTATACAAGTCTTCTCCTCTTTTCACAGCCTGTGTACTTGATTACTCATAGAGAAATCTGAAATCACCCTAAGACTCCTTTCTCTTATGCCCATAAATAGTTACTTATTTTTAATTCCTATTGATTTTTCTCTCCTGAGTATATCAAGTATCTGTTTATAATCAATATCATGAGCATGGTATCTAGATCACATATCTATCATGTCTACCATGGACAACTCAAATACCCAATCTTCACAGATAAACACAAGCCTTCTGTGCACCCACACACCCAAGAAAGATAGTTTAGAATTGGAATTTAGGGCAAGTTACTCATTGGCTTAAAATACCTCAAAAGGTTCTTGTTTTTAGACTAAAGATCAGAAACCTTTGAGGTTCTGCATGGTCTGTTGTAGACCTACCTTAATAGCCTAATCTTCCTTTTCTATGATCTCATTAGCTTGCTTTCAGTCCCTTGCACCTGTCAAATTCCTTAATGCTTTGCATGATCCTGGTATCTGCTGTTCCTTTTGCCTGACATGCTCCATTTCAGAGCTCAATTCAGACATTCCATTGTCAGACTGGTGTTCCCTGAGATAATCCCAATCTCACCTATCATAAAAAATTATTAATTTTAGCAAGGGTTATACTGTTTGTTAAGGATTTACTGTATGCAAGCACTATTTTAGATACAGTCCCACATATTAATTCATCTTTACTATAATACGATGAGTAGATGCTCCATAAATATTTTTAAATGCATGAATAACAAATGAATGAGATAAAAAATCAAGGTGATTCTATACCCTTATAATTCTATAGTTGTGTATTTTACAAAATGTCTATGTTTACAGATTTCTGATAGTGATTTGCATACACTGAGGTCATAAACAATAAAATGTCCAGCATTTGAGGAAGTATTACCTAGGAAAAGTCTAACACCTCGAAGGTTGACTACCTTTCAAAAGAAAGTATGTTTAATTGAATACAAAGAAGAGAGAATACTAGCAATTTTAGAATGTGGAGCTGAAGGCCCTTTTAGGAATAAATGTATGTATACCCATATAGATATGTGATTAAGATGATACCTAAAAACTTATCAGAGTTTTTATCCAGGCAACTGTACATTTTCTATAGCAATTTACACCCATCTTTATCTTTGTACACATTTAATCTGCTAAAAAGCAGAGCTTAAGATGATTTTTAATAAATTCAGTTTACAGAGTGTAACCAAGACTTGGAATAAATTGCATCATTTTAAAAATTAAAATATTTTTAAAAGGGGGCAATTTTATTGGAAATTATTTAGCATAGTCAATACTTTGAGTCTGAAGTAATTGGTGAGCCCCAACCTGCAATACTTTTGGCCTTAACCTACAATAGTGACAGACACACAAATAATAATTAAAACTAAAATAAGAAAACATTGTTCTTAAACCATTTACTTTCTGAAATGATCTATGTCAGTCAGAATGGATAGCTACTCATCACTGTAATCCATAGGTACAAGTGCTAAGTCAATGGCCTAGACATTTTCATTTTATTAGGTAGAACCATATTATTTTTCAAAATGGAGAATTTATATTTCCACCAACAGTTTATAATGTTCGTCAGTTTTTAAAATTAATTAACTGTAATTAGGTATATAGATGACAACAGAATGTATTTTCATTCATTGTACACAGATTTTCATTTCTCTGGTTGTACATGATGTCGTGCTGCACCATATGCGCAGTTCCTCCATTTTCCCCATCACCCACCCGCCCCTGCCACCCCTGTTATGGATCAGCATCCACTTATCAGAGAGAATATGTGGCCTTTGTTTTTCTGGGATTGGCTTACTTAGCTTACCATGATATTTTCCAACTCCATCCTTTTACCTGCCAATGCCATAATTTTAATCTCTTTCAATGATGAGTAATATTCCATTGTGTACATATACCACAATTTCTTTATCCATTCATCTATTGAGGGGCATTTAGGTTGCTTCCACAGTTTACCTATTGTCAATTGAGCTGCTATAAACATTAATGCAAATGTGCTACTATAGTATGCTGATTTTAAGTTCTTTGTGTATAGACTAAGGAGTGGGATAGCTGGGTCACATGGTGGTTCCATTCCAAGTTTTCCAAGGAATCTCCATACTACTTTCCAGAGTAGTTTCATCAGAGTAGTTTCAGTCCCACTAGCAATGTATGAGTGTGCCTTTTCCCCCACATCCCTTCCAAAATGTTTTGTTGTCTGTATTCTTGAGAACTGCCATTCTGACTGGCCTCAGATGAAATCTTAGAGTAGTTTTGATCTGCATTTCTTTAATTACTAGAGTTGCTGAACATTTTTTTTCATATATTTGTTAATCAAATGTATATCTTCTTCTGAGAAGTGTCTGTTCAGCTCCTTAGCCCATGTATCGATTGGGTTGTTTGGAGTTTTTTGGTATTAAGTTTTTTATGTATGCTGGAGAATAGTGCTCTATTTGACATGAGTGTGGCAAAAATTTGCTCCCAAATTGTAGGCTCTCTGTTCACCTCACTGATTGTTTCTTTTGCTGAGAAGAAGCTTTTTGGTTTGAGTCATCCATTTATTAATTCTTGATTTTATTTCTTGTGCTTTAGGAGTCTTGCTAAGGAAATTGGGGCCTGATCTGACATAATGAAGATTTAGGCCTACTTTTTCCTTTATAAGGCACAGGGTCTCTGGTCTAATTCCTAGATCTTTGATCCACTTTGAGTTGAGTTTTGTCTATGGTGAGAGATACGGGTTTAGTTTCATTTTGCTGCATATGGCTTTCCAGTTTTCCCAGCACGATTTGTTGAAGAGGCTATCTTTTCTCCAATGTATGTTTCTGGTACCTTTGTCCAGCATGAGATAACTGTATTTTTGTGGGTTTGTCTCTGTGTCTTCTGTTCTGTACCATTGGTCTATATGTCTATTTTGGTGCCAATACAATGCTGTTTTTGTTACTATAGCTTTGTAGTGTAGTTTAAGGTCTGGTATTGTTATGCCTCCTGCTTTACTCTTCTTGCTAAGGATTGCTTTGACTATTCCAGGTATCTTATTTTTCCAAATGAATTTCATGATTGCTTTTTCTATTTCTATAAGGAATGATGATGGGTTTTTAATTGGAATTGCACTGAATCTGTATAGTGCTTTGGGTTGTATGGCCATTTCAAAAATATTGATTTTGCCTGTCCAAGAGCAGGGGAGATCTTTCCATTTTTTAAGGTCTTCTTCAATCTCTTTCCTTAGTGTTCTATAGTTTTCATTGTAGAGGTTTTTCACCTCTTTTGTTGATTCCTAAGCATTTATTTATTTATTTATCCATCTATCTATTTATTTATTTTTGAGGCTATTGTGAATGGGGTAGTTTTCCTAATTTCTTTTTAAAAGGATTCATCAATGATGTATAAAAAATGCTTTTGATTTATGGGTATTGATTTTATATCCTGCTACTTTGATGAACTCATTTATTAATTTTAGAAGTTTTCTGGTGGAGTTTTTGGATCGTCTAAGTATATAATCACATCGTCAGCAAATAATGATAGGGAAAGAAGAACTCAAAACTATTTGTATCCCTTTAGTTTCTTTTGTCTAATTGCTCCAGAGTTTCAAAGACTATGTTGCCTTGAAGTTGAAAGAGGGAATCCCTGTCTTGTCCCAGTTTTTAGAGGGAATGATTCTAATTTTTCTCCATGTAGAATGATGATGGCCTTGGGTTTAGCATAGATAACTTTTACAATGTTGAAGTATGTTCCTACAATCCCAAGTTTTTCTAGTGTTTTTAATATGAAAGGGTACTGTGTTTTGTCAAATGTCTTCTCTGCATCAATTGGTATAACCATATGATTCTTATCTTTAAGTCTATTGATGTGATGAAGTATATTTATTGATTTCTCTATGTTGAAACAATCTGGCATCCCTGGAATGAACTCCACTTGATCATGGTGCACTATTTTTAAATATATTTTTGTATGTGCTTTGCTAGAATTTTAGTGAGAATTTTTGCATCAATGTTCATCAGGTATATTGGTCTGAAATTTTCTTTCCTTAATGTATCTCTGCCTGGTTTTCATATCAGGATGATACTAGCTTCATAGAATGAGTTTGGAAGAGTTCATTCCTTTTCTATTTCATGAAATAATTTCAGGAATATTGGCATTAATTCTTCTCTACCTTGTGAACTTACAGCATTCCTGAACATTTCTACTACCTTACTGTTTAGGGGGAGACAAATAATAACAACAACCAGGGCACACAACATCTGGCATTAAACCAAATAAACCCTGTGATGATGTCTATAATGGTAATTATCACAATAAACAGAAATGATATAATCAATTATTGCCTAAAATTTTAAAAAAGTATATTTGCAAAAGGGTTACAATTTCAAATGGTAGACAGGGAGAGAACAGAAATGATAAAGGATATGATGATTATGAGGGAGTAGAAGAGAAGACAGAAGTAAAATCTAAAGGAAGTGTGAGAAAGAATACCAGAGACTGGCTATTAGTAGAAGAGACAAAGAGAATCAAGGGCACATGATGAAGACACGAGTTGGTGTGAATATACTTTGTATACAGGCAGAGATATGAAAAGTTGTGCTGTATATGTGTAATAAGAATTGTAATGCATTCTGCTGTCATATATAAATAAAAATAAATTAAAAAAACTACAATTGCAAAATAAGTAATCAAGGACAACAGGCAAGAGAGAAAAAAATGAAGTAAACATTTTAAAAACAAAAATAAAAGAAAACAAAACTGAAATATAATAATCAAACATTCTATTCCTCAAAAAACTGATCCATAAAAAGCAACTGGCTTCAAAAATGCTATAAATGAGAAAGAAAAGATATGAAGATGTATAAATATCATGAATCATTAAGATCACAATTAAACAGAGAAAAGAAAGGAAGAAGGAGAGAAAAAAATCTCAATGAAAAGTTAAAGAATTATTTCCCTTGGAGTTCAAAAGCTTCTCAGCTTCTCTTCTTAGCAGTGTTGGTTGGGGTTCTCTGGAGTGTGATGCTCCACCCTTGGGTAAATTTCTCAAGTGAGTGAGGGAATCCTGTATGCAGAATTCCTAGAAGCAGGGTTTAGGCTTAGGTGGGCTCCAGTTTCTTTGCTGAATACAAGCTGGTCTGGAGATTTTAAATCAGCACATCTCCAGGGCCCAGAAATTGCAGTCTATGCTAGAAGATTCCACCTCAGAGATCTCCCCTGGGCTCTACACATGTGGTGGAGGAGGCAATTCTTAGTCCCCTACATCACCTGTGGACCCCATGTTTTCTGGTCTCAGTTTCAATCTCCAAATTCAGTCTGTCTCACTTCCACCTTTTGAATTCTCAGCCAGGCCCACCTTTCCCAGCCAGCCCTGAAAGCAGCCAGATTGGAGGGGAGAGGGAGAGCCAGGTAGGTTTCTGCGACCAGTTGTCTCCACATTTGATTTTCTCCAGTCACTTAGGCACGCTCTATGTCATGCAGTGGGGGTTTGCCAGGCCTGTATTTTGGGTCAATCTCAGGTTTACCAGTAATCCGCTCCCCCAGCAGCTGACCCCATGCTGAAGCTGCATAATGGTTCCTTTCACTGTCCTCTGCAGATAGCTTGGAGAGATGTGACTTCTTTCCTGCACAAGGATATTGTGCAGTGTACCTTTCAGTTTAGTTGGGCGGTGTCTTTGATCTCTAAACTCTCTATACCCAGACATACCCCTGGATTCCAAAATGTGGCTTCCTTTAATTCCCTTATCCCTCCATTCTGTTTGCAGAGTGACTACTCTGGCTGGTTTCTCCAGCCAAGGCAGCATCTGTGGCTCTGGGATTTTTTTTTCCTTTTTCTCTTACTTCCAACCTCCCAAGTCCCCAATCTGCTCTAAACATCCACTATAAAATTCCAGTAACAACCCTCAATTTTCTTTTTGTTCACCCACTCTGTTTGGATTCTACCTATCTGCTTTCTTGGTTGCATGCCATAGAGCAGTCAGCAAAGTGATCTTCTCTAGTCTGCCATCTTGAAACTTTGTACATTATGTTTGTAAGACTAATCTTTTAAATCTGTATGATTTGCTCAAAGTCTTATGTATATCATTCTACAGGAAAAGTATACAACCTACACTTACAATATGAACATTATTTATGTAAGGTACTACATATTTTCATGTTTGTTTTCAAGAGAGACAAAGTAAAAGATGATTATTGTTAAAAGATGGTTTAGCATGACAAAATTAGGAAGAATATAGCAATCATTTTTTATAAGAATCATTCAAACCATAAATGCATACTATGAAATTCCCATAGTCTATTACTCTGAAAGAAGGCACATGATAAATGTTTGTCATACATATCAATTCCTATTGGGTGCCTAAAATTTTGTCCTGTTTTTTAAAAAATGGCCCCCTATTTTTGTGATGATAAAACTAGACTGCTGTACCACTTCATTACCATTTTATAGTGAAATATTAGATGAATATTGGGTCAGGAGGATTAATAGACTTATGATCATAAATTGCTGTGCAATGAGCTATGCTTAGGCAATAAATATTTTTATTTAACCTTTAAAAGTTTATGTCATAAAAATGATTTCATTATGTAAGCCATCAAATATATATGGTCATTTTCTTCTAATATCAGAAATTCATAATACTTTTTTCTAACTCTCTAGATGATTTTATGCCTTTACTTGACCTTAAAAACAATATTCCAATCTTTATTCTAAACACCACACTTAAATCAGACATTAGTTTTCTAAAGTATCCTGTTAAACAACAATAATTTTCAAATAATAATTGTTAGAGGTAACTGTGTCAAAACATACAAACAGGGCTGGGGTTGTGGATCAGTGGTACAGTGCTTGCCTAACATGTGTGAGGCACTGGGTTCAATTCCCAACACCACATAAAAATCAACAAACAAATAAAGGTATTGTGTCCATATACAACTAAAAATAATACATTTAAAACACACACCACACACACACACACACACACCTACCTAAAATGTCAAGAAAAAAAGTAGAGCCTGCAGAATTCCACCAACAGTGGTATCATTTTTGCCATAGTTGTTGAATAACCGAATAAAGAGCACTGCAGAAATAGTCTACACTGAGTTTAACTTCTTTTATTAATGTACCTTTAAGTCTTCCTTGAATATGATAATGATAAGGACCACAAAAATCAGCAAGACAATAAAGAAACAGTTAAACATATTACTGAGAAAGAAAGGTGTTATAACTATTTTCCAAAGCAAGTAGAGATCAAACTTTAGGACTAGAAAGACATAATGAATCTCTTCCTACTATTGTAATGAGATGCCACAATAATGTTCAGTTAGAAGCTCTAAGTGGACACCATGTGCAGTTTGATGTATAAATATAATGTTTTAATTTCACAGTTTTGTGCATGTATGTGCATGCACATGTCCCTAGGGCATGAACCCAGAACCTTGCTCATGCTAACCCTGCATTCCCACTGAGCTATATCCTCTAACCCTCACATAGCAATGACATAAATTATTTACTCACTGATTTGAGTTTTGTGCCCATGTGATTGAGGTTAAGGAGTACAAGTATTTTTTTGTTTTTGTTTTTGTTTTGTTTTTTTCCTTTTTGGCACAGGGGATTGAACCCAGAGGGGATTAACCACAGAGCCACATCCCAACCCTTTTTAAAAAATATTTTGTTTGGGACAGGGTCTTACAGAGTTGCTTGGACCTCACTAAGTTGCTGAAGCTGGCTCTAAACTTGCAACCCTCCTGCCTCAGCCTCCTGGGCTGCTGGGATTACAGGTATGCTGGTTTTTTCTTTTCTTTTTTTTTTTCCTTTTAAATTTTAAGTCACTTCTTATTCTATCCATGTTTTAAAGGGGTTACTAGCTTTTTGGACTGATAAAAATCATTTCACTTAAAATTTATGCTGTCCCAAAATTAACTGTTCATTTTTTCTTTCATTAATTCACTTGTACATTCTTCAATCCACTGTTTGTCTGTCTTTGCACCCATCCATTTATCACACAGTGTGCACAGTCAACACTTAATTGACTCTTAAGCCTATGGTGGGACATTGGAATGTTTCACTTTTTGCCACACTCACTGTCCAATTTCTGATCCTCTGGAAGAGCCATAATATTGGGGGAAAATGTTCTTTTCTATTTAAATTAATGCAGCTATAGCCCATAAAATTCAGTGAAAAATAACTGTAAGAATATTCAGAGTTATATGTATGTTACAAAATATTAATTACCAATTGCTATTTCACCTGGAATAGCAATGTCACTGAGTCCTTCATGAGCTAAATTATAGTTTTGCTATATTCCTGATTCAACATTACTCCCTAATTTAAAGAGAAATATCACCAAAATAATGTCTCAACAATTGACCTTTTCCTTAATTCCATACACTCTCATGCCTTTGAAAATGCTATTTCTCATGGTACCTACCTACACCTTTCACATTTTCTTCCCTTCATATGTAAGCCCAACACCTAGGAAGCTCCTACTCATCTCTCAAATTTTAGAAAAGTTAAAGTCAAACAAAAACATTACCAAAATTAGATTAAGGAAACAGAACATAATGCAATCTCACCTGTATCTTGTACAAGTAGCATTCTGACTTGATGGAGCTACTGGTTTGAAAGTGATATGGGGAGAAACCTGGGCTGAGAGCAGAAATCCCAGAGCAAGAATAATGAGTGCCACAGTAGTACCTAGGGGGGAAAAATGTTTTATATCAGAGAGAAGTTTGACAACATTTTTCCAAAGACTGGATTTCATATATCATACCTCTAAAAATACCTTGATTTATCTTCTCTGGATTAAAATAAAAGTTTCTACTATCTAAACAAATTATCAGAAAAGCTCACTAGGACATTTTGAGACATGAGGAGAGTAAAATTCAAAGCAAATACAATTATGAGTCAAAAAGAAAACTGATGATTCTCCTCTAAAAACAAAACAAAAGAAATACAAAGCAAAAACAACCAAACACTTAGAATTACTGGACGTCTTAAAGTAAGCAACATTACAGAGAGTCTAACAAGTCAGGAAAAACAAAACCCAACAGATGTACATCAACTATTCCTCTTGGTGCCAAGAAAATTGTTCTAACGGCCTTCAGTCATATAAGACCTAAATCAGTGGAACTAAAAAGTAACACACTGTTTATTTCTAAAGCAGGCAAGAGAATGTTTCTTATTAAAAAGAAAGTTTTCTTCTTTAAATTTAAGACTTTAAGGTATCAGGAATGAAATAATACATGACCTCATTTATCTTGCCTATTGGCATTTGGGAATAGAATACTTACCTTTGGATTTAAGGGAAAGTTTTAGTAATTAAGACTATTAAAAAGACCAAAGTTTGAGTTCTTGATCAATGTCCTGATGGTAAATAAGAAGTTTTCAAATTTCTGATAATTGTTTGAGCCACAGAATTTTAAAGGTGAACAAAAAGAGTGATAGGAAGAAAGTCAAAATGGCTGCATTAATTTGTATAATTTATTTAAATTAGGCAATATAATTAAAATGTGAAATTTGGGGGTATCTTTATGTAGTAGTAAAGATTGTATTAGTTTAACTGAGAGGTAATTTAAGATGTGACCAAATATATGGTTAAAGAAATAGATAAATCAAGAATTTTAGAAAACACCATGGAGGTTCAGTGGGACTGTGTAATAACTGAAATGTTTGTTGGAATGTGTCAAGTTAAGCACCTTGGGAATGAGATGCCCTTGGAATCTGAGGGTTGTGCCTAAGCACTCAGCTCTGCTGTTTCTTGATTCCGATCTTGGACCTTTACAAACTTCGATTTTGTCTTCCATAAAATGGGATTTAGTGAAAATACTTACAGAATTACTGAAGTTTAAGTGTTATTATGCATTTGAAATATTTATACAATAAAAATGCTCTAAAACATTTTTAAAAGTTAGTTATGCTGCAGTTATCATTAGAAACAGTAGCAGCAAGAGTGGACCTTCAAAGTAGGAGAAAAAGTTGAATGAAAGAAAGACCTAAAGGGAAGATCAGAAGTCTGTTTTGCTAAACTGGGTCAATGGATTCTTACACCAAAAATCACTGTGTATTTTCTTCCTGTTTACTTAAAAAATTCAGACCAGACTAGGAATAGCTTGAGCCTTTACTTTACTCAAAAGGCTATCAAGCCCTGAATGGAGAAATAGAAAAGAGAAATAGAAAAAGTTATAAATTTGTTCTGAAAATCAAACCTTTCCTTCAAACAAAACATGACTTTTATTGCTCATCTATTGAAAAACTTGAGTTTTAATTATTTGCCCAAACAATTTCCATAGCTCATTTCTGTGAAACAGGTAAAATAATTTCATCAGGAAATGCTGATACTTGAAGGTGTGAATAAAACTGATATTCCTCTTTCATAGTAATAATTCGATAACCTGTGCCCATGATAAAATTGTAAATACTAAGTTGCATAACTATATGTCAAATTCTAGTGCCTGGCACATATTTATCTCAGAAAGTAGTGGCTGACATATGTATTAAAATTATATGGATTTATATAATGTTGGTTATTTTTGAAGAAAAGAATAAGAACAAAAAAATGTTAAGATTATACAGTTCAAGTCATGAGTTAGTATAGTACAAATAACCTAGGTGAGTTATTCAATATGGATAATATGACTCTTGTATCTGTATCTAAAAAAAGTTCAATCCATCTGCAAAATTTTGGGACATTCTGGGTATGTAGAATTCCTAAATGCTTGAAGGTCAACCCTTCTTAAGCATATTTATTATATTATTAACCTAATTTGGATGGAAATATTTTAAAAGCTATACTTAAATCTTTATCTTTTAAAATTTTCTGTGGCAATGTTTAGTCCTTGCTTCCTACTGGAGAAAATTCCTGGGGTGCCCCTGCCCTCTGACTCAGCCTCTCCAGAAGATGGGGAGGAGAAGCAGGAGCTTCATAGAGCTCCACAGGTAACTGTGATGCTCAGACAGAGATTAAAAACCCTTCTAACTACTTGAATTACCCTTTTTCTTTGATTTAGCAAGTTACAAATGTTTTATCAGTTGCTTGTATTAGAAATTACTATAGTTATTATCAAATGATTCATTACTATAACCTACATATACTATATATATATACACTCATATATATATATATATCCTCTATAACCTCTCTTTCTATAATATAAAAAATAAATCACAAAAAATCATACAAAATTAATAAAGTTCATTAGTGTAAGCTTAGTATAGGAAAGCTTTGGATGAAAGGAATTTCTCCTGTGTAGTGTGCAGTGTTGCTTCCTCCTGATATTTCAAGAAAAGAGTATCTCCTAACCAAGCACATTGGTAGATTTTAAACGTTTAGTAAAATTTTCCCCATAAAGATATTCTTCAAAGACAGTGATGTAAGTTGGATAATAGAATTCTGAAGAATATCTCATTAATAAGGTATATTAAATACAAAGTACGGAGCTGGAATAATTTTTTAGAAAAAAATCATTTCCTTTCCTTAGTTCCCCTAATGTGTGCCTAAGTATCACCAGCAGAACCTGTCAAAATGCTCCAGCTCCAGACCCCATCTTCATAGATTCTAACTTAGATCTAAGATGGTGCCCACAAATTCACATTTTAAAATAAGTAGCACTGCTGCTTCTGAGAGAGACAGCCTATGAATAATGTTTTCAGAAATATTCCACTACCAAAATATGTGGTGGAAACGGCACGGTGTTTCTGGCTTTCTAAGATTTATTACAAATACTGTTACATAGACACAAGACTCCCAGTATTCAACAAGAGGCTGCTATTAAATTGTCATATTCAAAAAAAGACCAGTTTTCTCAACAAGGTTTGAAAATATTAAAAATGAGAACATGATAAAATATGCCACATTTAAAATTATTGACAGCTTACATATATTTCTTTGTATAAAGAGTTTCTTTGGGATTAAACACAGTTTATTTATAATAATTTTTTGGGGGTAATATCTATTCAAAAATTATCTTGATATGATTAAACCTATTTTTCATATTTTTAATCCATTTTAAAAAGTAAAACACAATATAGGGAATAACACTAAATCCTAAGTTTAAAAATTCTAGGCTGTAGCCAATTTAAAATTTAAAATGAACATTTTCATAATACTCATTACTATTAAAATAGCAATATGTATCTATATACAAATAAATAAAACAAAAAATATTGAAATAAAGGGATAGGAAGGATAGAAGAATGAAACAGACATTATTACTTTATGTATATAGGTGACTGCATGACCAATGTGATTGTACAACACGTACACTCTGAAAAATGAGAAATTATATCCCATCTATGTATGATATCAAAGTGCATAAATGCATTCTACTGCCATATATAACCAATTAAAACAAACAAAGAAATTTTTTTAAAAACCCACTGAATCAACTGGTATTACAGTGTCAAAGAAGCAACTACTGTGAGGTTTACCCTGGAGGAAAATGTACAAATTAACAAGGCTGCCAAGTGCTAATTAGGCCTCCTTCCCAAAGTGTAAACTTGCACTGGCTATTGTCTTCTAGTGGACCTGTTTAACCACAATTACAAACAGGAAACTGCACAAATGCCATCATTTACCTCTATATGTGCAGGTAAAAGAGGAAACCTGTGACAACAAGCCAGGCCTTGTAAGCCACTGTAATATCTACTGACCACACAGCTGGAGGTCAGAAGCCTTCTGGATGGGGCTGTCTGCAGACTGTAAAGTATTTTTAACTGTCAGAGCTGAGATGGTGGCAGATTTGGCAGAAAAGAGAAAAAGGAAAATGGCTAAATGTTGCTGGGAAGAAACAACCATGAAGTCTTTAGTCTTTTCTTTCTTATGAATGTCTTACTACTTCCTCTCAAGAGTCAGGCATGCTTGCTGGACCCCTCTGGGCAAAAGACCTACAGGGAAGGGAAACATGAATTTCCAGGTGAGTCCCTGGATTAAGAAGGGGGAGGCTATTTCAAAGTGTGGATAAAACAACAGAGTCACTCTGGTTACTCATGATGCTGTGATAGCTAAGATGCCCTACTTTATTATCTGCATCCTGAGTATTTTAAATGTGTTAAATCCTTATAACTCCATAAAGCAGGAATGATAATTAATCCCCATGTACAGATGAGGAAATAGAACTTTGCCTAAAATCACAAACTTTAGACTCAAAACAGTCTAGCTCTGTACCAATAATGCCTCAAGAATTTTGCAGGATTGATAAGAAAGTATATTGCTGGACTGCAACAAAAGAAGGCACAGGCTGCTAGAAAAAGTGTTAATTCAGCAGTTTTCCCTAAATCTCCAAAGCCAAACACCAAATTTAAGCACTGAAATTCTATTTTTTAAAAAAAGACCTCTTGAGGCAGCAATATATTGGGTTCTATCAAAAAGGAAAAAAGTCCATTTAAAAATTTTGAAAGCAGCTATTTCTCTTCTTAGTGTTGACCTAAGCCCCAGGTATCAGGAAATCCAATTTCCAGCACACCATAAGAGTGTATTTTTAGCAGAACACTCCTGATGGTAATCCATTTTGTTGTTGTTGTTTATCATCCTAATGAGATAGCCCAGTTCATCCTGGACAGCTTTGATTGTCAGACATATTTTTCTTACAGGAAGTAAAAATCTGTGCTCTCATACCATCTACTTTCTAGACTAAGATAGCCAAAGGATTTCTCCTTAGTCTTTTTTATTTTATTTTATTTTTTTTTTTGTGGTGCTGGGGATTGAACCCAGCACTTGTGCATGCAAGGCAAGTACTCTACCAACTGAACTGCATCCCTAGCCCTCTTCTTAGTCTTTTGTTCCAGGCTTACCACCTCTGCTTTCATCACACATGGTTTTATACATGTTTTTTAAACCTTCACTTGTCCCTCACCCTTCTTTACTTTCTCTTGTGCTTCCCTGTATATCTTGGCTATTGTTATTACCAGAGCCTCTAATCAATCTCTGCTTTGCCTCAGCACTAATACTTCAGCTTCGCTCACAGTACTGGACTTAAGGGCTCCCACTGCTTAGGTAAGGGCAGGAGGTGGAAGCACTGTATTCTTCCTTCTGGAGGAAGGTTATATATTCCCAGTAACAGTGTTTAGAACTCACAATGTATTTTCTCATCAAAATCTGGGACAAGTGCCTGAAACAGTCCTATTAGATCATTACTTTAGGTATAATTTGGTTAAAATAGAATTTAGTGCTACCCCAGAAACTTCATATTTTAATGGAAATGTGTACTTTTTAACTCCAATTTCACTTCTAAAAACACTACTAGAGTACAGCTAATTGGCAAGAAAGAAAGTGCTTGGACATTTGAAAAAAATCTCAAAAAGTATGAAATATATCCAGTGAAGAAAATGTCATAGATGGGTCCCATTTTTGTCATATGAAACAGCCCTTTGTATTTTAGAAAAGAAATAAATGGGCAGAATTTAAACACAAAAGACAAGTGAGAAAAGAAAGGTTTTGCTTTATTTAGCCATCATAGAAAACACACTTAACCAATCAGAACTTATCCTAGGATTTAGGCTTGTATCAAACACAAAAAGAGTTTGTCCCTGCTTTGTGACGAAATTATATGGTTCCAATATTTCACTGTTGAAAGAGCTTTGGAAAAAAATGCTTCAAATTTGTTTCCATATAATTCCAAACTTAAAAATACAACATAAAGTCAGTTCACAAATATAACATTTTTCAAACAAGGAATAGAACAAAAAATAATTATTCCTTTTACTTCTGTTCCTTTGAGCTGAACTCCAAAAACAACAGAAAAATATTACCCTCAGTATACCCAGATTGTTCTTACAATTGGTTCCTACTTACAATCTAGTTTATAGTCTTGTATTTTTTTTTTTGAGAGAGAGAGAGAGAGAGAGAGAGAGAGAGAGAGAGAGAGAATGAGAATTTTTTTTTTAATATTTATTTTTCAGTTTTTGGTGGACACAACATCTTTATTTTTTTTTATTTTTATGTGGTGCTGAGGATTGAACCCGTGCCAGGAGAGCGCTAGTTGGCCACATCCCTAGCCCAACTAGTCTTGTATCTTAATATTCATTCAAAGGTCTTATTTTTTCCTGGAAGGATGAGGCAAGAGGATCACAAGCTCGGGGCAGCCTCAAAAATTTAGAGAGCACCTAAAGACCTAAGGATCTTAGTGAGGCTCTGCCTCAAAACAAAAAATAAAAGGACTGAGGGCACAGTTCAGTGATAAAGCACTCCCGGGTTTAAGGTTTGATCCCTTGTATCAAAAAACAAACAAATTCTCATTTTTATTTTATTTTGGTCTATTACTCTCATATTATGTTGTTTGTCAAAGAAACCAATATCAGAAGTGGTTTCAATGTTATCATTTAAAAGCCTGTCATCATTAGAAAAAAGTTTAAAACTGAATTCTTCATCTAGGCACCTACCTGCTAAACTACCAAAGGTAAGCTTTCGTCGGCCCACCTTCTCAACGAGCCAGACTCCTATCAATGTGAAAATGAAGTTTGTGAAAGCTGTAACTGAAGCCAGCCATATTGCAAGTCTATCATCTTCCACACCAGACATCTGTAGAATGGTTGCACTGTAGTACCTGAAAGGCAAAGAATAAATCAATTGCTGCTGCTTATTCAAAGAAGCAAAGTTATTCAGACAGAAAAAGATTTAGCCACCTCAAAAAATAAAAAGAAAATCATGGCTAATACAGCAATAACATCAAGTTATCAAGGGAATTCAGACCAGTTATTTAAAGGAGCACAATTACAGAAACTGTGTTTAGATATATTTACTTTGTACTTTGTTACCTCCCGCCGCCCCCCTTAAAAAAGACACCTAAACCAATGAACAGAGGGCTGAAAGCTTCCTCAGTGAAACATACCTTACCCACCACTAGGGACAGCAGCAGCTGGTACTTTGACAAAAACTATCAACAATAAGCTCCAAGTCTGTGGTATGAATCAGCAATGAATTAATGTCCTTAAAAGAAGAAAATGACTCACAGCATATAATAAGAAATGCGATGTAATGGTAGAAATAAAACAAGTAAAGAATCTCTTCAAAGAAGACACAAGAAATAAGTTTGTGTGAGGATACATCTAGCACTGTGTAAGGAGATAAGAAACTGACTACTTGAGAATGGATTTGTGGTTCCTAGAAAGTGGAGTCTTTGGTGAAGTGAAGTCTCTAGCACATTCTTAGCATGACTAAGCTCTGCAGACTCATCTGTGCTAAAAGAGTTCACTGGAGACTAGTTCTTAAAAGACCATCATGCCTGTTTGTTGGTACATAACAGAAAATACGTCTGGCACATTTAAGGATGACAGGTTTCCCATGGAACATTTCTTTTCTGGTAGAAATATCAGTAGCTATAGAAGCTCATTACTTTAAGTTGACCTGAAAAGAAAGATAAGTACTTCCAGTGATTGAGGATGAAATATGTAGAATTCACATCCTAAATACATAGTCTCAACCACAGCTTTGCCTAGCATTTCAAGCTATCCTAAAACAAGTTCACTTTATGCACACCTGACAGTAGTGGACATCCAAGCAATATGTGAGAGCAAGCTGGATATTCCATAGTTAAAAATCAGTAGCTTCCAGATATTTATCAATACTTCCATAGTACTTCAAAAGTAAAATCTATTTTAAACATGTTTAAGTCTCATTGATACATCAATGGCTTCTGTTTACTACTTTCTAAAATTAGCAATGATGGTTATTACATGAAATATTAACATGGACTCATTCATTTTGAGAAAAAAATGCCTTTTTTAAAAATAGTATACCACACTTAAAAACTACTATGCAGCATGAATGATGAGTTTTACAGAATATGAATTCTGACAACTGTTTTAAAAAAGGAAATTACCAGTGGAATCACGCTCATCATCATGAAAATTCTGAATGTTCTGCAGTCAGAATGTGAAGTGATGATAAAAACTATGATACCAATCCATCCCAGCTTCCAAATCTGTATGCACTTTCACAAAGGCCTGCATAAAAGGTCAAACCTATGTGTGACCACCAAGAAATTAACATAAAAACAAGCCTGAAAAGGCAGAAAATAGGTTCAGAAATAATCCAAATATTATTTTTAAAGCCCAAATAATTTGATACTTGCCGTGTTACTAAATTTCAGAATCTCCCCAATGCTTTAGCAATAAAAACAGATACACTGCACAAACCGATTCTTAGAAAAGGAGTCATTAAAAAAAAAACAAAAAAAAAACCTAAAACCACAGAGGCTGTTTGATGTTTTTATTTTGATATAATAAAAATCATGAAATTCCAAGTGTTCAGCTAGGGGAGACAAATGGTAGTGGTATCAAACTAAGTTATTTTCTGTTTTATTTAAAATGAAAAATTACACAAGTATAAAAAACTCCTTTTGTGGTGCCAATGTTTTAGAGGCAGAATGCAAAAAAACAGTGTCCTGGGATTCAGAAAGCTGAATTCTAATGGCATCTCTGTGGTGTGCTGTCCAGGAAATATAATCCTTTATTCACTGAATACTTATTGAGTGCCTGCTGTATAAGCTACGTGAGTGATAAGATCCCACAGATGCTATCAGAGTCTGTTGCTGCCCTCAAGAGACTCAGTTTAGAATTGGAGAATGAAATGGAAACAAACTGGTTTTAATATCACAAGATGTACAAATTATAGTGTGGCATAAAGGACAGGAAAAAAAATGATTCATTTTATGGGATGGTTCCTTGATTTTCCAGGGAATCTAATCTTTGTGTTAAGCACTGAAAAATTCACATGAGTTGGCCAGTCCAGATGACAATCCAGGAAGGCAACCCAGGTGAAGGAGGCAACGTACTTCAGAGACAAAAGAGCACAATAGCATGCTGGGTTCACAGAGCCTGAGCATTTTACCTTGTCTGAACATAAAATACAAATAAAAGTAGAGGAGTAAGCAAGGGACTGTAGCAGAAGCTTCTGTGGAAGGGGCTCGGATATAATGCTTTGTGTTTGGGCTTTACTTTGTAGGCAATGGAAGATCACAAAATGGACTTCAGAAAGAAATAACAGGATGAAATCTCTTCTGTGAAAAGATCGCCCCAATGATAAAGCCAAGTGGGTGGAGTGGAGGCAGACTGTACCCAGGGGATATAGTCTTGAAGCCTATGTCAAGTCATCAGAGCAGCAACTGGCCACTGCAGATTATCTGTGATGATGGACACGGTGAGAGTGGGCTGAGGTGCAACTACAACCCGCAAGATTTTCTTGAATGAACTACCCCGAGTTTTATCTTTATTTTCCTTTCTCTAACACCGGTAAATGTATTTTTTTTTTTAAATTGCTGCCATAACAAATCACCCCAAGCTTGTTGGCTTAAAACAACAGATTTACTATCTTACAGTTCTATAAGTCAGAAATCTGAAGAGACTCAGTGGATGTTAGAAACCAAAGGTATCATTAGGGCTGCAATCCTTTCTGGAGGATCCAGGGGTAAGCTGTTTCCTTGGCTTCTTCCAGCTTAGAGTTTTCCTATATTCTCAGGCCCCTGCCCAAGTCTCACTCATGTGGCTTCACTCTGCCTTCCTCTTTGTTTCCTTTTTCTACATTTAAGGGCCCTGGTGATTACAATGGGCACATTCAGAAAATCCGGGGTAATCTCTCTAATTAAGGTAAACTGATGAACACATACAATTCAGTCTGCCACCTTTAATTTCCCTGGGCCAAGTAACACAGCATATCCATAGGTTCTAGAGATCCTTGGGAGGGGAGATTCATAGGAACATATTCAAAGGTTCCATATATCTTTGCGGGGGGACATTATTCTGCCTATCACAGGAAAGGTGTTAGTAAACAATAAAATAAGCAAAAGGCCAACAATTAAAAGGAGAAAGCAAGTAATAAAAGATGAGAACAATGTAAAGGGCAATCAGTTCCAGAAAAAATCAGGCAACAACTGTATTCTCTTTTATAGGGCAAGGGATGACACATCTAGGTTAGAATAATTCACAAACCTTATTTTAAAAGTCAGGTCATGGAATTGCAGAAAGATATGTTTAACTTATATTTTAATATGTGTAAAATTCAGTGTTTTCATAAAAGGTTGGCCAATACCATCGCTTAAGTCATGGGCTATCACTATTTACCATCTTGTACACCTTTATGTAGTAGTCTGAATTTTCAAGGGAATGAGTATGCATTCAAAAGTTTCACAAAGCATAAGAGAACCTTCTTCATTAAAGAACAACATGAACAACTGAACAAAGCTTTCTTTTCCTGTTAGACTCAAAGCAGGAATGCCTGCTCTTTTTAAAGTCATTTCATAATATGGATCAGACACACTATCATCTTTTTAGAGATTCCCTGAGGCAACCTCTGGTCCCCTCCAACAAACCACCTCTCCCCAAGTTGAAAGGCTTAAGAGCAGTGTGTTCTCACAGAGACCAGCTCCACAACCCTTTGTGGAGGCTTAGGAACAGAAAAGACTGGAATTGTATGTGCACTGCTATCTCAGAAACTATGAGATACCCAGCTTCCACTCTCAAATTTTAAATCTAAGACATAATAGCCCTAGAAAATATGTATGCTTCAGTAATGATCACTTAGCCTCATGATGACTTTGAACTACAAATGAAAGAATTAACATGGGTACCTCATGCGCCTAGCAAAATACATCTATTAATTCCTGTTTGAACAAAGCATTTCCTAGGAATTGCTGATTTTTTGGTTTCTTAAGACCATCGCCTATCCTTTTCCACTACTGCCAATATTACAGAGCTTAACAGCAAGAAGTAGGCACTCAGTAATTGTTGAATTTATTCGATTTGTCTGCCGCAAAATGTCAAAAAGGAATTAAGAATGTTTATAATCAAAAACTACCTGACAGAAGTGCTGTAATGAATGTTGATTGGTAGGAGAGAGTAGGAGACATAGAAGATGATCACATGAAAACTTTAGCTGCGTAACCACTAGAAGAGAGCTCTAAAATTCATGGCAGTCAAGGCAAGATAGTAAAGGACACTCTTAACTGTCTTACAAAATAAAAGACAAAACTTTATTGGCATGAAATTATAAAGACTTTAATATCATGAATAAAAGGGATATGGAACATACTCATCCTGACAGTGAGAGTTAAGTAGGTAAAATTAACTGCTGAAATTTAGTCACAAATAGTTTGATTTATGGGGCACACAGGTGTAATGTTTGAGCAGTATTCTAGAAACTTCAAAATAGTCATCTACTAACCTTGCCTTACTCAGCATTCTTATGGGTCATGTTCACAGTGGGATAGAGGCCAAGCTAAATGAGAAGACTAGAATTTACAGAGTAGTTGAGTAAACATAAGCCCTTGGAGATTTCCATTATCTAAGTTATGAGGGTTTTTTTTTTTTGGCTCTTTTAAGAGCTCCCAGTATTATAAAATACATTTATACTACATACCAAGGCACACTGACTACAGTATATAAAATGTCATCCTAATAAAAGTTCTTTTAAGTAAATTATATTTCTAAGTTATACAGTCAAAACATAGGTAACTATGGAAAACACATGAATGGTTTTAAGAGAAAAATGTTTTAACCAATGCAGAAAAAATCATTTTAAAATTTTTAAACATGTTTTCACGTATTTTTTACACAGAAAATCCACCTTGTACATTATTAGATGCAAGATATAAAACCGAAAATAAAATAGTAAAAATTAGGAATACACATAGACATGTGTTTTGAGGTAACATACTAGTGAACTCTATCATGCTATTCTTTTTTCTTTTAATATATTTTAGTTATACATGGACACAATATCTTTATTTTATTTATTTTTAATGTGGTGCTGAGGATTGAACCCAGTGCCTCACAAGTGTGAGGCAAGTACTCTGTGACTAAGCCACAATCCCAGCCCCTATCATGCTGTTCTTAAATCAAACAATGATGCAAAAATCATCGTAATCCTCAGAACATAATTACTAATATAACACTAATATAACTAACTTTTAATGTATTACCAAAACAACAGAAAAAAAAACCTTCAAAATTTAGATGATTTTATTAGTGTTTTAGGAAGAAAAAGAAAAAGAAATGTGCCAAAGTAACTTCTAAGGAGATAGCTCCTGACCTTTCCCAGCATGACCATACACTCCACCTAAGAAACTAATCCACTTGTTCTGGCTTTATCCTTTCGGAAAAATCAGGAAAAGATCACTAACTTGTCTCATCCAGCACAACTAGATCACAGACCTTCCTTTAAGTATCACTAAGAATGAAAGAAGTTCTCTAATGTGACCTTTAATTCATCAGTTTTCCAAATAATCCTAGTAATTCTTTCCCTAAAATATACTTCCTAGGAGAACTCAGTGTTTAGGGCTTCACACAGGCTCAAATCTTGCCATTTTTTGAGCTGCATAGATATCAAATTCAGAGAGACTGTTGCCAAACCTGTTTATGTCTGTTACTGCAATTATTTTAAAACATAATAAATAAATCAATAAATTGTACATATTAAAAGAGTTGTAATAAAAACAAAACCCTAATTTTGGGAAAGAGTCAAGAAAGATAAGTTATTAAAACTGTATAACACAACCTTAAAAAAATCGAGATAAAATGTGAAAGTCTAGGAAGATTCTGTCCTTGCTTTTCTTCTCAAAAGTTATGTTTTAGTTTTTGTTCTGTTTTAAAGAAACTAAAATTTAAAATTCATATATGACAATATAAGTGTGTTTATGTAAGAAAATCAATGTGGAAGCAGGCTTATGACTACATTTTAGACACTTACTAATGTTTATTTTAATAAATGAATGGGATGTGACCCTGCTACCTCTTTGACCTTGTATGTTTGTTTGTTTATGTATGTATGTATGTATGTATTTAGTTACTTATAGATGGACACAATATCTTTATTTTATTTGTTTATTTCTATGTGGTGCTGAGGATCAAACCCAGTGCCTCACATGTGTGAGACAAGTGCTTTGCCAATGAGCCACAACCCCAGGCCCCTATATCTTTATTGAAATATAATTCATGTATCAAAGCTTTACCTTTTAGGCATATAATTAAGATGCACTAAGTGAATTTTAGTCTGTCCAATTTTTAAACTTCTTAACTAATTATAATAATGTTAAGAATAAAGTATTCAAATAATCGAGAGGGTTTAGCAAAAAAAATAAAAAAGTTCCTTGGAGAGGGATAAAAAGGGCAAGGGTAGAGGGCTATGTCCTGAATGCTTCCAATGCACTCTCCACTTCCATCCCCATCCTCATTTAGCTATACTCCTTCCCACTTCACTGGCCACTTTGAGTTACCAGGTGCCCTGATCGCTGGAAAACCACTTTAAAAATGACTCCATATCAAAGGAGGCTTAGGGAGGAGGATCTCAAGTTTAAGGCCAGCCTCTGTAACTCAGTGAGATTCTGTCTTGAAACAGCAAAAAAAAAAAAAAAAAAAAAAAAAAAAAAGTCAGGAGTTGTAGCTCAGTGGTAGGAGCACTCTTGGGTTCAATTCCTAGTAGCCTATGCACCCACACATACCCACAAATACACACAGATTACCTATGACTTAATTTTTATGCTAACACGGACACAAACTCCTCTTTCCATCATTTTATTATGTACTTAGTTTCAAGTTGTGCCCATCTAACCCCTCATTAAAGCAAAGGTGACAGTCTATTTAAAATTCTTCTCAGGAGGTTTAAGAGCCTGAGTGTGAAGGGGGAAAAAAAAAAAAGGGCAGGTCATGGCATTTGTTTCAGGAAGAATATTGCTCTTAGGACTGACTTCAAAGGGAATAAAATGATATTTTATTTTAAGCGCTAACAGCCTTGAACATTCATGAGTAAAAAAGTTTGCAAGAATGTTTTATTCTATATAAAAACATTTTAGAGCACGGTCACAAAGAATGTGATTATGCAAAGATATGTACTTTTATGCACATTATTTATAACTCTATCTCTTGTGGAATCACAAACTGGGAAAATAGATCAGGAGCATGAGAATGAAGTGAGGAAAAAAGCAAAGTACAAAAGTATGCAAGGGCAGAATCTCACTTAATTAAAGGCAAAATAAATAAACCAAAATATCAGACAGATAATCTCAAAGTGGTGAGATTAAGGTATGACTTTTCTTCTTTATGTTTCCCATTTTCCATAAACACACATTTCTTAAATTTTTGTGTATTAAAATTTTGTAGATTAGAATATGCTATACATTATATTCAAGCACAATTAGCTTCCAACTCTGTAAACTAAATATAATATTACTTTAAGGAAATAAAATAATCATGAGAAACTCACATTGTATGTTTGTCTTCAGAGAGACTTTTTTTTTTCCCTTTGTATAGAAGGATTGCATGGCATGGTTTAACTATCGTAAGTATCGAAACGTATACCTATGAGTTTAGATTATTAGAATCGATTTTCTGTGAGAAGAATACACAAGTATTAAAGGGTATGTACCACCACCAAAGCACCCAGAGAGAAATCGTTCCTAGTAGCATAAGGTAATGCTTATGATCAATGAGACAAGTGAGCTGTCTCTACCTTAGACACACTGAATCATGGAACAACACCTCTTCCTTTTTGTATTGGCTGCTAAAATGTTTAGAGCAACATGGATCTCAGACTTTGGTATGAAACAAGAATGATTTGCAGATTGTTAACAAATGAAAAATTAAGTTGACCATCCTCTGTCCATCTTTACCCTCACATCCAGGATTGTGATAGATTTTAAAGGAATTTGGTCATTCCAAGACCACTTTGAAAAGGACAGGCTTTGTGACCCCGTTAGTACAGCCCCTACTTACTCTATAGCAAGTTTCTTGTGTAGAAACCATGTTTTCCTACTTTGACCTACTTCCTAAGTCACCAATTTTAACGTTTATTTTACCACCTATCGTCCTTCTGTATATTTAACTACACTCTCTCAAACTGTGGGAAAAAAGGGGGGGTAAGTAAAGTGAATAAAGACTTTAAAATTAATATCGATAAATCTTATTTTTCCTCTTTCAAATATAATAGAAAGAAAGCTGATCAATTTTTTTAATAGCAGAGGAACCAGTTAAGCTATAATAGCCCTGGGGAAAGAAACTGCAAAGGGAGGCCTGACATACCGATGTATTATTAAATAGTGAATTAAGCTGCTAGCTTGATGTGGGCACACTGACAGCACTGTGCCCTTTGATGTTCAAACGGAAAGCCCTAAAATTGTACTTGGTTCATTTCTAGTGCACACATGCAGCACCAGGACCTGCTTATTCCATTATTAGCAAAACTAAAGAACCTTTCACAGATGACAGAAAAAAAATTCTCATGTTTACACATGAAAAAATGACCTGAAGAAGAAAAGCATACATGTATTGAGGGAGTACTGCATGAAGGGTATGAATTTTAATTCTTAAGATATCACAGTGAAGCAACTGAATCATCTAGCTAATTCTGCAAAACAAAAGGGAAAAAAAGAAAATTAAGCAAATACTTTTGAATTAAACATTTTTCTAAGTCCAAATTAACTGTATTGTCTTAACTCTGTTTCTCTTTGTGTGTGTAAAATCGATTTCAGAAATGCTTTTTTCATCCCTGTTCCTTATGATGAAAATATAAAGCGGTGTCATTGGAAAATATGGACTAGAAAAACAACAAGAAAAATAACTAACATTTACTGAGCTTTTTTTGAGTCCATAAGACTCAATTTTAGGGTCAGGATAAGGGAAGAAATCATCCCATGATAAAAAAGGAAATGGAGAGATAACATCTATTGGCCCTTATTAAATGCCATGTGGTATCCAGATGTGCTATGCATATATATCATTCAATCAGTGCAAACACCCTATGGGACGCAAACTTGAAAAGAGACAATACTAAGCATTTTAGGGTGCAACTAGCTCCTCGGAAAAGCTCTATATTCCATTCTCACAATAACATAGGGTTCCTAAGAGACTGTGAAGTGTTCTTATTCATTTTATTCACTCTACATACAGGGCAAAACATGAACCCTCATTCATATTTACTGCTTTACTTGTTTTTAAATAGAAAGTATTTTCATTTCTATAAAGTCTTTAGCTTAGCACTTATGCTGCTGAATAAGTTGTCACTGATAGTGAATTTCATAAAACAAAACAACCATAAAAGCAATTAGTTAGAAAGAGACCCCGAGAGATGGGCAGATGGGCAGGCAGTCTGTTAAAGGGATACCTTTTAAGTACACTGCCCTCAAGAGGGATATATAGCACCATCCCTGGCCAGTCTCAGACGCCCAGACATCTAAACTCTCCTCTCCATTGAGAGCTCTAGTGAAAATACACTCAAGGAGCAGGCTTATCAGGAGAATGTAAACAACAAAGAGAGTCCTTTTGCAAATGACTGAGAAGATGTCTGCTCCCTCTTTATTATGGCAATCAATGGTAGGGCAAGGAATTATTAGATATTCAGCTTTCCTTAAGTACCCATTGGTAGACTTTCTTTTCCATCTAGATGCTTCTATTCCAGTGACCACTGCTGACATCTGGGTTAGTTATTCTAACTCCATGGAAAAGTAACTAACTGTTCTGTTGCGAAGGCCATTGTTACATTTAACCTAAATACTAGTTTACAAAAAGTTTCTAGATTTTCTTTCTTCTTGGCAAGAAAGGCATAGAAGTGACAATATCACCTGTGTTGAGAGGAGAAGCATGAACCCGGAGCTAAGAAACATGTTTACCCTTGTCACTCATGAATGGACATAACAAAGAAACCTGGGAGGCTTTTATAAGGGAGAAAAGGTAAGGAAATAAATTAGCGCCTATAATGTCCACACTGGATTGCACCCCTGCCAACTCTTGCTTACAGCCCACTAAGACCTCTGCCAAATTTCTGACACACAGGACTGTCAGATAATAAATTTGTGAATCTCTAAAAATTTTTAAAAATTTATTTATTTATTTTAGTTTTAGGTGGACAAAATATCTTTTTTATCTATTTTTTATTTTTATGTGGTGTTGAGAATTGAACCCAGTACCTCACGCATGCTAGGCAAGAGCTTTATGACTTGAGCCACATCCCCAGCCCCAGTGAATTTTTTAGTCACTAAAATTTGCAATATTTTGAAGCAACAACAGAAAACTATACATACACTGATACCATGCATTTTAGGACTGGTTAACAAAATTAAGGCCTAGCCAAAATAATTCTACATAGATATTAAGGACATGTTTCAAGATAATAGGTAACAACATGAAAAAATAGTACCACACTTATAGTAAGTAAAACATTTATATACTGGAACATAGTATGTGATTTTAATTTTGTAAGTTTCAGTATAGATGCACAATTAGGAGTTTGCAGTCATCTTTGGGAGGTGAGATTTTGAGTAACTTTAATTTCTTCATACTTTTTAAAGTTTGAACAACATTGGAAATTACTGACTGAAAATCTCTCAAAGTTTCAAAAGTAATGTTTTGCTTTGTTTTTTTTGTTTTGTTTTGTTTTGTTTTGTTTTTTAGTGGAATTTGAGAATGTATTTAAGATGCCAGTCTTCTGGGATACCTTTGAAGTACACTGCCCTCAAGAGAGATATATTGCACCAGCCCTGGCCAGTCTCAGACGCCCAGACATCTAAACTCTTCACCAACTATTCCCCTTGCCCCCACCCCCATCATTTTCAGTCAGGCTACTGAGCTCCAGGCTACATGTGGGGATGACCATTACTACAGCATCTCTACTTCTTTGCTCTTCTGGCTCCTCCGCTGAACTCTCAGCCTTCCCTTCACTTTTCAGTCCAAGAGCCTATGCTTTCACAGAAGGAATAAAACTAGTCTTCAGTTCCTGTTTCATAAGAAGAGCATAAATAGTTTAGGCTAAAGAAGTCAGGAGTCTGTGATGTATCTTGAGAAAGCACATGAGTGTTTCTGATTGTGTCTCAGCTCTTCTGCGTCTTCAGCTAATGAACTGTAGGAGTCCTGAAAATACATTGCTTCAAGGACTCTATAATGAAGACTGAAACAAGAACTTGGAATTAATGGATATTCTTTTCTGCAGGCCTATTACTCTTGATAATCTTTAAGATAAGTACCATTACTGCATTTTTATATATTAGAAACCTGGAGGCTTAAAGAAGTTGTGAACTCACTTGAGGTTAGTGTTTGGGATGGGCTCAGACCCAGGCTCATTCTATAAACCACATTACTGCTAAAATCAATCTGCGCTCAACATTAATATAGCTTTTTCAGACATTCAGATACCATTTCCATTCTTTGCTATGAAATTATAGTTTTTGTAAGTGATTGGATCACAACTATTTGTTGTCTAAGGTTCTTTTTTCTTTCTTTTTAAAAATATTTGAAAATACCATAGGAAGAGAATAATCCTATATTGAAAAGTAACACTTATGGGAATAATGAATATGGTTTGTTAGTGGTTAAATCAAATCTGTAAATTCATACATTAATTTGACTTTAATTATACGAGGAGATCTATCAGGTCTATCTAGCCTCAAAAGTTTGAAAATCAACTAAGAGCAGGCACTCTATTGTGGTTTACATTCCCACCACTGCTACATAAGGCATGCTATTTATATTCTAAGTGGGAAAAGGGCCTGAGCAGAGAGAAAGCTATGGCTGCACTTCTGTAATGAGTAAGGCTGTGGCTAACCCCATCTCCTTAACCTGCATGACTTGAAACAAGTTGGCAAGGTCACAGTTTCTCATCCTTTCAACTTACTCAGGTTTTATGGGGAGAAGAGCTAATGTGTGTGGCTTTATTGCTCCCTGTAGCAGACCCAGAGGACCTACTATGGAACTGTACTGTTTATGATGTTATCATTGTGACTTATCTGCACAACTGTTGAGGCTATGAGAAATGTTAGTCAAAAGGAAGCCCCCCCCCCCTTTTTTTTACTTTAATCCTTATTTTCATTCTCACTGTTTTCTTTTTTCCTGATAAACTGAGCACAGTAAGTAAGTACACCAATTTTTAAAAGTATTCTCATAGAGAATTTAGAGTTTGCCACTAAAAACACAACCACAGCAAACAAGCAATTAATAAATAGAAAACAAACCCAGCCATTTTTTTAAAAAAATAAGAAATATCACAAGCTTCAAAATAATGACATAAAAGTCCTTTGTGACAGAGAAGACAAAAATTTCTCTCTAAAGACAGCAAGTGAAAAGCAAAGATATAAAGACCAAAGTCATATTACATTTTCTGCCTCTGTTTATAAACCAAGGTTGTAGGATAACATTATCATTGAGCAAAGAACAAAAGAATACAAACCCTGACACTTATATTAACAATTTACCAACCCATATATCAGCAATAAAATTTAAAATTTTAAGTAGATTCTAACTTTGATATTATAATTTGGTTTAATCTACTCTAAATTATAATAAGATATTTCCATATTATTGAGATAAAAGCCACAATAAATATAGTCTATTTCCTAAATCTAGGAAAATGCTCAGCAGTGTTCTATGTAGTGGGTTGATATTTTTCATAAATTCATTTTATCTACATATATTTATAGAAAATAAGGTATTCATTTAAAAATGTATAGCTTTTTAAAATAAAAATAAAAGTCATGATTAAAAGTAGGAAAAGCAATTCTAAGTAAGAAAACTGATCTTTTGTGCAATAAAAATTATATAATTTTTTTAAGTGTGCGTTTGTGAATGGTATCCTGGATCCAGTTTTAATTTTTGAATATCTTGCTAGTTGGATTTAAAAAAAAATTTTTTTTTGTTTTTTTTTTGTTTTTTTGTAATTTAAGTCCACAAATAGTATGTTCAGATTCTGTTAAATGAAAAGAATGTTTCAATTTTTATTAATTTATTTATTTTAATTAAGTATATATGACAGCAGAATGCATTTTGATTCATTGTACACAATTGCAGCACATCTTCACATTTCTCTGATTATACACAATGTAACATCACACAATATGTGTAGTCATACATGTACCTAGGGAAATGATATCCATCTCTCTGCACTATCTTTCCTGCCCCCCAAAACCCCTCCCTCCC
>NW_025999960.1:6970933-6998061 GCF_001458135.2 Marmota marmota marmota
CAAAGTTCCTTCATTTTTCTCATGCTTTCCCAGGCCCCTTCATGGATGGCATCTACTTATCAGAGAGAATATTCAGCCTTTGGTTTTGGGGGATTGGCTTACTTTGCTTAGTATATTCTCCTACTCCATCCATTTACCTGCAAATGCTATAATTTTACTGTATTTTAATGCTGAGTAATATTCCATTGTGTATATATACCACAGTTTCTTTACCCATTCATCTATTGAATAGTAGGTTCCTTCCACAGTTTAGCTACTGTGAATTGAAATGCAAATCAAAACTGCTCTAAGAGTTCATCTCACTCTAGTCAGAATGGCAGTTATTAAGAATATAGACAACAATAAATGTTGGTAAGGATGTGGGGGAAAAGGCACAGTCATACATTGCTGGTGAGATTGCAAATCGGTGCAACCAATCTGGAAAACACTATGGAGATTCCTTAGAAAATTTGGAATGGAACCACCATTTGACCCAGCTAACCCACTCCTTGGTCTATACCCAGAGGACTTAAAATCAGCATACTATAGTAAAGCAGCCACAATGTTTCAATTTTTAAGTCACAAAATTGAAAAAATGAATTCATTCTATTTACTGAACAATAAATAAATGACTACAACTAATGCATTAGTAATGTAAATGCTTTAAATCAGTGTAATAAAAAGTAAGTAATCTATTTTTAAACATTTTAGTACATCTGGTAAGGAGTCAGAATATCTTAGCAAATGTTTAGTGGATTTTACCAAATGTCTTTGCAAACATTTGGCAAACATGGCCACTCCAGGCTTCTGCTAGAAGTTTTATGTCACAAGGCCTTTTCATATAGAATTAGATTAATAAACTGAACTGAAAATGGAATTTGAAAGCTTTGAGGTCAATAAAAATCATGGTCACCTTAAAATAGAACTAAAATTTTATTTTATTTTATTGTGCACAATTCTAACTCACTGAACATCAGTTACCCCACAAGATGAATCTGCTTAATAGATCATAAACGTGATGAATCACAGTAGAAAACAATGTTTTCTATAAATTTTTTCTCAGATCCATAATCAACATTCAGATAATCAAATTACTAACATCTTTAATGATTTACTCAAGTAAGAAAACAAATGTTAAAAAGGAATAAGTGTAGCCTTTTAGTCTATGAAAAACTTTGTCCCCTTGAAGTAATTTAGCCTTAATATTGGGGTGATTAAACCCAGACCAAATATACATGAAAAAGAAAAAATTCCAACATTGAAATGATTAGAAGAAAAAATAAAATTAAACTTATTGGGGGGGTACTTTTAATATATTTGTTTTTAAAAGTCAAGGCAAACAACTTTGCATCAGCAATGATTAAGTCCATGGTCAATCCAAAGGGGTGAATATAGGTGGCAGCTAGCAGTTAAAAAACAAAACAACAACAAAAACAGGTGCAAAGATTAGTGAATGAAGCAGGGAGACAACAGAAAGATAAAGGAGAGAAAGTGGAAAGAAAAAGGAAAGAAAGAAAGGAAAAAGGAAAGGAAGATATAGAAATGAAATTATGGAATGCTCACAAGAACCATCTAACCACTGCTACAAGGAAATTAGCAAGATGAATTTCATATATGTGCTTTGAACTCCTACGACCATGAATCATCCTGCAGGGAAAAAGATGAAACCCCAACCAGCAGCAGCAGAACTCTAACAGGAGGTGGGTCTGCCTCTGCTGAATGCCCCTCAGGATGTGACTAAACTGCAGATGTTATTTTCCAAAACACAATTTAATTTCAAGAAGAACATAACAGTGCTCAATGGAGTTAAATATCAATATCCTTCAAGTTTTTAGAAATTAAAGATTTCAAGTATTTTATAATATAACCTATTTACTATTTATTGCCAGTTTTTACATAATCAAGATTTAAAAAGTCGTATATGCTTTTATGGAGAAATTATTTTACCAATAATGAGACAAAAATATTTGCAATATTTATGATTGTTAGAATCAAGTTACAAGCAAGGCAAAAATGCATGCCCTTTCCTCATGCATGGGAATTTCAACTTCCTAGAATGTAGAGTGGAATTTAAGGGTATATCCTCAATTCTTTTAACTTTTAACCTAAAAGAATGTGATGAAAAAAGTACCAAAGAGGAGACAAATGAGTTCTAACCTCAGTTCAGTGCTTGTTTTCCTGAGGGCAAGCAACTGATACCAATTGATAGTTATTCCTTTATCAGTATTCCTGTGAACTAAAAGGCCTCTGGAGTAAGAAATGTGGCTTTGGTCATTCTTTCTGGGAGGCAATAGTTCCATCTGTTGAAAAAGGGGATGCGCAAGTCAACACGCCTTTGGCTGAGGCGGGTTAAAATAGAGTAAGCATTTTAGAAGAACACAGCTCTGCTGCGCCAGGCTGCACAGACTGTCTATAAGATAAACCCAAATGGAGCTCCCAATTTCAGGATCTCAAGATCCCTGCTTAATAGAAAACTGTTAGGACAATTCCCAACTCCTGCCTCAAGTATGTAGGGAAGAGATGCAGCTGTCCCATGGCTGAAAGCAGTAATAAGGTGAAGCTGTTGTGATGTTTCCACAGGGAATATCTGCTGGACTACAACCTCTAATGCCAGGCTGGGCAGCGCTGCTGCCCAAAACTGCCTGTGAGGATGGGATGTTTTATACCTTCTCTGTCCAATCTGGCAGGAACCAGCCACATTCAGTTTTTGAGAATGGGAAATGTGGATTATGTGGCGAGGAAGGAAATGTTTTATTTTATTAATTAGTATAAACTTTTATTAAAATAGACACACATGACAAATGGCACAGTTAGAGAACTGTTAATTAATTGACCAAATATAATATTTTCATTGTAGAGAAATTAGAAACTACCAAATATTATTAAAAACCACTCTTCCCTCTTTCACTTCCTATCATTATTTGCATTTTTGTTACAAGACTTGTATATGTATGTATATGTATATACATGTGAGTTTACTATATGCCTGGCACAGAGTAAACACTTGACATTAGCTGTAATTAATCATAGCAACTATTATTAATGACTAGCATGCTATTATATTGAGGAGGCATTATTAAATTTAATAATCCATCATTGTTGAGAATATAGATACTGATTTTTATTCTCATATAAAGCTCTGCAGTGAACATATTTGTATAATACGTACTTTTTTTTTCTATTTGTAGGAATATTCCATTAGAAGAAGTTTCTAGAAGTGGATATGATGCATAGGTCAAATGTTTCTTTTTAAGACTGTGACATCTATTATCAAATTACTACACAGAAAAGAACCAATGAAAACTTGAAACTCTAATGAAAATATAAGATAAGACCCTCACAAACTTGTTTGTCCAAATCATTAGGAGGAGGAGATGATAGTAATGAATACAGTATAGTGGACATGTTTAGGTTCTAAAGATCTCACAATTACATCAGAAAACTCTTCGATTTACCACAATAACAATAAATAGTATTTGCATATTCATTCGAGGACTGACATACCACATTCTGCAGTTCAATAGCTCCACAGTAGTCAGCAAACATCCCCCACAATCACTGGTGCTTGGATTACTATTTCTTCATCAAAGCACCAGGTAAAACAGCTGGTTTGTTTTTAGGGCCATTTTATCTGTAACATCTGTATCTTTAAATTGAGGAATCACACTCAAATCAGCATGATACTCAAACTATGAGAGACATACAGAGAATTGAGACCTCATGAGGAAACCGCAGATTGCAATTTCCCATTTCACTCAATCTAGGGCATATGTTCATGGAATGGAACCAGAGGCACCCACACTGTTTACATCTCTCTTGGTTATTCTCTCAGCATGAAAGAATTAAATGTGCAAATGGGTGATATTACACATTCAGGATATTTAAACAGAATGTTTAATATGTTATTTTTCTTTGTGTATAAAATGAAAAGATGAAAGGAACAAAACGGACAGGAGAGAAGGAAAAGAAATGGAAAAAATGTGTGCATGCACCAGAGAAAAACCATTATAAAAATTGGAAATGTGTCCTCTTTTCTCCCTACAGGTATACAGTATCATTTCAAGGTGCTGCTCATACTGCTTGCAATAAATTAAATGGTGGTTTAACCTCTGGTATATACTACAGATCTCATGTTTTTAAGATCTACAAGGTTACTTAAAATCACAGGGAATATTGTTTTCATCACCAAAATGAAATCTAAAAAAAAAAAAAAACCATGTTTCTAGTAGGTTTAACACTTTAGAGATAGAGGTTAGCATGAACTTATTTATACCTTTATAGACTAATAGAAAGAAAAAAAGATATAATGGAATTGAAATAATTTTACATGTATTTAGTTCATGGTTTTAGAGATCTACTATGAATGAGGTAAACTGCACACTGGTTTCTTATTCAAACTCAAAGAAACAAGCAATTGGGAAATAAATTATCATATGAGGTCAATGCCTATGGACTCTGCATCTTATTCCCTCCTGAATTGCATATGAAAGGTTGACAGTTTCTAGGAAACAACTGTTCATAAAAAGCTCATTTCCTTTCTTCAAAGGGATGGGAAGTTAAATTACTGTGCTTAGAAAATGAATAATTAGAGAAAGAGACAAAAATCAAAAGACAATAGGAATAAAGTAATAATTTGAGTTCAATTAGTGATTTCTATTTATTTATTTGGTAATGCGGACTGAACTCCAGGGGTGATTAACCTTTAAGCCACATCCCCAGTCCCTTAAAAAAATGTTTTGTTTTTTTTTTTGTTTCTTTGTTTTTTAAATTGAGACAAGGTCTTGCTAAGTTACTTAGGGCCTCCATAAATTGCTGAGGCTGGCCTTGAACTTGAAATCCTCTTGCCTCAGCCTCCTAAATTACTGGGATTATAGGTGTGCATGACCATGCCCAGTAAATTAGCAAATTTAGATGGAAAAATAAGGCTAAAATCTAAATTTATCTGATAGGCAAAGTTCTAGTTACTTACACAAAGTATGAAACATATTCTGGACTGAGATATGGCATCTATTCCACTATACATTTACATATAAGACTTAAGAATATGAAAGGAGGGTTTCAGAAGTGGGACCTAATCTATGGACCCTTTTCATCATAATACTGTGCCAGATACATAAAACTCCTTTAGGGTAAACTTTCCCAAAAGGCACACAAAAATAGCTATAAAATTTCTCAGCTGGACCAGTGATTCTTAAGTGGCAGAGGTAATGGGAACGATAAGCATTTGTTGTGCTTTTGGTCTCCCAGGACCTCTTCATCTCACTTTTGGAAAATATCGCTCTTGGTCCTGTTTTGAGGGGATAGATAGGATAGAGGAAGCTCATGTCAAGATCCCGAGAGGCCTCCATATGTGATTCACAGGGGTACATGGCAAAAAACAAATTCATGAACTCTAACTTTCAATTTTGGTTTTTGCTTAGAGGGAAAACATGAGCTTGTAACTTGTATAGCCATCTTATGATATCTATATTTATATCTATATCAGAACAGCAGCGAAGTTCAGAAATGAGACATTATTTGAGCTGTGCATGAAATTCAAGCAAACTATGCCAAGACTGCTCAGTTATGAGAATCAAGCTAAATTCCCATTTAGCTTAAGTTTTCTGTCACTAAAAACTAGAGGGTAGGAAAGCAAGGAAGGTAGACTGACTGCTGTGTCACACTGGGTCAATCTGTCCAGGAGTCTCATATCTGGACTACAGAAAAAACAGACAAGATGCAACTATCCATCAGATTTCCTGTTTCTACCTATCGATTAAAAAAAAAAAAAGAAAAGAAAAGAAATCCAGATTCAGCTTCTGTTGGGCATCCCCAGAAGGACACTCCCAGTCTCACGGATTCACTAGCACCCAGAAATTGTTATATATATGAATGTGATTGCAGCAAAAGGCTAATGGAGCAGAGAGAAAAGACCCAATAGGCTGAAACCTGGAGGAAAGGAGCCCAATAATTTATGGATTTTCTAAAATATCATTTACAAAAATCATGATTTCTTCAGCAGCAAGTTAAGCCAACACCTGTGAAATATTGTCTATTAGGGAAGTTCATTAAAGATTCATTGCTTAGGAATCTTGTTGGGATCTAGTCATCAGAGGCACTGCCTGCCTAGCATGTACCCACATTCCAGACTCCCAGGAAAACAGATGTTCCATATAAACACCACTGTTCATGCAATTTAGATACAGTAAGCATCTGAAAACAGATGCTCTCAGTTCTTCAGTGTTTATCATTCAAGTTCCTGAACACCAGCCAAAGGCCACCTTCACAAGCAGGCATTTGTCAGGGTAGTAGTCTCAGGTTTGCTGTGTTATTTTATTTGATTTTTTATTTTTTACATACTGCCTTTCTTTTGGGGTACATCAAGATTTCAAATCCACATGCCAACTGCATTTTTGTTTGCTGAAGTGAATGTCCTCTCAGATACTGCAGAGGCAATGTATATCCTATCATCTGCCTTCTTATGATGGATCCACAGACCTCCTTTCAGGCCCTAGTCCTTCCTTATAGTCCCTGCTTTGCTGTAGCCTAGAAGAACAGACTGAAAGTTGCAGGAGAACAGAACATGTTCTGTTTATTTTGGTATCTAGACTTTGTAGCACATCCTACTTTTTAAATACATATTTGTTGAATGAATGTCCATATCCTAAGATATACATCTGTCATGACCCAAATGGATGAATCTTCCCCATTTCCTTTCCATTGTGTAGTTGCTCTTTTGAACATGAATATGTGTTTACACACACACACACACATACACACACACACAAACTTTTAACCAGACACATAGGCTGACTAACTAAACTGTGATCTTGGAATGGCTGAATAAGCTGCTGAAGCTCAAACCAGCTCCCTGCTTCAATTACAAGTCACTAAATTAACCTGAAGAATACAATTATGTCCATAAAATAAAATTTGTTCATATTAATAATTTCAAAATCTGAATTTTGAAATCAGAGTGATTTATTGGTCTTATTAGGTCAGAAAAATATTTTTTTTTAATATTCTGAACCCTGTCATGAAGCAAAGTGACAGGCATTCTGGGGGCTATAAAACCTATCTAGAAAATACTCTGCATTCAGTGTCTCTATCTTGCCACTCTGGCTGCTCTCCATGGATCCCAGATGTAATCTGCTCATAAGCAGCCTGTAATACTGCTCATCCAAGCTGCACACTGTGCTGCGAGCCTGGCAGCCTCCCTCTGTGGAAAGCATGGCTGCAGATGACTAGCTGAAAATAAAACTAAACTCCAGGCTGAATGTATCATCATGGTTTTAATTAAGTTTCTAGAAGAGTTGCTTCATTTGGTGGCATTCCCTCCCCCCTTCTCATTTACAAATATGGTCTAAGAATACTATAAGTAAATAGGCATCTTGAATCAAAGTACACTACATGTGTATGAGTGAATTTTCTTCAGTATTAGTCTTAAGAAATGTTGCTGATTTTAATGTAGAATGCTATCCTTTCAGACATCTAAGATCTATAAATACTAATATTCTAAAATATACTGCACAATATGTATATCTTTTTAACCTAAAGAAACGAGTTGACCACATATTCAAGCAGCTATTTATATGATGTTAGGTCTTTAGTAAAATGTCCAGAAAAAAATTTCCGCACTTCCGTAAGTAATTCATCTTACTGTCTCTCCCAGGTGAATTTTCTTTGAAATTTTTAATCAACATCTATTTGGATTTGATTAACAACAATGTCCATTAGGACAAATCATGTTTATTACCAATGGTATACTCAAAATTTTACTTCTCAAATGAAGTTAAACAGCTAATTAAGAGGATTCTTATATGCTATAAAATACCCTAACTTCTAAAAATACTACAGTTTTATCACTAGAAACTTTTTCATGACAAAAATTCACCTATGTGTTAAGCTTTAATTCTTCTATGTACGAACTGTTATTTGTTTTCAACGGAGACCATCTCAGGACAGTTTACCACTGACTTCATATTTTCAATCCTCAATCCCTGAAGTCAGTAACTCCAAAGTGCATTACCTATCTTGAGAAAGAAAGTGAGCCTCTGGGCAATTACTACCAGATCAGTCTTTGAGTAACCAGGCAAGCTTGACAACTGAATAACATCAGGTAGAAGTCACCATCCTACTGCTGCTGTTTTGGAGGATTACATTTATGTGTACATTTACATCCATACACGCACACAACCCACATTAGATAGGTTAAGTTGCCAGATAACTTTCCCCAGGGTTTAATCTGCATTCAAAGAAATAGTTTCATCTCGTCAGTTTCTATGATAGTTAACCTATTTTTCTGTCCTGCTGGGCCTAGTCTGTTCTTTGTTGCTGGGCAACCAAAAGGATGAGGATGGGTGGAAGCAGAAAATCTCAGCTGCACTATTTGGTCCAAGTAAATATTAAATCAATCACTAAAATTTCTATAAAAATGAGAGCTGCCTAAAAATGTAGGGAGCTCAAAAGTCTGTGATGATTCTACACTAATGGCTGATAAAGTCGATCTGATGATAGTAATGTATTTCCCCCTTAAAGTATGAAAATAGGCAAATCAGTTATGAGGGACAACAAAGCAGGTAAGATAAAATTTCTGCTGCACTGTCCATTAGGAAGTAAAATGTATATTTACTTGATTGTTTTTACTTACAGAAAAATCAGTTGCTTTGATTTTGGTTTCTTAGTTTGCTTGTTTATGAGTTATTTCTTAGAAGAAACCAAGCAAATTAACCCACACATCAGGTTTAGAAATATAAGTTTGACCATATATTTATGGCATCATCAAATGCTTAATTACAATTATTACATTTTCATAATCTTTGGAAACTTTTTGGTATTGCCAATAATATATAAACATTTAAAATAAGAAAGCCATTCTGTTTATAGGCTCTTACAAGAAGGAGTATTACACTTGGTCTTTCAAATATTTACAAATTCATAAAAATTCATCAAGATGTAAAATGGTGAAACACAATATGTATATTATTTATAGAAGTAATGAGCAAATTCAAATAATTTATGCTGATTTTCCTTAATTTTCTCTAGTGAGAAAACCAAAACATTTGTTTATTGAATTTATCAGCTAATCTCTAATTTGTAAGATTCCTAAAATCTATTTGTGTGGCACTCTTGATGCATTTGCCATAGAAACGTGAATGTTAGAAGCCCAGGTATCCCACAATATCCTACAAAAACCATAATGGATCTGACAGATACTCCTAATATAGAAGCTGCCCATATGTACAGTGAGATTTGAATGGAAAAGTATGTTCAGTAATGATCCAATTTTAAGTGCTAAGATTATAAACCTCTTCTCCATTATCTTGGAAATAGACATGTCTCACTAACCACTTTCCTACAGAAGCCCTCTGATCAATAAGACAGAAAGCCCCAAAGGCTTAGAAAGTTTATGGAATAGACACTTCCCCTGGGTTAATTTCTCTTTCACACATCACTGGAATTAACCTACATGAGTCTTTTTTCTACACTATTCTGTTTTATCTCAGTATTCTTTCCTTTCCTTGTACTAAAAAGAAAATCTCAGAGACCACGCTCCTAACTCTCCCATTCCCTTTTCCTGTTCATCCACTTCCATAATTACACCCAAAAATGTTTTAGTCTATTAAAACTATGATGGGAGATCACAAGGTAACCATTCGGGGAGGGGTGTGTGTTGCAAAATTCATGACTTACAATTTGGGGACTAGAAGAACCATCTACTGCAGGGACTGGAGATAAAGGTAGCCCTCTCTTCCTGAATTTCACTTTCTTTCCTTCTGCCAACAAGGAGGAGAAAGGCAAAGTTGCACAATGGTGGTCTAGCATCTAATAATGGAAGTATGGATACAAAAAGACCCACATTGCTTAAAAGCAGTAATTGAGAGTAGGGTAAAACAGTGAAACAGGAATGTTCTTGCTAGGCATGGCAGTGGTGGACACCTGTAATCCTAGTTACTATGGAGGCTGAGTCAGAGACCTTAACTTAATGAGACTCTGTCATAAAATAAAAAAGGGCTGGAGACATAGTTCAGTGGTAAACTGCCCCTGGGTTCAGTGCTCAGAAAAAGAGACTGGTGGGGTACACAGGGAAAAGAAATGAGAATGCTCCCTTCTTTTATTCCATTATTCCATAGTGATTTTAACAGCAAAAACCTGCAGACCAGCACAAAGTGTCACAAGCTTGCTTTGGGGTAAGGGGTAAAGGAGAAATTGCTTGTGGCCACATTCTCATAGTTAAAACTAAGGAGGAAGAGAAACCTGGAGCTGAAGCAACAGACTGTGTGACTGGGGAAAGAAGGCTGGATGAAAGAAGATGGAGGGGATGAGAAGGTGGCCAGGAGATGACTGAGAATATCTATGGGGGATGGAGATAAGATGAAGGTCAAGCAGCAGCAATCAGGGATACAAAAGCACTGGGATCACAAAGTCAGTATGAGCTTTAGGAAAGTGAAGAGGAGATTCACTCCCACCCAATACTCAGATGTATGTACACTTCTCCTTCCACCACATCCACCATCAGGCTTGAGCCATAGCACTAAGACAAAAGCAGACTTTGGTACTTATTAAGGAGGACCATATACACAGATCCTGTTTAAAAACATGAGGAAGATGGAAAAAAATTCTATAGGAGCAATTCAGAATAAACATGTAGCTGGTAATATGGCCTGAACAGTTATTTATCTGTTAAAGATACAAACAAGTGAGGGCATGGGCTGTATCAAGATGAGACTTGAAAATAAACACGAAGAAAGGCTTTTAGAAACTGATTATATTAAAAAGGGGTAACTCATGGGAGCAGAGGTAAGGTGTGCTTACAAGGTATGTAGTGATAAACCCATATTTTCCATGATTGGAAACCCCCAGGATAGAAATTGCTAAGATGAAGAAAATTAGTATTTTATCCTCATCAGTTTTCAAGTAAAGATTAAAGGATTATACTAAAACCTATCATCCACTGCTTTATGTTTCTTATTCATATAAATTCATTGGTTATTTCTTATTTCTGAATTGTTTTGAATAAGCTTTTCTCTTCTGAAAACAGCTTTATAGGTGAAAAAGTATAGCATTTACCAATTTGCCCAATAATAAAATACAAACAGCTTATATTTTTTAATAGTAATATTAAAAGAAAAAGCCTCTCTATTTTTCTAGATTTGGTGTTCTTTGTTTTGCTTACCATTAGTATTTCAGAAGAACATGGTCATCTTTAATTTACTGCTGCAGCATTTCTGGATGCTCATTACATAAATAACAACCATACAAAGAGGTCCAAAAGTTACAAACAAACAAGTCACAACACAATGCTGACTTTCTGAATAAATGCAAGTTTTATGCAGAAATGAAGAATTTGAAGATACAGAAATAAGGTGAATTTGATGTAGCTTCGATTGTGAGGTCATGGTGGTCAAGAGGTCCTGATCTTGAATTTAGCCTCCTTTTTAAATGTATTGTGTTTAACAACTTATTTAATCTGAGTAGAAGTTGTTTAAAAGATGCTCACGAAATATACCCTTATTGTTAGTTAGAATTAAATGAGAGAACATACATCATTTGCAGTGAGGGTACTCATGAATATGTTTTCTTCTCAATTCTTTTCCTTTGGGTCTTTTCCCATTACATGGAGAGTACACCTGACAAACAGTAGGAATCCATGGATGTTAAATTCCTCACCCTCTTTCCTAGTCCCCAGAAGTCTGAAATTCTACCACAATGAAAACAGACTAGAGGAGGAGGAAGAAGGAGCTCTGCCCACCAGGAGTAGTCAGTTAAAGGACCACAGTGCCCCTTTTGATAAGAAGGGTCTTAATGACTCGACTTTTTTGAGAGCTCTTAGAAGAAGGACTACAGATGCCAACTGCCTCCAGGGCAGTGCTGTCTACTGTGTCTCATGCAGATATACTCCTTCTTGAACTACAAGCTGAGGTACAAATGCAGCAGCCATCTTAGAAAGTGCTAGTATTATTATATGTGCACATTTTTAACAATTGCTGTATTTGCATAAATATGCCTGTATTTTTATCATTTAACAATTTCCAAGAAGCCAAGGGTCTTTTCTGTACTTAGTGGATGACAAATTCGGTATTTATGATCTAACCATCTGTGTGGTTCTATGTAGTTAATACTTGGATAAATCTCAAGGTTTTCATTTTTTCTTTTTAAGGATATCACTGTTGTCAAGCCACCTATGTGTTACAGGTGATACTACAGTAAGTTTAAGGTAATGTTTTTCAGACAAAACTGTTGTCTGTCTTTAACACATAAATACACTTGGAATAGTTATGTGCCCGCCTCCTGTTAGATATTCTCTTCTGTTCCCTTGCACTCCATCTGTTATGACAGAGGAAATCAACAACCTTGGGAAGCCACAGAGCACATCTGACAGCTGCAGGCCTCGGATTTTAAATTCAAAAAATTGTGATTCACTGACTCTCATAGGAAAAAATATTCACTATTACCACCTGGAAGGAGTGGGTAGGTGAGAGGGAGGGCAGGCGAGTGGGAGGGGATGTAGGTATGTATCTTAATTAGTTTGGCTATAGGGAAAAGAAGATGCCCATTTTTTTTTTATTTTAATAAGAGTAGTTATCATATTGATATTTTAAAAAATATATTGATCTTTGATTAGCTTGAGATGGCATTAGAGTCTACTGTGTGTTCCTGCTAGACATTTAAACCACACAAGAAGAATAACATGCAAATGTTGGCTTTGGCAAGGATATGATGATATTTATCTTAAAATAACAATAAAATTTTTTGGTTTTTTGCTTTTTATTTAACTGGGCTGCCTCTGGAATACCACCATTGTCCAGATGGTTTTATTCACTTATTAAGACTATTTTAAGTTTAATTATTTTCTTGTTTGATCACTAATATAGAAACTATCATTCTAAACATTTTTTTTTGTGTGTGTGTGTGTGTATGCTATTTTGTTGTTGTTTTAGAACACTGTAACACCATTCTATTGTCTATTTTTATGAAAATTAGATGTAGCACACACTGGGAAACAAAGAAATGTCAGACACATTATTTTTTTAAAAAGTGTGGGGGTATTTTATACACCTTTACCCTTTATTGGCTTTTGTTCTAACCTCCAATTTATATCATTTTTAAAATTTAAAAAACAGCACCTCAAATTCAATTCTTCTTTCCTTTTCCATTTTTTGGCTGATTCTATACAAAGTTCACTTTCATGGTCTTCTTCAATACTGTTGCCCTTCCCTGAAACCGAGTCTGAGAAGTTTATGGGCAACAAACTAAGATAAAACTCAAAATTAAAGTCCTTTAGCTAGCGTAGCAACTCAAAGCATCGAGGATAAGAACATATGAAAAAAAATTATCTGGGTACAGAGAAGGAGGAAAATTAAACCAAACAGAGTGAATGAGGTGCACTTCCAGGATGCTTGGTGATGGACAGCCTGAGTGGGCCATTTTCACCAGAGCTCCCTCTACCCTGCTGCTTCAACACCTCAGGGCTGCCTCAGATAATCTGAGCAGACACTCTCTCTCTCTCTCTCTCTTTCCTGTGACTATCATCAACTATTAGATGGATTAAGCACAAAAAAGATGAATGAATGTTATCAACAGTCATAAACAAATGACTTCAATACATTAATGGAGCAGATATACTTTGAAGAAAAATATTCCAAATTAGAACAATAAGAAATGAAAAATATGAAGAGATCAGAAATTATTGATGAAGCTCAAATAGTAAACAAAACCCTTATACTCCCACCCACAGAATGAAAATTTATTTCAGACTTAGATCATTTTGTAAATGCATATATAATATTAAACACCAATCTACTGTAAAAACTCACAAAGCCAGACAGCAAAGAGAACTTCCCTAACTCAAGAAAGGCTAGCTACTAAAACCTACAGAAGGCACCATGCTTAGTAGAATACAGAGGCCAGGTCCTGAGGCGCCATTCACATGCAGCAGTATCACCGCTGTCCAAACAAACCAGCAACTAAGTTTTAGTAGCATTCCTCTACCGAAAATACAGCTGAACATGTGATAGAAAATTAAATAATATTCACACTAAGAAGAAAATCTATAAAGTATCTGAAATTTTGCCTAACATTAAATAGAACTGTGGAAATTTTTAAAACCCTATTAATGGTGCAGAAGAATAAAGTGTCAAGTTACAGTCATAACCTGGGTATGCACATGTACTCAGGCTATGATATGGATGGTATAACAAGCCAGTGGGAAGGGACAGATTATTAAGCGGTGATAGAAAAAAAAAAAAAACTTTCTCTATAGAACTGAATTCCCCACTCTGAGTTAGATTTTTAAAAATCCATAAGAATACCTTAATATATGGAATAAATCTATAAGCCAATAGAAAGAAACATAAGCAAGTATCTTTATGACTTTAGTAAAAAGTAGCATTTATTCAAGATCTAAAATGCCCAAATTATGAAAGTGTTTTAGCTACATCAACAGAAGACAACATGGAAGTAGGTGATAGGATTCAAAGGCTGTAAGGAATTTATATATAGCACACAAGATACACCTTCAAATCAGCAAGAAAAAGCCAGGAAATCCAACAGAGAAGTGGGAAAAGCCTATGGATGGCAATGCACAGAAGAAAAACTTTCAAAAGTTAATGAATTTAATAGAGAAATGCAAATCTACAATGCTAGGTAACAAGATACATCCATAAGACCGCCAAAAATTATGACTGGTTAATATAAAGTATCCAGGATGGTAGGAGTAGGGAATGGAAACTTGTATGCACAAATGATCACATAATAGATCTGTGGAGAGTAATCCGAAAAGACATGGTCAAAGGAATAATATTCCAGAACCCAGAAATTCCACTCCTGGTTAAATATCACAAATAAATCTTGCCTGGGGTGATGGCACATGCCTTTAATTCCTGCAACTTAGGAGGCAGAGGCAGAAGGATTCAAGTTTGAGGTCAATCTTGAAACTTAGCAAGATATCCTGTCTCAAAATAAGAAAGAAAAAGGTATGTGGACATAGCTCTGGGTAAAAGGGCCTGGGAAATCCCCAGTACTGAGGGGAAGAGAAAAGAAAAAGGAAATTCTCAGTTTTACAGAGATATACAGGGGGATGTTTGCTGTAGGACTGCTTATAAAAGCTAAGAAATGGAGCCACCTGGATCCTCCATCAGCAAGAAAATTATAAGTTTACTGTGTTATCTAAATATATTAGAATAAAATACAGTAGTCAATATAATTAAAAGTGTACATAACGATAATAATGAATCAATGTTAATTAAGGGAAAGGGTTAGTGGATAAGATTTCCAGATCAATATTACAAAAAAAATGATCAAAATAAGCACTTAGTAGAATGGAAGAATATGTTAAATACGTTGAGCATTAAATACAAAGGGACACTGAATATACTTCTGTGGAAGAAGCAGATTGGGGGAAAAACTAAGTTAATGAAAAAGAAGAGTCATTATGGCAATATTAATGTACAAACTAGACATGACTTTAGTATGTTTCCTACTGGCATGACAATAAGTCACAACTAACAAATTTTCAGTAAAGTTAATTATGTTGACAGTGAATTAAATAGGCTTGGAAAAGAATGACAGCGCCATGTCAACAGCAGGTTTCACCTGGGCTTATGGTAACAATGGTGCATAAAACAGCCTTACATAGACTCTCAGGAATAAGTGAAATCCTCCGAGGGCAAGGTTAGATGCCAGGCTCAGTCCCAGAGACAAACCACTGCTCGGGAGTTTGAAGCATACACATCCTTTCAGAAAGGGAACTTAGATATAGAGAAACTTTTGAAAATTTAGCCCATTGATTTTCAGTGAGTAACAGACTTGACATTTATTGTCTGCTTTCACAGGGGACTTAGAAATAGCCAGTGATGAAACAGTGTTTTGGAGTATGACATAGAAAGCACGGAAGTTTAGGGTTAAAAATATCAAGACCAAACTGGTTCATCAAAGTGACAACTGAGGCCATTGCTGACTTAAAAATAACCATGTAATGCCAAATTCCACAAGTCTAACATTAATCACAGCCACTGTAGAGAAATTTTGAAACTTGACGAATGCAGAGACATAAAGGATCAACAACTGACTCCACCATGACAAATCTCTGATTCATGGCATTTTCAATGTAAAGAATATCACCTACTCACCTTAAACCAAAAGACAGAGAATGTCTTTTATTCATGCCTATTTCCAAAAATCTGATCCACATCAAAGGATGAAGATCTGCTAACACTGAGAATATCCAACAGAACTTGCCTTAGGAGCTAAAGAACAAAGTTTTAAAAGTTTAAACCAGCATCTTCAAAATGTTCCTAGATGGTTAAGGTAAATTACTAAGAGGTCATATTAATTTCAGAAGTGTAAATTACAGAATATGCTATCTTCCATGATGTCACAGATACACCTCACTTGGGTACGAAACAAAGAACATTGTTGAATCACACAATCAGGGCCCCAAATCTATTGCAATTTTCCCTTGCTCTGAAATTTTCTGAGAAATGAAGGCCAGTAGTGCTTCTCGTTACAAACATTTTTAAAAAAGGAGAAAAGAAAAGAAAAAAAGAATCTCTTTGTTCACTGCTAAGGAAAGTGAAACTTAGAGTCAAAATTAACTTCTGCTACTGCTAAAATCTTAATTCTGAATATGGAAGCCTCAGCTGCTGGTTTAATTACATGTACATGCACTGCAATATAACACAATGCTGGCATCCTAAGCTAAATGGTTATTAACAGTAAAAGGTAATTATTTTCCTTTCATATTAAGAAAAACACTCACAAAAAATTAATCTTGCTTTCAATATATGTTTCATGGGAACATAAACTACTATATATTTCTCCAGGCAGCTGGGTCAGCCTTGGCCCACATCATCACTGTATATTAAAAACATCTATCAAGAGTGCAGCAATGACCTGACTTCTATAAGAATTTTAAGTTCTTGTGAGCATATAATTAATAAACTCAGTAGTCACAGTCCTGAGAAAAAGAGTATAATTTAAATTACGAGTTGGGAATTAGATGATTCATTCTTCTCACAGGGGCATGGACAAGTAACAGCAGCTTCACCTTGCCTAATACACAGGGCAGGGAAAACATAGCTTCATTCCCTCTGTCCCTCGATTACTACATACTGCAGATCATACACTATGCTGGGAGCAAGACCAGATAGGATTTCTCTCTTGCAGGAGGCTCTGGTACAGTACAGGAGACACATATTGGTCACACTCGTACAAATAAATCTAATATTGTGTGATAAGGACTGCAGAGAAACATATGGAGCTTTGAGAATATGACCTAAACAGGAGGGTCTTTAGAAATTAGCTTGGAAAAAATGGGAAAGAATTTTTATTCAGAAGAAACAGCATACGCAAAAGTATGTCATAGGAAGGAATGTGTTTACAACCAAGACAAAAGCCAGTGTCACTGAAAAACAAAGCAGTCTTGTGACAGTTCATTTAACTGGGATGTGTCAACTTCAGTGGACTAAGAGGGACTTACATTCAACTCTATTTCTGGGTGTGCCTATGAGGGTGTAAATCAGTGAACTTAGTAAAGTAGATTTGAGCGTGGTCTAATCCTTTAAGAGTCCCAAAGAACCAAAGGCCTAGGAAAAAGACATTGTCTCCTTTTTCTTCCTGCCTCATTGGTTGAGCCAGGACACACCATCTCATTTCCTCCAGTCCTTGGACTAGGACTGGCATCATGACTGCCTGGATCTAAGGACTTCTGACTCAGATTAGATTACAGGACCTGCTTTTCCAAGGTTTCCAATGTGGACAAAGCAGATTGTGGGACTCTTCAGCCTCCATAACTGTGTGAGTTAATCCATACATGGCTTCTGTTTGTTTCTCCTACTACTACAGCCTCCTTCTCTTCCTTTATTATTCCCAGTTTTAGTTTTCCTCAAGTTTCACTCTTCCCTATCTCAGTTTCGAATTTCTTAGTTATTCCAAAGATTAAAACAAAGTTGATGTACAGAAACCATAATACCTTAAGTGACAACAAAGAAACATGCATATTAAAGCATAGATTAAGCACTCAGATGCTTACTATGTGCAAAGTTCTCAGTGTAAAGAAATATGGTCATTAGTAGCTATTCTTGACCAAAGTTGCAACCATGCTTCCTAAATTGTGACATCCACATATCCAGGGTATGAGGATGCTCAGGTAGTCTATAACTAGGTGTTCACATTCCTGGGATTCCAACCTTATTTTAGATAGTCTAATATCCTAAGAGTTATTAGGGCACATCTTACTTGAGATTGAATTTAATTCAAGGTTTTGGAGGAAGGGACTGATTTGAAATAAGCATGAATATATAACAGAATAGAATGAAAGATTTCTTCTTTGTGTGTGTACGTTTGGTATATATATGGAGAACTGCTTCAGAAAAGAACCCTAGAGACAGTCATGACTCTCTGCTGCCACTATTGGTTCTTTCATGGAAAAAAATATTTCCTTGCCATGTTAAGAAGAAGACAAAACATGCTGCGTGTTGAAAAGGAATAAATATCATATTTGTGAAGAAAACCTATTCCCTATGCAATCTGCTTCCTGTGAGGAACTAATCTCACCTCCTACTTGACTGAGGTCTGTGTTCTCTCCACTTTCCCATTTTCATCAACATTCACATGCAGATTTCAATTTCTTTCTGCAGAGAAGCCAGAAAATGAAGAAGTGGAAGTGGGGAGACACAGGCAGCTCAAAACAAAGGGGAGGAATTCAGTTTAGTTTCAAGACCTAGGACCTACCTTGGTAAGAAGTATCACTTCCAGCACCTAGAAGCTATGAAATTTTCTGTTGCACCTTTCAATGCCTTTATTTCCCCCCTTTGACCCATTAATTTCAGAGACTTGCTTGGAACACACCTTACCTCTTTCAATATATTAACTTTTCATTGTTTAAGCATACCACAATATTTTATTATATGTAAAAGAAGTTATATAATAAAAGCAGTAGAACAATCAAAACATTTAAATTGACTGGATAGTATCCCCTCAAAATCATGGGATCTTATTTAGAAATACATAGGTTCTTTGCAGATACCATTAGTTAAGATGAGGCCTTACTAAATTAGGGTGGGACCTAAAACCTAATGACAGGCATCTTTGTTTTAAAAATTGTGTGGTGGGGGTGGTGTGTGTGTGTGTGTGTGCACGCGCGCGCATACACGCAAACTAAAGGGAGATTCAGACAGAGAACACAACACTCAGGAAAGAAGGACCTGGCAGTGGAGGCAGAATGTGGAGTGACGCATCTCCAGGCCAAGGAAGGCCAGTGAATGCCAGCCATCACCAGAAGATGGAAGGGGTAAGGAAGGATTCTAGAGACTTTAGAGGGAGCATGGCAAAGAGGAAACCTTGATTTGGGGCTTTTGGCCTCCAAAACTGTGAAAGGACACATTTCTGTAGTTTTAAGCTACTCAGTTTGTGGTAGTGTCTTACAATAGCCCTAGGGAATAAATAAGACCTTCTTAATCCCACATCCCAGGTGATTTGCACCTGTTGTTCAGGCCAAGACATAGCAAATGCCCCGTTCTATTATCAAAAATTTCTCCATTTGACCAAAAAAATAAAAATTAAAATAATTAATACAATCAATAAATGGGCCAAGGAACTGAACAGACACTTCTCATAAGGTGATATACAATCAATCAACAAATGTATGAAAAAAATGTTCAACATCTCTAGCAATTAGAGAAATGCAAATCAAAACTACTCTAAGATTTCATCTCATTTCAGTCAGAATGGCAGCTATTAAGAATACAAACAATAAGACGTGTTGGCGAGGATGTGGTGAAAAAGGCATACTCATACATTGCTGGTGGGACTGCAAATTGGTGCAACCAATCTGGAAAGCAGAATCGAGATTCCTTGGAAAACTGGGAATGGAACCACCATTTGACCCAGCTATCCCACTCCTCGGTTTATACCCAAAGGACTTTAAAACAGCATACTATAGTGAGGTGTTTATAGCAAATCAATTCACAATTGCTAGACTAAGGAACCAACCTAGGTGTCCCTCAATAGATGAATGGACAAAGAAAATGTGGTATATATACCCAATGGAATATTACTCAGCAACAAAAGAGAATAAAATCATGGCATTTATGTGTAAATGGATGAAATGGAGAATATAATGCTAAGTGAAGTTAGCCAATCCCAAAAAACAAAGTGCCCAATGTGTTCTCTGATATAAGGATGCTGATTCATAAGGGGATTGGGGGGAGCATGGGAAGAATAGAAGAACTTTAGATGGGGAAAGAGGATGGAGAGGAAGGGGGTAGGAAAGATGGTATAATAAGACTGACATCATTACCCTAAGTACAAGTATAAAAACACGAATGGTGTGTTTTCATTTGTGTTTAACTAGAGACATAAAAAATTGTTCTCTATTTCTATAATATGAATTGAATTGCATTCTGCTGTCATATATAGCCCAATTAGAAAAGACTTAACCAAACAAAGACTTTTCAGACAAAAAAAAATTCCCCATTAGGATGATACATTACCGTCATCCACTCATCCTCTAGGACTGTGGAATGCTCTCTCTTTTTCCATAATAGCCAAGTTTCTCCAAACAAATACATTTGCTTGGGAATTTCTTTATGGTCTTAATGGATCAAGTCCTCAATGTCTGGCTTGCTCTAGAGAGTCTGCCAACTCTACATCTAGACTTAGTTTTTAACATTCTATCACATTTGCTTTCTTCCTCTACCACCTGTGTTTTTATCTTTCACTTTACCATTGGAAAGTAGGTTGCAGGCACTATTACTCTTTATTTCTAAATATTTTACATGCAATTCCCCAAAATAAAAGCATTTGCCTATTTGACCTAAAATCCCAAATAACAAACAACAATAAAAAACCAACAAAGTGTATTAGTCTCCTCAGGCTGCCATGACAAAATGCCACAGGCTGGGTCTTAAACAATAGAAATTCATTTCTCAAAGTTCTTGAGGCTGGAAATTTCTGAATCAAGAGGCCTGGGAGGTTAGTGTCTGGTGAGGGCTTTCTTTCTAGCTCCCAGATGGCCACTTTTTGCTGTGTTCTCACATGTCCTCTTCTCTGCAAATGCAGAAAGAAGACAAAAAAAGACAGATTAAAGGACAAGGAAAGAGCTAGACAGAGATAATGAGTCCTGGTGTTCCTTTCTCTTCTTAAAAGGATACCTGTCTTTTTGGATCAGGGCCCTATCTGTATAACCTCATTTAACCTTAATTACCTGCTTGAAGGCACTATCTCTAAAGTAGTCAAATTGGTTGTTAGAGCCTCAACATGTAAGTTGAGGGGGAGGCATAATTAGGTCCACAAGATACACACGTAAACAACCTATCACACCAAACAATCATAATTCCAGAATATAACCAAATGCACCAACTGTTTTCAAACTTCTCCAGTTGTCTCAATGCCCATTGTTTGAAGAAGTATGCCTTATGTATGCATTTATTACTCTTTCAGCCAACATGCTGTCTATTCTGTTCATATATAAAGGTGAATAAGAAAACAACAGTGCTCTTAGATGGGGCAAATGAAAGATACAAATAAACACCATTTAGTGAACAACGAAATCCAAATTACAGTGAATTAAAGAACTAAGATGTGTAATGATGAGAGCACAGGTCAAAGGAGATGGGGATACACCAATGTAAATGATATCAGTAGAATATTTTGTATCCTTAACTAAATAGTTATTTTTTTGTGATCAAAATACAACAAAAACCCTCTACATATTGATGGGTGCTCTTTACTGTAAACATTCTCCATCTAGGACTACTTCAACATTTATTAAAAATGAGGTTAGAAAATTCAGGTGCCTCTGGTGAATCCTTAACCAATCAGTTCACATATTTCCAGATATTGTTCTTTGGTGGGGGCAGGAGTCCAATCTTTCCTCCCTTCAAGGCCCTTACCACTCTCTCTCTGCTCAGACTCACACTCGCAGAGCCCTTCTACTTTGGTTCCACATCTATAGTCCCTGCATGTTCCTGATTATCTTGTCCACTTGAGCTAGCCTGACCATCTGAAATGAGTCTTCTGTCCATCTCTTAATGAGAACCTTGTACCAGCCTCCCATTATTTACACAATAAAGTTTGGTTCTCTTTTTTCTTATGTACCAGGCACTCTACAACCTACTTAGGCTACTGCATTATTACATGAACTTTTTGGTCTTCACTCAGTCTGAAATAAATAAAACACACCAATATCTTTAAACTTGCCATGGGCTCTTCTGCTCAAGGATCATCACTTTGCCTGCTCAAGGATATCACTGAATTCATTCTCCTCTCCTCCTTCTGCAACAAATGTTGCCTGGCTACTGGAACATTCCCACTAACATTTAAACATATACCTTTCTTAATCTCATTTCCCCCACTTATTTCTCTTAAATGAATGGCAAGGGCTGGGGTTGTGGCTCAGTGGCACAGCGCTCGCCTAGCATGTGTGAGGCCCTGGGTTCAATCCTCAGCACAAAAAGATAAATAAAGGTATTGTGTCCATCTACTACAGAAAAAAAAAATAATGGCAATGTCAGACTTGACTGCTTTCACAGCTTCTCATTATGTCGAGCCAGCTGGTACCATGCCTCCCCACCAGCTCTAGTGTCTTGCACATGTGGGGCAAGTGCACTACCACTGAACTACACCTCCAGCATATTAGAGACAAGGTTTGTTTTTGTTTTGCTTTTTAATGACACCACTAAATCTCAAGGTCATCAATCCCTATTTCGATGATAAATGTGAATCAATTCTTAGTCCTTATGTCACCTGGCCTATCAGCAGCATCTGACCCACTGATCACTCCTCATTGACACCACCGTTTTCCCCACTTGGCTTGCCTGACAGGGCACATTGTAAGAAGCTCCTCCTCCTTGGCTAGATTCATCTCACCCAATGTGCCCCGGGGACATGCTAAGACATCTTTACATGTAGCTTTACTATTGACTCGAAATCTATGGCTTTAAACACTATCTACCTATTGCTTGCTCATAGGTTCATATCCTCAATCTGGTCAGCTCCATTCAACTCTCTTGTCTTACCTCCTCGTCCTCCATTTATATATTACCTATGGCAAGTGAAACAACGTGTGCAAAACTGATGTCCCCATCTACCCTAAAACCAACCCTGATCCAGTCTTGCACATTTCAGATCCTACACCCTGCCTCTTACCTGACTGACCTCATCTCCTCTTGCTCATTCTCTGCCAGCTTTCTGGATGTCGCCTCAGGGCCTCTGCACACCCTTTGTTCTCCACTTGCTCCTCTGCTTCTTCTACCGTGCAAACAGGTAGCCTGTTCTCTAAATTCCTTCAGGACTTTCTTCAAATGTCTCCTTCGCACTGAGACCTCCCATTCTATCTCTTTATAATCCACTCCCTGCTTTATTTTTATCTATAGCATTTATCACTTTATAATATTTTGGAATTTATTTAAGTTGGTGACTATTTTCTATCAGAACTTAAGCTCTATGAAGGCAATTGTTCTGTTCTGTTTTCAAGAATTACTAGAGCCAAGAAGCCTACCTGTTGCACAATAGATGCTGAGAAAGATGCTATGCCCTTTTATTGGAAGAACCTTCTCCAGTCTGCTTGCTGCACCCCTGTGGTACTATATATGTATTGTAGGCACTAATATGTAAGTAGAAAGGAATTATTATATTCTCCAAAGGGAAATAAGTACTAGCTGAATGTTACTGCAACCTCACTCAACTTACATAGCTTGAGTCAAGAGGTGTGCTCGAATCACTCCATATTATTACTTCCCTGATTAAAAAAAAAAAGAGAGAGAGAATTTTAATATTCATTTTTTAGTTTTCGGCGGACACAACATCTTTGTTTGTATGTGGTGCTGAGGATCGAACCCGGGCCACATGCATGCCAGGAGAATACAATACGGCTTGAGCCACATCCCTAGCCCTGGTTATCTTTCTTAAGATTTCCTTGATTAGTTAGAATCTTTTCATGGTTTACAGTAGTTTTTTTTTTTTTCCACATTCTAACTGCTAAAATTATTCTATTTACATAAAACGATTCCACATCAGACTCCCATGCTCTGGATAGGCAGAATTAACATTGACAAAATGGCCATACTACCAAAAGCGTTACACAAATTCAATGAAATTCCTATTAAAATCTCAATGACATTCTTCAGAAAAATAGAAAAAGCAATCATGAAATTCATTTGGAAAAATAAGAGACACAGAACAGTCAAAGCAAGAAAAATGAAGGCGGCATCATAATACCAAACCTTAAATTATACAGAGTCATAGTAACAAAAATGGCTACAAAACAGATGCATAAATCAATGGTACAGAAGAGAAGACACAGAAACAAACCCACATAACTACAGTTATCTCATAACAGAAAAAGGCACCAAAAATACACATTGGAGAAAAGATACCTTTTTCAACAAATGGTACTGGGAAAATGGGAAATCCTCATTTAACGAAATGAGATTAAACCCCTCTCATCCTGAACACAAAACAACTCAACGTAAATCAAAGACTTAGGCATTAGGACAGAGACCCTACATCTAATAAAAGAAAAAGTGTGCCCAAATCTCTACCATGTCAGCTTAGAAACTGACTTTCTTAACAAGACTCCTAAAATGCAAGAAGTAAAATCAAGAATCAGTAAGTGGGATGGAATCAAATTAAAAAGCTTATTCACAGCAAAGGCAACAATCAATAACATGAAGAGAAAGCCTACAGGATAGGATAAAACTTTACCACACACACCTCAGAGAAGTAATCTCTAGGATATATAAAAAACTCAAAAAACTTAACATCAAAAATCAAATAACCCAGTCAATAAAAGGGCAAAGGAACTGAACAGAAATGTGATCAATCAACAAATATATGAAAAAATGTTCAACATTTCTAGCAATTAGAGAAATGCAAATCAAAAGTACATTGAGATTCCATACCACTACAGTCAGAATGGCAATCATCAAGAACATAAGCAACAATAAATGTTGGTGAGGATGTGGGGAAAAGGGTACACACGTACATTGCTGGTGGGACTGCAAGTTGGTACAACTGCTATGGAAAGCAGTATGGAGATTCTTCAGAAAACTTGGAATGGAACCATCATTTGACCTAGTTACCACCTTCTAGATTTATACCCAAAGGATTAAAATCAGCATACTACAGTGATAGAGCCACATCAATGTTTATGGCAGCTCAATTCACAATATCCAACCTATGGAACCAACTTAGATATCCTTCAACAGATGAATGGATATAGAAATTGTGGTACATATACACAATTTATATTTTTATATGTATATATATATATATATTTATTTATATATATATAAAATGGAATATATTACTCAGCCATAAAGAAGAATGAAATTATGGCATTTGCCAGTAAATGGATGGAACTGGAGAGTATGATGCTAAGTGAAATAAGCCAATCCTAAAGAAGCAAAGGTCAAATACTTTCTCTGATATGTGGATGCTAATTCACAATAAGGGGAGTGGGGAAGAATAGAGGCATTTTGGACTAGACAGAGGGGTATGAAGGGAAGGGGGTGTATATGCACATACCCTATGTGCACATATGATAACCCGACCTATGTAACTCTAAATCATGTACAAACAAAAGAGAAGTTATATTCCATTTATGTATGATGTGTCAAAATGCATTCTACTGACATGTATAACTAATTAGAACAACAACAAAAAAAGTCCACATCAGACACCATTTCAATCCTTGCTGGTCCTAGGCAGGGTGAGGGAAGACTCTGCCAACCTCTGATGCCTTCCGCATATTCATCAATGACTACAAATACCAGAAAGCTATCCTAGGGGCCACAAATGGTTCATTATTGGAAAGAAATTTTCAACTATTTTTTACAATACATTATAAATACCTACAAAATAGGATGTTGAATGTGCATCAACAGAGTTTTAGAGTTAAAAATCTTTTAGTTATAGTTGAAACTTAAGTTTCCAGATGAGTGCAGACTATGAGAATGTAAACCAGATATGTAATAGATGTTCTTCATTGCTAATCTTTACGTAAAATGCCACTATTGATAAGAACACACTAAGGTATGTAAATGTACCTTTTACAGTGGGAATAACTGAGATTGCTGAGAGCCATAGCCAAGTAGGAATGACTCATGGCATTTTTGGTTGAAAGGTGACACCAGCAAGCCATTGAGATGATAATGATTATGTTAAGATGTGCATTCAATTGGAGATTAGACCCCTGCTGTTCCCTTCAGCCTGCTACTTTGGAGCTCTCCTGGGACTCCCAGAGAGTTCCCATTGGTTGGGGAAGTGTGGTAGGAGGGAATTCCAGAGGAGGGATTTCCTGTTGGTGTAGTGTGTCCCGGAGAAGGCCGGAATTCGCGGGAGTTTTGGAAATAAAGTTTGTTCTTGCTTGAGTGGCTCCTGATTTTGTGCCCAGCCAGACTGCGGCATTTGGCGGTCTGTGCGGGGAACGCCTGAAGCTCCAGGTAAGTGAAATTGCTCGCCCCTGAGGGAAGGCGAGAGAATGGGTGACCCTTTCAAAAAACAATGTGTTCTTGTTTTGATTTGTTTTGTTTTTGTTTCAAGCTGCCTATCCCTAGAATTTTCTCAGGCAAACTGGGAAAAATGGTTGGCTCAAGGTTTGAAGTTGTTCAGCCCTGAGGAAGAGATAGAGATAGACCGTGAAAATATATTTCAAGAAAATAGGAAAATTGATACAATGATTTTTTGTTCCGTTTTTGTTTCATTCTGTTTCAGTTTTGTTTTGTGTTATCTTGTTGGGCTGCATTATCTTTATAGTAGATTACAAATTAGTAAAAAACAAATTGAAAGAGTGTTAAGTAAATTGTTAGAGGTTCAGACCATGGATAAAGACATTTTAGATCAAGTAAAAGAGAAGGTCTCTCGAGCTAGTCAGACAGAGGAAGAAAATTTAAAGGAGGAAGAACTATCATGGAAACAGTTACAACAGGAGGCTGCTACTAACACCTTTCTATCACCAGAGGGTGGAAGTGTCTAACCAACACTCTACCTATAAAGACAACATATCCTATGGTGCCCCCAACCCCCGTAGTTGATAGATGGAATCCTGAGACAGGACCTCAAAGATTAGCATGCCCTGTACTTGAGCAGGCAGGAGGGCAGCGAATTCACTGTGCTCTAGATTTCAAAACAGTGAAGCAGTTAAAGGAGGCTGTAACAACCTATGGTCC
>NW_025999960.1:6999104-7051470 GCF_001458135.2 Marmota marmota marmota
CCTCAAAGAAATCTAGATATGTTGTTAGGAAAAGGACCTTATGAGGGTCAACAGCAACAAATTGAATATGATCCTGCTATATATGCACAAATTGCTGCAGATGCAGTTAGGGCATGGAAGACTTTACAAGGACATGGATATTTATAAGGTCAATTATCTAAGGTAATACAGAGAGCTAATGAACCTTACGCTGAATTTGTAGATAGGCTTATTCAAACAGCTGCCAGAGTTTTTGGGGATACAGAACAAGCATTGCCATTAACAAAACAACTGGCTTATGAGCAAGCAAATCGTTGCTGCAGAGAGGTCATCAGACCATGGAAACATGAAGATTTAAACACATATTTTAAATTACGTAGAGACATTAATGAACAAGGGCAAGTCTTGGCAGCTGCAGTACAACAGGCTTTAGATGCCAGGCCAAAAACATGCTACAATTGTGAACAAAAAGGACATTTTAAAAGGAATTGCCCCATAGGAGGAGGGTTTAACAAAACTAGGTATCAAAGGAGTAGAATACCGGGTATTTGCCCATAATGCCGTAGAGGGGGACATTGGGCTAATGAATGCCCTTCTCATACCACCATAGAGGGCACTCCATTATCAAAAAACGGACAAGGACCAGGTGTTTACCCACGATATCGTGGAGAAAAGCATCGGGCTCCATTGCCAAAAAACAGACTGGGGGGCCCAATGCTCCGGGGCCCACAACCACAAATATACGGGGCAATGGAGGAACCCAGCAATACCATCAGGGTAGTGCCCAGGACACATTGTCCATTAAATCCCTCATCAGACAAACCAGAGGGAGTGCAAAGGCCAAATTTGGAGGCCAACAGAGGTGAGGCAAAGAACCTCACCCCCCCACTGGTGCATAGGCCTATCCACAAGTATGGCTGTATGCTGGACCGGTAGTCAGTGATGGGTATGATCCAACTGCAGTGGTACCAACCTAAGACAGGAGGCTGACGCCTTGAGGTCAGCTCATCCAGTGATGGGTAAGGGCCATATGTAGTATTGGACAGCCTAACAGGCATGGTCCCTAAGCCACATGCTTGGTGCTTAATTAAACAGAAGGGGGGAGATGCTGAGAGCCATAGCCAAGTAGGAATGAGGCGTGGCATTTTTGGTTGAAAGGTGACACCAGCAAGCCATTGAGATGATAATGATTATGTTAAGATCTGCATTCAATTGGAGATTAGACCCCTGCTGTCCACCTTGGCCTGCTACTTTGGAGCTCTCCCGGGACTCCCGAAGAGTTCCCATTGGTTGGGGAAGTGCGGTAGGAGGGAATTCCGGAGGAGGGATTTCCTGTTGGTGTAGTGTGTCCCGGGAGAAGGCCGCGTGCGTGGAATTCGCGGGAGTTTTGGAAATAAAGTTTGTTCCTGCTTGAATGGCTCGTGATTTTGTGCCCAGCCAGACTGCGGCAGAGATAATTTAATATTTCAAACAATATATTTTTTCACTCTTTCATCGTTTTTCAAGAAAACTCAGTTGTACATTAAACCATCTCTATGACAGTGAACTAACACAGGATTAAATAATCTGTCAACATATACATAGATTTCAAAGTACAGGTGTTGTAAACATGATCTGAGGAAACTGAAAAACATAATGATGCTTCAGATCATAACATAAAAGCTTAAAAGGACACATGTACACCACCAAAGGACATCTTCCAAATGTTCCATATTTTATAACATCCATAAAAATAGTAACTTTTATCTTTTCTAAAGACTCTACATTCGTGAAAACTATTTTTTCATAAGAGTTTACTTACTTAAAGGGTGCTCTTCACTCATGTCCAGATATTTTGTGACCTGATGACCAGATGTGAAAAGTACCACAGTGCTTACCTCAGCATCCTTTCACATTCCTCAAAACTATTTTAGTGAATTCTTCAATGATTTTTCCTAAAACCACAATTGGCACTTTGATATACCTATGAGTTCTGAATATTATTTCATTCAACTCTGTTATTTAGCATGGTTGTAAAATATTATCAATCCTGGTAGAATGAGACCCATCTGGCCAGTGTTCTCCAAGGGGCATCTACCCTCTAACACTGTTCCTCATTCAAGACATTTTAAAATGCCTCCCCTCCCATGAAATGAAATCCTTTCAGTATTCAGAGTATGTATATGTATGTGTATATATTTTTAACATTTTTTTCTGTACTTAATAGTACTAATTTTACCCCTAAATGTACCTATGTATGTGTGGTCACAAGAAGTCATGAATGCCCATATATTAATCATCTCCAAGTAAGCCTAATACATTGTTCTAAGCAACGGAGATGACTAACCAAATGGTGCATCAAACTCAGTTACTCTGGAAATAATGGCTCATAGTATGGAAAGGGACAAGTGAGGACTTCAGAGTTAGGGGCAGCACTGTGTTCATTTTCTATCCCACGGAGAACTGCAATGCAAAGACAGAGACTGAAATAAACAGTACAGCACAGTCTATCCTTCCTTTGTGTAACAAAGCATCTGGTCAATGAGTATTTATAGAGACAGTGGAGAAGTTAGAGCTCTGGGGTGAATTCCAGCTATACTGATCACTCAGGAAAATACTTCATGAAGTTCTAGCTTCCTTTTCTGTAAAATCAGAACAATAATCTTATCAACCACAAAAAGGCACTGTGAAGATTAAATAAAGACACCTGTGTCTAGCACTCTGTGTATGTACATATACACATATACATGCCCCACCCAGGAGACCTCATCATTATAATGCCTAATAAAATGTCAGGTACTAGGCAATAAGCTAGTGAGTGATAGGTAAGAAGAAAATCCATTCCCACCCTCACTAGATGGTATAATAAACAAGTCTAAACAAAATCAGCACTAAGCATAGTTGGTATTTTGAGTGAATGTTTTTTTGCAAAAGAAATGAAGAAAAAGAGAAGCCTGTGAGAAGATTATAAGTGATTATGAAATGTATAAAATTAAAAAAAATTGATTTTGGTTTTATGCATCAAGTTTCTAATTGGGGTCTCTAGTGCTGGGGAAGTGCAAGGGTGAGAAGGGAGTTATGTGTATGATTGCTGGGTTTGCCTTGGGGGATGAGCTTGTTTTCAGGTACATGGATTTTCCTGTTTTTGTTGCTGGAAAATGAAATGAAATGAAAATGAAAAATGATAATCTTCAGTTACCAGTAACGGCTTAGAGAGCCTCTCAAAAGTATGTTTCTCTTAGTTCAAAAAAGTCATTGACCAAGAAAAGCAGCTCTCTCCTGCCTTGGCTGTCACATTTTAACCCAGTTCCGGCACCTTCAGTGTATTTAAGTACAAGAATGTGTCCAGCCAAATGCACATGGCAAAGTCACAGTAGCTCTCAGCACCTCTCAGTTTGCAAGTGATAGACATCACTGCTTACATCCGTGCAAGGTCAATGAAGAACAAAACATTCTTCAAAAGTGTCAGTGCACGGCATAAGTATTATATTTTTCATTGCTTTAATTTGGCAACTCACAATTCTGATTTAGCCATGAATGAGCCAGTGTATCAGAGTTAAAACCTGTAATGAAATAACCCTCACTGAGCATATCAAATATACCAGTAATTCTTGTTTGTGTATTGTAGATATTCTAGCTAAGGGTAGGGAAAATTACATTACATCATAGCTTAGAATGTAATCAGATATGCCAATAAAACTCATTCAAGTAACAGCTAAAGTAATGTTCAAATTAACTTTTCAATGCGGGAAAGCCACTTAATTTAAATATGACAGTAAAAATTTCACAAATCCAACAAAAGTGCTAATAGAATGAAAAGGTCAACTCAGAGGCATCAAGATACACATTATCAATTAGCTTGAGTTCCACTGCTGCTATTGATTTGCTGACATTTCAATGTAACACATACTTCTCAACATTATTTATGCTCCTTTTAACTTTTACTGTAGAAACACATCTGAATGTCTGTAGAGCCTAGATTGTTAGAAGTTTACAAAAGCTCTCTATGAATGGAAAATGAAAAGCACAAAAAGAAATTCCTCATAACCACACTTATCAGAATCTTCTTATTCTATTGATTTTAACAGGAAATTTTTTTCATTGTTCAGCACAATCTTTCCTTATGCAGCCACGGTGGTTGCCCACTCTTGTCCCTATGGCTCCATTAAGATCAGTCCTTCCCCATACCTTTGCATGTGCATGCCCTAAGCAGAATGGCCCAAGACTCCCAAGTAAGGAGTACCATATCTCCCCCGTCCTGATAAAAGAACAGAGATAGGTGTTTTGTGTTGGCCAGTGTCCCAAGTCACATTAATCAGCACCAGCTTGGGGACTAAGATTCTTTGTTCTAATTACTGTGGCAAAGGGCTGGGGATGTGGTTCAAGCGGTAGCGTGCTTGCCTGGCATGCGTGCGGCCCGGGTTCGAGCCTCAGCACCACATACAAATTACTGCGGCAAGAGTTGCTATCTTCTTAAGGGGCTCTGTCTGAGGTAACAGAAAGAATGGATGGCCAGAAAATGGAAGAGGGAAGGTGGGGAGACTGACTTTCAATGTCATCATTTGAAACCTACAGAATTAAACACAGAATTATACAGGATAATAAAATTATTTTGTAAAGTTAGCTTTCGGTCATGCAAAATAAAATAAAAAAATATGGAAACATTTTTGTCAGATTTTCCAATTTTGCTTCCTTCACTTTTAATTTTGTTTTGGTAATGTGTGTGTGTGTGTGTGTGTGTGTGTGTGTTTATGTTATTAATAAGTAGTAAGTAGAAAGGTGACAAACATAAAATTTGCCACTTCTCCATTCTTAAGTGTGAAATTCACTGCCATTAAGCTCATTAATGATTTTGGACAACCATCACCACTGTCAATTTCTGAATACAGCACCTTACCCCAAAGGTATGTACCTTTCATTACCCTCACAGTATTTACCCCAATACTGCCTCTATTCTACATAAGCTAGTCTTGGCAATGTCTGTAAAGCAAAATAAGAAATGAAAACAGGAACTCAGATATGTGTATTCTAATGTTAACTCCAGAATTATATACAATAATCGAGAGTTTCAAACCCAAGAGTATGACAGCTGAAGGGAAGAATAAAATGTGGTAACCCACACATTGAAGATTATTCATCCACAAGAAAAAAAAATGGGTTCTGATATATGACATGATAGGAATAAACTATGGAAATATTATGTTAAACCAAATGAGACACAGAATAAGTGCTGTATGATTCCACTTTTATAAAGGATCTAGAACGGGCAAATTCATAAATCAGAAAATAGACTAGAGGTTACCAGAGGCTAATGAGAAGGGAAAGTGGGGAATTATTACTTAAAGGGTAAAAAGTTTGTTAGGGATGCTGAAAAAGTTCCAGAAATAGAAACTAGTGATACTTGACACAACCGCACTGAAGTAATTAATGCCAATTAACTTTATACTTAACAATGATCAAATGGCAAATTTTGTTTGTTACCATTATAGACGTATAACTTATAGATTATATAAACACATATAAACATATATATGTATGTGTGTGTGTGTGTGTGTGTGTGTATATAAAACTGCAACAAAATTTTTTTAAGTGAAAAGAAGTAAGATTGGGAAAAATCTAACAAAGACTTTTCCCAAATCTTTTAGTTCCTCAATACTTGTCCTGTCCCCTTCATAGCGCTGTTACAAGGTAAAATATGCACATCCATAGATGTTTTATAAAACCATTAGAGACATGAAAATATTATATATGTTCTTATACAAACATGCTACTTTCTTTTCTCCAGGAAAGCTGTAGTAATTCTATTTTTTCATGATTTTTCATATTTAAAACCTCCAAATAACTTGTACTGATAAATCTTATCAAGGCAAATAGCCAAAATGAAATGGAATGAAAAGGCATATGTCAAAATGTCTCTTTCATTTCTTTTCCGCATGTGTTAATAATGTGCACTCATAAACATAAATAATATTGACATGAATAATCCTATGTTTTTGGTCTATCAGAAATTCAAACTATTGAGAACAAAATTAGTAAACTAATTGAAATAAATATCATTCCCAGATTCAAACACAGGAGAATGATGGTTTTCATTTTGTCAGAAAAATACGTGGGAAGCTGAATCAGTCATTTAGCAAGTTAAAAGGGCTTCACCTTTCATGACTCCACACAGAAACTAATTATGCATCTGTGTTAATACACTGTAGAAAATCTGCCAAGAATGACAGCTTTAAAATCATTTTTCAACATTTATTTATATCATCATATGTATTAGGAAGCATGACATGTACTACACCACACAAATGAACAGGTCAAATGTCCTACACACACAGATAAATTACTATTATTTCCATTTTAATATCTACCTAAAACTCTCCAGAAAGCCACAACATGAAGTGAATGCATTTAAAACTTTCAACTTGTCACTTATCTTTCACCATGAATGTCCCTCTTTAAAAAAGTAGGCATAGTAACAAATCTTAGATTTACTTATAATAGCTGTACATGAAGATGATAAAGTAATATCCTCAGCTGCATCTTTAAAAAATATTAAATAATTATGTACTTTTCAAAATGAGGGTAAAATTACTCAGAAGCTTACAGGCTGTGGTTCAAACACTTTGAGTCTTTATGTCTTAATTTTTATATCAACTATTTTAGTTTTTATTACCTACTAGTTCCCTTCATCATTTCTTACCCATTTCTAAGGACACTGCCACTTTACTTTCATTTAGAATTTCTCTCTCCATCTGCCAATAAGTTGATGCTTTTTAAAAAAAAAAAAAAAAAAAAAAAGGAGTTCAGAAATTCCAATTCATCACTTCCCACTTCAGAAGACACAGAAGACACAGGTTTAGCAATGTTTCTCCAGCCACACATCTCATTCTCTCAATACTGTTAGGCAGTAATGACACTTAGGTCAAAATTCAATGTTTCCACTAGAAATATATGTTGAACTGAATGGCAGCTCAGCCTATATTATACCAGTGTAACAGGCCTTCCCTATGTAACAGGAAGGGAATAATTTGTCTTTTGTTTATATGTGTAATGATCATTAATTCACCCTCACTTATCAAGAACTCCAGCAGAATTTTCAGGAATCCTTTGTTTACTCCTATTGGGTATAATGAAACACTCTGCTGGTGGCCATTCTAGATTCCATTCATCCCACTGCTGAACTGGATTCCATTTCTTGCTGACCATGGTTCTCATTCTCTTGATTTATTCATTTTTGATGAAACATTCTTAAGGAATGTACTTTAAAATGATTTATGATAAGTATAATTCCTGCGATCTTATATATCTGAAAAGATTTATATTCTGCCTTAAATCTGATCAACAGTTGGGACACATGTAAAATTCTAATTAAAAAAAATATTTCAACAAACTATATCAATTAATGTAAAAAAAATGTGATAAACCTTCTTGAAAGCTGTACAGGCTTTAAAAATCATTACCACAACAAAGAAAACAATACCCCAGTATATTCTTCATGCTCTATTGTTTCCTTGCCCCAGATGAATACAGATTTTTTTTAACCATTTTTGATGTGTGTTTGTTGGAGGGGGGTTAGCATTTTATAAGAAACCACTTTTAAGGACTGGGGTAAGATGGCATACTATAGCAAGGGTGCACTTCCCAGGAGGCCCTCAACACTGGACTTAAATGAAGGAAGGATTCTCAGTGAGTTGACAATTAGTACTAAACATAAAAAAAACTCTGGGACAATATCAATGATCAAATCTAAATATCACTGGAATTAGAAAAGAACATGCAGGCACAAGCTAATGGCATTAAGAACACTTTTAATGAAATAGTCAAAGAAAACTTTCACCATACCAAAAAGAAGAAAAGACATCCACATACAGGAGGCATACCAGGTACCAGGTAGACCTAACTAGAAAAGAATCCCTCCAAGACACATCATAATCCAAATGCCTAACTTAGAAAGCAAGGGAAGAATATTAAAAGCTGCAAGACAGAAGCATAAGGTCACATTAAGAGGCAAACCAGTAAGGCTCACTTCTGACTTCTCAACTCAGACAATGAAAGAAGGAGGGCCTGGAATGAGATACTCCAAACTCTGAAAGAAAACAATTGCCAAGCAAGATTGCTACAACCATAAAAGTCCTCTTTCATATTTGATGGGGAAATAAAATATTTCCACAACAAGGATAAACTGAAGAATTCATGACAACTAAGCCAGCACTACAACAAATTCTCAAAAATAAACTGCCCAAGAGCAACTCAAAAATGATTCCCCAAACTCTCAAATAGATAAAGATCAATAGAAGACTGATAATCTAAAAGAGAATCAAGACAGAATTTAAAAAAATATCAAAATGGCCATAAACAACCAACACATATCCATTATAATACTGAATATAAATGCTCTCAACTCCCCAATTAAAAGACTCAGATTAGCAGAATGACTAAAAGCAGGATCCACCTATATGCTGTCTGCAAGACACTCATCTCATAGGCAAAGACATTCACAGACTGCAGGTAAAAGACTGGAAAAAATGTTACATGCAAAGAGGATCCCAAAACAAGCCAGAGTAGCTATTCTCATACTGGACAAAGGTGATTTCAAGCAAAATTTAATCAAAAGGAAAAAAAAAAAGGCCATTACATGCTAGTAAAAAGAACAATCCAAACAGAAAATATGATAGTAAATATATATGCCCCTAATACCAGTACACCCAATAATATCTTAAATATAATCTTTGACATTAAATCCCAGGTAAAGCCCAATACATTAATACTGGGTGATTTAAATACACACTTATTACCAATAGCCAGGTCATCAAAGCATAAAATCAATAAAGATATATCCAGCCTACACAATAGTTTAAATCAAAAGGGTCTAACAGATATCTATAGAGTACACCACCCCAAAACAGTTGAATTTACCTTCTCAGCAGCTTATGGAATATTTTCCAAAACAGACCATATTCTAGGACACAATGTAAGTCTTAGCAAAAAACAGACAAAACAGAAAAACAAAAAAGATATAATCCCATGCAGTCTATCAGACTATAATGGAATGAAACTAGAACTCCACAGCAAGAAAAACAATACATAAACACATGGAGATTTAACAACACTCTTTTAAATGAAGAATGGATCAAGAATAAATTGAGCAAAGAAATCAAGAAATTCTTAGAGACAAATGAAAACAATAGTACAACATATCAAAACCTGGGACAGTATGAAAATGGTACCGAGAAGCAAATTTATTGTATTGAGCACCTACATTAAAAAAAAAAAATCCTAGATAAGCTTATGCTCCACCTCAAGACTTTCGAAAAAGAACAAAATAACCCCCCAAACAGAAGAAACGAAATAATAAAAGTAGAGCCAAAATAAATGAAACTGAGAATAAAAAAAATTATGTAGGATCAATGCAACAAAGAGTTGGTTATTCAAAATGTAAATTAAGACTGATACACCCTGAGCCAAACTAACCAAGAGAAGGAGAGAAGACACGAATTAAAAAAAAAAAAAAAGATGAAAAAAGGAAAAAATCACCCCAAACACATCCGAAATCCAGAGAATCTTTGAAAATATACACTACAATAAACTGCAAAATGTAGAAGACATTGACAAATTTCTAGATACACATGAACTCCCCAATCAAAACAAGAAGGTACAGAAAACCTAAAGAGACCAATAACAAGTAATGAAATTAAAAGAGCAATTAAAAGCCTACCAACAAATAGAAGCCCAGACAAGACAGATTTTCAGAAGAGTTCTACTGGACCTTTTAATGAACAATATCAGTCTTTCCCAAATCACTTCATGAAATTGAAAGGGAAGGAACATCCCCAAATACATTCTATGAAGCAAATATAACCCTGATACCAAAACGAGACAAAGACATCTAAAAGACCAATATCACTGATGAACACAGACACAAAAATCCTCATTAAAGCACTAGACAGCAGCATACAAAAATATATTAAGAAGATAATACACCATGACCAAGTAGGCTCTATCCCAGAGAAGCAAGTTTGGTTCAACATACACAAAACAATAAATATAACTCATCACATAAATAAAATTAAAAGAATAAGAAACATATGATCATCTCTATAGACAAAGAAAAGGCCTCTGATAAAATACAGAAATGGTTCATGTTTAAATCACTGGAGAAACTAGGGAAAAAAAGAACTTAAAACTAGAAAAGAACTCAACATTATAAAGTCTATATACATACAACAAACCAAAAGGCAACATTATACTGAACGGAGAAAAACTGAAAGTATTTCCTCTAAAATCAGGAACCAGACAAGGATGTCTACTCTCAGCACCTATATTCAATATATCCCTTGAAAATCCAGCCAGACTAATCAGGCAACAGAAAGAAATTTAAGGGATACAAACAGGAAATGATTAAGTCAAACTATAACCATTTCTTGATGACATGATCTTATATCTAGAAGGCCCAAAAAGCTTCACAAGATAACAACCAGAGCTAATAAATGAATTTAACGTAGTAGCAGGATACAAGATGAACACTCATAAATCAATCGATTTGCTATAATTCAATGGTAATTCAGCTGAGAAAGAAATCAGGAAAAGCATTCCATTCATGATTAAAAAAAAACACTCTGGGAATCAACAATCTAACGAAAGAAATAAAAGATCTCTACAATGAAAACTGTAGGACAGTGAACAAAGAAATTGAAGAGGACCTCAGGAGATATAAAGACCTCCCATCTTCCTAGATAGGCAGGATTAATACTGTCAAAATGGCCATAGTACCAAATGTAATATACAGATTCAATGCAATTCCCATCAAAATCATAATGACATACTTCACCAAACTAGGAAAAACAATCCTAAAAGTCACCTGGAAGAAAGAGACCCAGAACACTAAAGCAAATCTAAATAAGAAAACTGACACAAGAGGCAGCACAATACCTGATCTCAAGCCTAGCAAGGGGACACACCCCTGTAATCTCAGCAGTTCAAGAGGCTGAGCCAGGAGGATCATGAGTTCAAAGCCAGCCTCAGCAACTCAGTGAGGTCCTAATCAACTCAGGAAGACTGTCAATAAATAAAATATTAAAAAATGGATGGGAAATTGGCTCAGTGATAAAGCACCCTTGGGTTCAATCCCTGGTTAAAAAACATTTAAAAAAACCTGATCTGAAATTATACAACAGAGCTGTAATAACAAAAAACAGCATGGTATTGTTATCAAAATAGACATGAAGAGCCAGGAAAATGAGCAGATGACAGAGATGGAGCCCCATACATACAGCCATCTAACCTTTAGCAAAGGTACTGAAATACGTGTTGGAGAAAAAGATAGCCTTTTAAACAAATGGTGCTGGGAAAATTGGATATCTATATGTAGAAAAATGAAATTAGATCCCTATTTTTCACTCTGCACAAAAATAAAATCAAAATGGATCAAAGACATAGAAATTAGACCAGCAACCTTGCAACTGCTAGGAAAAAAACACAGGGTCAACACTCAATCATATAGGTGTAGGCACTAACTTCCTCAACAAGACCCCTAAAGCTCAAGAAATAAAACCAAGAATCAATAAGTGTGGTGCCATCAAAATAAAAAGCTTCTGCATGGCAAAGGAAACAAAGAGTGAAGACAGAACCTAGAGAATGGGAGAAAATCTTTGCCACTTGCTCCTCTGACAGGGGCTTAATACTCAGAATATATAAAGAACTCAAAAATCTCAATGCCAGCGCTGGGGGTTGTGGCTCAGAGGTAGAGTACTTGCCTAGTATGTGTGAGGCACTGGGTTCAATTCTCAACACCACATAAAAAAGTAAATAAAGTGAAGTTATTTTGTCTATCTACAAAAAATATTTTAAACTAAATGCCAAAAAAGTAATAATAATAATAAAATAACCAAACCAACAAATGGGCAACAAAAGAAAAAAAACACAAATGGTCAACAAACACATGAAATGTGTTCAACATCTCTAGCAATCAGAGAAAACTACATTAAGATATCAACTCACTTTAGTTAGAACAGCAATTATTAAGAATATCAATAATAATAAATGTTGGCAAGGATGTAGGGGGTGGGGAAGATACATTGGTGGGACTGCAAATTTAGTACAACTAGTTTGGAAAGCAGTATGAAGATTCCTCAAAAATCTAGGAATGGAACCACCATATGACCCAGCTATCCCATTCGTTAATATTTATCTTAAAGAACTAAAATTGGGGGGCTGGGATTGTGGCTCAGATGCAGAGCGCTTGCCTAGCATGTGCAAGGCACTGGGTTCAATTCTCACCATAGCATATAAATAAATAAAATAAAGACCTGTTGACAACTAAAAAAAAGTATTTAAATTTTTAAAAAAGAACTAAAATTGGCACACTACAGTGATACAGCTACTACAATGTTTATATCAGCACAACTGACAGTCCTCAAATTATGGCATCAACTCATATGCCCAGCAATAGATGAATGGATCAAGAAAATGTAATGGAGTTTTTCTGAGCCATAAAGAAGAATCAAATAAAGGCATTTGCTGGTAAATGAACGAAAATGGAGAAAATCATGCTTAAGTGAAATCAGACTGGCTCAAAATGTTTCCTCTCATCTATGGAAACTAAAGCAAAATTAAGTGAAAGAAGACAGTGGGGGAGAGGATCTGATATCATAAAAATATGGACAATATGGGTGGAGCAGAAGGAAGAGGAAAAGAGGAGAAAGAAGAAGCTTCGGATGAAGAATCCCCAATGGCACAACCACTGCCACGGCCAGGCTGAAAGCACCAGCCAGAGCGGTCCCTCCAGAGCACAGCAGAGGATAAGGGAATTCAAGGAAGCCACCTTTTTGGGAATCCCAAGGTGTTACTGGGTACAGAGCATTTAGAGATCAAGGACATTGCCAGACAAACCTGAAAGATGCACTGCACAATATCTGTGTGAGGGAAAAGAGACAGACATCTCTCTCCATGTGGAGGACAAGGGAAAGAGCTATTTTGCAGCTGCAGCACAGGGGTCAGCAGCTGAGGGAGCCGATTTCTGGCAAACCCGAGTTTGGCCCAAAACAGTCACTGCACAACATAAAGTGTCCTTAAGTGACCAGGAGGAAATCAAACATGGGAAGAGGTTCACACAGGGGACAACTGGTTGTGGAAATCCACCTCGCTTAACTGTGTCCCCTTCAGTCTCAGTGCTTTTTTGGTGGATTGGCTGGGAGAGATGCCTATCACTAGGAACTCAGAAGGCCAGAAGCAGGATAGATGGTTTGGAAACTGAACCTGAGACCAGGAAACATAGGGACCAACAGTGACATAGGGAACTAAGAATTGGGTCCCCCCACCACAGGAGTGGAATCCAAGGGAGACTCCTGGTGTGCAGTCTTCCAGCATGGAGCAAGCACATACTGGGCACTGGAGATGCACTGATTTAAAATCACCAGACCAACTGGCATTCAGCAAACAGCCTGGAGCCCACTTAAGCCTAAACACTGCCTCCAGGAATTCCACCTATGGGATTACCTCTTTCAATTCCGACAGTCCAGAGGGTGGAGCTTCACACTCCAGAAAACCCAACCTAAAACTGCTGAGAAGAGAAACTGAGAATCATTTGAACTCTAACAGAATAAATTCATTAACTTTTCATCAAGATCTTTTATTTTGTTATTCTTTTTCTCTGTTTAACTGTGATCTTAATGGTACATGGACATTTATTCATATTCATATGTGTTTTTTTTCTCATTTCTAGCATTTCAAAAGCCATTTTTTTGTAATGGATAAGTTTTCTGTAAACTAGGATGTTTGATTAATATATTCTCGTTTTGTTTTGTATTCTTTTTATTTTTAGTTTTTAAATAATTTTTACTTTATGCATTTTTCTCCTATTTCCCTTGATTCTCTTTTTTTCTGCTAGCACCTAATCTCTATTGTTCTTTCACTCTTCCTTTTATTTTTTACTTTTTCTTCTCTCCTAAACCTTCATAATCATCACATACTATATCACTACTCTTCTCTTCCTGTCCACCATTCAAAATTATAAACACTTTTGCAAACTTGCTGTTTTTATTATAGGCAACAGCTGATCATATCATTTCTTTTCATTGTGATAATTAACATTGTAGACATCATAGTAGGAACTATTTGCTTTAACGCTGCATATTGTTGGCATTGGATGTAGTTATTATTTGTCTCTCCTAAACACAGAGGTACTGGAAACCTTAAAGGACAACATAAGTCCACAGGGTAGGAACTCTACTGCCTCATATCCATACCCATAGACGGTAGAAACACAAACAACGTGAAAAAGCACAGGAACAAATCACCTCAAACAAAACAAGATACTTCAATAACAGAATCCATGGATTCCACAGTGGAGGAAATGTCAGACAAGGAGTTTAGAATGTACATTGTTTAACTATCTGTGAAGTAAAAGATGGTATAAGAAATGAAATCAAAGAGAAAATACAGGAAGTGAAAAGTCACTTCAATAAAGAGGCAGAAACTCTGGAAAAAAATTCTTAAAATGAAGGAAACAATAAATCAAATTAAAAGTTCAACAGAAAGCATCACCAGCAGACAGAACCTCAGGCAATGAAGACAAAATATATAATCTTGAAAACAGAGTTGACCATAGAGAGAAGAAGATGTTATGAAACCATGAAACTAACTTCCAATAACTACAGGATAACATGAAAAGACCAAATTTAATAATAATTGGCACAGATGAAGGCGCAGAGATACAAATCAAAAATACGCACAATCTTTTCAATGAAATAATATCAGAAAATTTCCCAAACCTAAAGAATGAAATGGAAAATCAAATGCAAGAGGTTTACAGGACCCCAAATGTACAAAATTGCAACAAACTCACACCAAGGCACGTTATAATGAAAATGCCTAACATACAGGTTAAGGATAGAATTTTAAAGGCTGGGAGAGAAAAATATCTGATTACGTATGGGGGAAAACAATTCAGAACTCAGTTTGTTTCTCAACCCTGATTCTCAAAGTGAAGAGGGAATAATATACATCAAGCTCTAAAAGAAAATGGATGCCAGCCAAGAACACTATATCCAGCAAAATTAAGCTTCAGATTTGAAGATGAAATAAAAACCTTCCATGATAAATAAAAGTTTAATGACTATGCAACCAGAAAGCCTGCAATTCAAAATATTCTCAACAAAATATTCCATGAAGATGAAATGAAAAAATAAAGTGAAAATCAGTGAAGGGAGGCACAGTAAATCAAAAGAAAAACTAATTCAAATAAACCCAAATGTCTGGGAATATACAAATCACATCTTAATAATAACCTTGAACATTAATGGCCTGAACTCATCAATCAAAATACACAGAGTGGCAGACTGGTTTAAAAAACGAGACCCAATAATATGGCGTCTCCAAGAGGCTAACTTCATAGGCAAAAATATTCACATACTGAAGGTAAGATGAAGGTAACTCACATGGATTGCATAAATAAGCAGGGATTTTTATCCTCCTATCAAATTAAGTAGACTTCAAGCCAAAGTTAATCAGGAGAAAGAAGGCCATTTTATACTGCTTCAGGAAATTATACATCAACAAGGTATCACAATTGTAAATATTTGTGTCCCAAAAAATGGAGCATCTATGTATATCAAACAAACCCTTCTCAACTTCAAGAATTAAATAGACCACAACAGAATGATACTAACTTTAACATGCCTCTGTCACCACTGGATCGATCCCCCAAAGAAAAAACTAAAGAAAGAAGCTACAGAAGTAAAAAAAAAAACAAAAAACTACAATTGATAATAATTTAGATTTAATAGACATATAGAGACTATTTCATCCATCAATGTCTGAATACACTTTCTTCTCAGCAGCACACAGATCCTTCTCTAATATGAACTTATAGAATAATTCTTCTTTAAGCTACAACATAGATTGGCATACAATTGGAATATTACCTTAATATATTTTTAGTATCTGTAGGGTTAAGTTGATAGCTCCTTTTTTTTATATTTGCCAATACTTTCCTGTTTGCATTTTAACATTTAATCACTTATTCTAAAATGTAAGCTTTTCACTAAATCTATGGCCACTTACCTATTCTTCATGTTAGAGTTGGGAATAGGTGCTACATTGTAAGTCTCCCATGGAATGTTGTTATTATGCATTAAAATACTACAAACTTTCAAAAAAAGGAACAGTCTTTGATGAGTACTTAGACATCTTGGTCCTCTTCAATTGTAAAGATCTGAATTTCTCCCATTATCATTTCCCTTCATCCAAATTTCTGTAAGCACATTTTGTGGTAGAGCGTAAGTAGTCTAAACTCTCTTGGTATTTGTTTATATGAATATTTGTTAAATGGACCCTCATCTCACAAAGTTCTTTTCACTGACTATACCTATGTGGGTTGACAGTGTTTTTTTTTTTTTTTAAGATCTTTCTTTTTGTTCATTTCACAGATGTTCCAAGGTCTTTTGTTGTCCATAGTTTCTCATAAGAACTATGTGAACTTACAAACCATTGTTACTCTGTAAAGTGTCATGTTTTTGTTGTTATAATGGCTTATAACACCTTTTTCTGTGGATATACTAGTTTGATTATGATACGTTCAGGCATCAGTTTGCCCCTATTTGCCCTCTTTCTACACCGTTGAGTCTATAAACCCAGATATGTGTATCTTCTACCAAATTTGAATGGTTTGTGCCAATATTTTTTCTGTTTCTTTTTTTTTTTCTTCCTGCTCTACTATCTCATTCCCCTGTGTCTGGGGTCTTCATGTACCTGTGTGGGACATGTTGGATCTTCTAAAACTACGTCACATGTTCAAAGGCTTTCTTCATTTAAATTTTTTTCTTCTTCAGACTGGATAATTTTCATTTATTCCCGTTCTGCTATTTAGCTAATACAGTGGTGGTTTTTTGTTTTGTTTTGTTTTGTTTTGTTTTAAGTTTTGGTACTGTATTTTTCAACTATAAATTGTGTTGGCGCATGCCTGTAATCCCAGTGGTTTTGGAAGCTGAGACAGGAATAAAGGGCAAGGAGAGTAAACCCCAGAGCGTCTCCCCTTTCTCCAGCTTTCAGGAATGAGAAAGACTCCAAAATAAAAAAAAATTAAAAAAAAAAAAAAAAAGGCTTATTGTCTCTCTGGGACATGGATATGTTGGTCATTTTATTTAGTTTACTAAATGATGACAATACTAATCAAATGTTCCTTAGAATTTCATGGAGAAAGGCAAAATAATGCTCAGAACATTACAGCAGTGGGAAAGAAAGTTTCCCTCAAAGCACAATATATTATTCAATTATTTTAAAATATGAAAAGCAGTAATGCTTTACATTTAAACGATTCTTTCCACTTCTAGACATGTAATATTTTATGAAGTAGTGACTGATAATTAACTGCTCTTAGAAAGTGATTAATACAACTTTAATCAGTATTTTTCAAGGAAGAACACCTTTGATATAAATCTTAGATCTAGAGGTTCATAAAGATGAAGGGCACATGAACTAACATGTGTCTTCAAGCCATAATATACAAATTTTCATTACGAAACTCTAAATTCAAACAGATTTATATATTCTGATATTTCAAAAAATAGGAGAAAACAAATTGTACTAAGCAAGTTAGACACGTACTGAAATTTTGTGACTTGATCTTTAGTATTTGGAATGTGTCTCACCGGTATTTTAACTGCTATGTCATCATTTACATAGATAATAAAACCATCTTTAAAATACCAAACTGAATACTGTGCAAACTTTAAGTGTGAAGATTTCTTTAAAGGTTTTACTTATAGAGAAAAGTCTCTTCCTGATGTTATTTGCTAGAGAAAAGGCACTGAGTTGATAAAGCAATCCATCAAGCTGTCCTTACATAATTTATGGCACCTTCAGAACTAAAGTGTTTAGTTTGTTCACATACAAATGGGATGGTAATAGACCTTGCACCAGGCATTTTAAACAGGTAAGTTCTTGTCAACCAGAATTCTATAGCTCATGCGTCATGATGAAATGGCCTGGTGCTTCTGAATCCAGTACACTGTTTCTTGTCCATTCTCTTTATGAAATGCTCCATTACAGTTTGTTTTGCTGAATTTTTAAAACCCTTAAACTGTGATTTTACTTCTCCCTTTGATTTCTGACACCAAAATACTTGCAGTTTAAGATTTTGTTCCAGGTATAGACTAGTGATCAAATTTCAAAGGAAACTAAATTAAAAGATGGTAAATCAGATGAATTAAAATGCTCCCTGGAAACAATAAAAACATATTAACCAAAGCATATCCTTGACAGTTTTTCTAAAATGTCATTTAAAAATATGTAGTAAGTTAAATATTTCATGACTCATTAAAGTTAATAAAACATTTAATATTTCAAATGGCATATTTAACATATGTGGCCTAAATTAGGCTAGAATGTATCTCCTTCAACAATATCAAAGAAGGATATATCATTTATTATTCTCACATCTAAAAGTGTTTTTCAAAACCAAGAAGTTTTTGTTTAATATTCAAAGATTTTTAATTTTAAGGAAAACTTAGAAAAGCCAAAGGATATACTTTGATTAAATTGACAAATTTATTAAGCTTCACTATGCTTAATATACTCTCCAGATATACAAAACATGATTGCCTTATTTAAACACTTATTGAACCTCCTGTGGAAGTACTGAAGTGGCACCCCTTTCTCCACAGAAAAGCTCTCTTCACCATGGCTGATTTTAAGACCGTCAGCAAAAGAGTCTCTGCAAAAGAGTCCAATGTAGATAAACTTCCTATTTTCATGTCACCCTGTTTACTTGGCCACTGGCCGAGAAGATACCAGCACTCCAGGTGCTGGACACCCCCTTACTAGTTATCACAAACACATCCAGTATAGTACTTTGAAGAAATGTGCAAACAAGGCCTCTGGCCTTGAGCTGGGACTTCACAGAGATGTCTAAATTTTTAAGATAAATTACAAATGGCCCCATGGTAAAAGCTGGCAGGGGGAGGAAAGAAAGGGGAGAAGCAGCTCTCCCCTTCTCAGATGCTGTCCTTGAAGAGTTAACTTACCCAGAACAGTGAAAGAAAAAGCTGCTTTTATGTGAACTTCTGCAGACTGTGAATTTCTGAGCCCCTCCCCTTACATGCTTGGTATAAAACTCTGAAACTTCCTGAACTCAGGGTTCAGGGGATTGATTGATTGATTACAGCAAAGGCTGTACCCTGTGAACCTGGTTGCAGCCAAATAAAACTGTTTCCTGCTAACTTCGGTGCCTTGCCTCATTTGTCCCTACAACAGTACAATATACAAAGATAGATGGTATATACACTGAAGTTCCTGGAACACACTTAGTTAACTTCAAGTAAATTGGATACGCAAACATTAAGTACAAATTAAGTCACATAAAATTATAAACAGTATTAAAAGTTTATATTATATAAAATGAAGTAAATTTCCTGTATCAAGAGCCAGGATTTCTTAAGAGTTTATTACTTACGCTACTTCATTCAGAATCTTTCCTTTTGCAATATTTTCTCAAAAAAGAAACAAAAAAGTTTTGTCAGAATAACATATTCTAAGTTAGTAATTTTAAAAAAATCCTACATATTTCATATTCTATGGAGGAAAACATCTTAAGTTCAAACAGCATTAACATTAGTTATGGTTAGGCCCTATTCTTACTTTTGAGATTCATGAAAAATTTTATTCATATGAGAGAAGTCTATAAAGTCTATAAATCCATGCCACTTCTAATTTGCAAATGTACTTATTTAAGAGTCTTTCACTCCTCCAATCAGACTGATTATACTTTTTGTATGAGTGGTGGGGTTAAGAGTGCTTCTGTTAATACTTGAAGAGCAGATAAAATAGATCCAACATACTAGATTCTCTACTGCATGGTTAAAAAATCAAAATCTTTTAAAAATTTAAAAAATAATAAACAGAATTCTAAAAAAATATATAACATTTTTAAAATTAATTTTTAAATTTCACAAATGCATATCAATTATGAACTTGCTTACATCTTATTTCTTTAGGATTTTAAAATAATTTTGAAATATCTCCAGTTAAATCCATCAACTCTACCCTTTACCCCAAAGTAAAGTTTCAGAAAATATGCCAGGATAAAGAACATGAGAGTAGAAGCTTAGGACCATAGACAAATGGTGACTGGCATAACATGGCGGAACCAAAATCTAACCACAACAAGGGAAAGCTAGCAGGAAGCAGATGGTTTGTAGGTCAGACTCCACAAAGGTTCAAGACCTGGAAGTTGCAGATACTTAGAGGCTGAATCAAAAAGGAGGACTGGCTGAAAAGCCTATTAACAATCAGTTAGTTGATCTCCCCCTCCCCACTCCCAAGATCCCTCACCTTTCAGAGAGGAGGCAGAGATTTCCTGGCTAGAGACAGTGAATCCCAGGACAGCAGACCCAGGGCAGCAGGCAAGATGAAAGCAGCAGGAGGAACTGCAACATAAGCTTATGACATCTAAAATTCTGAGATGACAAAATAACAACCAAGTCTAAACCCACCGATTCTCATGGTCTGAAACTGTTTTGACTCTTCTTTGAGCTTTTCACAGGAAACGACTACAATAAGAACCAACAAAAAGATAGAATGAGCTTAAACGTAGAGATGGGAATCCAGGGAACAGGGAACCCAAGCAGAAGACAGGTAAAGAGAATTCCTACAGCTGTCAGTGGGCAATCAAATCACAGAGGAAAGCAGGATAATGAGGACAGAGGAGGAAGGTCTCTAAGAAATGCCAGGCATAGGAACACACTACCACAGAAATGGATTCCTTGACATTTCCCATTAGGATTCCATTAGGTTTAACCAAAGAGAAGGGGCTTTCCATTGAAGAGTGTGCTGAAAAAATTATGGAAGGGTTTCATAAACTCTGAGCAAATGTAAGATGTGGTGACTATTTACTAATGAAGAAGAAGAAAAGGTTGATATGACTTTATCAGCTGGTTGGACAAGTCAGCCTCCCAGACATCAGGCAGTGGGGTGGAGAAGGGTGGAGTGGTTTCCTACAGCTGCAAACAGAAGACATACTGCACAACAGTGAAGTAAATGGAGGCCCCACATGCTGAGCTGCTCAGCTGCAAACAGTATTTCTACAGTCATAATGACAAAAACAATTAAAAATTCATCGAAAATCCTGAGACAGAATTATACTGGGAGCAGGGAAGATGTGTGAAGGAGTATTGAGGGGAGGGTCCTTAGATACTTCATGTTCTATGAGTGAAAGTAAATACAGAATTTCAGAAATTAGAAAATGATCTAACTACATAAATGTTTCTAAATGTCATTTAGAAATACAGGGAGTTTATATTGAAAGAAAGAGCTATAACAAGTGGAGGTAACTGCCTCTGGAAAGCAGAAAATGAGGAACAGGAAAGAAGGGAAAGAAATGGGCAGGGACTACAGCTTTTCACAAGAAACCTGCCAGTACCTCGAGTTTTGTACATGTATTACTGTGAGAAAAATTAACTGCAAAAAAACAACAACAACAACAACAGCACGTGAATAACCTTAAAACAAGTTTGTCATCTATCACATAAACAGACTTCACATATATTGTGCATCATTTATTGAAAAAATTAAAAATCAGCAAAATAGGCAAACTTGTTTGATTATATTTTAATAGAGCAATCTTCAAATCCATCAAGCTGTTTAAATCATACTCTGCGGCTGAAATGAGTAGCTAAGCAATATTTTTTTTTTAATCTGGCTGTTGACACATTATATACATGCAACCAAAGTGAGTAATACAATCTTAATAACCAATTTACTTCACAAATTGGTCTTTTAATGAGTATGTGTTAACAAATACTACATTTTTGTGTGATTCATGCACAGAAGCCCAAATCATGTCAACTTTTTTAGAAATCATCTGAATTACTAACTAATATATTCATATTTCATTTGCATATAAGCTACAACTTATTAGCAAGTATAACAGGAACAATCTTATGCAGTCAGAACCACTATAAGCCTCATCTACTTCCTTCCTCGGCTACCAAGGACAAAACACACACCCTGCTATGATTGGCATTCTTATTACTCCCACTACCTGCCCTTGCCAATGTCACTATTATTGCTACTCCCATCCCTGGTGCCAGTTCACCTGCTGCCAGGGGCTGGCACCCAGAGGAGCGTGGGCCTCTTGAGCATCTGTGTTCTTTAATTCCACTCTCATCTGGAGCCAGCGCTACAGGAATTCTCATGTCTGGGGAAAATATACTGTGAATCTTGAGTTCCAACTTGGAAAGGTTCTCCTACAATAATGACGACTATGTACCAGTCTAACAGAGATACATAATTTCTACTGGCATGTAATTCTGAATTTCTAACTGAATGTGGAAAACCTTAGAAAATACCTAATTAGTAAGTTGAGAACAGAATCTGTAAAGACTGGTGAAAGAAGGAAATTTCCTCCCACAAAAAAATGCTCAGATGTATATTCTACATTTGTAAATTAATTTGTTTGGATTTTGTAATAATTACTAAATACTATAAATATTTAAATTTATTACATTGAAATACATTATCATCAGTTTTATTGAAGTCCATGCATCAAAACTTTGTTTTTCATGATTTTTTTAAACTTTATTGATCGTTGCAAAGTTTTATCTCCCTGCACTGAAAACAGACCCTGCACAATCTAACTTGGCAATCTAGTTCATTGCTGACCTGGACAAGGGGAAAGGATAAACTCAAAGGCTACTTCAACATCTCTTATTCCATGTCATTGTCAGTTCTGTATTTTAATGGAATGAGTGGGATAAAAGACAGGTTTTGTTTTGTTTTGTTTTACTTTATACTACCAGTAAAGTGGAAAGGAGAAAAGGGAATTTTCCTAGTTTAATCAATTCACTTGGAGATGAACTTGGAAAACTCGGAGGTCAGGCACTTCAAGGAAAGACGCAGTACAATATGGCTGGACTTCTTTTCTTGACTACTGAAGCAATACAAATAGATGGTTCAGTGTTTAAAATAACTGCCCAAATGTTTAGCTCCCCATTCTAACATTCAGCAGGACTACTATTAAAGCAAAATAAATAAATAAATAAATAAATAAATAAAAGCAGCAGCAACAGGACCATGCACATCCATTACATCATGTGGTCACAAAAAAAGGAAACAGAAGCAAAGGTTATCTGCATTTCTCATATAATCAATATTTCTTAATGTGTATGGTACGGGGGACAGAGGCCAAAGGTGAACAATACAGATGGGCCCTGCACATAGAGCTAATAAACAAGTAAACAAAGAGGATAATTTTAGGCAGTGATAAGAACTAGGAAGAAAATAAATGACCATAGGTCAAGGCCTATCTGAGGTAGTAACATTTAAATTCAGGCATAAGTGAAAAAGAAATCAGCTACAGTGGAGATAGGAATGCAGCTCCCCCCAGGGAAGAGGAAAAGCAATGGCAATGTGTCTAAGATAGGAAAAAACTTTAAGGAGAAAAGAGATGAAAGAAAGATGTTCTAGTGGCTGAGCCTTAGTGAATGAGAAAGTGAGGGAGAGATGAGGATGGTGCAGGAGATGGGGGCAGGTAGGTGGTAGGGCCTGTGGACTGTGTGAGGGGTTTGATTTCAGGTGTGATGAAGACCTACTGCAGTTTCTGAATAATGGAGAGCTATGATCTTACTTACATTTTTAAAAGACCATTTTAGTTGCTCTTATGAAGGATCACCATGGAAGCAAGAAGACCAGCAGAAGGCTGGCTGCTGCGGTAAATGAGTGAGAGGCCATGATGGCTTGGATGGGGGTAGCAGTGAAGATAAGGATCAGAGGAAGGATATGTGCTAAGTGATAGAGCACAACTTCACAAACTTTCATGCTTCATGGAGCCTTCAGGACCTCAGTAATTTTCACAGTATGCCCAGGCCTGAAGAAATACTGAGTAGTCCCATTTATCAAGGTACAAATTACTTAATAATGGTAATACTTAATAGTCACCTATATAACTCTTTTTACTTTAAATTTTGAGATATCCTTTAGCTCCCCTGTAGTGTGTATGAATGCCTCAGTGTAGGAACCACCATTTTAGAGCTAAACCTTGCTGGACAGCTGGATATAGGGAGCAAAAATGAAAGAATAAAAGATGATTCCTGGATTTTTGGATCTATGCAACTAGATGGATAGTAAGCCTATTCACTGAGATGGGAAAGAATGAGAAAGGAGCACCACTCTCAAATGTTAGGTTTTACCACCCCATCTGCACATAAAAATCCAAGTTTTTCAAGTGGCTACATTAACTGCTCTGGGTAGCACAACTGGTCTGCAAATAAGATTAAATTTGACTCTAGGTCTGACTGATGCCAGGGAAAATAATGATATAATAACTAATATGTTGCTGAATTAGTCACATTATAGTGCATTAAATATTCCCCAGGTAGTTCTAACATTTTATTAGATAGGACTATTCAATTCTGAAGTTAGCAACAGCATAATTCCTCTCAGCTGAAAAGAGCAATTGTAAGGTGATGACAAATGGCATTCTCATCCCCTTAGCCTCCAAGACTACTATTTTTTTAAATATGAAGGCCTTGGGTAAAAAATGATGAAACTGAACATTTTATGAGTGTCTGTAGCTGTTGCTGTAACAACTAGACCATATTCCCATTCCTAAAACCAGAGCAATCTAAATGTCAGCTATCATCACAAAGCAGCATTTAACAGCACACACATGAGTAAAGCTCTAGGCAGAATATTCTAAGAACTTAATTCCTCAGGGCAGGTGGCACAAGCTCAAAAGCCCTGATGGGCCCAGGCCACAGGGAGTAGCCTGAAATGCATGGGATCAGATAGGACACAGACCAGCTCCAAAGGGGGCAGTGCATTAATATGAAATTTAATAAACCCTGCACTTTCTCAAGAAAGTATGCCTCGATGTCAAATTTAGTCCTTAGAAACAGTCTTAGATAAATTACTAGATTCCTGACATAATTTAGATATGCAGCTGAGAAGAGTGCCTTTAAGTAAGCTAAAGAGGGGTCATTAGAAGAATCCAGGGAAAAGCTGTAAAATTGCACACAGGAAACTAAAGTTAAAACTGCACACTTAAAACTACTTTATAAAATTTTCTGTTTTCTGGTACTGTTTTTTTAAAAAAATGGAAACAGACACACTTTGTACTTAGTTCTGTATATTTTAATCTGTCCAGTAAAAAAAAAAAAATAATAATCTTATCAAAATAAATGAAGATGGACTGGCAAGAGACACTGTTCATTTTCCCCCTGCCATGAATGACATGTCATCAGACTATTTGTCTCGGCATGGAGCAGCTTAATAGCATTTGAAATCCTACAATTCCATCAGCCACAGGAAGTATAATCACAAGCTTGGACAGAAATCCCCAACTTGGCTATTCAGATGTCCTGAGAAAATTTCACTTGAAGAATTTTATTTTCTGGAACAATATTTTTCTGGAAATGTTTACTGTTGAAATTCAAACTAAACTTATAAATACCTAAGCAATATTATAAAATTATTAGAATAGCTTGCTATAGTCTAGATATTAAATGTCTCCCCAAAGGCCTATATGTTAAAAGTATGGTCACCAAGGTGGCAACAGTGGGAGGTGATGGGATCTTTAGAAGGCACACCCAAGTACATAATGGCCTTGGGTCACTGGGGACGTGCACTTAAAGGGGATTGTGGGACCTCAGCCCCTCCCAATATTAACTTCCTGGCCATAAGATGAGTGGTTTGCTTTACCACACTCTCCCACAATTGCTCCAAAGCACTCCCACCAGAGATCTAAAAGCAGGGGTTCTACCTGATCATGGACTAGAATCTCTCAAAGCCAGGGCCAAAATAAACCTTTTCTCTTTATAAGTTAATTACCTCAGGTATTCTGTTATACTAATAGAAAGCTAATAACACATAATTCTAAAGAATATGATTAATTTAATTTGGCAGTGGTTTTGAAATCATCTCATCTCAAGGCTTTAATAATGAGGCTTTTGTTTCCCTAAGGTCGTATCTGCAAACTAGTAAGGAAGTAATAGGAGAGACCTCACACAGAATGAGTATGACTCAATCTCACTGTAACACCATGCTATGACTGGCTATGAACAATAGAGTCGGTAGTAACTAAAATCTAGCTAGTTTTACCTTTTCCAGGGGAAAAGGGGACTTTGGGGGAAAAAATTAAAATCCATGGTTATAATAAAACACAACTATTATAACAGATATCTACTCAAAGCAAAATAGGAAATCAGATGAGGACCATTTAAATTGGCCTCTAGGTTCAGGGAGATGGCACTTGACCCAAGTTTGCAGAGCTCTTACAGTAAGCTGTGTACTTGAGGCAGGAAGAATAGCACATAAGAGGGCACTGACATTTGGAGCAGCTTTAATCATTGCCATAAGTACCAAAAGGTCCTATAGAGCAGGAGGCACAGAATGTGGGGAAGACCTGGATACCAGGCAGTTCAGAGATGAACACGAATGTCTCTAACCTTTCAACTCTATTGAATGTTGTGGTCCATTAAATTATTTTAAGCCAAGATGAGACAGGATCTAATTTTGTTTTGTAAAGTTTACAGGCAGACATATGTAGGATAAACTGAGGGAGGTGAGATTTATGGCAGAAAAATCCTCTTTCTACATTGTAGTTCAGCACTTTGGCCTCATGTACCTGGATTAAGGTAAACTTGCTTTGATTTTTTTTTTTTTTCCTCTTAGGAATTAGGAATTGGGAAAAATTCAAGACCATCTATTTTGGATGCTTGGATGCAAAACTATCTCTGACAGAGAGGAAGAGAGGAAGATCTCTGACAGAAAGAAAACAAGATGCATACAGCTGTAAAGAAGCTAGGGCAAATACCACGTAGATAACAGAGGCTGAGCAGGTGACTCTCCAGTCAGTGGTTTCAACCTTTCGCCAGGAACAACTGTACAGCTTTCTTTCCTTCCTGTGTATTCTGTGCCCTTACTGCAAACTGACTTTCCTAAGTTAAGTTTGAGTAGAATTTTGTTACTTGCATAACTGGTGATTCCTGACTATGAACCTAGAGTGACAGATAACTGGAATGAAGAGAACAGGGATGGTATAAGAGATATTAAAGGAGAAGGACTGAAGGAAATTCCAACTAACTGGATTTGGGTACACAGGCTACCAAGCTACAGGTTTGGGCACCCAACCTTCAGTAAGAAGAGGATGATGGGAGAAGGGGCAGATATGGTAGTGATTTAAGGGTTGGATTTTGTGTGTGTTGTGGTTGATGAGAATGGGACATCTGAGTAAAACCGAGCTGCGAATGGACTTGTAGGTGTGTATCTGTAGAGACCCCCAATCCCTCCCTACTTTCTGTGAACTGACCAAGCATCACAGAATGCCAGGTGTATGTTTATCCTACAAAACTGGGCTCAAGCCAGGGCCTTGAATCCAGGCACTGATAGAAGTATTCAGGAGTTTGCCTAAAATACTGAAAGAAACTGGCCATGACTCTGAGCCAAAATACCTTAAACCCTCAAGTAAACTCCATACCTGATGCCACTGCTACAGACACACCAGCTGTTGTGAGTATAAGCTGCAAAACTCTTCAGGTAATACTTTGGAATTTAGGGCTTCTTTCTTTGGAGAATTCCCATGGGCCCCAACTCAGGATGCTTTGTGGCCTCCCCCTGTGGGAACTCCCCGAGCTCCCGCTTTTGGGTTGACTCCGGGTGTGGGTTTGGTGGTATAAAACAGTATCACCAGGAAGTTCTGATCTGAATCATGGCTCTGAGGATCATTTAGCATGCAGATTATCAAAGAAACCAAGGGAGTGAAAGAGACTAAGCCAAGACCCGGGGAGCACCAATAGTACGGGGCCCACTGAACAGGAAAAGGCATGAAGGAGCCGTAAGATGCACTGGTATGATGGGGGAAAATTTTAAAAAACAAGGACCAAGAGTGAGAGTCTAGACGGCTGACTCACTTGAGAGGACAAGAGTAAACATGGGAAGAACAGAACTTCCAAGTGTCCTCTAAGTACTTTGTAAACAGCACTCCACTGTCTCATTTTATCTTCAAAGTAGGTCACAGAATGACCTTTTAAAGATAAAGAAAACAGACCATGCTAGGTGAAGTGGCACACACCTGTTAGCTGTAATCCCAAGAGCTCGGGAGGATGAGGCAGGAGAATTGCAAGTTCAAAGTAACCAACTACATGCACAAAACCGAATCCCTAAATCTCTACCATTTCTGCCCCTCCTACTGTCATCCCCTTCTTACTGAAAGTTGGGTACCCAAGCCTGTAGCTTGGGAGCCAGTGCACCCAAATCCAGTCAGCAATGTAGTGAGGCCCTAAGCAACTTAGTGTAACTCTGTCTTAAAAGGGGCACGGGTGTGGGGGTGGGGCGATGGGATGGGAAACGTATGTGTACATCTAGTTCCTAGCAGAGCACCTGCCAACCTATCTGTTCAGAGTGAATTAAGGTCTGAGCATGCCTACAAGTCTATGATAGTTCACATGGCATCAGCCAGGCTGGTGTTACTCTCATATTTACATAAACTGGGACAAGGATCTGCTCTACTGCAACAGCAAGCCTATCTCCTGGGATACAATCCCAGATTTTATGCAGCATCTCCCTTTCTTCTCCTTACTTTTCAGTAAAAACAAGAGTCAGAGAAAGGCAGGCCAGGAAATTGTTTTCCTATTTCTAAAGATTATCCTGGCAAACCCAAAACCTTAGTTGCCAACACTTCACAAACCATGGAGATGAATTTCCATTAATTATCACAGGACCTTAAATTCACATCTGATTCAGAAAGCGTGCCAAAAGGATTTGACAATCCTTTGATGTAAGTCACAAGTGAAGCCACATGGGGTATATTCAGCTACAGATGCACAACCTCCTAAGGAGGCCTTATTCCCTCTTATCAACCCAAGGTCTTTGAGGTCTTTTCTCCTTGATTTAAATCTAAGATGAAAAGATCACTTCTAATACTGAAGTGGACAACATTTCTTCCAACAACTACAAGCTAGAAGAAAAATAATGCCCAGATTCTTTCCGATGACAACAGATACATATTAACAAAGGGTATTATAACAATTCAGTGTCTACGGAGGTTACTCAAATCCTGGACTTTGGATGTAGGTCAAAGAGGATGAGTTAACTTGGGATGTTAATGCTTTGCACATATGCGGAGAAATTTCTAAACTATAAAACATAGTGAACAGAAGGAAAGTTAACATGGACTTAGTTCTTTCCATGGACTAGAACCATACATGCTATCTTCTTGAATCATCAAAAGAACCTGAAAATTCCTGATTTTTAGATAATCGAGGCCCTGGAAAGTTAAGTAGCTTGTGGAGTTTATATAGCTATTGATTGTGATGGGTCTAAATTCAAATCCAAGTCTAATGTTAAAAGTTTGTTTGTTTTTTAGTATTTGATGTACCATGTTTTTGACCGGAAAACTATTAATAAAAAGAAATCTTTAAAAAAACAACGTATATTGTATGTCTCCTTATGCCCTAGGGAAAATTAATCATTCATTTTGCTATATTGCTATGGCATATTAACTTATTGTTGTTGTTTTTATTTTTTAGTTGTAGATGGACACAATACCTTTATTTTATTAATCTTTATGTGGTGCTGAGGATCAAACCCAGGTACTCAGATATGCTAGTTGAGCACTCTACCCCTGAGCCACAACCCCAGCCCCTTAACTTGTTTTTTATAATGCTGTAATTATTTCTGTGAATCTCCTTAGACTATAGACTTCTCAATGACAAGAATTACATATTTATAGATCTTTGAATCTTATTATAGTAAATTTTGGTTGAAGGTATAAATAAATGAGTACTTTAACATGTATTTTTTAAGATTCCTTGTCAGGACAAAATTGTATGTAACCTATAAAAGAAAGTATAATATTCAAGAAAAAATAATCTCACCATTTATTATCATGAACCTCCTATATTCATTGCCTATTTTCAATAATAGGCAATTATTATTGACCTGAATGAATTTGCTACATCCATGAAAGGTAGTAAGAAAATTCATTGCCTATATTGTGTTAACTCAATTTTTACACATATTTGAAAACACAGGGTTTTTAATCAGTGTTCTTAATGCCCTGCTGCATATGCTCTTGGCCTCACTCTGAAATCTCCTGCAGCTATCACAGGAAGGCACCACAGGATCTAGCAGTTTCTACTTCAACCCACTTTGTCTCTCTGCTATGCTGCCTGAAAGTTCAGATATCATAAGCGACTGTGCAGGGGAACCTGGAAGATTGCATTTAACATCTGCAAGGACACCACCCCTCAGACCGAAGAGATGAGGATTGTGGGTTAATGCCCCTGGGTCGTGCTGGGGCACAGCACACACTCAACCTTATTGAGATATCCTACTGACCAGTGCACCCTTTACTCAGTTCCCTCTCCTTCTTTCCCTGCTCTCTTACTTGTGCTTCTTGGTATCACTCCAAAATATGAAATGCTGACTTCAAGGTCTGCTTATGGGGGGGAGCCAAGCTAAGACAGTCATGCAAGAAGAACACAGGGGAATGGAAAGTGAAGGTTCCCCTATAAACCCATCTTTCAGAGCCTTGATGTGATGTTCATAGGGATTGAGGCTTCCCTCACAATGTATAATGGCAGACAAGGAAAGCTCAATCATCTCAGGGGTAGGTACCATAATCTTGGAGAAAAGAGGCTTAATCAACTATAACACCAAAACTACTTGGGAAACAAAAATGGGTCATAATATATGTAAGAGGCTGAGCATCTAGGACAATAATCAGCATGCTAAGCATTTAATAAATCCTTTAAAAATTATGTTAAACAAAATATATTTTTCTTTTTTTGGGGTGAAAACCGATTCCATATAGTCTGATAATTTTCCATCTGAGAAAGTCTTAAAATATTTGTTTCAAGTATTTTAGCTTCTACTTAAAATTGAAAATCATTTGTTTTCTCCTTCAGATTACATTAAAACTCCATCAATTTTACTTTATAGGTCATTGAATTAAAGGCAATTAACTGGCATGCCCCAAATCCCATGGTGGAGAAACTAGTTCTCCTGATTCCTGGGTTAATATTCTCCCCATTATATTATGCTTATCTTTCAAAGGAATCAACCATGAATCCTAACATCTTCCCACTAACTCAATACTTTTCATCCAATGAGCTGCATACAGATACCATCTTGAAATACTCCACTTAGATAAGCATTTGAGCTTTCAATAGCTTCCTGAACAATGAGGAGGCAGAGAGAGGAAGATACTTCAGTGAGCTCACCCTGCTGTTAAGAACTGCAGAGACAACAGAACCTCATCTTTACTTCAACTTTGCAATTTGAGAGTGTATAGCCCTTATTTTTTTTTTCTTATTTCCTGTCACCTTTATTTTTCTCTACACTTATTATGCCTGTTTGTGCCATGTTTCCTGACTGTATGGTAATTTTTTTTTTAATACTAAGAGAGCTTGTTGCTGGTTGGGAGGATATAACATATCTAGAAATACTGCATTTGCAAAATTAAATTAAATGTGATTAACATATAAATGACTCATGCAAACATCAGGCTGACTTGGCCAGAAGCTCTACATCAGAGGTACAGAGTAAAGGCCTTAACTGCATATCTGAAAACTTAAGAATAAGTTCTATGATTCTTTATATGGGGACAATTTTATCACTGGTCAAGCATCCCTAATCCCAAAGTCTGATGCTCCAAAACTAAAATGTTTTGAGTGCCAACATGATGCATGTCATCAATGGAAGACTCAATACCTGACCTCCTGTAACATAAGTCAAAACACAGGTGAAAAAAAAGTACTGCATAAAATTAACTATAGGTTATGTGTATAAATGATTTTCATGTGTAGATTTGGGTTCCAGCCCCAAGACATCTCATTAAGACTGTGCAAATATATGGACAAAGAAAATGTGGTATATATACACAATGGAATATTACTCATCAATAAAAGAGAATAAAATCACAGTATTTGCAGGTAAATGATGGAGTCGGAAAAGATAATACTAAGTGAAGTTAGCCAATCCCAAAAAACCAAATGCTGAATGTTTTCTCTGATATAAGGAGGCTGATTCATAGTAGGGTTGGGAGGGGGAATATGGGAGGAATAGAGGAACTCTAGATAGGGCAGAGGGGTGGGAGAGGAAGGGAGGGGTCATGGGGGTAGAAAAGATGGTGGAATGAGATGGACATGATTACCCTAAGTACATGTATGAAGATATGAATGGTGTGAATATACTTTGTATACAACCAGACATGAAAAATTGTGCTCTATATGTGTAATATGAATTGTAATGCATTGTGCTACAATATATAACAAATTAGAATAAAAATATTTTTAAAGAGTATATGCAAATATAACCAAACCTGAAACGGTTCAAAATTCAGAGCATTTCTGTTTCCAAGCATTCAAATAAGGGAAACAACCTGTGTTATATACATAGCCATTTTAGATTTTTATCTTTGGTCAGTATTGAATTTCACCAAATTTGAATGCTCAACCTCAAACAAGCTTTAAGTAGCCAGCTTGGGGCACGCTTAGTGTTTAAGACTAAGGGGCAAGCACTTGACCTGGTATCAGAAAATTAGGGTCCACTCTTAGCTCTAAAACTTACTGTAGGATGATGAAGAAGTTATGTAATTGGTTAAGCCCTAACTCCCTATCTAGTCAATAAATAAAAGAGGGGATACCTTAAGGGTAGTGTGATTCTTGGCATATGCAAGGTCCTAGGTTCCATCCCTACTTGACAGGATATTTTCTGATATCAGATCAAGAAAGATACAGTCTATCAATATAATTTATAGTATTATATATGTAAAGCAGTAAAATAGTTTGCTATACTGTAGTAATAATAACAACAAATAAGAGGGGACTCAAAACAGTTTGTCCTACTTTTCCCCCCCTTCTGTGAATATTTACTAATACATACTCTAGAATGGCACACCAGGTACTCAATGGTCAATAAATGACGGCTATCAAAACATTTTCTAAAGGCCTTCACTATCTGTTGTAAATCCAAGGAAGAAGTATCGCCTGAGGATTAAGGTACAGCAGTTACAAAAGTGAGAGGAAGCATCCCACACAAGATGGCCGCCTGCTCCCCACCCTTACTTGAGAGTTTACAGGAAAAGGTCAGAAGAGAAGATGAAGATGGAAGGATTATTCAGAAAGAAGAACAGCTTAAAACTAGAGGGCTTTCTAAAATGACTCTATTTCCCCACAAGCCTCTAGTAAAAACAAGACTCAGAAGCTTAAAATTCTAGATTTCCCTTTCTTTACTAACAGATTTAAAGTGAGCCATTTAGTCATCCAGTAATCTGATACCTTCCATCTGCCATGATGATACATCTGATACCTTCCATCTGCCATGATGGATCAATTATCTTTTTATCAGAACATACCAAAATACAGTATATTACAAGTATCTTAAAAGAAGGATGATAACAAGCCTGCAGAGAGCCCATTTTTATGTATGTATATACCCATCCATTCTCTCCCTCTCAGACAGACACACATACACAAACACATATGCCTTGGCTGTGGTAATGACAATGTAGGAATGGCCCATTTATTGAGAGTCATAGATAAAACTTCTTAGATGGAAAATGGAAAAATCACTAGAGTTTGGGTGACAGTGAGAATTTAAGAGTTTTCTTTACACCGATCATCATCTTCTTCATCTACCACTACTCTCCCCTTTGGCAAATGTGAGACAATTTATTAGTATGTGAAATACAGTGCAATGCTGACCCTTTTATAGCAAGAAAGGTTTGCTCTATTCTTTTTTTTTTCCATGGGTAGAGGATAATAATCTTTTTTGTTGTGTGCTTGAAATTACTAAATAATCAGAATGATGTCAGAAAACTGACTCTTGTAAAAGTTTAATATAATGTCTCAAGTATGTAATGTTTTAAACTCAGAAGTCTTTCGTTCAAAAGAGTAGAGGAAGAAGAATGAGTTATCACACAAACAGAAGACATTTAGACCAACACAGACACACACATGGTACAAAGAATGAGATAATTAAATATTTCCAGCAGAAAATACATTTTCTTGACAGAGATAAGACATTAAACAGGTCAAGGGGATAAAAATAAAGGATTCTATGAGGGAGAAAACACAACACGTTAAGATTATCTAATATAACTCTAAGGATGATTTACCTTTCAATATATTTCTACCTGATATGCCTAAGGTTTTTTCTTTGTGAGAAATACAATACAAAATACTTCATATTTCAGATTTACACAGACTTTAGGATTAAAGATGGAATTTGTAAAAGGAAATTTCAACCTTTGCCCATTATTAAAGTTAGCTGGGATGGCAAAGAGCAATGACTATTTCTCGTGTAAAAGGAAAAAGCCTGGAAAGAGTAAAATTTAATAGTGCTTTACATAATACAATGTCCACAAAAACACAGTTCTGAATTACTAAAACAGCAATTTTATAATAAGAAAAATGTGACTAGCCTTTTTAACTAAAACCCCCAAAATTATTAGGCTCCAGTTATGAGATTATTTTAAACCAGAAAAAAATTATGATATTATATACTGAATCTTCAGAACAGTGAGAAAAGATATACACATAGACACATGAAAAGAGACTGGAGCAAAGAGGAGAAAGCACAGTACATGAGAGTTGCAGACTGGTAATTTTCTGCCAGTAGTGTGGTCTATCACAACAACATTGACTTACATGAAATTTTACAGGCTTAGAAAATGAGAGTCTGACATTATGTATTTTGAGTGACCAAGCTACTCACCTCTTAGATATCAGATTATCCACATATCTATCACTCTAACCTCTAGACTCTAATATCATGTCAGAGTCTTCAGGGAGCTGACTAGCTGGTTTGTACCCACCAAAAGAAGTTCATTTCAACCATCATGTACTTTATTTCACTCTTCCTATTTTACAGGATTAATATTCAAATGCAAGCACAAGTTCTACAACAATACTACTTAACGTTGCGTATAGCTTGTAATAAACACAGCACATTAATGAGTACACTAAATTTTAGGGAATATTGGGATCCTTATTATCACTTCATTTTTTAATAGACTGAAAAAATGAATATTTTATTAAAATTTGAAAACCTCATTCAGCACAATTTATTACTAAGTACTGCAGATGAATTACGACAGTCACTACAACTAGGAACACATTAGATGAGCCACTACCCATTGATTAGAGTTGACTTTGTGATCCCTATGCAAAAGGACAACAGAAATGTACAAAGAAATTCTTCATTTTCTGTGCTTTTAAACTTGTCAAGTTTAAATGCTTAGAAAAGGATAGAACCAAAAAAATTTCATAAATAGAACATATATTAGGTAGATCACCTCAAATATTCATGCAAGGTTATCACTACACAGCATTATTTGAAAGTTTGGTGCAAGCCTTGTTGCAATTCCATGCTATGATCAAACTGGAGGTGCCAAATCCAGGGAGCAAATATGCTAGGCACTGTATCAAAATATGGGCCTTAACAGGATTGATAAAGGTAGGGGGAAATGAAGTAAATGACAGAGGGAGGAAGGAAAGCACAGCGTTTTAAAAATGTAGTCTAAGAAATGCAGTCTGACAAGGTTGCAATTAATATCAAACAAGGGTTATAGTTATACTATAAGTACAATTCCTTAACAAATCCTGATGCAATCAATGGGACATTGGGTCCTAATCTTTATTTTTAAAATTTATTTTAACCAATTTATTCCCCTCAAATTATCACTAAATAAGCACATCAAGCAATTTTTTAAAGAAAATATCAAATTCTCAAGTACAAATGGCTTGCCAGGGAAAATTCAATTTTATGTAACTTCTATTTTTTTTTTTATTTTAAATGAGTGATTATAACCAGAAGGTAGGAAGAAAAAGCCCCTAAAATGTAGCTTTTCATCCACCAACCGGCTTCTCAGAAAACTCAAAAACCTCTCTATTATTCTATCCAGAATCTTAAATCCACTCTGGTGACATATGAACCCTGTACAGTTCTTAAAAGCAATTTTAAGTTCTATATTTAATGATGAGTTTATTTAATGTGTGCTTCCTCCACGGGCCTGCATGTGTTAGGCTAGGGACCAGGTCTATTTTTTAGTACCTGCTTGTGTATCTGGTACAAATAAAACATGGTAGAGGTCACCATTCATCCCGCTCCACTCCCGACAGTCAATTTTACAGAGTACTATGAAAACTAACCAACAGGGAGTTTTTCTATTTTCTCCACCCCTTCCACTAGTGCTCTCCTCCACTTTATTCTGGTTATAATAATCATATTTTTAATATCCTCATCACATTGCATGTTAACAGAATGCCTCACATAGAAGTGAGCCATCACTGTGTGCTCGGAATCTCTGACAATGCCAGGTGACATTCTTTTGTTTTACTTTCTAACTGGCATCAAGAAATGGTTTATAAAAAAGACATAATACTTAAAAATAAAAGGAAGTATTACTAGAGGGCATAAAATATATGAAACAAATAAAGTCAATAATATAACAAATATAACAAATCTTTTCCTTCTAGTTATAAAATATCGATTAAAAAAACCCAATCAATCTGCCAAAAAAGAATCCTATATATTTAATAGCAACAAATCACCAAGAGTCCTATTTCTTTTTTCCATGTAAAGTAATCCCTTCACAATCCTTTTAGTAAAAAGTCAGAAAGAAATACATACATGATGGTGTTAATGCCTGAGAGCTGTTGGAACATTTGTAGGCCACAACCCACAATTAAAGCTCGGCGAGTTGGGGGATAACTCAGCATTCTGCAGATCACAGGTCCAGCTTTTTTTAAAAAGAAAGAAAAAGAAGAAGGACATATCTATTATTTTTAGCATCCATAATAATTTTTCCCATTAGGAAAAAAATATCCCCAAATTTCTGTGCAATCAACATCACTGGGCCTTTTAAAATAGAACAAATATACTTTAACAGAAACCCAAGTACAATATCTCAATATCTTCTTTCTAAAACAGTTTTAATACATTTTTGTTTGTTTATTTTAGGTTAAACTAAAAGCAATGAGAGAGAATTCAAGTTAAAGCAAGTGATAAAGTGATGGGTATGAGGAAGACCTATATCATTAAAACTGTTAGAAATAATTCTTCCTTAAATCCCTACCGGCTACCTTCATTAATTACTCCCTTTGTCCTTCCATTTTCTTTGCAATTAAATATTATTTAAAATTTATCCACATAGGACCACTTACAAAGTCACTGGCAAACTGCCTTAATCAACTAAAAGAATCACATTTATTATGATTAACAAAAGAACACAATTCATTTCATTCTATTTGACTAAAGGTAAGGAATAAGGGTTTAATATCAGACTTGGTTATAGCTACAGGGGATATTACTAACAAAAGTTATCAAAAAGAATAAAATTTAAAAATCAGTATCAACTCTGTGTGTACATATACACAAATGGGTATTTCTTAATTCTAAATATTTCCCCCAGAGGCATTCTAATACATAAACAGGCTTTCAAAATGGCATAAATCCCTTGATCATCACGTCAGAAGGCTAGATCAATTCTGGAGAGCCGTGGATATGTACCACTGAAGACTCCAGAAAGGTGAGCAACCTTACTGTAGCCTACTGTCAGGGCATAATGAAGACAAGTATCCCTTCCATTCTAAGAAATGTCATTTTAACTTCAAAATTTTAACCATTATTCTTTAGGATGTCCTTAAGAGCAAGAGTTGACTCCCAGGATCTGTTTCATTCCTGCTGTTAGAAGGGATGAGTTGAGATCAGCAGGGTGCCAATGGCTACTTCATGAGAGCACTCTCCTGGAGGTCAAGTACTGCTGAGCCCTAAACTAAGTCAAGTATGTTAAAATTGTAGGAAGTCTCACTATTTCAGGAATCTTTTGGAAATCTAATACCCACTTTGCAGAAATGGAACAGAACGTGCTCATCTCAGCAATATATGCTAATATGAGAAGGTAAGTTAGAATATTTTCTCTCTTCATGGGTGTGATTACAATCACAAAATTGACTTGCTGCAAATGTTTTTGCCTCAAAATGGCAAGACAGACCACAGATTAACTTCAACAAGAACTGAAGGCCATTCAAAGCTAAATAAAGTGACAACCCATTCAGAAAGCAGGCTGAGAGTATTATAAACAACACCACTTAGATTCAAGCAAGTTAATTAAAACCAAATACATCAGAAAGGCTGTGTAAGATTGGGACATACAGAGAGCTTTCACTGCAACAATGTTGAAAATACATCTGGATGAGCTACCTAAAAGATAGGCAGATACATCCACAGAGCCATTCCAAAGAAGGAATGCCATACCATCATACAAACATGTAACTTCTCATAAATTAAAACTTTTGAATAAAAAGTTCATGGTTTATCTTGTATATCATGGAAAATGTTTAAATGACAAAACCAAACTAAACCAAACCAAACCCTTTCTTAGTATTTAGTGACCTCTACAATGAGAAACTGGCAATTCATCTTGCAAGAAATCTATTATGCTCTTCGGAGAGCCCCATCTACTTCAATATTAAATTGTTCCTTGATCTAATGGACAGGTTAGGTCACAGAGATTTTAGAGGGCAGCAAAACAAAATAACAAATTAGGATCAAAGTTTGACTTGCTTTAGTATGAAGAGGTAAGCTATTGCATAAATGTCACAAACATTTCTAGCTTTTTAAAATCTGGATTTTTATTTTTTATTTGCTATTGATTTGGATTTATTTGTTAACAATAAAGAACACAGTTCATTTTTTAAACTTTATTTTTTAATGGATACATTTGGTCAGGGCAATTACATGTATACATAAAAAAAAAATTAAAGAATTTCCTGTCATTAAAATTATAATCCTAGCTTTATAAGGCAGTAAAAACTGACTTAACAAATGAAAATCATCATTAATTTTCAAATTACCGAAACTATGAGGCAGAAAGAAAAAAACTCAAATTTATTAATTGGCTGAATGTCTATACATCAAACTCAAATTTATTAATTGGCTGAATGTCTATACATGTCAAGCTTGACTTACTACATTTCTATTGCTTTTGTAAAAGCAAAGTATTAAAAATGCTTGCTGTATACAAATATCTCATGCTTAATTTTTAAAAACATTTATGTCTTTGAAACATATAAACTTCAACACAATAAAAACTTAAAATCTCTAACCAATTAACATAGATTAGAAAGCCAAAAATGCAATAAATAGTTACAGCAATAGAGTGAAGAAACCAAAATGAGTTGATCTTTTCTTTAATTCTGAACCCCTCACAACGCTGAGCTGCTAACTAACTTTTACAGGGTTGTCCAGGTGGGTAGAGGCTCTGAGAACAGGCACAAAATATACAGTCCTACAGATGTAGCCTTTTCCAGGGATGGACTGACATATGCTCAGCTTCCTGAAGTCTTCTAAGAACAATTAAAAATGTGCTAAAATCCAATTTGTACAACATCTCAGCTTTTAATTTCATTTACCAGCTAAAATGGAGGTTACAAGCTTTACCTTCCTACATGAAACTACTAGACTCATTCAAAATGCATAAAATAACAGTTCTCATGATACTGGATAACCTGTTCCAAAGGACAGTGATATCTGAGATTCCGAAACAAAACCAATGACGGGCCTGGGGAGGGAACTCAGTGGTAGAGAAGTTGCCTAGGGTGTGTGAAGTCCCAAGTTAAATCCCCAGTACCACAAAAACAAACAAATAAACAAATGTGATGAACCATCTAGTGGTCCCAGCTTAATGCCCCAAAAAGAATCCAGGCTGCAGCACAAGGAAGAGAGGCAGGTTGGGCTGCTAGTGTTGAGTTGAATAGATGTAAATCCAAACAGAGATGCAACAGTGCTGGCCTTCACAGGGCAGAGGAAAGAGAGTCTGAGACAGAGAACTCTGGATCTTCAGAGTTTCCTTTCTGTATTCAGTTAGTACTGGTCAGTGGCTATGTGTGAGGAAACCACCCCCTCCCCCAGGAGAAAGAGTCCAGGAAAAAATAAGGGAAATCATTCCCAAGAGCTGATGCAGGGCTGTGAACAATACCTTTTCCTACCAACTAAAGTGAAAAGTCTGGAGCAAAAGAAATATTTTCAAAAGAGATTCACCTTAGCAATAGTACGAACTTAGTCCTATATTAAAGACTATCTAAATTAGCTTGAAAGCAAGAATAAGCTGTTTCCAAGTAACTGAAAAGCAACCTAGAACAAAGTGCAACTATAAGATTAAATTTATATCTGGCATATAATAAAAAACTACCAGGCAAAAGAGAGGACAATACCACCTATAATGATAAAGAAATCAATTCATCAAGAAGACAAACCAATAAACACTTACACGCCCACTAAGAGCTTCAAAATGTATGAAACAAAAATCAATACAACTCCAAGGGGAAATAGATCCATAGTTATAATCCGATATTTCATCAATTTTTCTTAGTAACCAATGGAACATGCAGGCTGAAAATCAGTGAGGATATAGATTTCAATAACATTACCAATAAACTTGATCTAATAACTGACATTTAAACAGTATTCTAAATAAAAATAGAATACATATTCTTGAATAGTAAATATATGACCTGGTGGTGGTACAAGCCTGCAGTCCCAGCTGTAGGGAAGGCTGAGGCAGGAGGATTGCAAGTTTGAGACAAGCCTCAGCAATTCAGTGAGACCCTCAGAAACTTAGACCCTATGTCAAAATTAAAAAAAAAAAAAAAGTTTAAAAAGACTGAGATGTAGTTCAGTGATAAGAGTGCCCCTGGGTTCAAACCCTAGTACTGCACTGGGTAAATGTATGGTTAACATTTTGAAACATTAATTCAAAACAGATTATATTTTAAACTCTAAAACTGGCCTTAATTAATTTAAAAGAATTCAAGTCATACAAAGACAGTTCTCTGGCTGTAACAACATTAATGCAGAAATCAGTTAGAAAACACCCCCACACTGAAAACTAAGTAACACATTTCTAAGGACCAAAGAAATAATGAAAATTAGAATATGAAACTATACAAAAATATAAAATGTATGGAATGGAATTCAAGTAGAAAAGATGAAATTTTATAGTAATAATCTTATCTTTGATCTTTTTTCAATTTTTAAAATTGTTTTTATTATCTTCCATCTTAAGCCAGCAGTAAAAGACAAGTAACACCTAAAATAGACACAAGCTAAAAGTAGTAAGATTTGAATCCATGAAATAGAAAAGAGAAAAATCAATGAAACTGAAACCTGATTCTCTGAAAAAATAACTAAAACTGATAAGCTTCAAACCAGTCTGCAGCTAGCGCTAAATGCATGTGTCCTTATAAGAGATTGGCGAGTTCAAGACAGAAGAGGAGAAGGCAAATACGGAGACTGGACTGATGTGGACACAAGCCAAGCAATGCTGGCTACTATCAAAGCTGGACAGGTCAAAGAACAGATTGTCCTTTAGAGCTCCCACAGGGAGTGCAGGTCTGATGACACAATGATTTCAACATGAACCTGTGGTCATGAGAATTGTGAAAGAACAAATGCCAAATTTTTAAGTTACAAACTTTGCTGTAATTTGTTACAGCAGCTAATGAAAACTAATACATAGAAAGACTGGGGGAAAATGAGAGAAGACAAAGTTGACCATTATCAGGAATAAGAGTGATGGATTCAATACAGACATTAAAAAATAAGAGAATCCCATAAATGACTTTGTGCCATCCAATATGTCTTAAATGCAATAGACATGTTCACTAAAATATGAATTTTCCTGAAGCTCACTCAAGAAAAAATAGATAGCCTCAGTAGCCAGGCCTAAAAGTTATTAAAAATAATGAGCATGTTATTTACAACAACAACAAAAAGTTCTTCTCCCAAAGTAAACTCCAAGTGGAAACAGCTTCACAGAAAGCAGCCTGGTGGGTGCTGTGAGGAGAGAGATTATAAAGGGGCACTTAGGAAAGTTTTGGGGACCGAGAATTGTGTTCAATCTCTTGATAATGGAAGGTACTATTTCATATGTCAAAACTTAACCAGGTTATATACCTTAATTATGTTTTGTTTGCTGCACATATATTATACCTCAATAGAGCTGGTTAAAAAATAACAGCAACAACAAAAAATAAACAAAAAACAAACTTTGCCAGTATAGGGAACTCTAGACACCAGGAGGGCTGATGTGGCATAAAAGGGTGAAGAAAAAATCCAGGAGATTATAACCTTTACTCACATAAGTGGACAAGTGTTTGCAAATGAGCAGCAACAATGCTTGATTAAACTGGACCAATGAAGTTTGCTGCAAGATTGCCGAGGAGTGAGAACTGCCAAGGGTGGAGGACCATCCAAATTTCTTCAAGGTTTTGCTAGCTCTTATACCTCCCTTTCTTTTTATTTCATTTAAGGATTTTTACCCTGTACTAAAGAAAAGTTAAGAAAAAGTAAGTAGAACACTTTATGACTAACGAATTATAAGATACCAACTGTGGGAGGCTTCCCCACTGAGGACTGTCTTCACAGATTGAATTTTTTGTAATAAGTAAAGATGCTTCTGTGGAGAAAGCAGGGGCTTTCCTGAGAGCAACATAATCACTGCTCAGCTTCAAATATTACTCTTCCCAATTCCCAAGTTAAGGCCCTGTGATCAGGCTGCAATTAAGCTCAGCAAGGTCCCAAACACCAGGGTCCTCTCCTGAAGACAGCCTGCCAAGGCCATTCTCACACCCTGCAGGCCTGCAGAAAGAAGAGGCAAGGTGTGGCCACAGGGACACAAATATTCAATGAGCATTTCAAGATTTTCTTTTTGTGCCACACCCCCACCACCAGGCTCAACTCAGCAACCAAGAAAGCCCAATATTCTGATATCTAGCTATCAATCAGCATGTTTGGGGGGCAGTTATAATTTAATACATCTATTAATCAGAAGAACATTAAGCCTCTGTTCAAAGCTCAACCAATCTTGTAAATTTCAATGGCTTTTCATGCCTTCTGAACCACTTCTGTTACCATACTTCTAACAAAGTAATAAGGAAGCACAAAGGTTGCTATTCTGGTTTTAGAAATGTGAAAACTAAGCACAGAGGGAAAAGGGCAAACTCCCAAGATCACAAACTAAACGTGAAGCAGGGCTCGAACTTGAGCTAACGTCTGGCCCATGCCATCATGTCAAGAAATTCTGTATATACACTGAAGGAAGCTGATTTCCCTTAGCATTTATGAACAGTGTGAGCAACATCCCACCAAAAAAAAAAAAAAAAATGAGGCACTTCCAAGTTAAAAGAATGAGCATACTCTGCTCCTTACAACTTTGATGGCTCAACTTTTTCTTCATCTTCCTTTAAGCTATATCTGCCATGATAACCAGCCTCAATTCTAAAGTTATCTATTTCTAAACATTCAATTCATCCTACACTCCTTCTCTTCCCACATGCACAGACTTGGACATTGCTCGAGAATTAGAAAAATGGATCACACTGATTTCAGGGCAAATTCCACATACCTACTAGCAATCAGACCAGCCATGCCACCATGGGAGACTTTCCACTCATCTCTGATTGGCTCCCAATCATAGTCTCACAAACTTCAGTTTAAACATTCCACCTCCTTTGGCTTCCCTTGTTCTCTCCTGCCTTTTCTCCTGTCTCTCTGTGCATTCCCTGGCCTACTTGGCATAGCTGGAATGCCTACCTTAGTCTACTCTGTGCTAAGTACAGAACATGAGGCAGGCATGCCTCCGAGGAGCTTATGATATTGGGTAGAGGAGAAATCACCCACAGAAACAGAACAAGCTTCACCACAATGGGATAAATTACTCTAACTGTGCTATGGGTGCAAATGAGATTAAAGTACAGAGAAGAACCCAAAAGGGCATGCCACCTCAACTACATACAAAACAGAAGTTGTCACTCCTTACCTCAAGCTTGTCCTTACCCTACGTTATCTAATTTCACAGTAACTCAAGAACTGTGGCTTTTGACTATTAATTTTCTCTTTCTACTTTCCATATCAAATAGATTGTCAAATTTTAATTAGAATTAATATATGTGTGTCTAATTCCTTCCACAAAACGTCAAAAGGATTACTCCTGCTCTGCACCTGTGCCCTCTCTGCCTCCCACCTCTCCACTGCCAGGGAAGGGGCAGTCATCCGTCTCCATGATGAGCCAGTGCACGGCAGACTAAAGTACTCACACAGATCAGGGCTGACACACCAACTCCACTGAGAGCCTTTCTCAGCCTCATCTATACCGATTTACTATGCATCATGGGGAATGGAGAATGCTGCCCTTTCACACTGCTGTCCCCCATCTACTACAGCACAAACCCATCAGGACCTGTTTCATGAGGGGAGTACTACAGTCCCAGCTTATCTTTCAAGATTAATTTCACACTCCTTCTCCAGTAAGCAATGCTCTAAAGAAGCCCTATATTTCTATAATTGTGTCTCTTATAATGTTCTGCTTAGGATTTTACTCTTCTGATAGTGGACGGCTGGTCATTTCCTATGATGCCCTTGATTCATGGCTAATTTGTTTTGTGGGTTGTATACCTGATCTCTCTTCCACGTTGGATTATATTGGGCACCTGGCTTAGGTTTTGTCCATTTCATCATTTCATTTCTCACGGTACCTCATCCAGGATCATGCAAATAGAAGATAGTCAATAAAAAAATAATAAGGAAGAAAGGGGGAGAAAAAAATGCCAGAGTAAATATGGTTATTGAGAGCTCATAGATGAAGCAATTTGAATACACTCCAAGTTGCTAAACAATGTTGTGATTAATTATAAACTACCACTAAGATCCTGAGCACACCCATGCTGTTTTCCTCTTCAATATGCAGCAGATGATGTTTGTGATTACAAGCTGGTGCTTGGCACATGCTCTGTTTAGAAGAATGGACTGCTGCTATTGATAAATTCAACCCCATGTGGTTCAATCATTCCTTCACAGTCTGGCATTTATGCCAATACATTCTGAAATCCTCCGAGGCAATCAATTTGCCAAGATGCTGTGATGGGTTGGTTGTCTGTAGCCGCGTGCTTGTGAGCCGATCATGGTACATTAGGGCCTATATGCAATGACTACGTTAATCTAGTCATTAGTATTTCAGGTTGCCAAAGTAAAGACTTTCTTTCCACTTATAAAAGTGGAGGTTGACAGGGATAATACTACCAAAATACTGTTTTTTCAGAAACCTTCTTCCATTACTATCAAGACTTCAGTCTAAAGTCTAAAATATGTCCTTTGTCCAAGGTATCTATATATAAATGAAGGAGTAGCATCCTCCAGCCCAACAATTCTCAAATGAGAAAACTACAAGCTTCATATCACCCACGGGAGTCTAGGGTGTGTAGAATCCTGCTCCAGAGAACCTTCCTTGAGCAAAAAGAGGCATTGTTTTCTTAAATAAATGAGTCATTTTCTTAAACTATACTCTTAACATTAAATTTTTCTGTGAACAAAGTAATTTTTAAACAAAAGGACAGATACTCTCAACTTCATAATGTTCTGACAATAACTGTATCAACTATCATTCTTAGTAATGTAATAAAAAGGTTTTTCATCTACCCAGTTTTCAACAGATATTGCATGCTAGGAAGTAAAAGCATATATGACTTACATCTCCTAAAGGCTATACCACCCCAAGCAGTGTTGAATAGTACAGTTTCTCCAAATCAGGGGAAAATACTTGAACTGAACTCAGCTATTTAGTACCTATGTGACACCTGAGCAAATTCCTTACCCTGAGTTTCATGTACTTCATGTGATGACATTATTTATTTACAGGTAGGTCTGTTTTGATAATTGAAGGTGTAGCTCACGTGAAGTACACCCACTATAACTTAGATTCTAAGGCTATAATGTGATTCATTAGCTCTCTAGTAAAAGTTCTCCAAATTTGAATAAAATTTGAAAGATTTATATAAAAATTATTCAATAAATTACATGTTTTTCTTCTCTGTAAGCAAATAAACAGCCTTTAATTCTTGGATTCCAAAAAAATAACTCAATTTATTAAAAAAATAAGTGTATTCTGGAATTACAACATCTACTTTTATAGTTAATAGAACACTCCTCCACAGATTATTACTAAACATCAGGTGATAAATGAACAAGATCTGCACTACAGGATCTGTAATAAATCAAAGTTCTATCAAATTCAAAGATGCCTATTGCCAAATTACTCATACAATCATTGGTAAATCAGATTTATTCCCTTCCCCTGCCTTCATCATACATCACATGTAGATTCCCAAGAAATCAAGCACTGTACCTCTATATATCCAGATACTACATCTCTATCAGATTAGAATATGTTGAAATATATAGACCATGCTTGAAAATATAACTATTTGCTCAGCTGAAAAACTGTGCTCATGTGGACAGTTGAATTATGTGAATATATAAACAATAAATATTCTATTTGCATCATATTCCCTTTTTAAATTCAGGCATTCAACAATTAAGTACACTGATAATTAAGGTAAAAACATAACAATGATCCGTCTGTATTTAGCTTTACATGTGATAGTTACCATGAATAAAAATTCCAAAAATGATTTAAAAAATCAGCCTAAATTAAGTGCCCTCAGATCTTATGGTGGGGCAGAGTATCTTAAAAGAAAAAATTGCAACTATTCCACCAGATTCTAAGAGTATGACTGCTGCAAACATATGAGGTACCCAACATATAACATCTTAAAGAAGCATGGTTCTAGAGAATCATAAATTATTCCCAGGAACTAGATATAAAAATGGATTAAATAAAGGCTAGAAATGTATTTTCCAATTCCAAATAGTTCTTTTTCGGATTATATTTTCCCATTCTTGTATTACCTCCACACCACAGACACACACACACACACACACACACACACGCAGTAAAGAAAATGTTCTCAGGGCATGTAGTGTAGCTGACTAGTAGAAAACTTGCCAGGGATGTGTCAGGGCCTAAATTCCACCCCAAATCCATAAAACACACACACACACACACACACACACACACACAGTCATCTATGCATTAAAAAATAAATAAAAGTGATAGTCCTTAAATGCAGAGTAAGAAATACAGAAATTCTATAAACGTGGTGGTGCCCAGTTCTAAAAGATGTGGGATATACAGAAAAGAAGAACTGCTTTGAAAGTATGGGTTTTCTGCTACTCTCACCTTTCACTGAGGAAAAGTACAACTCCTAAAAATAAAAAATAAAAAAGTAAGGAGAAATACTTATGGCAGAATGTAAATAAGGTCAGAAGTAGAAACATAGCAGAATGTAAATGCTGTTCAAAAGTATTAGTACAATAACTGTGCCTTCCATTTGTTGAGCAATGCTAGGCCACATGAGATTAAAAGATGTCTTTGTGCCATAAACGTAAAAGAAAGAGCCTACAAAGGAAATCCATAAATGTTTGGTCACTATATACAAGAGGACTGAGGCAAGAGAATTGTGACATCTGGAAGTCACAAGATGAAAGGTGGATTTTAGAATCTATTTTGTTTATAATAGCAATCCCAAAATATCCAGGAGCACAGTATATAAATGACATAAATCTCCTCCCTTAGTGCTGACACACTAGCTATCTTGGCAATATCTCTTTTGACCAAAGTTCTCAGTTGCTGGGGACTTTGGCTATCGCTAAAAAAGGATACCATCTCCTCTGCAAACCCCAGAGGAAGGGGCTGAGCTAAAGAGAAAGTAAAAAATTAGAACCTGGAATTCTATATAGAACAACAACAGCCAAAGGAGAAAAAAAAAACTTTTATTAGATAAGCTATTTTGGCCTTTTCTCTTAATTTCTTAATTTGCAAATTTTGAGAAGAAACAAGCACCAATAAAATGTCCAGAAACAAATGACAAAATATAATCACAGTATTTCTTACATCTGATAAAACTTACATCTCAGAAAAACTTCATTTCAGTACATTAACTCTGCTTCCAGAAAGATGTGTTAAGAGCAGCAGAATACCAAGACAACCCTGCTAATCTTCTTTTCCCCCAAAGAGTTAATGAGTTTATTTAGCACTTGGCTAAATAAATGTTTCCTCATGAGATCAATACCTAATATAAATCCATACTGAAAAGCAAGTCTATTAACGAATTGATACATCAATTTTAAAATGCTATTGAATTTCTATACATGATTGATTGTTTTTATTGTAGATAAAACTGTAAATTTTCTAAGATTCACCTTGTTACATTTAGCCAAACTAAAAAGTATAAAGTAAGATAACTGTATCTAGTGGGAGAGACTGAGAAATCTGAATAGGTTCAAATTATTTAAAAAAAAAAAAAACTACTTATAAATCTAACTCAGAATTAGGTTATTTTCTAATTTCCTTACCAAGAAAAGCAATTATGATTTCAAAATCTAATTTTCCCTAACTTTGACATGTATACATCATGATACACACTAGAGTGGGGCTCTGCTTATTAAGGGACAAGGTTTAGGTTTAGTCATGGCATTATAAAGATTAGTTCAGAAATCTCAGTGACCTTTAATGGTAGAGTGTTAGTTTGCCCAGGAGGGTCATTTCATCCAGGATCACAATTGCACTGGATTTGAAGACAAACCTAAGATATATCACTACTCCTGAAACACAATTCATCACGGAGCAAATCCCAATAAAATCCTACTACAACAAAGGGCCAGCGAAGGAAAACTAAAGCTCTCAAAGAACATTTAGAATCCAGAAGTATTAGTTTTAGACACATGGCATATCCCTTGAGTGCCAGATTAAAACCGAACTTGGACACAAAAGATCTGCTGGCACAACACATCCATGGCAAGCAGGCTTGCCTGCCTACAATGTGGGTGTTAAAAATCTCCCTTTTTCTCTGGCATGTACTCACATACACAGTGGGGATGCAGTGACAGGCACCACCATCATGGAGTCTCTTTTTACTTGCAGACCTTCACTTTCTGAATCACCCAGGAGACCCCTTTTCTCCACTCTGACCTCGATGAGGGAAATGAAGGTACAAATACATTTGTTCCTTGCTACAATTCTGTTCCTTCTCCCGTGTTTTTAATTCACAGACACATGTCTACAAATCTAAATGTTCTGAAAAACTGGCAGAATTTCAATTGAGAATGATTAGTGGCAGGAAATGGGAGAAGTGAGTTATGCACATCCTACTCCAGAAATGGTACAGTAGGAATTTTTAAAAAATGGTATTTGATGAGCATATCCAGCAGACAGCCAGTATTCTGCAGTGATTGCTAGTCTGAGAAAAGATGCATCCACCTGCTGGGCATTCCTTTTGATCATTCCCCAAGCATTTCCACTAAATCCATTTTGATGACCATAGCACAGGACAGCTTTTGTGCATTACCTACTCTATGCAAGGACTGGGCAAGGAGAATTCCAAGTCACTTCTCCAGAGGCTTTTGCTTCTAAATGTCCATGTGTATATAACCTTATTTCCTTGGCATTTTTGTTTTTAACTTGTGATTGTTTTTCATTAGGCAGATTCTTCTAATCTCCTAACATGACAAGAATCATAATTTTACTTGATATGGTTTGTGATGCTCTTCTGGATAAATATGGCTCTCTAGGGATGAGGTCAGTATTTGAAAATCTACATATGGCAGTTTTATTTTGAGGCATGTCTGCAGTTACCATATGGTCAATGGCAATTTGTGAAGGGAGTCAGGATGTGTCTATTTAAAATGCTGACTGAAATTTGAGTTTTTACTTAGCAATGCTTTGATCCAGCTGCTTCTTTTTTTTTTGAATGCCAAATCTTAGTCTTTGAAAACTTCAATCTGCCCACTGTACTGCAAGATTCAATTAAAAAACAAAAATCATTTTATATATTTTCATTGATTAATTTCAGTTATACACCTACAGAAAGTACAGCATTATATTACCATAGATGTAGGTATGATTCTTTTCTTTCCATTAGACTTGTTCTTACATTTTTTAGACTGTAATCTAGTTTGGCTCATGGTCACGTTTTTTTTCTTACGACCCTCTGAATGTACAATTTAGACAGAAGTGAGGAAATATATAACTGAATGCACTTCAGGGATGTTTCAGAATATCCTGTCCTCTGAAGACCCTCCAAAAAGCATCAAGATTGTATGAATTCTTTGAATGAAACTCTTCTAGCAACATTTACATTAAAAATATATGGCTCCCTATGTGAAATATAACCAAGATTTAACTGTTATGTAGGAGTATAAAAAAAATGTTCTATTTGAGTAAAGCATGTGGCTATTATAAATTATTCCCATTCATTATTCATCAAGTTACTATAAATGTTTCAGAAAAATAGTGAAGACCCATTTTCTAGCACTTTTCTAAAAAGTACTATTCATAAATATTCTATTTGGCCTATCGGTATAAAGCCCTTTCTCTTTATTGTCTTATACCCATTTGCTCTTTTAATGAAAGGAGGAAAGGAGAAGAGAAAGAAATTACATCTGTGGGAGTTGAATGGCTGTAAAAGGGCAAGGCAAGCTAAATTAGTTCTAACACAACAAAGAACTGACATATTTAAAATTAAAAAATGGCATCTACATAACCTCAAAAATCTGTTCTAAACATGGTATTTTGATCTAAAGAGCCATGACTTGGATTCCCTCTCCACGCATAATTTTATCTCACTTTGCAAATTACTTCAAAATCTTGAACACTTCAGAAGCCCTGTGTGATGTTGATTCCCATAACTCCCCTCCCTTCCAGCACAGTCTCTAGCTGTCCTTCTCTTCCAGCCCAGTCAGAGGAGGGACCCACCTCTCCTAGTCTCCATGATACTGTCTACTTATTCCCCTGGGATCTTGCACATTGTTATTTCCTTTTCTTCCCTTGCAACTAATCTCTCTATCCAACTCTACCAGCCTACAACTCTGTCACCTTTACACTTTCTGAAAGAGGCTTATACATACTTTGTTTCTGCCATTTTACTTTCTACACCTCCCAACTCCACCAATTCTATTGAAAAGACTCTCTCAAAATGTCACTTAATTCTAACTGCCAAGATTAATAGTGAAGTCGTCATTTTCCTTGATCTCTTTACAGTTCATACCATCAAACAATTCAATTTTAAAACTCTTCCATCCCTTGCATTCTCTGATACACAGAATTTTATTTCTCCTCTAACATTTCTTTGTTACATTTTAGTGACCCTTGTTGGGAGTTTGTTCTTCTGTTATCCTTAATGAAGGCATTCTCCAAAGTTTTATGCTCCCAGTTCCTATACCCTGGACCATATACTCTGCATTCTGTTACAAGGTCAGCCTCTTTACACTTGTTCTGGATCCTGTCTTTTTAAGCCTTTGGAGAACAATGCTCTTATAATGATAATCCACCCATCCATACCAATGTCAACTTATCCTATCTATTGAACCTTTCCCATTAGCATATAATCTTGATATAGTATGGGTACTATATGGTAAAATAAAACCCAAAAGTCAACTTTTTAAAACCTGCATCACTCTTCAGTTTGTACCTAATTTTCTTGAATAAGTTTAAAATAGAAAATACACTTAAAAATCTGTTCCTTTTATGTCTACTTCCTTACCTCCTGCTATATTCTTGACCCCATTCTCAGCAGGCTCTCATCTCTACTAATCCATGAAAACTGTTTTTATCAAGGTCTCCAGTCACCTCTTCTTTGCAAACTCAATGACTGTTATGGTTTACATATGAGTTCTTCCCCCAAAGTTCATTTATGAGATGATGTAAGAAGGTGAAATGACTAGATTATAAGAAACATAAACTAACAGTGGATTAATCCAATGATATGGATTAACTGGATAGTAACTATAGGCAGGTAGGCTGTGGCTAGAGGGAATAGGTCACTGGTGGGGGTGTGCCTTTGAGATGTGTGTTTTTCCCCCTTGGCCAGCAGAACTCTTTCTCTGATTCCTGGTTGCCATGCCCTGAGTTGGCCTCCTCTTCCATACTCTTTGGTCACGATATACTACCTCACTTTGGGCCCAGAGCTATGTAGTCAGCCATCTATGTACTGAGACTTCTGAAACCATGAGCCCCCAAGTAAACTTTCCATCCTCTAAATTATTCTTGTCAGATATTTTGGTCTAAGATGAAAAAGTTGACTAACACAATGATCAAATCTCTGCTCTCACCTAAGCTAAGAGCAACACAGAATCAGTGGCTTCCTCCTCATACCCAGAAACACTACTCTCACTAGCATCCAAGAACCATTTTCTCCTGTTTTTATTTTTATTTTTTTTGTATCTCTAGATGCTTCTGTTCAGTCCCCTCTGCTTTGTCTACCTCTCCCTCCTAATGTCCAAAATTTGAAATGCCTCAGGGCCTAGATGATACCTTCTCTTCTCATATATGCATGCCCCATGAATCTCCTCCCCAACTCCAGGCCTCCCAAATTAACACTGTCACATCAGTGTCTCCTCTAAGCCCCATACTCACATACTCAACTTCTGACTCCACACCTGCATGTAGACACACAAATCATACTGGCCAAAACAGTACTCTTGACCCTTCAGCAATCCACTGGTCCTTCTGCACCCCCCCCCCCCC
>NW_025999960.1:7052156-7079752 GCF_001458135.2 Marmota marmota marmota
CCTACACACACACACACACACACACACACACACACACGGTGGAGGTGAGAAATTTCCCTTTTCGGGGCTGGGATTGTGGCTCAGTGGGAGAGTGCTCCCCTAGCACGGGCAGAGCCGGGTTCGATCTTCAGTACCACATAAAAATAAAGGCATTGTGTTGTGTCCATCTACACCTAAAAATAAAATATTAAAAAAAAATTCCCTTTTCACCTAGCTTCATTTGCTAATTTGATATATAATAGCTAAAAATAATAACAGGAGGAAACTGAGAAATTTTTCTATTCCCTTTTATTTTAACTATGTGCATTTATTTTTAAGACAATCTATTTATACTATGAATCCCATACAAAAAGAATATTGATATAAGAAACTTTATTCAAGTGACAACTTAGATAATGCCTAATTTTTTTTTTTTTTTTTAACCAGATTTGTGTCACTACAAGGTAGTAGATATTTTTCAAATATCACCATGGCAAGCCCCATTAATTCTAATTGAAGTTTCCCATTCCCGGCTTATCTTTGGCAGAAAAAAACAGGTTAGAGATTGCAGCCAAACATAAGATTTCCCAGAGGCAATCTGGAAAGGAGTTATAAGCATTCAAGTAAGCCACCTGTTTGAAGATTTATTTATTTAATCAGGATAGCTTTCCAAACTTCAAACAACTTCATGCATACAACAGATAGAGCTCTGTAAAAGTGACTGTTTTTATTTCACTTCCTATTAACATGCATAACAAATGGATACAGCCACTCTGAAGAGCCAAAGGACATAAATGTTCAATAATGTATACTTGCTTATGAATCTTGAGTGATAAATAAATGTCAAACTGTATTCTTAAATTTAGACACCCTAAATAGTTATGGGTACTAACAACAGCCTAGGAGTGCTCCTTTCTAGGTTAAGGGTGCAAATACAATAACTCATATAACCATTCAGAAATGTGAATCACAGAAAAAGCACTATTGTTATAGAGTATTAACTGTGCTCAGGATTTCATTTTCTGACTTCTAATAGGGCTAAAAATGGGCCTGAGAAGAGCTTCTACCTTAAAGATTCACCCCTGGCTCTAATTATGAGAGCACTAGGCAAGCTTAGGGACATAATTGTCCCATAAACAATACTCAAGATAAGTGAGTGGTGGCAAGTTACTTCACTTCTTCATATGCCACCAAATTTCTGGTTACCACCAAAAGTAATTCATTATCCTCAGCAGGTCTGTGCATGAACAGATAAACTTAAAGAGAAAGGAGACACGGTCCTTGTACCCTAAAAAAGTTACATGGTAGATGGCACTCACCAGAATAGACTAGGATAAGTACCACTGGGGTAAACTCACCAGAGGGCTCAGAAGGAGAGGTGTATTCTAGCTGAAGTAGATCACATGCAAGCACACTTATTAGTTCCATTATAAATTTCATGATAGAGTCATTATTTTTCATGTTACTTCTGATGTTTCCCATTTGCAACTGCTTTAATCTTTAATCAGAAATGAATCATTTGTGTGTGGAAGGCCAAACTGACTTACCTTAACAAGTATTTTAATCTTTTTGGTCCCAGGGATTGAACCCAGGGGTGCTTTACCACTAAGCCACAACCACAACCTTTTTTAAAACTTTTTTCTTTAGCAACTTAGTTGCTAAGGCTAGTCTCAAACTTGTAATCCTTCTATCTCAGCCTCCCAAATTGCTGGGGATTACAGGTGTGCACCACCAAACCAAGCTTTCTTACTGTTTTAGTCAGCTTTTTCACTGCTGTGACTAAAGGATCTGACCAGAACAACAGTAAGGAGGAAAAGTTTATTTGAGGGCTCATGGTTTCAGAGGTCTTAATCCATAGATATCTGGCTACATTCTTCAGGCCTCTAGGTGAGGCTGAACATCATGACGGGAGAAGATGATAGAGGGAAGTAGCTCATATCATGATGAACTTGGAAGCAGAGAGACACCATGCTCCAAATACAAAATATTTACCCCATAGTTATACCCCAATTCCCACCTCCTGCAGCCACACCCTACCACTTCAATTAATCCCATCATGGATCAATTCACTGATTGGGTTAAAACTCTCACAACCCAATAATTTCTCCTCTGAACCTTCGTGTATTGTCTCACATGTGAGCTTTTGGGGAACACCTCATATCCGAACCATAACACTTACCAAGTATTATATATAAGATCTTCTCATTTGATGTTTCCCACCTACGAAAGCCAAAACTTTAACTTTCTGACACACTCATCTCTTGAGGCTTTCTGGCCTTTATTATCATTAGAGAGTGAACTCCATCTGTAGAAAAACTCAAGTATGCTGTCTTTCTCCAGCCCTAACCATAACATCGCGATCTCACACAGTGCACTAACAAGTTTTCCTAAAAATAGAATTGAAGGAAAATCAGAAAGGAAAGCATGAAAACAGTGTAAGTGGGGAGAGGCAAGGAGGGAGGGACTGGAAAGACAGACTTCAGCAGGACCTCCTCTCTGTCCAAGCTTACTAATTTCAAACCAGATAAATCCATCTGCACTGCTTTCTGAAAGGTTTGTAGTATTAATTCCACTGGGCAGATCAGAAAACAGCTTAGAGAAGCCAGTCACTGCTTCAGAGAACAAAGAGCTAATAAGTGACAAGGTCAACACTTATGTGACTGCAACTCCTCTGAAGTCCCAACTCACATATCAAACTAATTTCTTTCGGACTCTGAACAAGTAACAGGGCCAAACAGAACTTCCCTCATGATTACAGAGTATTTTGTCTCAATCCTCAGTTCCTCCAAAAGAGATATCCATGCAACAGGATTGTCTAAAGAGGCATAGCCTTTTGGTATTCTCATGGTATTAAGAACCATTTTTCCATGACTAAGTTTTGAAGAAACATATCAGAATTTACAAACCTGTTTCCCTCAAAATCACCCTTGGGAGGGAGATTATAAAATTATTCCAATGATATTGTTATAGTGTAAATAACTCTGAAACTGTTTCAGCACCAATTTGGAGCCTATGGCATTCTCTGAGTATCTCAGTGGCTACAAACCTTCACCCTTTTCAGATGACGTTGAGTTCTGGCAGTGGAGGCATGCAGAGGCAAAACCTAATTAATTGTAAAATGCCATAGTTAGTTGAGTAAAAGCAAATGGGACAAAACAGAAAAGATGCTTATAAGTTAATGAGCTACGTCAAACAACTGTGCAATCCAGAGCCTTAACTTCTAGTCTTTGTCCTTCCCCTGGCTAATGCCCTGTTATCCAGAGAGGCCCCCCCCCCCCTTAAAACTCCAGCCCTCTGCTGTTTAAACTATCATGTGTCATGAACATGTATCTCTTTTCCTTAGTAGTCTTACTTTATTTAAAGAATTTATTGTGTGAATGTCCCCAGACACATTAAGTTCCCTGAGCTCAATAACTACCTGGTTTTGTCACTACTGTAAAGGTGGCAAATCAGCATTTAATAAATTTCTGTTGAGTGTGTGAACAGAACATATCATTTTGTGAGGCAAAAACTGCCTCTCAAGGCAATTCTTACAATAAAAATAAAACAACAAATGGTAGCATTACTCAAGTATAATCCATCTGCCCCAAAGGAGAAAACAGGCCAATTCTTTTCAGTTGGTTAAGAAACCAACTTTTAGAGTCACAGAGCTTCTTTAACAAACTACTTATAAAACATGATGATCAGGGGACTGGGGTTGTGGCTCAATGGTAGAGTGCTTGCCTAACATGTGTGAGGCACTGGGTTTGATTCTCAGTACTGCATATGAATAAATAAATAAATAGATAGATAAATAAATAAAGGTCCATGGACAACTGATAAAATATGATAATCAGGCAATAGAAAATACAATTTTCTATAAACAAAGTTTAATAAAGGACAAGGATGTAAGACAAATGTTTTAACTTTTGGGTGACCCAATTTAAACAAATTTCTGGTACTGAAACTAGGATACAATATTCTATAAACACAGAGGCAGTAAATTATTAGAAAATCATGACTACCACTAATTATGAAGGTTTAATGCAGAAATGCTCAATTACTAACATCCAATGAATATAACCCATTTATTATTTTTAAGTGATTATTTTTTAATCAAAACCATTCACTCCTTTCAAGATGTTACAGAAAAGGCAGATGACAGTTTCTTTCAGTTAAGTCTTTAAGAGGCTAATGTCTGTGTTGACTAAAAAGTGAGAGTATACTACAGGGAATCAGAAATTTTTGCGAACATCTTCATGGCTTTGTAAGTAGGAAAACAAACAGTCCTTAGACGTGCTCATTAACTAGCAGACATTTGCTGTCATAGGTCTTTACAAAGACCAAATCCATAGGTTGTCACTGGGGAAATCACCAACAAAGAGCCTGATGGTATTGATTTTTAAACGCCTCAAAAATAAGAACAGCACAACAAGAATGCTAAGTCTACTAACTTGTTTCTCTGACTTACACTTAGGAAATTTACATATGTGGGGGAAGGATATATGCAAACAACTTTTTTTTTTTTTTTTGGTACTGAGGATTGAACCCAGGGATGCTTAACCACTGAACTACATCCCCAGTCCTTCTTTTATATTTTAAGACAGGGTCCTAAGTTACTTCAGGCTGGCCAAGTTGCCTTGAACCTGTGATCCTCCTGCCTCAGCCTCCTGAGCCACTGGGATTACAGGTGTGCACCACTGACACCCAGCTATGTAAACAATTCTTATAAAAAATATCATCTTTAGCCAGATACAGTGGCCTAGTCCTGTAACCCCAGTTACTATGGAGCTGAAGCAAGAGGATCACAAGATGAAGGTCAGCTTTGGCAACTTAGCAAGACTCTGTCACAAAGTAATTTATGAAAAGGGCTGGGTTCAATCATCAGTACATCAGTTTATATTCCATTGTGAATACAAACCACATTTTCTTTATCCATTCCTCTACTGAAGGGTACCTAGGTTGGTTCCATAGCTTAGCTATTGTGAATTCAGCCATTATAAACACTAATGTGGCTCAGTGGTAAAGTGTCCCTGGGTTCAATACATAGTACTGGAAACAAATTTTTTAAAAATAGTAATATGTGGTTATATTTTTAGAAACCTTCATACTGGTTTTGGCTTTACTAATTTACATTCCCATCAGCAGTGTGTATGGATTCCTTTTTCCCACATTCTTAGCATTTGTTATTTTTTGAATTCTTACTAGTAGCCATTCTGGTTGGGGTGATATGGAATCTCCCAGCCCTATTTTGTATTTTATTTAGAGATAGGGTCTCATTGAGTTGCTCAGTGCCTAGCATTTTTTTTTAATTAATTTTTTTAAATTTATTTATTTTAAAATTTATTTATTTATATTTTATTTTATTTTTCATCTAAATGCCCTCAGACTTCAATCTGAATTATTTTTTTAAATTTTTTTATTAGTTGCTCAAAACATTACAATGATCTTGACATATCATACATTTGATTCAAATGGGGTACGTAATCTTATTTTTCTACGTGTACAGATTGCAGGATCACATTGGTTATACAGCCACATTTATACATAGGGCCATACTACCCTTCCTATCCCCCCCTTCCCTCCCATCACCTCTTTCTACCCAATCTACTGTGACACATTTCTCTCTCTCTCTTTTTTCTTCCCCCTCACACCATCATACGATCCAGTTATAATCATTCCTGGGTATATAGCAGAATGAATCAATGCTAGCATACAAAAAAAGAGACACCTGCATTCCCAATGTTTATTGCAGCACTGTTTACAATAGCGAAGATATGGAATCAGTCTAGATGCCCATGAATGAATGGATTAAAAAATGCTATATATAATACAATGGAGTATTTTGCAGTCATAAAAAAGAATGAAATTATGTCATTTGCAGGTAAATGGATGGAACTGGAGATCATCGTGTTAAGCGAAATAAGCCAGACTCATACAAGTATCCCACATTTCCTCAAATGCGGCATGGAGAGTGAAGGTTGGGTAAGGAGGACTACATAAAAGTAGTAGGCAGTGTGTCAGTAAAATATGTAAACAGAGAGGGTGGATACCAATAAAGCACGGATACTTCACAATGAAACTTGTTATTCTGTACAATTAATATATGCTAATAATTATAAAGTATAAATTCAAATAAAAACTTTACAATAGAAAAAAAATAGTAATATGTGGTTAGTATTTATAATCTGAAAGTTTTATCACACACAAAGCAAAACAAAACAAACACAAAAAAACAAAGAGGTAACAATCCTAAACTCACTGATTTGAGGAAACCACTGTTACATGGTCTGGTTTCCCTTCCCATTGCATTATTTAGTGTATCATTTCTTCTGTTATTTGTTTGAGTATAAGATGGTTTGACAGAATTCCCAGAGCTTCTATTTATTTCTGTTTTTCATATTTACTCAATTCCTTTTTCTGAAATTACCAGATTAGCCATTATTTGCATTCTGTAGTACATACTACTGCTATTTATTTAATAAAAATGAAATGAAATTATTCATAGGTGCTAATAATAATCACTAAGAAAATTATTAAGAAACTAAGCAAAATGATTATTAATTCAGAGTGTGTCTCTTAATGGCTTCCGTTAGAGTGTCAAAAGATAAAAATTTTCAGGAGCTATAAAACCAAGGTTTTGGTGAACAGATGGTTTTAGACGAAAAGGTTTTAGACCAAAATCCATAAAACATGGGAGTACACAATGTAAGTTTACATGCTAAAAGGAAATATGTAGCTTATAATCTATCCAGTTGGGTTACACAGGATGGCCGCCCCTTATCCAGGGGTGCTATGTTCCAGGATCCCCAGGTAATGCCTAAAACTCTGAGAGTATCAAATCCTGATATTATATACTATGTTTTTTTCATATATATATATATATATATATATATATATATATATCCTTATGATTATTTAATTAATAAATTAGGCCCAATAAGATTAACAGTAGCTAATAAAGAAAACAGAACAATTGTAATGATATTGACTAATAAGAAAATAAAACAACTATACACTGTAACATAATTTATGTCAAAGTGGTCTTTTTTTATTTGTTCTTTTTGCATATACACGGGAGAAGAGTATATTTTGACATACATATATGGAGCATAACTTATTCTAATTACAATCCCATTCTTATGGATATACATGGTGTGGACTTTCACTGATCATGTATTCATATATGAACATAGGAAATTATGTCAAATTCATTCTATTCTCTTTCCTATTCCCTTCCCCCCACTTACCCTTTTTCTAAGCTGATGAATTTGTATTCCCCCCACCCTTACTGTGTGTTAGCATCTGCATATCAGAGAGAACATCCAGCCTTCAGTGTTTTAGAATTGGCTTATTTCACTTAACATGATATTCTCTAGTTCAATTCATTTACCAGAAAATGTCATAATTTTGTTTTTATGACTAATATTCCATTGTGAATACATACCACATTTTCTTTATCCATTCCTCTATTGAAGGGTACCTAGATTGGTTCCATACCTTAGCTACTGTGAATTGAGCCGCTATAAACATTGATGTGGCTATGTCACTGTAATATGCTAATTTTAAGACATTTGGATATATACTGAGGAGAGAGATAACTGGGTAAAATGGTGGTTCCATTCCAAGTTTCCTGAGGAATCTCCATACTGCTTTCCAGAGTGATTGCACCAATTTGCAGTCCCACCAGAAATGTATGTGTATCCTTTTCCCCAAATCTTCTCCAACATTTATTGTTCCTTCTATTCTTGGTAATTGCCATTCTGACTGGAGTGAGATGGAATCTCAGTATAGTTCTCATTTGCTTCTCTCTAATTGCTAGAGATGTTGGACATTTTTTCATACATTTATTGATTGATTATATTCCTTTTTCTGTGAAGTGTCTGTTTAGTTCCTCTGCCCATTTACTGATTGGGTTATTTGTTTTTTGGTGGTAAGTTTTTTGAGTTCATTGTATATCCTGAAGATTAATGCTCTAAGTTGCAAGTGGCAAAGACTTTCTCCCATTCTGTAGGCTCTCTCTTCACATCCTTGATTGTTTCCTTTGCTGCAAAGATTTTTAGTTTGATATCATCCCATTTATTGATGTCAATGTGGTCACTTTGTCTCTCTAGAGTTTTCTATTTAATATAACTGAAACTTCAGGTAAGTAGAGTCCACTATGCTTTCTAATCTTCCTACCAAAATGTCAGAATTAACAATATCAGCAGCTCAACCAACAAAAATCAAACAAAACTCCAAATCCTTTGTGTTCCTTAAAGTAGGGTAGTTTTTTACTTTCTTTCATGCCCCAATATCATATCTCCATCAATGAATCATTATATGAAAAACGGGGTAAAGAATTTGTCTTCATCTATTGGAGCTATTATATCAAAATATCATAAACTAGGTGACTTGTAAGGTGTACATCTCTCTCAGTTCTAGAGGCTGGGCAATCCGGTATCAAGGCTCCAGCCTTCTGGAGAACACTTCCTGGATTGCAGACAGCACCTTCTTGATGTGTCCTAATCCCTCTTGATGAGGGCTTTGCCTCCATGACCTGAACACTTCCAGAAGCTACATTGCCTTAGGACTCAGGATTTCAACATATGAAAGAGAGGTGCAGCCATGGACACAGTGGACAGGGAAGATGAAAAACATTGATGTCACAGCAGAAGTTTTTCAAAGTACACATGGGTTGGAGACACCAACCCATGCCTATGTACTGATGTTCACCCACCCCTCCTCCAGTGATCTGACTGAGTCCTCCATGATTGCTGCACCTTCTTGTGAAGGGAACCAGTACACTGCTTTTCAAACTGTAAGTAGGGTGGACCATTTTTTGTTTTTGTTTTACATTTCCACTTATTATAGACTAGTATATTTGTTGAATATAATAAAATCAACTACAAGAAAAATAACATTTAAAAAGAACACACAACAATTCTTAAATAAGATTCAACAGACACAAAATTACTCTGGCTGGTTGTTATAAAATTTTCAGATACTTACTCTTAATTTCTGAATTTAATCCATAGCAGACAAAAAAAAAATTGTAGACAGGCACCAGCCTCTGGTCCACACTCTGGTCGCTGGTCATAAGCCAACCAGCTATAAAGGAACATCTCAGGTTTATCTATGGTGCATGCCAGCAGGGTACAGGTCTGAATTTAAATGAGGCTTATTTTCTTTAGGACCACTAGCCTGGTCTTGGTTAAAGCTGCCAGTTATGACTGAATTATGATTATGTACTGAGTTAGACTATCAAGAGGCATACATTTCCTAGAGACACAAGTATAAAAGCAATTGGCAAGATCTAAGTACCTAGAAATGATAATATTTCAAGCTCTGATCATATGGAAACTTAATGTAACCACGTAGTTTCTCCTTGGATGACTTTTTAAAGTGTAACCTTTTGGTTTTATGAAAAGGCTTTCCATACATAAGGTGCTAAATAAAATCCAATGGTGTGCATGCATGTGCATGCGCGCGAACACACACACACACACACACACAACAGAAAACTATAGCTTCGATCCATGGCCAGGTGGCTATGAACTGATTATTCAAATGTCCAATAAGATGTTTTCTCTGCCATGAAGGATCTCAATGTAGGCAGACAGATACATCACAATGACAAAGTAATGAAATAAGTGCTATAATTCAGACATGTGTAAAGATCTCAGTACATCTATACACTGTTCATTCCTAAATTCACATCTCCAAATTTGCCCTATCTCCTGAACTGAAAACTTGTTTACCCAACTGTCTACTCAATTTCTTCAACTGGATGTGTAAAGTACTTTTCAAAAAAAAAAAAAAATGTGTCAAAAGCAAACTCCTGACTTTCTTCACAAAATAACAACAATGACCTCCTTCTTCCAATCTCTCAATTAATGACTTCCCCATCCTTTAACATGCTCAAGCCAATAATTAGGAATTTGGGAATCAGCTGAATATAGATGTATCTGGGGGTCATAACCTATATGTGTTTATACACAAACTAAAGGTTAACAGTTTAAAAGCTGTCAATGGAGACACCAGGTCATTAAATTTATAGTTTATAGTCAAAGCTTAAGATTATACCATCTCTAGGTATTTAAGGCAAGAAACTTGGGGTTATCTTTAATTAATCTTGTCCCCACGTCTAACTCATCAAGAAATAAGGTAACCTCTATCTCTACCACTTCTCATGACTTCATGGCAATCACAATTATCTCTTTCCTAGATTAATTAGTAGCCTCCAGCTGAAGTGCACCCTTGCCTCATTCCAGTCTACTGTGAACAGGAGTCAGAAGAGCCTTTCTAACCCTAAGTTTACCGTGCTGGTCCCGAGGCTCACAGCCTGAGTGCCTTCCCTTGACATGCTAGCACTCAAACCCAATGCTTCCGGTTCCTATACAATCTGCTCTTCTGCCCTTGCCTCCTGAAGCCCTCCAGTTAATCCTTCTGTGGCCACACTGGCCCCGGTACCTGTATGGCTCAGTCTCCTCACTTAATCTTTGAACACATGTCATCTCTCAGACCCCCCTGGGCCAACATATAAAATAAGTGCAACCCTCTTGTCCCACGATCACCTGCCATCCTTAATCTACCCATTAGACCTTTTATCCCTTCACTATTACCCATCAACCTTTATCATCATCTGTCATTCATGTCCCTAAATTTGTTGGTCACCTCTCCTCACTAGAAATAAGACTTTAAGAGGGTTTCCTTTTGTTTACTGCTAAATCCTCAGGGTCCAGAAGGATGCCTGTTATGTCACAGATATTCAATAAATATTTATTGAATGATTAAATAATCAAAGATGAATGCCTTGCTCAGGCTGGCTATGGAGAATGTCAGGGAAGGATTTACATAAAACAGTGACACTGTAACTAGGTCTTGAAAGATGATTCAAGCTTGTTCAACATGGAAAGAACTAAAAGTATAATCACCATATGCATAACTTTCTTCCACAAAAGCCCTTCACATAAGAATACATTATAGGAAAGACTATTATTGTTCTGAGAGAATTCCCAGCCAAAAAAAAAAAAAAATCCAGAAGATGATCAGAGAATGGGTAAACAAGAAAATTGCCACAGTTGTCAGGAAACTGTACAGATGAGAAACTGCTGCAAAATACACCAAACTCCTAAAAAATGTAAACACATTTCTTGCAATCTATTTATTGCTGTCTTAACCCCCTTTTTTTTTTAACCATAATATCTCACTTTAATTCTCCTGGAGTTTTCCCTGATATGACTATAACTCTGACTAAACAGGAAACCAGTAGGGAGAAAATATGGAAAGTCTAGGACTCTTTTCCTTTACACATGATTATATTTTGGTGCATCTTTTCTAGTGACGCCTACTGCCATTCATTCTGGAGGCATATTTCTCAAATATCACCTCCTTTCCCTGTCTGAAATAGTCCTACACATATTCATGTGTTTATTTGTTTCTCATCCTCCTCCAACTAAAAATTGACTTTCTTCTAACAGAGCAGGGACTTGCTTACTTTCTCACAGTGTTCCTAGAGCAAGTAAAGTGCCAAGCACACAGAGAAACCAATAAATATGCAAAGAATGAAGAAATACAATTCAAATGAGAAGTAAAAGACTATTTAGCATAGGGAGTTTAGACTCCCTATGCATGAGTTTAGACTCCCTATGCATGAAGGATGTATGAAGATACTGAGCTCAATAAATGAAGCTGTACAGGCTAAAAAGGGCTGTCAGCGTTCAATTTTTCCATCAGAAACAAAAATAAACCAACTATTATCTCCTATTATGGGTTCATTTTTAAAAGGACAAGAAATGTATTAAGAATATAATTATAAAATAGGGACAATAGTTTCAAAGAAAAAAACATTAGGCAACTCCAGACCAAAACACATGAAAAAATAATAGGATGGTGAGGGGAGCATTATTATCAGTGATGCTGGGGATTAAAATCCAGGCCCTGAGCTTGCTAGGCAGGTGTTCTTATCCAGCCAGGAAGAAAGATTTTTTTATTGCCCTAAATTGATACCCAGAATAAGGCCCAAAGCTGTAGAAAACAAAGGGACAATTAAACAGCCTACAGTCCAAAGAGCACCCATGAGAGAAGAGAGGGAGTGTATCTCACATCCCAGATCATCACTTAAAGGACCAAAAATTATCCATCAAGATGGAAGGGCCAGCATGACCAACATCTCATTGCCCGGCTGGACGTGTGTTTGAGGTATTCTTGTTTATCTGCCTCCATTCTCTATTTGAGAAGGAAAGAAAAATAATTGGAAAATGATGGTTAGTTGGGAAATGAGAGTGAGGAGGAACAGAAGAGAAGTGCCATAGTTTGAACAAATCTGGGAGGACAATGATGCCACTTTGAGTCCATTTGAGACAAAAGAATAAGCTTTAACTCAGACCTGAAGTTTTAAAGCAAGGGGGCTTATAAAAACAGGGAACAGAATTTGAGAACTCTGTTACTTATGAGAAAGGGTAGGAAAATTTACTAAGCACAGGTGGGTACCATGTGTAGAGAAAAAAAAATTATCTTTCATAATCGAATGCCATGAAGTTAAGATGATATAATAAACCTGGGGGAGAAAAAAAGCTTAAGTTTTCCAAAGTTGACTGCAAATCAAAGAAAATTCTGTACAACAGTACAAGTGCACAGATGGACTTTCAGGAGAAGCGTGATCTAGTACAACCTTCACTTTACATATGAAGAAAACTGGTGCTCAGCTCCCATGTAAGGATCCCAGTGTTCATGCCTATTCTGTTTCACTCTGCATATTCCACAAAGAGCCAAAGTTCTCTCTGACAGGGAGGTGCTGGCCTGATAGTGAACTCAATACAGGTAAGGGGGAAGGGGTCATTAGTTTTATAGAGGTGGCAGGGAGAATGCTACAGCAGCCCCGGTATGTCCCACCGCACGTCCTTTTGTTGGTCACAGACATTTTCTTAACTCACTCTTCATTTTTCCTTCATTTCCCTTTTGCATTCCTTGGCAACTTTCTGCACTCACTCTTTTCCTTCTTTTCATCCCTTTTCCTATGGTCAATCATAATGAAAGGCACAGAAGCAGTTCAGAATGAAAGGGCATCACTTCGGACTGTCATCCAAAAAGCTCCAACAGTTTCGAGTACTAACATTTTCTAACAAGCCAGTTTATACTGGTAAATGCCATTGTATTTTACATTTAGACCCACCAAAATTAAGTAGTAAGATTAAATGAAAATATACATGTAATGGGCAAAAGTACAAATTTCAACTTTCTATTCTTAAGAATGTACTAAAACTGACATCAACCTGGACATGGTGGCACACACCTCTAATCCCAGGTGCTCAGAAGCCTGAGGCAGGAAGACTGCTAGTTCAAGGCAGCTTGGACAACTTAGTAAGACCTTGTCACAAAATAAAATAAAAAGGTCTGGAGATGGAGCTCAGTAGTAGTGCATCCCTGGATCCAACCCCCAGAATGCCCAAATAAAAAAGCAAAATTGATAAATTATCATCAATTTCTCACAAACAGAAACTAAGAGTTCGGTGCTGGTTATGCTTTTTTCCTTAAGCAAAATGTACTTATCACTTCCTTCAGAAAGTACTTTTTCAATTTCCCAATTTAAAGGCTAAAAATTCACAAATATGAGTATGGCTCTATGTACACACATAAGTACATATGTATTTAAGGTTCATTGTCATTGTTCCCTTTAAGGAAAAAAAAATCCACGTTATGAAGTATTTAGGTATCTAAGAGAAACAACTATAATAATCAAAATTTTTAATTCAAGTATAAAACAGAATTTATTGCATTTCCCTATCCAAGTAACCATCATTCCAAGATATATATAAATAGCAAGGATTATTCAAGAAATATTATCAGTAATGAAACTATCCAATAACTTGACATTAATATTTTATCATCACTACACAATTTTCATGCTAATATTTTATGACTATCCCTTTTTAGAAGCTAATAAACATAAAAGGCAAGCTTTTAGTAGGAACTGTGAAGAGAAACAATGTGGTCTAGGTACCATTTCTCAGATGCTGTTTGAGAGATTCAGAACAAGTCCCTAATGGCTTTACTTCTGCATCTTCCTTGTGTGAGTCAGTTGCTAGGAAACATGAAAGGCAAGGATTCAGTATTAGGTCTGCAGAACAATGAGCTAGCTTAATACTTATCTGAATACTAACACATAACCTTCAAAAACTGTTGTCTATCTTAGGAGGCTGAAGATCACATCTTTTCCAGAGAAAAAAAATTTCAATATGGTAAAGTCCCATCCTTTTTAATATTTATTTATTTTTTTTAGTTGTAGATGGACACAATACCTGTATTATTTAGTTTTATGTGGTGCTGAGGATCGAACCCAAGGCCTCATATGTGCTAGGCGAGTGCTCTACCGCTGAGCCATAACCCCAACCCAAGTCCCCATCCTTTAATAAAGATTCTGACATCCACTGAAATAAGAAGTTAACAACTGTAGACTTCTGAAAACCTTTTTTTTCCCATTCAAAAGTTGCATCCATCCTGCTATGAAACTTAAGAGATAATGCAAACTGATCTCTCTGCTTCCTGCTGCATTTAGATATTGCTGTACCTGCGTGTGCATACACACATGCACACACACAGAAAGCACAGAAAAAAGAAGAAAAAACACACACCTCATCATCACAGTAATAAAAATACCTGCTATAGAATTATCAGAAGACAAAAGTGAGAGATTAGAAATAAGTAAAGGGAAAGCCTTTCTCATTATACCCATGTGCACACACAGGCCCACATGCATACATCAGATGCACTTCTCAGGCCCTGGGCTCTTAGTCTGACCAGGACATAATAAACAGAATAAAGGCTCTCGATGGGGAGTCAGGAAACATGGGATCAATCCATAAATTCACTGTTTGACCCTGAGAAATTGTCTAAATTTCTCTGAGAATTATTTCCTCATCTGAAAATTAAGAAAGCAATGGTAATCTCCATAGATTTTTGAGAAGATGAGATGCTTATGGAAACATTTAAAAAATGTATAGCACCAAACATGAAAATATAGTAACAGCAACTATAAAATGGTCATTTCAATGAACAGGTAAATTAATAGGACTCACTATTTAAGACAATTAAGGCAACTAAAAAGCATTAATGATGATTTTTTACGAAAAAAAATTTTATGTGTATTAGGCTGTTCCGTTAATATTAATATCAAAATAACAACTCAGTGTGGGTTAAAAATGTGAATTTAAACAGGGGTTAAAAAACATGAACTTATGGGCTGGGGATGTGGCTCAAGCGGTCCGTGCTCACCTGGCATGTGCGGGGCACTGGGTTCGATCCTCAGCACCACATAAAAATAAAATAAAGATGTTGTGTCCACCAAAAACTAAAAAATATTAAAAAATTCTCTCTCTTTCTCTCTTTCTAAAAAAAAATATATGAACTTAAACAAGAAAAACACAAGAAGAATTTACATTATACGTTTCTTAAAGAGATTTTAAGCCATTTGCATTTATTTCTCCAGGTTTTTAAGAGTGGAAAATAAACTATCACAGATGTAAAAGTATATAAATGATATCTCAAATATCATCCTTCTTGTCTTTTCTATGCTACCAGTACTTGTACCTTCAAAAAAAGGACCTCCAAGCTGTAAAACTTATAAACCTCTACTAAATTCAAACTGAAAAATAAAGTCTTTTTAAGGTGCTTTGTACATCCCAGTGACCAACCCATATACTAAGCACCCAGGATCTCTATGTATTAGTTTGCCAGGGCTATGAAACAAATACTACAGAGTGGTCTAAACAACAAGTTCTAAAATCAAGTTACCAGCAGAGCTGGATTTCTCTAAAGCCCCGCTCTCCAAAACCTACAGATAGATCCCACAGCATCTTCCCTCTGGGGTGAGAACATCACTTGTGCCTTCCTCTTCTTATAAGGACACCAGACTGACTGGATTTGAACCTGTAACATCTCTAAAGCTCCCGTCTCCAAATACAGTCACATTCTAAAATACTGGGGGTTAGGGCTTCCTCATATGAATTTGTAAGGTTAGCAATCAGTTCTTAGGACTCCACTTGCTGGTTGATCTCAGAGGAACATTAAGCACTAAAAAATGCTGATGGCCCTATTTATTCCACACACAGGTGACTCCACTTTCCCCAATTTCCAAAAGCTCCAGGTCCTTATCAAGGGAGGAAACAGCCAGTGGCTCAAAAGGCTGAGGCAGGAGGATCACAAGTTCCAAGTCAGCCTCAGTAACTTAGTGAGACCCTGTCTCAAAATAAAAAAGAGAATAAAATTTTAAAAAGGCTGGGGTTGTGGCCTAGTGGATAAGCGCCCCTGGATTCAATCTCTGGTATGAAAAAAGAAAAAAGGAAGAAACAGTGCCCAAGGCTGGAGATTTAGGAGAAATGAAGCTGACATGCGTAAATATCCACACGTCTGAGGAAACAGAAAGCTCTTACACTCACACACTAGAAGGATAAACAGTGGCAAGTTCAGTTGTTATCAGAAAGTTTCCTCTACTGAACCCGTGTGTTGGCATTTATTCAATCTGTGCCTTCAACAAAAAGAACTGCATTGCTAAAACCCAGAATGGCAACAAACACTAGGGAGAGGATGCAAACAGTAAGCCATTACGTGATGGTAACTCTGCAAATTTTCTTTCCAAGGGAGCTATTAAAAAAAAAAAGAAAGAAAGAAAGAAAAAGAAAAAGAAAGAAAGAACTCATTGAAAATCCTTCCTGAATATTTTTTAAATTAACATGGAATAAAAAGTCAGGTGAACCAAAATATTTCCTTTGTCTTAGCCTAAATGCGTTGATGTTGTCTAAAAGGACCTAAACAAAAACTAAACATGACTACAACTTTTACCATTCCCAAGATTTTCTCATTTCATCCTCTGGATTACTCCCTAAGATAGGGAAGGAAGGAAAACATGAAGAAAATGAAATCAGTGAAGTCTAAAGACTTGCCCAAGGTCACAAACCAGTTATCTGAGGGACTCAGAATGAGCATGCAAGTCTCCTGACTTCTAAGTCAGCACTCCTTAGACTTTTGAGATTTAATGACATTGAAGACACTGAAAGGACAATTTTGCAAAATTCACTTTACTCAGCACCACTGTGATGGAGTAAAAGTCCATAAATAAAATTAGGTTCACCAAAATTCTGCACATAATCATAAAGCAAATTTAGTCTGAAATAAAAATAATTCTGACCACTTCTTCAATAAATGTAACATTTGTAAGATATGACTCCTCAGTGAAATTTTAAAAATATTTTTGCTGAGATTATTTCACTAGGCTTAATAACTGGGTAAACATAATAAAACTGTAATTCAAGAAAAGGAACTCCCATAATTAATCTAAAGCAAATTTAACGTAGCAACTAGATTACTGACTAGATGATCTTACTGGCTTACCACACACATCTTCACTAGGTTGTCAACATTTCATCTGCTAACAACTAAAATTAGAGCCTAATTGAACCACAGACAAGATGACCTTAACTGATCAGGTTAAAGAAACCAGGCTTATACAGCACAAAGGAAAAACCAATTATCAGAGTATCAACTACAGGGAAAAACCTGCTGTACTGAGACTTATTATATGTTAGGTTGGGTGTTCTGTGTGTACCCAATGCCTCAATTTTAAAGCCTATTCTATGAAGTAAGTGCTATTCCACACCCACTTTACAAACAAAGAGACAACATTGAGGTTAAGCTATGTACCCAAACAACCACATTTTAAACATGCCAAAGCTGCAATTCACACTCCATTCTGTTTGACTCCAAAGTCCTTCTATGCATCCTTCTACTATTCTGCCTATTACATCTGAAAACAGGCCAAATGACCGGCCCAAGGAGCAACAAAATGAAATTTCTGAACAATACACTCAAGTAAAGATAAAATGATTGAATGAGATTATGGAATTCCCTCTCAAAGTCTCAGAAGGTACCTTCATCCACTCACTCTTTCATGCAGCAAACCTAATAAGCACATGTCAAGAACCAGGCCCTCTCCTAGGTCATTCGAGGCTGAGAATAACAGGATAAGATCTTTCCTTTAAAGGGCTCAAAGTCCACTGAGGAAAGCAGGTGAACATTCAGAAGTAAGTTTAAAAGGTATTAGTGTGGGTAATGCCATAGGCTAAGGTGACAAAAATGCCTAGCATGTATGGGGACTCAGGGTGTAAGGCATGACTGCGTACAGGGTACATGCCTCCAATAAAGAAATATGAGAATGGGTTTCACACGCCAATTTTCACTCTCCTTAAAAGCCAGTGAAATAATGAGTTTTCTTGGGTAAAAAAGCCAGATCTCTGGTGGGTAAAATTTATGTAAACCAAATATGTAACTTTTTGATAGTAAAGGTTTGATCCAAAGATAAAATTCATATTTATTTTAAAAATATATCCCTAGTACCACAAAATATAAATAAATAAATGTAAATTTTATGATGTATGAATTGCATTTTGATTTAAAGAAGCTTTAATAAGTCAACAATATAACCTACAGAATTTTACTCAAAATATTTTTTTTTGAAAAATGAACTATAGCATAATACGAAATGAGAAAATTCAAGTTATACTATTCAAAGAATCTGTTAAAGAACCATGTTATACACCATGACATCTCCTCCACAAATACTGGAAGAAGGCAAATTAGATTTCAGGTTTTCAATATCAGGAAGAACTCCACTACTCTCCAGTTCAACTCTCATCAGATGAGTATCACAGAGGTCATGGTCATGTTGCTTATTCTCCCCTGGCAGTTAACATGTTTCTGACAATCACATTTTAATATATTTATATTGACCTTATTTTACTTACACACACACACACACACACACACACACGCACGCACACACACACGCGGGAATTCAGTTAGCTAGCTGGGTGCTAGGAATTTGTACACGCTCTACCACATTGGTATCCTTGCTGCCTCCACCACAACAGGAACTTACAGAGGTTTTTAGAAGTACAGTTGTGCACTGCTTAACATCAGAGAGATGTTCTGAGAAATGGGTAGTTAGGTGAGTTTGTCACTACAAACATCCTTGGGTAGACTTACAAAACATGCATGATAAAGCCTACTCCACACCAAGAGTGTACAGTTTGCACGTGTATGGTGTAGGACCTATTGTTCCTAGACCTGTGATGAACAAAACAACATAAGATTACAATGATGCAATCAAAATAAGCGATAAATACAAGAAGAATGAGGCTGCTGCTGGTGGTAACACGACATACCATTTTATGGGAAATCTTTTCTTTTTATGAAAGGGGTTATATTCTAAAATAATGAAAAAAAATTAGCAAATACATATACCAGTAACATAGTTCTTTATCATAATTATCAATTATTATGAAGTGTATAAGTACACATCAATACCAGTATCACTATGAACGCACAATGCATTGCACTAGGACTTCACACTGTGACAACATCACTGGGCAACAGGAATGTTTCACCTTCATTAGAACCATATGGGACTACCATGCAGCCCACTGTTGACCAAAACATCATTACGCACTCATGATTTGTGTTAGCTTTCCATCCCTGTGACAAAATACCTAAGATAACTTTAAAAGAAAGGTTTATTCTGGCTCAGTTTCAGGTTTCAGTCCATAGTCACTTGGAATTGGGCAAAAAGCCATTATATTTTAGACACAAATAATTCTACATCTTTTATGATAGCTGAATCCCTGAAACTAGTTCAAAGTACTCTAAATTTGTTTTAATTAATTAGATAATTTAATTAACTTTTAAATTTAGATAACTGAATTGATTAACTTTTAAAGTAATGAAATAATTTATTCACTATGCTGCCCAGGACAGCCTTGATCTTGTGATCCTCTTGCCTCAGCCTCCCAAGTAGCTGGGATCACATGTGTCCAACATCTTGCCTATCTTCAGAAATTCTGACAGCTTTCACCTTTTATTATCAGCCCACCTGGTTGTTCTAAAAGTCTTTTGTTAGAATGCTATCTACTTACTCAACAGTAACCCACGAACAACATAAAATGTGGCATTACCAATGAACTACAATCCCAGAGGATAATGTTTTTAAGACTCTTCAGAAGGTAAAGGCATAACAATATATAAAAGTACCTCAGAAGATTATACTTCAGATTATAATAATGCAAGTCACCTCATCTGAGAAAAAGGCTTTCTGTAGGTTGAATATTAGGGTAAGGAATATTTATTTTCTGTATATAGATCATATAGAGATTTGGGGATTTTTCTCCTAAGACGGTCCTCTGACTTGACACATCTTAGAGTAACTCTTCATTCTGCATCTTCTCACACCAACATTAGTCTGCTTGCTAGACTCTGAAGGCGTTGGTCATCAAGGGTAACATAAAGTACCTTGGAAAAATGACTGTTTTCCAAAAACTGCATGCTTCAAATAAATCAGATCAAACAGAATCGTGGTGATATATTATTATGTTGGAACATTTATAAACCCACACAATAATTTAGTGGAGAGAAAATAAGTCATTTCTCTATTTAGGAATTGAGCAGAACAAAAAATAGACCACCTGAGTTTCTAATCTGCAGCATAAAATGTGGTTGTTCATAACACAGTGTAGGGACCAGTAATTTAGATCTGTGAGGAACACTCACTCAAAGTACATATCAGCTGGGGGTTCGCTGCTCTGCTTATGTCCACCTCCACTCTCCCCCACAATGAACAATGAACAATGGGATCATAATGGGAGTGGGACAGACAGAAAGGTTTGAGAATCACTGCTCTAAACAACAGAGCACTCTAATCAGTGCTCTAAACACTTACATATGGTTATCCAAATAGCATTATAAAAATTAAAACAGTTACATAATCAAGAATAAAGTTAATTTTTAGAAAGCAATACTTGTTGAGGAGGAGCTTATCAATGATGCCAGCCTCAACTTTTATTTCATGCAAAACAGTGCTGAAATCCCTGTTTAAAAATAAGATTAATTTCAGTGCATATCATTTTTAATGCAGTGCCAACTTCTGAAACTTATAGTTCAAGTACTAATGAAGAGAAAAGGCAAAAACAATGCTTAAGCAAAAAGTGAGTGAGAGTTGATACCAATAAGGAAACTTGAAAGTCAGAGTGCCCCACAGGCAAATAACTACAAAGGTTCTTGAATCTGTAAATCCAGACCTTAGGCAAGCGGCACAGTGGTGTAGCTAAATCTGTGGCTCGTATATCAAGGTGGATTACTGAAGCAGCTAATGACATCCCCGATTCCCAGTACTCCTTAACCACTAAAATAAACAAAGCAAATTTTCTCCAAATAGGCATTTTTTTTCAAGAAATGCTTCAAATATATTTACTTACTGAGTACTATAAAGCACTGGGAATTTCTCTCCTTATCCCAAACAATAACATACACAAAAATTCCTTGACATGGGAACAATTATTATTCCCTTTTACAGATGAGGAAACAGAAGCACAGAAAATTTAATTAACTTCCCAAAGATATGACACTAGTGCTTTATAGTTTGATCTCGAATGTCCCCCCCAAAGCCCCTGTGTTACAAGGTGTGGTCACCAATTTAGCACTATTGGGAGGTGGTAGTATCTTTAAAAGCTGAGGCCTGGAGGCAGCTTTTCCAGTCACTGGGTCTGTGTCTGGAGGGAGGGAGACAGTGGGGGGCTCAGTCCTGCTCTTCTACTCTTTTGCTTCCCTGACATGAAGAGAGTGGTTTTGTTCTTTCTGTGTGCTAACCACAATGTGCTGCCTCATCACAGACCCAAATGCCACACGGGGAGAACCAACCAGGGACTGAAACCTCCAAAACTGCGACTCAAAATAAACTTTCTCTTCTTTTATAAGTTGCTTTTCTCCAGTAACAAAAAGCTAACTAACACAGTAATTAGTGCCATGAAATTTAGTCCCAGATAGCCTAATCCCTAAACAATCTCCTTAACCACACTTATTCTGCTCCTTGAACTTTTGAAACTACTAATAAAAAAAAAAAATTCTTGCATGATTATTTTATGTGTAACACTGCGTACGCCATTCAGATGTATTAATTTAATTCTCACAACATCACAATGTTTAAGATGAGGAAACCAAACCACAGAAAGGGAAGGTCACATATAAATGCCATCCAGGTCCTTAGCATCAGAGATGGCCTTTGTACCCAGGCACTCTGAGCATAATCATAACCCCCTCACCACTCCGCTTCCCACCTACTGCTTCATTTACTTATTCATATATTGGTTTATTAAATTCCCTGGTGATGTTTCCATCCCTGCAGGAGACAGATGAATCATAGGGAGAAAGAAAATAAACCTGCATGGAAAGGCAAGAGACTTCTGGGAGGCAGCAGAATAAGACCCTTTGCTCAGCTCCCTGAGCAAAGGTGGGAAACCACGGTAGGCAACCCACTAGAGGGGATGTTTTCACAGGAGACTGGGAGGTCACCTGACAACTTAAGTGTAGGGAAGGGAAACAAAAATCCTGAAATAAAAAAGCCTATTCTCAGAAAAACAACAAGTGGACAAGTGACCAAGGTTCAACACCAGGATTTGAGGAGAGTCATCAATGCCACAGCGGTGTTTGCTGCAGAAGGTGCCGCAGGTTGGGCTCTTGTACTTTATGGAAAAATAGTGGAGTCTGGGAGTCTGAACCTCTCGTGACAAGGAGCTGTAACCTCGTGTGACAGACTGAAGCATGGTCTCACCTACCAAGAACTTCTATGCCTAACCCCTGGAATCCTCACAGTTATTGGTCTTTCTTATTTTATTCTCCATCATCTATTATCTTTTTGTTACACTCCATGGTAAAAAAAAAAAAAGACTCTTCAGATATGATTCAGGTTCTGGACCCTGAAAGGAGGAGATGATTTTAGGTTATCTGGTTGGGCCCACTCTCATCACCTGAGCCCTTAAAGCAGACAGGGAGTCAGTCAGAGAAGCAGTACAAGACAAGCGAGAGAGAGGAGGTGGAAGTCAAGATCAAAGGAGCTCAAAAGTATGAGAAGGACCCACCCTGCCCTTGTGGTCTCTGAAGATGGAAGTGGGGGGGGGGGGGCCACAAACCAAAGAAAATTGGTGGCCTCAAGAGTCTGAGAAGAAATGGGGACCTTGGATCCTAACCCACATGGTAATGAATTCTGCCAACAGCCTGAATGAGCCTGGAAACACACTTTCTCCAGAGCTTCCAGGCTTGTGGCCAACGCTTAGATTTTGGACTTTTGGAACACAAGCAAAGCAACCAGTCAAGACAACCAACCAGTCTGGACTTCTGACCTACACAAGAATGACCTCACAAATTTGCACTGTTGTTAGCTGCTAAATTTTGGTAATTTGTTATGGCAGCCATCAGAAACTATTACATCACAGTGGCCAGGTGGGACATCTGCAGCCTGGACAAGAGTCAGAAAGGCCATCTCCTGGCAGTAGGTTCCATGATAGTAATGGGTCTATGAGATGCCAATTCCCATCTGTCTCTCCCTCCATGGACTAAATGTAGGTCCAGATTTTCTAAAAAACTCAGACAGTAGGTCAGAGGTTAAAATAATAATAAATATGGTAATAATTAATTTCCTTAAATAAAACAGGCAAGGTTTCAAGAAAAAATGCAAGTGATCTGACCAAATCTGTAATTTGGAGTTACAAATTTGATTTGGAGAATAACTAAAGTAATATCAAACATATAATAGGAAATCACTATTTAAAACAACTCTACAGTTGAACTGCTTGTAAATTCAGTTTCTTACACACAAAACTTACTTTAAATGAGGTCAGATTGAACATTGAATCAAACGTCTAATTTCTTTTTCAACAAGACCATCAATACATTTGAAGCACACATGCTGGTGAGGTCTAATTCATCCCGCAACTCTTAGAGAAGTCTTAGAATTAACCCAGTTTTTCAAAAATAAACAAGGCAAATGGTGAAAAACCCTGGACCTCTTTACAGCATCTGCACACAAATCACACTGGGAACTATACTAGGTAAACTCTATTTTACACCAATCACTGTGTTTAAGTCTTTACAAACTTCACCTCACTTAATCCTCATAATCACCCAGCAAAATAGGTACTGCTATTTCCATTTTTTAAACTGAAGGCTTTGAGAAGTATCCTGCTCAAGATCACACAGCCAGACCAGGACAGATCTCTTACTCAAACCTGGTCCATCTCATAGAGAGTATGACTAACATGCCTTCTCCTCATTTGTGTATGTGAACTGCAAAATACATGTAGCAGAAATCCAGAAATGCCATGAGGCAGCAATGTTATTCTAGGAACCGATCAACCTTTAATCCCTCCCTGTGTCTTCCCGTATCCTTCTTCCTTTCTAGCCTAGTGGCCTCAACCTCACTTTCAATATATAGTCCCATTCAAAAAGGGAAAAAATCCTCAAAATCCTCTTAGTAATTTTATAACGTGTACCACGGAACACAAATATTAGCTTTGCTTATCTTATGTTTCAATTATGCTCAGTAACAAATTCTTCATATAAAGTAATACACTTTCAAAATGGATTAGGGGGGACAAATCCTCAAATCTTATATTTTGTCCTAACCATACACGTCTTCTCATAGATCTTTGTGAGCTGCCTTATCTCCTTTCCCCTATTCTTACTCTGTACACAGTATGGTCACTGTTCAGCATGAACTCCTGTTTTGCTTGATACACATAATTACATATAGAAATACTTATAAATAAATGTATATACATGAATCTGCAGACACACATGGACTTCTCTGTTAGTTGGAAGGGCTTAGAAGCAGTAATACCCAAGTAGCAACAATCACACCAAGAGCCTAGATGTTGGTATCTGATACCATTTTCCAACAAAAGGAACAAATGGAAATCTGATTCTAAGACTCTGGCAGGAAACGCAGAAGATAACCTTTATAGTGCCAGATATAAGACCATTGGGTGTAAACTAATAAAATTTGAATAAAGTTATGATGCTTCTTTAGTAATGCACAAATATTGTTTCATAATTATAACAAAATAACCATACTAATACAGGATGTTAGTAATAATAGACACTGGGCATGAGGCAAATGGGGAATCTTTGTACAGTGCTATCTTTGCAATCATTCTATAATTGTAAAACTGTTCTAAACTAGTCAGAACTAACCGTACTAGCAAATGGCAATGCCTGAGTTTTGGAGTGGTTACACGAACACCATAGCATACCATCAACTTGTCTTTAACACCTGTGCCAAGAATACCCAATGGGAAAAGGATTATCTCTTCACTGATGCTGCTAGGAACTCTGGATATCTTCATAGAAAGAATTCTACACACACACACACACACACACACACACACACACACACAGATCAACTGAAATGGATGTCAGATCTAACATAAGACTCTAAACTGTAAAACTCATTAAAAACATAGGGGACATGACGCTGGTCTAGGCAATGATTTCCAGATATGACACAAAGGTAGAGTCAACAAAACAAAGAAAAAAATGGAAATAAATCAAACCAAAAAAACTTATGCACAGAAAAGAAAATCATGAACAGAGAAAAAACATACCCACTAAACAGAGACAATATCTGTATACTGTGTGTATATCTGATAAACCATTAATCTCAAAAAAAAAAAAAAACGAAGAATTCCTACAATGCAGTAGTGAAAAAAAAATTATAAACATTTTTTTTAATTGGCTGAGGATATGAATTGACATTCCTCTAACGAAGATAACACACAAACAGCCAACAGGTATATGATCAGGTGCTCAACTTCATTAATTATCAGGGAAAAGCATATCAAAACTACAATGCTGCTGGGCATGATATTGCATGTCTGTAATCTCAGCTACTCAGGAGGTTGTAGCTAGAGCATCTCAAGTTAGAGGCCAGTTTCAGCAACTTAGCAAGACCCTGTCTCAGAATAAAATATAAAAAGGACTGGGGATGTAGTTCAGTGATAGAATACTTGTCTAGCATATACAAATCCTATATTCAATCCCTAACACCCAGGGGAAAAATTACATTGAAATATCACCTCACAATTGTCAGTGATGACTATTATAAAAACAAAAACAAACAAAAAAGAAGTTTTGAAGTTGTGGAAGAAATGGAACCTCTAGCCACTAATTGTAGGAATACAAAACAATAATCACTGTGAAAAACAGCATGGAGGTTCCTCAAAGAATTTAACATACAAATATCATATGACCCAACAATCCTAATTCTACTTCTGGGTATTTGTGTCAAAGAGAACTGAAGTCAGGATCTCAAGAAATTTTAGCACTAATATATTCACTGCAGCCCTACTGAGGATAACGAAGTTATGGAAACGTAAATGTCCATCAGTAGATAAATGGATAAAGAAAATGTGGTATGTACATACAATGAAATACTATTCTGCCTTAAAAAGAAGAAAATCCTACCATATGTTATAAAGTGTTATGGAACAACCTGATCTGCAAGATGGAAGCAAGAAGTTGGATTACAGAAAGATATATGAACTGGGGGACTCATTTGATGGAAGCGTGGTCCTTGGTGGCACCAAGACCATGTCAATCTTGGAGATCTGGGTCAAATTAGGGATTTATAAAGTGGTCAGGTCAAAAGTGAGTTCATCCAAAGAAACAGTTTATGCTAAACTAATATCAAGAACATCAGGCACATTCCTAGCACCAATGACACTACAGTCAGGTAATAAAGTCCCACATATCATTCTAATGGTTTTGTTTGTTTATACTACACTGGTAAAATATGTAGGACATGGGGTGGACACTAGGGTTACTAGAGGGTCATCACAGTGGATGGCTTCACTTAAGTCAAGCTAAATTCATGGATGAACTTTGAGCACATTCTATAATCCAGTCAGAGAAACACAAAGCTGCATGATTTCAGTTACTTAAGGTATATAAAATAGTAAAATTCATAGAATCAAAGTGTGGAATGGTTGTTACAGATTGGGAATAGAAGAAATAGAATTACTAATCAACTGAAAACATAAGTTTTGGTTAAGCAAGCTAAATAGCTCTAGAAATCTGTACAGCATCATACCTACTGTATCAATAATAATGTGTAGTATACTTAAAAATGTGTTAAAATGGTAGATCTCGTATTAATCTCTTGTCAAGTATTCTTTCTACACACAGAAAAGGAATACTTGTTTAAATGCCAATTTTCTAAATTAAATGATCCTTTGGTAAATACTAGCTAACACTGACTTACCTGCAATCACTTAATATTATTGAGAAAGGTTTTTTTTTTTTCCTCTTTCCTCATTTTTTGGTACATTATAGTTGTGCATATGATGGGATTTGTTGTTACATACCCGTACATGCACACAATATAACAATATAATTTGGTGAATATCACTCCCCAGAACTGCCTCCTCTCTTCCCTCCTCCTACCCCCTGGTTCCTTTACTCTACTGATCTCCCTTTGATTTTCATGAGATTACCCCACACCTTTGTTTTTCTTTTTCCTCTCTATCTTCCCAAAACATAAGATCTTTGACCTTCTGAGTTTGGCTTATTTCACTTATCATAATGGTCTCTAGTTGCATCCATTTTTATGCAAATGACAATTTCATTTTTCTTTATGGCTGAATACTACTTTATTGTGTGGTATGTATGTATGTATATATATATACATGTATGTCACTATATATATATATATATATGTGTGTGTGTGTGTGTATATATATGTATGTGTGTGTGTGTGTGTGTGTGTGTGTGTGTGTATATATATA
>NW_025999960.1:7080524-7082254 GCF_001458135.2 Marmota marmota marmota
AAAAAAAAAAAAAAAGAAATTAATAACACAGTATTAAAATAAAAGTGAAATGTTTTTTCCAGTGGACCCCTTTAAAACCTAAGAATTCAAAAAAATGGAAAACAAAAACAAACAAAAATAAAACACCATTTATTCCCAAACAGAAACTCTCAATTGTATAAGCTATAACAACGTCTGAGGGTGTGACTCTGGTAAACCTAGTCAAGAGCTTTTATCTCTGTCTTCTATCATTTGTAAACATTTTGGTTGCTTTTTGGTTTTCTTTCCTACGTATCCACTTGTCCTCCATAAAGCCATGTTATGATCTTCTACTAAAGAAACAATGTGAAGAGTAAGCAAAATAAAGCATGTAAAGCACTTGGTGCAGTATTTAGCATACAGTTTATGCTCATATACATGATTAGTAATAAAATTACATTGTATTGAAGATATAGCAACAAAACAAGAAGCAAGTTCTCAGTGTCTGGAAAATGTCTTCTTGACATTCTAAGCTAAGACAGAACCCATGAGCCCAATAGCAGTACTAAACATTCAGAAGCAGCTCTATCTATCTATGTGGAGGAATTAAGTACAACCAGACCCAGACCTTGTTGAATCCCTTACCCACTGTCAACGGAAGCAGTCAGCTGTTCACTCGACTCTCTCTTGAGGAAAAGTGCTGCACAAAATTATGAAGCTCATGACTGCAGAGCTTACTAGATGACTTCAAATAATGATAATGAATTCTTACTCTTAAATGCCAAGAGCATATTCTTAATTTCTTTATTAATATGATCATTAATAATGAACATAAATTCCCATTTAGGCATTTGTAATGTAACAGATAGATATTTATCTCTGATTTTCTAGTTCACAGCAGCAGGCCACTCACCACTTTGAGTATTTGTAAAGAAGATGCCTCAGGTATTTTAATTAGCAAATAGGCTTGTATGTACAAATTTCATTCCTTCCTTACTAAACTGAACCCAGTGAAAGCATTTCTTAAACTTACTGTGCCCCTCTCACCTCTACTGTGAGGTTGAGAAAGTGTTCAGGTGATGTGCATATACCCAGATGCAAGGAACTTTGCTATTAACTTTGTTGATGGGCTTGAGAGAAACAAATTTTATTTTCTTCTTTATGCTTGATATTTTTTTCAAGTTTTCTGTGATAGTATGTATTACTTTCAAAATTTGACATTCTTATACATAGAGCCTAATATAGGATAGAAAATCAAGAAGCAGTTCATGAATAAATGAATATAAAACTAAATAATCCCAAAGCTTTAAGTTCTTTCAAATTTAAAAGGAAAAAAAAAAGGCAAATTAACTCTGACTGTTCATGAAACTATTTTATATATAAAGTAGATATAAAAGGTACCTTTTCAAAAAGATCATTAATATTCTAAAATTAAGTATATCACCAGAAACAAGACTCACATGTTTTTAAATGATGGTGGGAAACTGGTAGCCTTGGATAGCATACTGCAAAGCATATACGGTTCTAATGAGGTAAGTTTTGAATTGTTAGCTCTTCTACTTAACAGGTGACTTTGAAAAAGTTACTTTGTCAATATTTTTAACTAAAAATAAGACTAATTCTTAGTTTTGCCCTAAGAATAAAAAGAAAAAAATGTAAGGACAGAACTGGAGATAGAGCTCAGAGACAGAGCACTTGCCTACCATGCAGGAGGCTCTGGGTTCAATACCCAGTAAAAAACACACACCCACCACCACCACCACCACCGCCAC
>NW_025999960.1:7082279-7094793 GCF_001458135.2 Marmota marmota marmota
ACCACCACCACCGCCACCCCCCCACCTCACACATACAAGATATTAGGTATGAAGGGTGGTAGACTTATTTGAATCAAAAAATATTGTCCAAATAAGGAAGATATTGGCTATCAGCCCCAAAGCTTGTACAAGACAAAAGCAAGCCTTACCTATGTTTCATTTATAAGACAAGGAGTTTTACAGGAAAATCCATGTTTTAAATCTAAACATTTTCTACTTCTGAAATAATTAAACATTATCAAAAGAGTCAAAGTGTAAAACCAGTGTAGATACAATTCTGAAAGAATTACTGATTGAAAACATTTTAAAAAGTATTTTAATAAAAACCAAGATTATTAAATTATAGGCTGAGTATAGTAACACTTGCTAAAATGATTCCTTATAATGATACATACTTAGTTTGAAATCTTATTGGAGAAGCAAGTAAGAATCAAAAAGGATTTTACTAAGGAATGAAAAGTAGGGGGAGCATGAGGAAGCTCCAAGGTACAAACATTAAACATGAAGACTATGAGCCACTAGTAACTAATCCTTCATAACATAAAGTGATGCCCGAGATGCCTGATTTCCAAAGGCCTGTGACAGTATGGCTTCTAGCCTATACACTTTGTAGTTTTGAGGAAAAAAAAAAAACAAAAAACTAGCACTTAAACAAACCACAACACTGTAACACCATGACATAGATCCCACAATTCTAATCCTAGGGATCAACCCTAGAGAAACTGTATATATGCTCAAGAAAACATACATGAGGATGTTAACATCATTACAGCATTGTTTATGATACCAAAAACTCAACTGCAGCCAGGTGCAGCGGGACATGCCTGTAATCCCAGAGGCTGGGGAGGCTGAGACAGGAAGATCTTGAGTTCAAAGCCAGCCTAGGCAATGGTGAGGTGCTAAGCAACTCAGTGAGATCCTGTCTTTAATACAAAATAGGGCTGGGGATGTGGCTCAGGGGCCGAGTGCCCCTGGGTTCAATCCCTGGTACCAAAAATAAATAAATAAATGACTCAATTTCCATTAACAAATAGATAAATTATATATTCATACCTGTAATATGAGAACCACTAAAAGGAATGAACTAGATTCATGTAAGATCTGACTCCAACTGACTCAACTTGAAAAATCAAGTTAACTAAACAACACTTGCAGTGTTATATACAACTACTGAAAAATCTCTAGGGGTGTGTATTTGGAAGGGCATACTTCAAGTATGAAACAGCTGTTATCATGGGGCTGGGATGGAGGACATAAAAGGCAAGAGATGAATGTGATAGGCAAAGAGGGATTTAGCTTTATTTGTAATGCTCTCACCTCTCAAAAGGTAGTGTTATAGTTTCAATATGTAATGTCCTTCAAAGAGCTAATGAGGTAAGGCAAGAATATGCAGAAAATCAGATAATTATACTATGAGGAGCTGTAATCTATTAGGTGGATTAACCAGTAGTTTAATCCACTTGGTGGATTAATTTAAATGGATTATTAATTTAAATGGGTGGTAAGTATAGGCAGGGAGCAAGGTTGGAGGAAGTAGGTCACTGGGGGCATGTCCTTGGGAACATTATCTAGTTCCTACCTCTTCCTCTTTCCCTGCTTTCTGGTTCCCATGAGCTGAGCAGCTTGCTTCTTTCACACCCCTCCACCATTATGTTCTGCAAGCCTATAGCAATAGAGGAGCCAGCCAACTATGGACTGAAATTCTGAAGCCAAGCCCCCAAATAAACTTTGCTCTTCTAAGTTGTTCTTATCAGTTGTCTTTGTCAAAGTGACAAAAAGCTGACTAACACAGGTAGATTGCACTTAGACACATTTTAAATTAAACTATTTTTAAAAGAAAAGAACACGTTCTTTAAAAGAAAAGAAGCCCTGGGTTTGATCCCTAGCACTGCAAAAACAAGGAGAAGAAAAAAAAAGAAGAGTGACATACATTTAACATCCTATTTTACTAGACAACATAGGATGCTCTGGCTATAAATTGTTGTCCAGTATCTGCAAAACGATGAAAAGTAGAACATTATATAAAGTATTCATAAAAATGTTAACTCAAAGCACGAAGGGTTCATTTGCATTAAACAAGTGTTGAGGCATCTCTTTCCATGATCAGCTGCTTGGAGTTGGGGGAGAGGTGACACAGGCAACTTTCTCCTTCCTGTCTTATTCAATAGATGGGACTTGAGAGAGAACACACTAATTGTTCTGGACATGTGAAGTGTGGCTCAGAGGCTCCTGGGGGACAGTGTGAAATGCCTGGGGTTTGGATGACCATCTGGTAGTGTGTGTGACAGCTGGGCTGGGGCTCAGATGTGAAGGCACTATGAGCAGCAGCATCTGGTCAGAGCCTGGACCTGTGGCCCAATGAAGTGAAGTACAGAGGGAACAAATCTTCTTCTTCTGTCCTGCCATTTGGGGGGGGGCGGGGGGAGGCACAGTGACTATGGGCACCAGGAAGATGTTTCTGTGAAAGGACTCCCTGGAACCTTGATGAAGTCCTGGCCTACTGAATGGAGCAAGAATCCGTTACTGACTGATGATTGCAGATGTGCTTCTATGGAGTCCTGTGTCTCCTAGTATTCCTAAGACTGCTGCTGAATTTACGAAAAGTTATATTTGTGAATGTGACTACCTAATGGTATATGGAAAACTTTCGAGGGGATCAAATAAAATAACTGAAAAAACAACTGTCCATTTTTTTTTTCTTTTATCAAGCTTAAGATTAAGAGATCCAGAGCTCTGCTTTCGAGTCTAATTCAAAGACATGAGTCCTAAACCAAGATAACACTAAGGAGAAGCCATTCTGAAAATCAGACCATGTCTCTTTCCTCTTACACTAACAGAATTTTGAAACTGATTTGACTATACTTCGGGTCTTATTTTATCTAAACTTATTCAATTCTAAAAGCACGTGAGGAAGGGTAATGGTCCTTCATGCCTCTAGTCTACACAAGGAAGTAAATACATGAACTGAAAAAGAGGTGAAGCGGTCTTGAACACTTCAGTACTAAATGTGACAAGAGAGCTCTGTGATAGTGCTTATTGAATAAAAAGCTAAAAGAATATCTTAAAATTTAAGGTGGTGTAAAGAAAGGAGTATCATTCAGAAACATCACTGAATAAGAGGTATTTGTCTCTAGAAATGAGGAAATTAGAATATTTGCTAATACTTTTTCTTTCATCAGAAAATAAATGTAGTAGAAGTCCTGCATCTGGTACACTGACTTTTAGGAAGCCAGTTCAAATTAAATTCTTAAATCAAGCAATGTGTACTATCCTGAAACATAAACATCATCCCTTTTACAATGCTGTGTTGTAGCACAAGGCCTTTCCTCTGAGCCTTGATCAACTGACTGAAACATCTTCCTTGCAAAAACCACTGATGTGACGTGCAATCTACCATCTCCATGAAGAACAGTAAAGACAAGACGATTAGGCAAACTCAACACAAAACCCATCTAATCTTAATGATTTTCTCACATAACTTTAAGTCATCACCACAATTAATTTGAGAGCAATTTTCTTTGGTGACACCTTTATTGAATCTTTTCAAAGCATTCAACTTAGGTTTCCACTGACATCTCTCCATTTTCTATATTTTCCTTTCTCTAAATTTCTGCTATAAATTGACAACACTGATAATTTCAGCCACCAGCCCAATGGCATAAACAGATTTGGGAACAAACCCAAATGACTTGGTAAACAACAGGCTGCAGCACAAGTGCAAGAACATCCTGCAGAGTCATCAGCCAGCTGTGAGTGTGACCTGTTTTCGAGGTTTTAAGAGTCTGGGGCCCACCAGTTAACTGGGTGAGTGTGAGATGAGGAATGCTTTAGGACAGCACCAAGTGTTAAATTGTATTTATTACTCACCAGGTTTGTTCTTCACTCTGCATATGGAAAGGAATACAACCACCTCAGATCCAGGATACAAAAACAGGCTCATTATCCCTTATTTGAAATGTTTTAGACCACAAGCATTTGGAGTTTTTTTTTTAAATTTTGGAGAAAAAAAAATATATATACACACACACACACACACACACACATACATATACATACACACACACACACACATATGGGTGTGTGTGTGTGTGTGTGTGTGTGTGTGTGTGAGGGGTAGGGGAATATCTTGGAGAGGGAACCCAATATACATAGGAAATTCGTTTATCTTTCATACTTACTTTATACACCTAGTCTTAAGAGAATATGATATAATACTTTTAGTGCACCTTCATCTTGACTGTGACTCACCACATGAGGTCAGGTGTGGAATTTTCCCCTTGTGATATCATGTACCACAAAAAATTGTGGATTTGGAAGCATTTTCAATTTCAGTTTTTGAATTATGAAGTTCAGTTTGTAGTAATAAGTTAGGCAGGGCTTATCAACATTTCCAGTGTTGACATTCTGGGGGCAAAAAAGATATTTGTTGTGGGGGTTGTTCTGTGCATCTGTATGATTAAACACTAAGATTTCAACAATACATTTCCTGACCTATGAAAATCAAAAATGTCTCTAGAGATTGCTTAATGTCCACTAGGGGGCAAAATTTCTCTTGGTTGAAAACCACTGAGTTAGGGCTAACCAAGAGCTTTCAGCTTTTAGTAAACTTTATTGGATGCTTCCCGTTATTGAGATCTCGGTTATACATTTCTGGATCTATCAGGATCTTTATTGCATTCTCTGAAATTGAGATAAGTAAACTATAAACAGCCAGAACTGTCCACATAATTTGTAAGTCTACAGGCAAAATGAAAATGCAGACTACTTGTTCAAAATTAGAAATACAGGACTGGGGATGTGGCTCAAGCGGTAGCACGCTCCCCTGGCATGCGTGCGGCCCAGGTTCAATCCTCAGCACCACATACAAAGATGTTGAGCCCGCCGAAAACTAAAAAAATAAATAAATATTTTTTAAAAAATTCTCTCTCTCTCTCTCAAAAAAAAAAAAACAATTAGAAATACAGTTAAATACAAAGCAGTGTTGATCGACAGTGATTGAGTTTGGTACCATTTATAATCACCTGGAAACAAACTAAGACCAATGTCCAGTATCCACCATGATGCCTAGCATAACATAGGTGAAGCATTCAGATAACTGAATGTTTAATTGCCACCAAGATGTTTCAGCTGCTATATCCACAATACACCCTTCACCAGCAAAGACCAAATAAATAAGTTAATGAACAGTCACATCAAACCACAAAACTTAACAAGCAATCAAAAGCTCATTTTACCATAAAAAAGCTAATTCCTACATTTAAAATGTGGAGGAAAAAAACAAGTAAGTTTTTAAAATGAAAACTGTCTATTTTACTATATCTCCAGCCCTGCATTACCAAGAAAGCTCATAATTAAAAACAAAAATCACAGTTTAAGGATGGAGCTGTTACACAGATGTAGTGCACCTGCTTAGTATGTGTGAGGCCCCAAGTTCAATTCCAGCACCAAAAATAGAAGGAAGAAAGGAAGTAAGGAAGAAAAGAAGGAGGGAGGGAGGGAGAAAAAGACTGAGTCACATATTAACACAACATAGGAAAATAGGATAGAAAGGAAATCAAGACAGAGAGTCCTAAAATTTTAGTCATGGAATAACACTGTTTTTCGTGCATGAATTTTAATACTAAGTTTATTCTGATAGTCCTATCACAGGGCAAACTAGAAACAGAAATACAACACATTGTGCTCAAAAGCATTGGCTGCTTACCCTCACTCACCAAGAAAATTGCCACCAGGGAAAACTTTTCACACCTATACTCACTTTTACCACCTACTTCCCTTCTAACCAGAGAACCAAGCCTCTTGGACAAAGTAGCCATTTCTGATGACCAATGAATTCTTTCTCTGTAGTTCCTCTGTAAATATGAGTTTGGGATTAAGATTCTACTATAACAGATGGAAATCATACACATGATATCCTATTTTTTGTAGATAACTTTATGTTAAGTTATATTATGCAGATTCCAATGTAAGAAAACAACTGGCAATGATTTCATATTAATGAGTACTGTAAGAGTGCACATTGAACAGATTTGATAAAATTAATAACTGAAGTAGCAAAACTTATTTATGTATTATTTTTAAAACCATCTCCACAAAAAATTAATAATATTCAAAACATTCATAAAGAAGAAAAAGCTGGGACAACTTGCCCTCCCAAGTAGAAAGACTATTCTAAAACTTTGCAGAAATTAGACTGTGGTGTTACTGTAAAGATGCTATAGGAAATAGACCTACAAAGATCAGAGAAAAAAAAAGAAATATTCAGTAAACAATGTAAAAATAATGTTATTGTACACAGAAAACTGAGAAACAAATTAGGCACTCATATTCGGTTTAGCAAGTATAAAGTATTGTTTCTAGAAATTAATTTGGCAGTATGCACCATGTGCCCAAGGAAACATTTGCATCCTCTTCTTCTTAACAAAAAGTATTCAGAGAGGTAATGTACCAATGTACATCATACTGTTTCCTATAATCACAAAAAAGTGAAAATAATTTCACACCAAAAAAAAAAGAAAAAGAAAACATCTACAAAACCAACACACATACACAGAACAATACACAACAGAACACACATCAGACACAAAAATTTAGAAAATGAGTAAAATCCAAGTAAATTATAGTCATGGAGCTTGGGATAATATCAAAGCATCTTTCAATAAGAGTGATAATGTTTCCTTTGCTGAGAAGAAGCTTTTTAATTTGAATCCATCCCATTTATTGATTTTTGATTTTACTTCTTGCGCTTTAGGAGTCTTATTAAGGAAGTCAGATCCTAGGCTGACCTGGTGAAGATTTGGGCCTATTTTTTCTTCTGTTAGGTGCAGGGACTCTGTTCTAGTGCCTAAGTCTTTGATCCACTTTGAGTTGATTTTGTGCAGGGTGAGAGATAGAGGTTTAATTTCATTTTGCTACATATGGATTTCCAGTTTTGCCAGCACCATTTGTTGAATAGTCTATCATTTCTCCAGTGAATATTTTTGGCACCTTTATCTAGTATGACATAACCATATTTATGAGGATTTGTCTCTGTGTCCTCTATTCCATACCATTCATCTACAAATCTATTTTGGTGCCAATACCATAACATTTTTGTTACTACAGCTCTGTAGTATAGTTTAGGGTCTGGGATTGTGATGCCTTCTGCTTCACTTTTCTTGCTAAGGATTGCTTTAGCTATTCTGGGTCTCTCATTATTCCAAATGAATTTCATGACTGCCTTTTCTATTTCTATAAAGAATGTCATTGGGATTTTATTGCATTAACTCTGTATAATGCTTTTTTAAAAGCTTCTTTTCAGCAAAGAAAACAATAAAGTGAAGAGAGAGCTTACAGATTGGGAGAAAATCTTTACCACATGTACTTCCAACAAAGCACTAATCTCTAGGATATATAAAGAACTCAGAAAACTAAGACCAAAAAAACAAATAACAATCAATAAATGGGCTAAGAAACTGAACAGATACTTCACAGAAGAAGAAATACAGTTGATCAACAAATATATGAAAAAGAGTTCAACATCTCTAGCAATTAGAGAAATGCAAATCAAAACTAAGATTTCATTTCACTCCTTTCAGAATGGCAATCATCAAGAATACAGGCAACAATAAGTGTTGGCGAGGATGTGGTGAAAAGGTACACTCATACTTTGCTGGTGGAACTGCAAATTGGTACAGCCACTCTGGAAAGCAGTACTCCTCAAAAAATTGGGAATGGAACCACCATTTGACCCAGCTATCTCATTCCTTGGTTTATACCCAAAGAACTTAAAATCAGCATACCACAGGGGCGCAGCCACATCAATGTTTATAGCAGCTCAATTCACAATAGCTAGACTATGGAACCAACCTAGGTGTCCCTCAATAGATGAATAGATAAAGAAAATGTGTTATATATACTCAATGGAATATTACTCAGCTTTAAAGATGAGTAAAATTATGGCATTTGCCAGTAAATGATTGGAGTTGGAGAATATCACTCTAAGTGAAATAAGCCAATCCCACAAAAACCAAGGGCTGAATGTTTTCTCTAATATGCGGATGCTAATATACAATAAGGTGGTTGGGGGTGGGGGTGATTAGGGAAGAATAGTGTTACCTTAGATTAAGCAGAGAGAAGTGAGGGGAGGAAAGGGAGGGGGAGGGGAGGGGAGGAGAGGGGATGTGGGGATTGGAAAGATAGTAAAATGAAACAGACATTATTACTGTATGTATATAAGTGACTACATGATCAATATGATTCTTCAACATGTACACTCAGAAAAATGAGAAATTATATCCCATCTATGTATATCAAAGTGCATAAATGCATTCTACTGTCATGTATAAGTAAAACAAATTAAAAAATGTAAAAGAAAAGGAAAAAAAGAGTGATAATGTGCTCTAGTAGTCAAAAAATTATATGGCACTATTTTACTACACCTTGATTGCTATAACAACTAATGCTATTTTTTAGATTGCTTCATATATTAATAGTCTATCACTGGGATGATGCAGCATTAGTGTGCACTGCTAAATTATAAACCAGAATCCTTTATTGATCGGGTTCAGGACATGTTACTCCAAAATATGATACAATGGCAATGTAAGGAAAGAGCAAGAAGTTCTCTGACTTCCTCCCAGGGTTCTTCCTGAAGCAGGCCATAAAACCTAAGAAGGCCACTTGTACCTCTACCACACCCCTCCTATGCTGAAGGCTTTCATGTGACAATGTCTTATCTTATACTGGGAAGGGAATGTCACACAGACAGGTCAAGAAGAATCTGAGCCAGCTGGTCTTGCTAATTTGCCTCCACCTTATTACCAGAAGCTCATACCCTTTTGCCCTCCAATCACACTTTTGCATGACTCTCCATAAAAAGACACAGTTTTGCCACTTCTTATCCTGGGTCTTCATTTCTGAAGGCTCACATGTCATATAAAATTTATATTAAGTGAATTCATATGCTAACACTCCAAAATTAGTAATTTCAAACCATGAGAGCAGACCATTAAACCAGGGCAGAGCCCTCCAGGGACAACATGTCCAGAAAGCCAGCCCTGTCAGGCCAGCTAGTGACTGGCCAACTAAGTGTCATAAACTGGGATTCCTGGCCCTCTTCCCACTAACCTGAGAATTACTTCATTAAATCAAGAGATTTTAATATTTCAGGTTTCTAATTTTTCATCACTTTTTCAGTAAAATTTCCAATACTTTGTATGAAAGGTTGCATATAATAATAAATAAACTTCTCAAGTTTTAAAAAATCTGGTTTTTTCCATGGAAGCTTACTAAATTAGATTGACAGTTCAAATTATAGAAGCATAAAATAACTTGTTTATTGGAAACAACCATGAGGAGTTTATTATATTTTATCAGTAGCATCTGTCTCCTGTCTTTGAATGCTGGAGATGATATTAATGATGTTCTTTTGCCATTTGGAAACAGATACACTTTTCTGAATAATTATCTTTGGCAATGAATTAATTCCCTATATTATTCTTGCCCGTTGGCAACTGCTTTAACTACAGGTGTAAAAATTAGTATTGTTCCCAGAATGATCAAGGGAGATATACCATTTATTATAAAAATGTCAGAATATGTGTTGCTTAAAGATGTAATATTTCTATTTTTCTTGTCTCTCTGTGTGTGTGTATGTGTGTGTCCACAACAAACTCAAAATCTAGCTTCTAAGTATCATTGGTTTGGTGCTAACCACTAAGGTCACCCAGATTCACCTGTCTCTACCTTTCGCTGCTCTGCTTTTCCAACATTCTTCTGAAAGGAAACGAGCAGGGAAATGGTAACCATGTCCAAGCCAGTGACTTCCCAAATACAAGTAGCTGATTATTTCTCTGGTTCAGTGATATTCAAAAGAACAAATCACCAACTTCCCAGCAAGTGTTTGGACTCCCACTTTATCATCCCCTCTGGAATGGAAAGTGCCACAGGAAGTCACACTTCACCTGTCAGAGAGAGAGAATACCTCTGACTGCTGTCACAGGTCTGTGCTAGAGAATGTTTGACAGAAAATGTCACTTCTAACTCTGTGCTTTCAAGTTTTTAAGTTCAAACGTGTTGCTGAGAAAAATTCCCTTTAGAAACCAGTAGAACAGAGGAAGGGGATCACAGGGAGTGGGCAAGGGAGGTAAAGGGGAAGGAGTGGGAAACGAAAATGACCAAACTATATTGTTATACTGTGTGCACATACAAATATTTTGCAACAACAAATTACATCATTATATATAAATTATAATACACTAATAAAAAACAGAAAATAAAAATCCTCCTTAAAGATATTTCTGTGACACTACAGATCAAGGAGATAAGGAAATAAGCAGTGATGTACAAAAAAATTGATCTGTGTAATCAAAACATAGATGCTGAGGACAGCTTCTAAAAAAACCATTTGCCAAATCATCAAGTAGTTTTAGGAAATTGTGGGAAAAAAAAAAAAAAACAAGTAAAATGAACTTTATTCCACCAAGACAGAGGTCTAAAATTTACACAACTGTGGAAAAGAGATGAATTATGCTCTTTAAGAGTAGGGAATCTTGTTTACCACCTCTTCCTAATATCTATGAAGCTGTAGGCACTCAGCAATGAATATTTTCACAGAGCTCGTGATGGGAAAGGCACTATTTTCAAACCTTTACCCATTAAATCATTCAGTCTTCAAAGTAATTCTTTGAGACAAATATTATAAATATCTTTATGTTATTAAAGAGGAAACTAGAGCACAGGGAGGTCAAACAAACTGCCTACAATTGGACAGCTGGGATTAAAATGCCAGTGTCTGTTTCTAGATGTTAAGTTTATCTCATATAAAGTCACACAGCATCTCAGGCCTTCAACACACTTAAATCTGCCTGTCTGTAAAGCTGATCCACTATGTCATGTAAAAACTCACCATCTTAAACCAAGAATGGAAAGCCACTCAAGAATTTATAGATTTCATATAATGAAAATAAGTTCATTTAGACTTTCCTTTGGGGCTCAGTTAATCAATGCACAAAACAAAGGATGAGGAATATCACTTCGGATGAACTCTTCTGTTAAGCCGTAGGCAGGCCCTGTACAGACTACCCTACTTACTCCCCACACTGTGTGAAGGTCTTCAGCACCTGATTTTACAGCTGAAGAAGTTTAATATGATGAACAAAGTAAAGTAGCTTATTTTACACAGAGAGCAACTGGCAAGGCTTATACTGGAGGGGGAAAAAAAAACAATTTCAAAAGGAGAAAATATAGCTGATAAAGCTATGAACATTCATATCTATCTAGAAAGTATTTATACTCAAAACATTATCTTACATCAACTTCCTGCTTTCTTGTTTAAGTATCTGATCTTATCTAGTAGATTATGAAAACTTCTGGAGACAGGAGCCTATTTTAAAATAACTTTTTATACCACACTTCATTTAATACAATAACATGCAAGTGCTAAACCTCAATGAACGCCTGTCAAATAATAGATAAATATGTATGACTAATCCAGAGATAAGTATAACTCACCAAAGAACTGATGTGTGTCTGTTATGCCAATTACACTGATTAAGTGCAAAGTACAAAACTTTAACATCTGTGGCGATCTCTAGCAAGCACTAATTTGCTTAAATAGGGAAACTACTGATCCCTATTATAAAAGTGGAAGACACAAACTTGCAGAAAACTAGTACACCAAAACTCCAAATGGAGATAAAAATCACTTAAGAAATCCATAAGATCATCCCATTTAAAATCGAGTGTTACACATCCTAGTTTATGATATTCCTAAATCATCAGTTTCATACACAAGATAAGATCAACATTATAATACTATATTAGATCCGCCCGGTTTTTATCTCAGAGATCATTAAGGTAAACAAAAATCTCATGCAAATGATTGTTTTGGGAAAAATGATTTTCTAAGAAAACTGAATTAAGTAACAGATAATTTCTCCAAGACTAAAATAAATGCACACGTTGTAGACAAATTGTCTATATTGCTTCTGTATAAACAAGTAGTGAAATTATAAGACACTCTTTAACAGGGCAATATGTCATGTAATCAAAAAATTTATTAACTATAGCTTATTAGTATAATAACATCTATAAACTTTTTATCTAAATGTAAATAAAACACTAGAATAGTCCTTTTTCTAGTTTTACTAGTACTACTATAAAAAGCACATAAAAATACTAGAAAAATAATCTTCACTAGTCCCCACAAAAGAGGAAACTTTCTTCAACTTAATTCTCATACTAAGAGGTTTTTTGCTCCCATTTGCAAACAACATGATTTTATATTTAGACAAAATCATAGAATTTGCAGGGAAATGGATGGCATTAGAGCAGATTATGCTAAGTGAAGCTAGCCAATCCCTAAAAAACAAATGTCAAATGTCCTCTTTGATATAAGGAGAGTAACTAAGATCAGAGCAGGGACGAAGAGCAGGAGAAGAAGATTAACATTTAACAGGGATGAGAGGTGGGAGGGAAAGGGAGAGAGAAGGGAAATTGCATGGTAATGGAAGGAGACCCTCAGGGTTATACA
>NW_025999960.1:7094922-7108321 GCF_001458135.2 Marmota marmota marmota
TGTAAATCAATGGATGTGTAACTGATGTGATTCTGCAATCTGTGTATGGGGTGAAGGTGGGAGTTCATAACCCACTTGAATCAAAGTGTGGAATATGATATGTCAAGAAATTTGTAATGTTTTGAACAACCAACAATAAAAAATTAAAAAAAATAAAAATAAAAAAAATAAAAAAATAAAAAATAAAAATCTAAAGACACCACCAAAAAATGTTAGAACTAATAAATTTAGTGCAGTTGTTTGTTTTTCTATATACCAATAAAGAAAAAAGCAATCCTATTTACAATAGCCACAAAAACTGATCCCACGCAAAAAAAAGAAAAAAAAAATCCAGGAACAAACTTAACCAAGGAGATGAACAATCAACAATGAAAACTATAAAACACTGATGAATGAAGATACCAAAAAATGGAAAGACATCCCATGTTCATGAATTGCAATAATTAATACTGTTAAGATGTCCATACTTCTCAAAGCAATCTGTGGATTCAATGCAATGCCAATCAAAATTCCAATAACATTCCTCATAGACATAAAAAACAAATTCCTAAAATTTCTATGGAACACAGAACACAGAAGACCCTGAATAGCCAAAGCAATGTAATACTGAGCTTAAGGAACAACATGCTCAAGGCATTGCACTACCCAACTTCCTGAAGTGGGTCCATCTCAATATAAGCCAGCTAAAGGAACTAGCAGGACAAAACAAACACCAAATTCCACCTCTAAGATTCTAACTAGAATTCCATAGTCAAAATGACCATTTGGGTTAAGAGTGCTAACACACTTGGACTGTGGTCCAAGCTAGTGGAAATACAGAGGACAAGTTTTCACCGCATTTAGAAGTGTGTATTTCTTCTATTAAGGCCTTAATCTGATATACAATGTATGTCCAAAATTATAAATGAAAGCCTAAGTCATTAACTTTTAAGTGGTATTTCCAAAATTTAAACATTAATATAGCTTTAAAATGAATTCTAACAAATAATGAATCATATGGGACTATATAATGTTTATTTTTGAAATTCCAGTGTATTTATAAATATTCGACCTCAAAAATAAGTTTTTTATTTGGGCACAACATGTCAACAATTTAAAAGAAAATATTAATAACTCTTAATACCTATAATAAGTGCAAGTTTTGGCAGGGCATGGTGGCACATGCCTGTAATCCCAGCATGTTGGGAAGCTGAAGGAGGTGGGATCAAGAGTTCAAAGTCAGCCTTAGAAACTTAGTGAGGCCCTAAGCAACTCAGTGAGACCCTGCCTCTAAATAAAATACAAAAAAAAAAAAAAAAAAAAGGCGGGGGGCTGGGGATGTGGGTAAGTGGTTAAGTGCCCCTGGATTCAATCTCAGGTTAATAAATGAATGAATGAATGAATGAATGAATGAATGAATGAATAAATAAATAAATAAATTCCAGTTTTAGTAAAATTCCACAATGAGCTTGTAAACTTACTCCTCTGTCCCTGTTCATCTAATAAGTAATTTCCGTGAACTGCCACAGCAACATGGGCTTCAGGAGGAAGCAATCTTATGCCCGTCCCCAAACCTCAGGGGATCAAAAATTGACACTCCTATCCATAGGTGTAGAAAGTCAGAGAAACATTTATAAAGTATATTATTAATACAGAGCAGTGGAAGTACTTTATGGTAGTTGTACAAAGGTAAGTAAGGCTAAGTCATTGTGGAGGCAGTGGGCATGAACATCTAATGCTAACTGCCACACAGATACACCATGAAAGTGCTCTGGGACTAGAGAGAAAAAAGGCATCCTGCCCTCTCACATACCTAGACAGTACTCACGTCCATCTTTCCTAATGACTTCACTGTTCACAGGCTCTATAAATCTCCCCTGTTTTTCCCTGTTCTTTGAAAAGTTCCTCATTAATGAACCTCCTTCCAACAGGATGAAGAAAATTCTCATTATTTGCCCACTGCATTGTGTCCTTCAAAAAGTGCAACATCTTGCTTTGACTGTGATCCCAGGAGAGGGAGCTAAGATTTCTGTTTATGCATGAACAAGAGGATCAAGATGTTTTCACAGGGCAGCCTGCCACAGCATCAGATGATGAGACCCAGCTTTTGCCTCAGACCATTGCCTCTCTTGGTGCCCCACAGCATCAAGTGTGACACACACACGGGGTGTGGGGTAGACATGCTTGAATGCAAAACTGACCATGTCCCAGTCTTTAAGAAAGCAGTGCCCCCTGAGGAGCAGTCTCAAACACCAATGCTTCAATTACCCAGAGATTCCCTGTGACACTACGTTACAGGTTCTTCTGTGGCCACACACCAGCACACACTTACACACAGACACACACCTGCACAAAGGAGGTATACCCAAATTAAACTTCATACTAAAGAGGCCTCAATGCACATATTTAAAAAAAAAAAAAAAAGAGAGAGAGAGAGGTCAGGAGCATCTCCAAATGTGGCCTAAAAATAAAAACTATGGAAACTGATAGACATATTTAATGACTGATCAAAAGAAGGACCAGCAAACTATAGCCCATAAGGTCAATTCTGTCAGTTTGTTTTTACAACAGGTACAAAATAAACTTTGTGTTTTATTGGAAGGAGCCACGCTCATCCTTTTATATGCTGTCTATGTCTACTTTTAAGCTACACCAGCAGAGATGAGTAGCTGTAACAGAGACCATATGGCCACAGAGCCAAGTATCTGCATGGTGGCCCTTAAAAAAGTCACAGAAGAAAAAAGTTTGCTGAGTCCTAGAATAAAGCATCAAAAATAATACCTTATTATGCCAATAAAGAAAACAGCTCCAAACCTATTGTATTAAAAGTATAATTAAAACATCACTACTACTTTCTTCTCATTAGTTGTTTTTTCAGGTGAAACATGATTTTTCCCAATCTGTAGATTTTCTACTCTTGGGCATCACAATGAAAATAATGATAGCATCTGCTGGAGAAAGAGGAAAAAACACTCAAGCATTAATTCAGCCTTTAAAAAATTTAAAAAAAAAAAAAGATTGTAAAAGTAAACTGCACCATGAATTGTGTTAAATTTGCTAATGGAGAATAGGCTCAAAAGTCCATCTTAGCAGAGGAAACTACTAATATGCTATTATTTCTCAAATTTAATGTAACTCTTCGTGTGAATTACAATGACAATAATCACATTTTCTTGGCATAGTTCACTAGACTAAATAGCGAAGCTTGGGAACTTTGAACTATCTGGTGGTACGCCTGACTTCCTGCATCCCACCTCTCAGACTCAACCCCTGTTCCTTCCTCCCCCCTTCAGGAGTCAGGCTGACTCAGGCAGTGCAGGGTGCTTGTTCCTTTCTGTCTTTGTTTGGTGATGGAATCTCAGCCACAGGGAAATAAACCTGGAAACTCGAAACCAGATTGTAAAAGAAGTTCAAGAAGTCAAGGCATGTGTTTCTGAAAAGGAGGGAACATTATCCTGTCTGTGTAGTGGGACGGAAACTCAGAAGGCCATGGGGAAATTAGATGGAGAGGGAAGATTACAGAAGAAAGGATGTCAGTGGAAGGCACTGGCACCAAGGCCGAGAGGATGAGTGCCAGAGAGCTAACCCACACAATGACAGAAGAAACTGATGGGAAATACACCCGCAAGATACAAGAAACTGGACTGAATTGTTTTGTCAACTCACTTTGAAGGCAACTGTTTTGTTTTCTATAGTTGTCTGCATTTGTTCCTTTTAGACAGGACTCCAAGTCTCTCTACCTTCTTTCTTTCTTTCCCCTCTAGTATTTCTATCCAAACTACACAGTACAATCTGGCAAGAGAAGCAGGGCTGGCCTAGGAGGAGGAGGAGGAGGAAAGCCTCCTCCAGAGACAGTGAGTGGGGCTCAGAACCCACCCTTCTCCTTTCCAGCTCTCTGTCCTTCTCAGCCCTCTGCTTTCTCAGTAGAATATGGTGCACAACATCTAGATTTTATAGTTTTATTTTTAGAAATTAGAAGATGTGTATTGTAACATTTACAGAAATAGGTATTCGGTAAATAGTAATTGTTCGTATTAGTCATTATTCCATTATGAATAAAAAAAATTTCTGAGGTCCTTTTACGGGGGAACCATTATTGGGTTCAATTCTCTAAAAAAGTAATTTTGAAAATGAATTGAATTCTACAAGAAGTCCAGTGGGAATCATTTTCAAGGAAGTACTTTGAAAATTTCAGAGAAAAAAAGCTAAACTGAAACTGGGAGGCACCAATCCAGCAACCGATTATAGTTCTAACTTCCAAGACCCAGTAGTTTTCTCCTTACCCTGGTGAGTACACACCTCCTTATTGATGGCTACAACACTGCAAGGAACATAGGTGCTAACAAGCAAGCTAATTGAAATGTGCATCTAGGTCAGGTACTCAGTAAGACACTGATGGAAAACATAGCCTGGTGGGTAGACAGGACGGAGAGTGGTAACAGGGAGAATTAATGGCATTGAACCACTCTGTCTCCCAAACACAAATCCAATTTAAAATGTGAGGGGAGGGGGGAATATGAGTGATTCATTTGATTTTTGAGAAACACTTGAGAACAGGCAAGTTTTTTTCAGATTGTACATGACATGGCTGCTAACATTCTTATTTTAGAGCCCATCAATGAAATTGTCCTGTTACCACTAAATGTCTCAGCACTACAGAAAAAAAATTAGTTATCTTCAGGATATTCCTTTAACCTTCTTCAAAGACTAGTTAACCTTTAAAGGGCAAAGTAATTTTTTTCTTTTCTAGAGGGGGAAAAGACTCTCCAGACCATGGTTTTATTTACAAAGCAGACTACTACCTGTACTAAATGATGGCTTTAATACTAAGTGGGCAATGAACCACCTTGAAGTAGCAATCCAGGAATCATATTTTCTTCTGTGAAATGCCTACCTTTTGGATATTTTCTCTCCAATTTGATTGTATTAAATACAGAGCATTAAAAAACAGTATGAACCTCATAAAGAGTTGGAGAAAAAGAAATCTTTGACACAAAGTTTTTTTTTTTAATGAGATATGGATTTAAGTACAACTCAGCAAGAAAACAGAAATACAGAGGCTTGAAGTATTATCTATCTACTTACTAAGACAATCTGGACTTTCAATAGAAATCAAGAAGAATGGCTTAAAAGCCTACAAGTAATTTGAAAAATGTTTCCTTCTCTCCTGAGTATGCCAAGTGGAAAATCTCTCTGCTGTTCTTCATCCCCCATAACAAGAGAGTCAATGAAATTTTAATATAAAATTCAAGAACTGCTCCAATTCTGCTTAAGATTTTAAAAAGCCCTCTGGGGTTTAGAAACACAATGGCAACCTTTATTTAAAGCCATATTGAATGAAATAGTTTTAAAATAAGGAATCATGGCTAAGAAAACAAGATTTACTACAACCTGAGTAGAGTTGTATATTGTCCTTCAGCTTACCACTGTTGATAAAAGGATAGAAAATTAAAAACTGTTTTAATATCTTAGATATGTGTAACAGCGTCACTCTGAAACTTTTTAGGATTTTCCAACAACCTCTAGAATAGTGACAAGAGAAATGCTTTCTTTGCCAAAATTCACTAAATTATGAATCATCTTGCTAAGAAACAATTTGTCAATATCTTCTTCAAGTTGACCCAGGAAATGACAAACATTCATTGGTTTGGGTCAGATGACACTCTACTACCACATGAAGAAAATACAAGCAACCAACTTAAAATACTGAGGGAAAGGATTACTTTCCTCTAAAGGCATCAAAAGTCAACTTCAATAAGTGTTCAACTACAGTGTCATTATTCTGGAATCTGGTTTTTAAAGAAACTACAGAAGAACTTCCATCAAAATATGATACATATTTACCCTCTGTGACCTCTCTGAAGAACATGATTTCCTGAAATGGCCACATACTGTATCAATTCGCCCAGAAAAGAAAATGACTTATGAGGAGAGAAGATTTGGTGACCTAATTGGGAAATTACTAGAGGGAAACAAAAGGAGAGATGCAGCCATCCCTTTCACTTATGCGGTAAGCCTGACTTCCAAGGCCTGGAGGTGAATCAAATCATGTTTTAAAATAACTCAGGGGAGGAACTTGAATAACTTGAATAAATTCCCCTCCCTCCCTTGTTCTTCCTTTCCAGACTAGAGATTAAACTCCCCATCAAAAGCAAAACACAGGGCTGGGGCTGGGGCTCAATGGTAGAGCGCTTGCCTAGCATGTGTGAGGCACTGGGTTCGATTCTCAGCACCACATATAAATAAAGGTCCATTAGCAACAACAACAAAAGAAAACACTTTAAAAAAAAAGTGAAACACAGAGCCAACATTCAACCAGGTTACAGAGTTCATTAGCCGACAAAATTAAACAATTCAGATCTTGTTGGCTTGAATTCTTTTTTGCATAAATTATACAACAGATGGGCAATCAGAATGCCCTGCAACGAGACTAAGCAACAGGTAGACCTGGATCTAATTATAACCTGAAACAGATAGTACCTCTGTGTTCTACTTCTCATGCCTAAATACTAAAAATCTTAGGACTACAAGTATAGCTCAACAGTAGAGCACTGGCCTAGCATGCCTGAGGCCCTGGGTCCAATATGCAGCACTGCAAATTAATTTTAAATACATACAAACACACACACACACAACTACACAATTTTAGTAACTAAAGAGCAAAGTCAATTCTCTGGCTTGTATTCTATTCAGTGCCTCTATTTTTTTAATATCTGTGATCTACATAATATCAAATATATATATCTGTGTATATGTGTACACACACACACACACACACACACTCCCCCTCCCACACATGGGATAAAAAGCTCATAAACATTTTAAGTTCCTTGGGTTGCACCCAAGGAACCTGAAACAGACAGGTTTGCAAAAGGCCATTCTCTCCTGCCCCCAGGAATGCAATGGAAGTCTGCCTTGACTTGCTCCCTCCTTCCACCTGCTATTGCACTGAAACTATCCAGACAACCCCTTTCTTCCTAGTCATTCCTTCTCTTGTCCTGGGGTTGAGGGGTTGCGCATATCACCATTTGCACATGCAGAGGAAAAGCTTTCCTGGTCACATTTTCCCTTCCAGGATACTGCTTTACTACCATGGCCCAGAGTGGAAAATGGGGTAATAGGGATGGTGCCTCATTGGGGAACTTCCCTAAGCGCTGCCTGAGGGGTCACTGCACAAGACTCAGGAACTGGTGCTACCACAGCACAGGAGCAGCCGCCTTAGTGTTACTTATCTCTCATTCCAGAAATACACTTCTTATTCTCTGATACAGGACATGAAATTGAAGAAGTCAACTAAGCACTATTAAGCAAGATGGTACAAAGCATACAAACACACAACTCTCATTTCTAAATTCCTCCCTAAAATGCCTTTGGAAGATTTCCTTTTGATAACTGATTTTATTCTGTTAACTGGGAAACAATTATCAACTGTTTCAACTTAAAGCTCCTGACAAATACGCTTTGACCTTCTTATCCTTAAAACATACTCACTCATCTCTCCTGGTATGGGCACACCCTACTTTTAATACCTTGCTGAATATATTTACCTAAGAGAAGAACTCATTAACCCATTGAGTCCCATTATCCCAAATGTGGGACACCTATGAAAACTTAAATTGAGCAAGAAATATATCACTTTTGGTAACTTTTGAAATAAGTATCTTCAGAGTTCTATTCTTTTGAGAACATTAATGAATAATAAGTATTTGAAAAACTTATGTATCCATATGTGTGTCTATGAAAATATACATAAAAAACATGTAAGCTCTAGCTTATGATTTCCAACCTATTTTAATGTACCTGTGCCAATTTCATTGAATTATTCATGGAAGTAAAACTTGGGACTGAACGAGTTGACTGTGAAACAGATATATATATATATATATATATATATATATATATATTTAGGAAATAATTATTGAATAAGCATATTTAGGAAAATATCTTTGATTAAACATATTTAGGAAATATTGAGATTTTTAGGAAATGCATTTTTAGCATTTCTATTCTTGTTCTACAGAACAGAATTCAAACTTTTGTTAATTTCTAAGATAAAGCATAAAAAAATCAAGTAAAATTTGAGCTTACCGCAGCTGCCTTCTTGCTGTGTGGTGTTATGTACCTCTCTCTCCCCCCAATCTTTGAAGCTAAGTGGAAAGGTCTGCCAATCATTGCCTTAATCAATTATCTAGGTCTCTCTCAGGTTTTTATCTCTTATATACAAGTCACGACTCTATTACACATCTATGCCATTGAAATACACTAGGAAAACAAAATATGAGGGCTGTACAATGGGAATGGTATTCATAATATTTTGTATTTAAATTTGCTTTTGACTCTAAAGGTAATAAAGGTCTCTCTACTAATTTAGCATTTAGGCTTACCAACCTTTGATAAATAAGGATGTATAGTTAGACCTTATCAAAATGTCCCAAAAATCTGGTACACTTTATAGCTACTAAGGAAACAGACCCAGAAAACTAATCTGATACACTTAATGACACATATAATTTTACACTACTGCTCCCTATACCCAGAACACTCTTCCCTCCAGTTCTCTATACTGCTGCTTCTGTCCCACACTTCAAATCTACCTCTTTGGAGGCCTGTCCTAACCACCCCATCAAAAACAGCCTTTCTTCAGTTCCTTTATGAGTGTGTAAGCACACTATTTCCTTTAAACAATTACATATTTTTTAGTTATCTGGTAATTATTTACTATTTTGCTTAACATGTGTCCCAAAATGATAGAACAGAATCTCATCCGACTTATTTATGGCCATTTCCCACATCTACTGAGTGCCACTCAATAACCACATTTGAAATGAAGAGGAGACATTTATCACTCATTTTAAAACGCTAAAGGAAAAATAAAAACAAAAAACAACAACAAGAGAGCTTGGAACTCTTATAATCTAGCTGTCTTTCTTAGAAACCCCAAAAGAAGCTGAGACTCAGTGCCTCTCCCAGATTCTTTTAGCACTACAAGTCTGAGGTGGAGCCAGAACCAGTCTCTCCACTCCCCTTGTTTCCCACTCCAGGGAGCTTTCCAAAGCAAGCTGTTGTTTCCTCTAGTCTTCCTTTATTATTCCTACAGGAGGTATAAACAGTGTTGAGCACATGTGAAAACCAAATGTTTGTTTCCATTCCCATAAAATGCCTTTTTTGTTGTTGTTTTGCAAACTGAGGAGGGCCAAGACCAATTTGTGTCTGGCAATGTTAGCATTTCCAGAGAAACCACCAAGACCCTGGGTGCCTTGCTGAGGATCTGACACAGAGGAGGTGGAATTCCATGCCATGGATCCAATCCTGTTGCACAGCTTGGCTCGGAAGCCTCACCTTGGCCGCTTACACAACCAGAGTAACTGTGGTACTCAGGACAGAAAGGATGGCTTCTTGCACAGAGGAATAAGTGCTACGTGCACTGACATCTCACACATCCAAAACAGAGATTAATATAGTGAATCCATACTTCAGTAGCTATGTCTGCTTTCCTCAAACTCAAACCATCACCACCAAAAAAAAAAAAAAATTGTGTGAAAACAAAAGGATCACAAAAGCAAATATCAAAACCTTAAAAAATCCACTGGGAAATAGACAAGTCATGGTTCCCTGATCAGGAATCAAACCTATTCATTAAGAAGCTCACAGGTAACAAGGAACTAAGCCGCCTTGTCAGATAGAACATTTCTTAAAAAAAAAAAAAAACAAAAAAAAACAGATGCCTTATGTCTTTCTAACCTCCTGGATTACCCGGTTAATTTGTGATTATCTAGGTAAAGGCTCTTCTCTCCAGACAGTTATACAACACTGATCACAGCTCCTAAACTTGGAGGTGTGGCTCAAAATTCACCTCCTCAGGATAATAAGACATAACAGGCCATTCTCTAATCTTCCTACAAAAGGGTTGACTCATCTTCTCTAGGCCAGGACATTTTTACTACTTTGCAGTTAGCTGTTTCTTCATGTGTGTTTGTCCACCAACCCTACTAGTCTAAATGCAAATGGAGGGAGGACCAAGACCTAGCTGGTTTGTTAATCTGTCTCTGTGATGGTCTCCGCTTATGAATTGCAGGGACACAGAGTCATGCTCTTGAATATTACAATGCTGATGATTATTAATTAATTAGTTTATTAATTAATTTCTGTTACAACTAGTGTGTACTGTCAACAACCACTTGGCTAGACCAGTAGACCAGACATTTTTTTAAGCTCAAAATGAAATTATACATTTAATGCTTTATACTAAAAATCAGTGGTATCCTTGCCTCTTTTTAAATTAAATTGTCTTACTTATTATATAACTAAAATCCAAAATAATTTAATATGATTATCCTAATAATCTGAACTTTTTCCACTCACACAATATTTGCATATATTCAACTGTACTAATAACAACAGAAACCATTCAGATAGGAGCATGAAAGAAGTTATTTGTCCTTTAAATAGATATTTTTAAATTCAAGATAATTTAAATTTAATTTTTAAAAAATTAACCCAATGTTGAACTCAGCAAATTATTTTATTAAAAAAAAAGTTATCTTTACACTGATGTATTACACTGGAAATGCTAACATTGCCAGACACAAATCAGGTGCTTACAGTATATAAAAATGACCCTCACAAATAGTTAGGTCTTTAGTCTGGGCAAGAAGGTAATAGCACCAGTCTGCTACGCTGCATATACACAAAGTTATATCAAGTCCCATGTGGGTGACCTGTTTCCACGGTGTGCATTCTATTGATTCAGGAAAATAATGATATTCAGTTCCATCAAAAATAGGAGCAAGTGAGCAAACAGACCTTCTAATACCTATTTGTGGCATGTATTAATAAAAGTGTGTGTTTAGCATTTTCTCAGATATGTAAAACAACACAACTATAAACTAGACTTATCATTTGAACTACCAATTCTGTAAAGACAAAAGGAAGGTCAAGATTTTTCAAATACCAATTTGGCAATTGTACAGGTCTGTAATCTCAGCTATGAGGAAGCTGAGGCAGGAGGATTCCAAGTTCCAGGACAGTCTGGGAAACTTAACAAGACCCTGTCTCAAAAAGAGCTGAGGATACAGCTCAGTGGTAGAACAAATGCCTAGGATGCATGAAGCCATGAGTCTATCCTGAGTATAGCAAAAAGCAAAATAAAAGTAAAAGAAAGACAAACTAGGGAAATGTGAACCAGGCAGGTTCGCTGTTCTTGTTTTAAAAAATGTATTTGAAATGCCTATTTTTACACAATGTTTACATCCGCAAATTGCTTGTCCAAATCAGAGTGTCAAGATTATAGATCCTACCTGAGAATATTTTTTATATGTCTCTATATAATATATTCTCTGGAAGTAAATGCATCAACATAAGTTAACTAGAGCCTATTTTGGGTTTTTTGACATGGCAAAATTTTGGATCAGATACCTAATTAAACATTTTGATAAAACAAACACAATTATTTCAAAGATAATACACGAAGGTGTTCATGTTCTTAATTTAAAAAATTTGGTATGGAAATTAATGTGATACATGTTAACAAGGCATTTAATATTTTAACTGAGGTTACTTATTCTGAAAATACTTTACACTATGATTTTTAAAATTAATATGAAAGGTCAATAATGAATGCATATATTTATACATCTGAGTGACATATACATAGACATTCAGAAGATACAAACATACAAAATCACAACTAGATCAAGTATATCTAATTTAGAAAAATATGAAAATAGTAAAAAAAAAAAGAAGAAAGAAAATAGTGATTATGTGAGGACAGTAGCAATCTTCGTTTCTTCAACATTATTATAATACTTTTAAATGAAAATATATTTACTTTGGCTTGGTTATATCCATAAAATCATTATATAACTTAGCTATATTAAACAATACTAAAGGAATATAATTTATAAATAAAACCAGCATATAATATTAAATTTCTCTAAGTATGAAATCCACATACCTGAACCAACCTCCTTTTCCTCTTCTTCAATGCTGTTTCTGATACTATCATATTCCTCATCAATGGTCTGGTTACCACGCATCTGAGATAAAATTCTACGAGCCTTCTGAGTCTGTCCTTTCTGAATAAGCCATCGAGGACTTTCCGGCAAAAAGAGAAAACCAAAGAACTGTATAACTGCTGGAATTGCTGCAAGTCCCAACATGTACCTGCAATAAGAAATTTACATTTATTGTAAAATATGATCTAATAGTACTGAGTATGAACTCACCACATTCTTTTTTTTGTTTTGTTTTGTTTTAATTTATTTATTTTATTGGTTGTTCAAAACATTATAAAGCTATTGACATATCATATTTCATACATTAGATTCAAGTTGGTTATGAACTCCCAATTTTACCCCAAATACAGATTGCAGAATCACATCGGTTACACATCCACATTTTTACATAATGCCCTATTAGTAACTGTTGTATTCTGCTACCTTTCCTATCCTCTACTATCCCCCCTCCCTCCCCTCCCATCTTCTCTCTCTACCCCATCCACTGTAATTCATTTCTCTCCTTGTTTATTTTCCCATTCCCCTCACAACCTCTTATATGTGATTTTGTATAACAATGAGGGTCTCCCTCCATTACCATGCAATTTCCCTTTTCTCTCCCTTTCCATCCCACCTCATGTATCTGTTTAATGTTAATCTTTTCTTCCTGCTCTTCACCACATGCTTTTGTGTTTGGGTTGACCACAATAACCTCCAATGGTAAATTACAATTATTATATATGTATACACCATTATAGTATTTTTATGCAGTACTGAAAATTGAAAAATGAAAAAAATCTAATATTTCTCTTACAAATTATGATGAAAATAATGAGTAAAAGTCATAATATACACATTCTAGACCAACACATCATGCAAACACACTATATGACTGGGTGTCTGTGATCCCAGTGACTCAGGAGGCTAAGTCAGGATTCCAAATTAACTTGAACTAATAAGCTTAATAAATAAGCTTGAGTGAGATCCTGTCTCAAAATTTTGAAAAGTTTCTTTCAAAGTGATAGGGATGTAGCTCAGTGATGGAGTACCCCTGGGTTCTATCCCTAGTATCACAAAACACAAAACAATCATATTAATTGGGACTGCTATGTTTTGGATAAGTGTCCTGTAAGGCCCATCTGTTAAAAGCTTGTTGTCAAGTCTGTGGTGCTACTGGGAGGCAGGGGAACCTTCAAGGGGTAGAACTTGCAGGGCGTAGTGGTGCATGCCTGAAATCCCAACAACTACGGAGGCTGAGACAGGAGGATCGCAACTTCAAAGCCAGCCTCAGCAAAAGTGAAGCACTAAGCAACTCAGTGAGAACATATGTCTAAATAAATTACAAAATAAGAAATGTGGCTCAATGGTCCAGTACCCCTGAGTTCAATCCCTGTTACCAAAAAAAAAAAAAAAAAAAAGGGGAAGGG
>NW_025999960.1:7108341-7116177 GCF_001458135.2 Marmota marmota marmota
CCAAAAAAAAAAAAAAAAAAAAAAGGTGGAACTTAGTGGGAGTATGGTCACTGGGGACACGCCCTCAAGGTGAATTAGGACCCAAGCCCCTTCTCTCTCAGCTTCTGAACTTCCACAAGGTAAACAAATTCCTTTGCCAAATGCTCCCTGCCATGATGTTCTGCCACAGCTCCAACAGCAGCAAGTGAATTAACCATCAACGGAAACCTAAGCTAGAATGAAACTTTTCTCCTTATAAGTTGATTATCCTGGGTATTTTGTCACAGTCATGCAAAGGTGACTAACAAAGGATCTAAGATGAAACAGCCGTCTGCTTATAAGATGAATTTCCCTGAAATTAAGTGCCCAAGTTTGTTTCTTTACACCTATTTCTTTTCTGTGAATAATAACAGTGTTATTATTGTTTTTAATAATAATCCTATTTCATTTGCCATTAAGCATCATGTTTACCACCACTAATTGTGAATTAAAGGCCTACAGCAAAAAAAAAAAAAGATGGAGTTTGAAGCAAATAATCCTAATTAAATGACTGAAAATATTTTTTAAAACTGCTCATGTCATTTTAAATTATCTGTCATTTTCTTTAAGTGTCTCTTCCTAATAGCTGGCAAAATTATAAATAGCAGATACATCATTTAAAATCCATCAAAGAAATCACAACAGCAACATGCATTCAGGTATACTACCACCAAAGCTCTCTCCAAATTATGATAAGACTCATCTAACATCTCTAGGCCTCAGTGTTTTTAAACTGAAAAGGTAACTTTAGATAAATTTTAACGGGTCTTTCAAATGGAAAATTCTATGAATGTAGGACACCTGGATGTTTTCTGTTGCTCGGAATCCCCTAGGTATGTTCCAAGGTAGATTCATGCTAACACACTCAGAAAGCCAGTTCCATTTATGCAACAAGCCATGCTCACTGATACTCCTCTAAGTCAATGAAAAGTCCCCTGACTCAATACATCTTTCAAAGCTATTCTACCGAAAGTATAGTAGCTTCCAAGGTTCTGGAGCCAGAAACCCAACAAAGTAAGGCCATTATTTTCATTTTAATTTCATTTTAACTCTAAATACAATATAAGAAATAATATAATTGTCATGTGGGTATTAAGAATATCTCTTGCAATGAACTACAAATAAAAACTACATGTAAAAACAAAAATTAAGATTCAGAGAGCAAACAGTGTTTATGAAAAGACTAAAGATATCACTATTTTATACTTTAATCCATGGATCCTGATAATTATATCAATATTTAGACTCTCTTTCCTCTGCCTCATCCACAGCACTGTTTTTTTTCCCCTCTCACAGATCTGTTTTTAACCTCAGTTTAGCCACATTTTTCAGCCTTGATTCATGTCACTGCCTCTCCTAGTATAATACATTATTGACCTGTCCAATTCAATGATGCAGCACCTCATATGTTGTGCACAGTAGGCACCTAATACACTTTTATGAAATGGTAAGAAAACAGCTATATATCTGAACTTTGGGTATTACCTACACAGAAGATACCTGTGCTTCAGACTCACACCACAAATATTTCATGTGGCAACTCTTCTGGACCACTTGGCCCTGCAAACTTACTCAGTAATTCCTTCTAACAAAACCATTCCTCATTCTAGATATACTCAGACTCTCTCTTCTACAAGAAGTATTAGATGACAGAGAGGTAAGCTCACATGAACACACATTTCTGGCCTCCTCCTCTTCAGACACTAACTTCTACAAATAAATCTGTAATTTAAATCAATGTTTTATTCCTTTAAACAAATAAAATTTCCGCCTGGGTTTTTAAATAATTTTTAAAAAGCAGTTAGGCTGGGGGTGTAGCTTCGTGGCAGAGCACTCACCTAGCATGTGCCAAGCCCTGGGTTCAATTCCCAGCAATGCAAAAACAAACAAAAACACCACCAGCAACAACAACAACAAAATTTTATCCTATACTACCAAATATTTAAAAGAAAAGAGATTTAAAAAAATGTAGACACTAAATATACTGTATCAGGAAATGAGTAAGAAAAGACCTGAAGATGAAAACGTTCATGTTTCATTTCTCTGCACCCTCTCATGATCTTTCTGTGGAAAGATTAAAGATTGAGATGAAAGAGATACAGTGGCAGAGCACTTGACATGAATACAGAAATGGAATCCTTTTTCAGGCCCAGAGATGCTAACATAATATTTTGTACTTCACTACTCACCATTAAATCCCAGGATGTGATATTTTGATACTTTTAAAAGAAGGTAGGAAAGGAGACAAAAGGAAAAATGGAAACATACATATTAGCCTGTGCTTCTTAAGTGAGCTTTAGAACTCAAAGTACTTTAGGCCTCCAGGCTTTGAAACAGGTAAATTCCAGGAGGCTGAGTCTGAAATTTACAGCTCACTGGCCTGTGCTAAGGAGGAGATAGGACTTTGCACCTGGCTGCCAACCTTTCAGGATACTGAAGGCTCTTTCTAGAGACTAGTCCTGGGCAAGAGGAAAAAAAAAATTAAAGAGGTTTATTACTTATATTGTAAAATTTTGTTTCTCAAAAACATGGGAGTTTATTTTATTTATCTTCCATGATAAAAATATTGTGATAGAAATGATCTTCATGGCTTTGTAGAAATCCAATACACAGGATGAAAGTGGAGAAGCTGTGGTCTATGATGGGGAGAACAGAGGAACAAATCAGGGTCTCACTTCAATGTTATAATTTAGGTAGGTATCCCCTACAGGTTTGTGCTACAGGTTTGTAGTCACCAGCCTGTGGTGTTACTGAGAGGTAGTGGAGCCTTTCAGAGGTGCAGTTAGCTGGAGGAAGTTTGGTCACCTAGGAAGTACCACTGAAGGGGATTTTTTAAAATATTTTTATTTGTTTTAATTAGTTATACGTAACAGTAGAATGCATTTATGCACTTTGATATATTATACATAGATGGGATATAATTTCTCATTTTTCTGAGTGTACACTTTGCAGAATCATATTGGTCATGTAGTCACATATATGTATACAGTACATGATTACTGTATGTATACAGTAATCATGTCTGTTTCATTCTACTATCTTTCCTATGGCCACATCCCCGCCTCTCCTTTCCTATCAATTCCATCTACCCAATCTAAGGTAACACTTCCCTAGTGCCCCCTACCTTCTGGTGAAAAAGCATCCACATATTAGAGAAAACATTCAGCTTTTGGTTTTGTGGGACTGGCTTACTTCACTTAGCATGATAGTCTCCAACTCCAATCATTTACTAGCAAATGCCATAATTTTACTCTTCTTTAAAGCTAATATTCCATTGAGTATTTATACCACATTTTCTTTGTCCCTTCATCTATTGAGGGATACCTACATTGGTTCCATAGTCTCTAACTACTGTGAATTGAGCTGCTATAAACATTGATGTGGCTGCACCCCTGTGGTATACTGAATTTAAGTCCTTTGGGTATAAACCAAGGAGTGGGATACTGGGTCAAATGGTAGTTCCATTCCCAATTTTCTGAGGAATCTCCATACTGCTTTCCAGAGTGGTTGCACCAATTTAAAGTCCCACCAGCAATGTATGACCGTACCTTTTTCACTACATCCTCACCAATATTTATTGTTGCTGTATTCTTCATGATTGTCATTCTGACAGGAGTGATATGAAATCTTAGAGTAGTTTTGATTTGCATTTCTCTACTTCCTAGAGTTGTTGAACACTTTTTCATATATTTTTTGATCAACTGTATTTCTTCTTCTGTGAAGTGTCTGTTCAGTTGCTTAGCCCATTTATTCATTGGGTTATTTGGTGTTAAGTTTTTTGAGTTCTTTATATTTCCTAGAGATTAGTGTTTTATTGGAGATGAATGTGGTAAAGATTTTCTCCCAATCTGTAGGCTCTCTCCTCATTTAATTGTTTCCTTTGCTAAGAAAAAGCTTTATAATTTGAATCTGTCCCATTTATTAATTCTTGATTTTACTTCTTGCACTTTAGGAGTCTTGTTAAGGAAGTCAGATCTTAGGCCAATGTGAAGATTTGGGCCTATATTTTCTTCTATTAGGCTCAGGGTCTCTGTTCTAATGCCTAAGTCTTTGACCCACATTAAGTTGATTTTTGTGCAGGGAGAGATAGAGGTTTAATTTCATTTTCCTACATATGGATTTCAGTTTTGCCAGAACCATTCATTGAATAGGCTATCTTTTCTCCAGTTAATGTTTTTGGCATCTTTATCTAGTATGACATAACCGTATTTATGTGGGTTTGTCTCTGTGTCCTCCATTCCATACCATTGGTCTACAAGTCTATTTTGGTGCCAATACTATGCCATTTTTATCATTATAGCTTTGCAGTATAGTTTAAGGTCTGGTATTGTGATGCCTCCTGCTTCACTTTTCTTGCAAAGGATTGCTTTAGCTATTTTGGGTCTCTTATTTTTCCAAATAAATTTCATGATTTCTATATTCTATTTCTATGAAGAATGTCATTGGGATCTTAATAGGAATTGTATTAAATCTGTATAATACTTTTGGTAGTATGGCCATTTTGACAATATTAATTCTGCCTATCCAGAAGCATGAGAGATCTTTCCATCTTCTGAAATTTTCTTCAATTTCTTTATTTTTTTTTTGTTTCAATCAGTCTTTACTCTTTTCCCCTGAAACCCCAGTGTATTTCACAACTCTCTCCAAGTTGGTGCATTAAAATTATACATAATAGCGTGATACACTGTGATATATTCGTACATGCACATAACATAATGGGTCAAATTTGTCCCCCATTACCTCTCTGTTTCTTTCTTCTTCTTTCCTTACTATTCTCCCTCCCTCTATTCTACTGGTCTCCCTTCTTTGTGATTTCACCCCCACATTTTTTCTCGTTAGCTTCCACATGTGAGAGAAAATGTATCACTTTCTGAGTTTGGCTTATTTTGCTTAAATATAATGCTCTTCAGTTCCATCCATTTTCTTTCTTTTTTTTAATTTTTATTGTTGGTTGTTCAAAACATTACATAGTTCTTGACATATCATATTTGGGGAGTTCATAACCCACTTGAATCAAAGTGTGAAATATGATATGTCAATTTCTTTCTTTAGAGTTCTATAGTTTTCATTGTAGAGGTCTTTCACATCTTTTGTTAGATTAGTTCCCAAGGTGGTTTTTTTTTTTTTTTTTTGTTTTTTTTTTTTGAGGCTATTGTGAATGAAGTAGTTTTCCTAATTTCTCTTTCAGTGGATTCATCACTGATGTATAGTAATGCATTTGATTTATGGGTGTTTATTTTATATCCTGCTACTTTGCTGCATTCATATATTAGAAGTTTTCTGGTGGAATTTTTTGGATCTTCTAAATATAGAATCATGTCATCAGCAAACACTGATAGTTTGAGTTCTTCTTTGCTTATTTGTATTCCTTTAATTTCTTTCTTTTGTCTAATTGCTCTGGCTAGAATTTCAAGGATGATGTTGAATAGAAGTGGCGAAAGAGGGCATCCTTGACTTGTTCTAGGTTTTAGAGGGAATACTTTCAATTTTTCATTTAGAATGATTCTGGCTTTGGGTTTAACATATAATAGCTTTTACAATGTTGAGATGTTCCTACACTCCCTAGTTGTTCTAATGTTTTGAACATGAAGGTGTGCTGTATTTTGTCAAATGCTTTTTCTACATCTATTGAGATGATCATATGATTCTTGTTTTAAGTCTATTAAAACGTTTATTGAATTTTGTTTATTGATTTCTGTATGTTGAACCCTACTTTATTATGGTGCACTATCTTTTTAATATGTTTTTGTATACAATTTGCCAGAAGTTTGAGAATTTTTGTTCATCAGGGATATTGGTCTGAAGTTTTCTTTCCATGCTGTGTCTTTGTCTTATTTTGGTTTCAGGGTGATATTAGCTTCATAGAATGAGTTTGGAAGGTTTCCCTCCTTTACTATTTCATGGAATACTTTGAGGAATATTGGTGTTAATTCTTCTTTGAAAGTCTTGTAGAACTCGGCTGAGAATCCATCTGGTCCTGGGTGGGCTTTTCTTGCTTGGTAGGCTTTTGATGGCATTTTCTATTTCATTACTTGAAACTGATCTATTTAAATCACGTATGACCTCCTCATTCAGTTTGGGTAGGTCATATGTCTCAGAAATTTGTTGATACCTTTGATATTTTCTATTTTATTAGAGTATAAATTTTCAAAATAGATTACTAAAATACAAGATAAAGAAGGAAATAACACAACAGACACTTTTGAATACAGAAGATAATTAGAAACTGAGTTTTTGCTTTTTCTCTTATTAGCATGGCCAAGGGTTTATCGATTTTATTTATTTTTTCAAGAACCAACTTTTTGTGTTGTCAATTTTTTCAATTGTTTGTTTCAATTTCATTAATTTCAGCTCTGATTTTAATTTTATTTTCTGTCTTCTACTGCTTTGGGTGTTGTTGATTTGTTCTGTTCTTCTTTTCCTAGGGCTTTGAGATGTAGTGTTAGGTCATTTATTTGTTGACTTTTTATTCTTTTAATGAATGTACTCAATGCAATAAATTTTCCTCTTAGTACTGCATTTATAGTGTCCCAGAGATTTTGATATATTGTATCAGTGTTCTCATTTATCTCTAAGAATTTTTTATTTCATCTTTAATTTCTTCTACTATCCATTCAACATTCAATTGTGTATTGTTTAGTCTCCATTTGTTACAGCAGCTTCTATTTTTTATTTTATCATTGATTTTTAATTTCATTCCATTGTTGTCTGATAGAATGCAGGATGTTAGCTGTTTTTTATTTGTTTGTTTGTTTTTTTATATTTACAAAGAGTTGCTTTGTGGCATAAGATATGGTCTATTTTAGAGAAGGAGTCATATGCTGATAAGAAGAAAGTATATTTGCTTGTTGATGGATGAAATGTTCTATATATGTCTGTTAAGTCTAAGTTATTGATTGTATTATTTAGTTCTATAGTTTCCTTATTTAGTTTTTGTTTGGAAGATCTATCCACAGGTGAGAGACTTATGTTAAAGTCACTAAGTATTATTGTATTGTTATCTATTTGACTCTTGAAATTGAGAAGGGTTTTTTGATGAACATAGAAGCTCCATTGTTTGGGGCATTGAAGGAGATATTGAGCTCCTTCCCTCTTTACTTTTTGGCCACCATGAGGTAAGTGGTTTCATTTGTCACATGCCCCCACCACAGTGTTCTGCCTTACCACAAGCCCCCAAACAACAGGCCAAATGTCCATGGACTGAAACCTCCAAAATTGTGAACCAAAATAAACTTCTCCGAAGATGGCGGCGAGGGGAGTGCATTGCCCCCGTGTGCTGCTTCACTGGGTGGGAGTATGACAAGTCAGGACGGCTAAAGGATACCTTGTTAGGAATTTCCAGCAATAGTGGGGTGCTCCGGAACCTGGAGGAAGGATTTCCATCACACGAGGATCGGCTACGGGGACTCAAACGCGAGAGGTTTGTCGCACGGAGGGTAACACTGCTTATTCAGCAAATCGCCCCGCGGCTAGAGTCTGCAGCGCGCGCTGGGATAGAGACGCAGGGTTACAGCGCTGCAGTTTCTGCCAGCCACGCAAGCACCGTACTCAGGGCTGAATTCCGGGTTCGAGACGGGGGAAGGAAGCGGTCCATCTCGGTTCTCCACACCGGTCAGACCACAGAGGAGGCCAGCAGCCACCATGTTGGTAAACTGACGTCACCTCCCCTGTTTTCGACTGACCGCAGCTCATTCAGCCATAGATCAGGTAATTTCAGGCTGCAATTCGCCTGCGGCTTGCAGACAGAGTGCTAGGGTTCAGCGCCTGGGTGCTTCTTAGAACCTGATCTTATCGGAGAGAACACCGAGCGCGGGGCGG